>NC_090382.1:12634461-13834461 GCF_036365525.1 Heterodontus francisci
TGGGGTTGAGGGATTGGGAGAGAGTGGGGAGGTGGGGGTGAGGGATTGGGAGGGAGTGGGGAGGTGGGGTTGAGGGGTTGGGGCGAGTGGGGAGGTGGGGGAGACTGTTTGTGGAATGAGTGGGGAGGTGTGTGTGAGGGAGTGGGGAGGTTGGGATAAGGGTTTTGTGGTGAGAGTGGGGAGGTGGGGGTAAGGGATTGGGAGAGAGTGGGGAGGTGGGGGTGAGGGATTGGGAAGAGAGTGTGGAGGTGGGGGTGAGGGATTGTGGAAAGATTGGGGAGGTGGGGGGTGAGGGTTTGGGAGGAGAGTTGGGAGGTGGGGGAGTGGGATTGGGAGAGAGTGGGGAGGTGGGGGAGAGGGATTGGGGAGAGAGTGGGGCGGAGGGGGAGAGGGATTGAGGATAGACTGGGGATGTGGGGGTGAGGGTTAGGGGAGAGAGAGTGGGGAGGGAGGGGGTGTGGGAGTGGGAGGAGAGTGGGAGGAGGGGGGTGATGGTTTGGGAGGAGAGTTGGGAGGTGGGGGGAGTGGGATTGGGAGAGCGTGGGGGAGGTGAGGGTAAGGGATTGGGAGAGAGCGGGGAGGTGGGTTTGAGGGATTGGAGGGAGTGGGGAGGTGGGGTTGAGGGATTGGGAGAGAGTGGGGAGGTGGGGGTGAGGGATTGAGGAGAGTGGGGAGGTGGGGTTGAGGGATTGGGGAGAGAGTGGAGAGGTGGGGGTGAGTGATTGGGAAGAGAGTGGGGAGGTGGGGGTGAGGGAATGGGAAGAGAGTGGGGAGGTGGGTGTGAGGGATTGGAAGAGAGTGGGGAGGTGGGGTGGGCAGGTTGGGAGAGAGTGGGGAGGTGGGGGTGAGGGAGTGGGGATGTGGGAGAGAGGGATTGAGGAGAGAGTGGGGAGGTGGGGGTAAGGGATTGGGGAGAGAGTGGGGAGGTGGGGGTCAGGGTTTGAGGAGAGAGTTGGGAGGTGGGGGTGAGTGTTTGGGGAGAGAGTTGGGAGGTGGGGGAGAGGGATTAGGAGAGAGTGGGGAGGTGGGGGTAAGGGATTAGGAGAGAGTGGGGAGGTGGGGTTGAGGGATTGGTGCGAGTGGGGAGGTGGGGGAGACTGTTTGTGGAATGAGTGGGGAGGTGGGTGTGAGGGGAGTGGGGAGGTGGGGATAAGGGTTTTGTGATGAGAGTGGGGGAGGTGGGGGGTAAGGGATTGGGAGAGAGTGGGGAGGTGGGGGTGAGGGATTGGGAAGAGAGTGGGGAGGTGGGGGTGAGGGATTGTGGAAAGATTGGGGAGGTGGGGGTGAGGGTTTGGGAGGAGAGTTGGGAGGTGGGGGAGTGGGATTGGGAGAGAGTGGGGAGGCGGTGGGAGAGGGATTGGGGAGAGAGTGGGGAGGTGGGGGAGAGGGATTGAGGATAGAGTTGGGATGTGGGGGTGAGGGTTAGGGGAGAGAGTGGGGAGGTGGGGGTGTGGGAGTGGGAGGAGAGTGGGGAGGAGGGGGGTGATGGTTTGGGAGGAGAGTTGGGAGGTGGGGGAGTGGGATTGGGAGAGAGTGGGGAGGTGAGGGTAAGGGATTGGGAGAGAGTGGGGAGGTGGGTTTGAGGGATTGGGGGGAGTGGGGAGGTGGGGTTGAGGGATTGGGAGCGAGTGGGGAGGTGGGGGGTGAGGGATTGAGGAGAGTGGGGAGGTGGGGTTGAGGGATTGGGAGAGAGTGGGGAGTTGGGGTTGAGGGATTGTGGAGAGTGATGAGGTGGGGGTGAGGGATTGGGGAGAGTGGGAAGCTGGGGTTGAGGGATTGTGAGAGAGTGGGGAGGTGGGGGTGAGGGATTGGGGATAGTGGGGAGGTGGGGTTGAGGGATTGGGAGAGAGTGGGGAGGTGGGGTTGAGAGATTGGGAGAGAGTGGGGAGGTGGGTGTGAGGGATTGGGGAGAGTGAGGAGGTGGGGTTGAGGGATTTGGAGCGATTGGGGAGGTGGGTGTGAGGGATTGGGGAGAGTGGGGAGGTGGGGACGAGGGATTGGGAAGAGAGTGGGGAGGTGGGGGTGAGGGATTGGGAAGAGAGTGGGGAGGTGGGTGTGAGGGATTGGGAGTGAGTGGGGAGGTGGGGGGAGAGGGATTGGGGAGAGTGGGGAGCTGGGGTTGAGGGATTGTGAGAGAGTGGGGAGGTGGGGGGTGAGGGATTGGGAGAGAGTGGGGAGGTGGGGTTGAGAGATTGGGAGAGAGTGGGGGAGGTGGGTGTGAGGGATTGGGAGAGAGTGGGGAGGTGGGGGTGAGGGATTGGGAGAGAGTGGGGAGGTGGGGGTTGAGGGATTGGGGGCGAGTGGGGAGGTGGGGGTAAGGGATTGGGGAGAGAGTTGGGAGGTGGGGGAGAGGGATTGGGAGAGAGTGGGGAGGTGGGGGTAAGGGATTGGGAGAGAGTGGGGAGGTGGGGGTAAGGGATTGGGAGAGAGTGGGGAGGTGGGGGGGAGAGGGACTGGGAGAGTGTGGTAGGTGGGGGAGAGGGAGTGGGGAGGTGGGAGAGAGGGGATTGAGGAGAGAGTGGGGAGGTGGGGGAGAGGGATTGTGGAAAGATTGGGGAGGTGGGGGTGAGGGTTTGGGAGGAGAGTTGGGAGGTGGGGGAGTGGGATTGGGAGAGAGTTGGAAGGTTTGGGTAAGGGATTGGGAGGGAGTGGGGAGTTGGGGGTGAGGGATTGTGAGAGAGTTAGGAGGTGGGGGAGAGGGTGTGGGGAGGTGGGGGAGAGGATTGAGGAGAGAGTGGGGAGGTGGGGGGAGGGATTGAGGATAGAGTGGGGAGGTGGGGGTGAGGCTTTGGGGAGAGAGTGGGGAGGTGGGGGGTGAGGGAGTGGGAGGAGAGTGGGGAGGAGGGGGGTGAGGGTGTGGGGAGGAGGGGGTGAGGGTTTGGCGGAGAGAGTGGGGAGGTGGGGGTGAGGGTTTGGGAAAGAGTGCGGAGGTGGGGGGTGACGGTTTGGGGAGAGAGTTGGGAGGTGGGGAGTGGGTTTGGTGGTTAGTGTGGAGGGGAGGTGGGGGAGTGGGATTGGGAGAGAGTTGGGAGGTGGGGGAGAGGGATTGGGAGAGAGTTGGGAGGTGGGGGTAAGGGATTGGGAGAGAGTGGGGAGGTGGGGGTGATTGATTGGGAGGAGAGTGGGGGAGGTGGGGGGAGAGGGATTGGGAGTGATTGGTGTGGTGGGGGTTAGGGATTGGGAGAGAGTGGGGAGGTGGGGGAGAGGGATTGGGAGAGAGTTGGGAGGGTTGGGGAGAGGGAGTGGGGAGGTGGGAGAGAGGGATTGAGGAGAGAGTGGGGAGGTGGGGGAGAGGGATTGTGGAAAGATTGGGGTGGTGGGGGTGAGGGTTTGGGAGAAGAGTTGGGGAGGTGGGGGAGTGGGATTGGGAGAGAGTGGGGAGGTGAGGGTAAGGGATTGGGAGAGATTGGGGAGGTGGGGGAGAGGGATTGGGAGAGAGTTGGGAGGTGGGGAGATGGAGTGGGGAGGTGGGGGTGAGGTATTGAGGAGAGAGTGGGGAGGTGGGGGAGAGGGATTGAGGATAGGAGTGGGGGAGGTGGGGGTGAGGGTTTGGGGAGAGAGTGGGGAGGTGGGGGTGTGGGAGTGGGAGGAGAGTGGGGAGGAGGGGGGGTGATGGTTTGGGAGGAGAGTTGGGAGGTGGGGGAGTGGGATTGGGAGAGAGTGGGGAGGTGAGGGTAAGGGATTGGGAGAGAGTGGGGAGGTGGGTTTGTGGGATTGTGGGGGAGTGGGGAGGTGGGGGTTGAGGGATTGGGGAGCGAGTGGGGAGGTGGGGGGTGAGGGATTGAGGAGAGTGGGGAGGTGGGGTTGCGGGATTGGGAGAGAGTTGGGAGTTGGGGTTGAGGGATTGGGGAGAGTGGGGAGGTGGGGGTGAGGGATTGGGGAGAGTGGGGAGCTGGGGTTGAGGGATTGTGAGAGAGTGGGGAGGTGGTGTTGAGAGATTGGGAGAGAGTGGGGAGGTGGGTGTGAGGGATTGGGGAGAGTGGGGAGGTGGGGTTGAGGGATTTGGAGAGATTGGGGAGGTGGGGTGTGAGGGATTGGGAGAGTGGGGAGGTGGGGGCGAGGGATTGGAGAGAGTGGGGAGGTGGGGGTGAGGGATTGGGAGAGAGTGGGGTGGTGGGGGTGAGGGATTGGGAGAGAGTGGGGAGGTGGGGTTGAGGATTGGGAGCGAGTGGGGAGGTGGGGGTGAGGGATTGGGAGAGAGTGGGGAGGTGGGGTTGAGGGATTGGGGATTTTGGGGAGGTGGGGTTGAGGGCTGGGAGAGAGTGGGGAGGTGGGGGTGAGGGTTGGGAGGGAGTGGGGAGGTGGGGTTGAGGGATTGGGAGCGAGTGGGGAGGTGGGGGTGAGGGTTGGGAGAGAGTGGGGAGGTGGGGTTGAGGGATTGGGGTTTTGGGGAGGTGGGGTTGAGGGATTGGGAGAGAGTGGGGAGGTGGGGGTAGGGATTGGGAGGGAGTGGGGAGGTGGGGTTGAGGGATTGGGGAGAGTGGGGAGGTGGGGGAGCTGTTTGTGGTTGAGTGGGGAGGTGGGTGTGAGGGTGTGGGGAGGTGGGGATAAGGGTTTTGTGGTGAGAGTGGGGAGGTGGGGGTAAGGGATTGGGTGTGAGTGGGGAGGTGGGGGGTGAGGGATTGGGAAGAGGTGGGGAGGTGGGGGGTGAGGGATTGTGCAAAGATTTGGGAGGTGGGGGTGAGGGTTTGGGAGGAGAGTTGGGAGGTGGGGGAGTGGGATTGGGTGAGAGTGGGGAGGTGGGGGAGAGGGTTGGGGAGAGGAGTGGCTGAGGTGGGGGTGAGGGATTGGGAGAGAGAGTGGGGGGTTGGGGGTGAGGGATTGGGGAGTGTGGGTGAGGTGGGGGTGAGGTATTGGGAAGAGAGTGGGGAGGTGGGGTAGGCAGTTTGGGGTGAGAGTGGGGAGGTGGGGGTGAAGGGATTGGGGTTAGAGTGGGGAAGTGGGGGTGAAGGATTGGGGAGAGAGTGGGAGGTGGGGGAGACGGTTTGGGAGAGAGTGGGGAGTCGGGTTGAGGGATTGGGAAGAGACTGGGGAGGTGAGGGACAGGGTGGGAAGAGACTGGGGAGGTGAGGGACAGGGACTGGGAGAGAGTTGGTAGGTGGGGGTGAGGGAGTGGGGAGGTGGGAGAGAGGGATTGAGGAGAGAGTGGGGAGGTGGGGGTAAGGGATTGGGGAGAGAGTGGGGGGGGTAAGGGATTGGGGAGAGAGTGGGGAGGTGGGGGTGAGGGATTGGGAGAGAGTGGGGAGGTGGGGGAGAGGGATTGGGGAGAGAGTGGGGAGGTGGGGGTGAGGGATTGGGGAGAGAGTGGGGAGGTGGGGGTGGTTGATTGGGAAGAGAGTGGGGAGGTGGGGGTGAGGGATTGGGGGGAGTGGGGAGGTGGGGTTGAGGGATTGGGAGCGAGTGGGGAGGTGGTGGTGAGGGATTGAGGAGAGTGGGGAGGTGGGGGAGAGGGATTGGGGAGAGAGTGGAGAGGTGGGGGAGTGGGGAGGTGGATGTGAGGCATTGGGAAGAGAGTGGGGAGGTGGGGTAGGCAGTTTGGGAGAGAGTGGGGAGGTGAGGGTGAGGGAGTGGGGAGGTGGGAGAGAGGGATTGAGGAGAGAGTGGGGAGGTGGGGGTAAGGGATTGGGGAGAGAGTGGAGAGGTGGGGGTGAGGGTTTGGGGAGAGAGTTGGGAGGTGGGGGAGAGGGAGTGGGGAGGTGGGAGAGAGGGATTGAGGAGAGAGTGGGGAGGTGGGGGAGAGGGATTGTGGAAAGATTGGGGTGGTGGGGGTGAGGGTTTGGGAGGAGAGTTGGGAGGTGGGGGAGTGGGATTGGGAGAGAGTGGGGAGGTGAGGGTAAGGGATTGGGAGAGATTGGGGAGGTGGGGGAGAGGGATTGGGAGAGAGTTGGGAGGTGGGGGAGATGGAGTGGGGAGGTGGGGGTGAGGTATTGAGGAGAGAGTGGGGAGGTGGGGGAGAGGGATTGAGGATAGAGTGGGGAGGTGGGGGTGAGGGTTTGGGGAGAGAGTGGGGAGGTGGGGGTGTGGGAGTGGGAGGAGAGTGGGGAGGAGGGGGGTGATGGTTTGGGAGGAGAGTTGGGAGGTGGGGGAGTGGGATTGGGAGAGAGTGGGGAGGTGAGGGTAAGGGATTGGGAGAGAGTGGGGAGGTGGGTTTGAGGGATTGGGGGGAGTGGGGAGGTGGGGTTGAGGGATTGGGAGCGAGTGGGGAGGTGGGGGTGAGGGATTGAGGAGAGTGGGGAGGTGGGGTTGCGGGATTGGGAGAGAGTGGGGAGTTGGGGTTGAGGGATTGGGGAGAGTGGGGAGGTGGGGGTGAGGGATTGGGGAGAGTGGTGGGAGCTGGGTTGAGGGATTGTGAGAGAGTGGGGAGGTGGTGTTGAGAGATTGGGAGAGAGTGGGGAGGTGGGTGTGAGGGATTGGGGAGAGTGGGGAGGTGGGGTTGAGGGATTTGGAGAGATTGGGGAGGTGGGTGTGAGGGATTGGGAGAGTGGGGAGGTGGGGGCGAGGGATTGGGAGAGAGTGGGGAGGTGGGGGTGAGGGGTTGGGAGAGAGTGGGGTGGTGGGGGTGAGGATTGGGAGAGAGTGGGGAGGTGGGGTTGAGGGATTGGGAGCGAGTGGGGAGGTGGGGGTGAGGGATTGGGAGAGAGTGGGGAGGTGGGGTTGAGGTATTGGGGAGAGTGGGGAGGTAGGGTTGAGGGACTGGGGAGAGTGGGAAGGTGGGGTTGAGGGATTGGGAGAGAGTGGGGAGGTGGGGGTGAGGGATTGGGAGGGAGTGGGGAGGTGGGGTTGAGGGATTGGGGAGAGTGGGGAGGTGGGGGAGACTGTTTGTGGAATGAGTGGGGAGGTGGGTGTGAGGGAGTGGGGAGGTGGGGATAAGGGTTTTGTGGTGAGAGTGGGGAGGTGGGGGTAAGGGATTGGGAGAGAGTGGGGAGGTGGGGGTGAGGGATTGGGAAGAGAGTGGGGAGGTGGGGGTGAGGGATTGTGCAAAGATTTGGGAGGTGGGGGTGAGGGTTTGGGAGGAGAGTTGGGAGGTGGGGGAGTGGGATTGGGAGAGAGTGGGGAGGTGGGGGAGAGGGATTGGGGAGAGAGTGGCGAGGTGGGGGTGAGGGATTGGGAAGAGAGTGGGGGGATGGGGGTGAGGGATTGGGGAGAGAGTGGCGAGGTGGGGGTGAGGGATTGGGAAGAGAGTGGGGAGGTGGGGTAGGCAGTTTGGGAGAGAGTGGGGAGGTGGGGGTGAAGGATTGGGGTTAGAGTGGGGAAGTGGGGGTGAAGGATTGGGGAGAGAGTGGGGAGGTGGTGGAGACGGTTTGGGAGAGAGTGGGGAGTCGGGTTGAGGGATTGGGAAGAGACTGGGGAGGTGAGGGACAGGGACTGGGAGAGAGTTGGTAGGTGGGGGTGAGGGAGTGGGGAGGTGGGAGAGAGGGATTGAGGAGAGAGTGGGGAGGTGGGGGTAAGGGATTGGGGAGAGAGTGGGGAGGGGGGGTAAGGGATTGGGGAGAGAGTGGGGAGGTGGGGGTGAGGGATTGGGAGAGAGTGGGGAGGTGGGGGAGAGGGATTGGGGAGAGAGTGGGGAGGTGGGGGTGAGGGATTGGGGAGAGAGTGGGGAGGTGGGGGTGGTTGATTGGGAAGAGAGTGGGGAGGTGGGGGTGTGGGATTGGGGGGAGTGGGGAGGTGGGGTTGAGGGATTGAGGAGAGTGGGGAGGTGGGGGAGAGGGATTGGGGAGAGTGGGGAGGTGGGGGAGAGGGATTGGGGAGAGAGTGGAGAGGTGGGGGAGTGGGGAGGTGGATGTGAGGCATTGGGAAGAGAGTGGGGAGGTGGGGTAGGCAGTTTGGGAGAGAGTGGGGAGGTGAGGGTGAGGGAGTGGGGAGGTGGGAGAGAGGGATTGAGGAGAGAGTGGGGAGGTGGGGGTAAGGGATTGGGGAGAGAGTGGAGAGGTGGGGGTGAGGGTTTGGGGAGAGAGTTGGGAGGTGGGGGAGAGGGATTGGGAGAGAGTGGGGAGGTGGGGGTAAGAGATTGGGAGAGAGTGGGGAGGTGGGGGAGAGGCATTGGGAGAGAGTTGAGAGGTGGGGTTAAGGTATTGGGAGAGAGTGGGGAGGTGGGGGGTGAGTGATTGGGATGAGAGTGGGGAGGTGGAGGAGCGGGATTGGGAGAGAGTGGGGAGGTGGGGGTAAGGGATTGGGAGAGAGTGGGGAGGTGGGGGTAAGGGATTGGGAGTGAGTGGGGAGGTGGGGGAGAGGGATTGGGAGAGAGCTGGGAGGTGGGGGAGAGGGAGTGGGGAGGTGGGAGAGAGGGATTGAGGAGAGAGTGGGGAGGTGGGGGAGAGGGATTGTGGAAAGATTGGGGAGGTGGGGGTGAGGGTTTGGGAGGAGAGTTGGGAGGTGGGGGAGTGGGATTGGGAGAGAGTTGGGAGGTGAGGGTAAGGGATTGGGAGGGAGTGGGGAGTTGGGGGAGAGGGATTGGGAGAGAGTTGGGAGGTGGGGGAGAGGGAGTGGAGAGGTGCATGAGAGGGATTGAGGAGAGAGTGGGGAGGTGGGGGGAGGGATTGAGGATAGAGTGGGGAGGTGGGGGTGAGGCTTTGGGGAGAGAGTGGGGCGGTGGGGGTGAGGGAGTGGGAGGAGAGTGGGGAGGAGGGGGGTGAGGGTTTGGGGAGGAGGGGGGTGAGGGTTTGGGGAGAGAGTGGGGAGGTGGGGGTGAGGGATTGGGGAGAGAGCGCTGTGGTGGGGGTGACGGTTTGGGGAGAGAGTTGGGAGGTGGGGGAGTGGGTTTGGTGGATAGTGTGGGGAGGTGGGGGAGTGGGATTGGGAGAGAGTTGGGAGGTGGTGGCGAGTGAGGGATTGGGAGAGAGTTGGGAGGTGGCGGTAAGGGATTGGGAGAGAGTGGGAAGGTGGAGGTGAGTGATTGAGAGGAGAGTGGGGAGGTGGGGGAGAGGGATTGGGAGTGAGTGGGGAGGTGTGGGTTCGGGATTGGGAGAGAGTGGGGAGGTGGGGGAGAGGGATTGGGAGAGAGTTGGGAGGTGGGGGAGAGGAAGTGGGGAGGTGGGAGAGAGGGATTGAGGAGAGAGTGGGGAGGTGGGGGAGAGGGATTGTGGAAAGATTGGGGAGGTGGGGGTGAGAGGTTGGGAGGAGAGTGGGGAGGTGGGGGAGTGGGATTGGGAGAGAGTGGGAAGGTGAGGGTAAGGGATTGGGAGAGAGTGGGGAGGTGGGGGAGAGGGATTGGGAGAGAGTTGGGAGGTGGGGGAGAGGGAGTGGGGAGGTGGGGGTGAGGGATTGAGGAGAGAGTGGGGAGGTGGGGGAGAGGGATTGAGGATAGAGTGGGGAGGTGGGGGTGAGGGTTTGGGGAGAGAGTGGGGAGGTGGGGGTGTGGAGTGGGAGGAGAGTGGGGAGGAGGGGGGTGATGGTTTGGGAGGAGAGTTGGGAGGTGGGGGAGTGGGATTGGGAGAGAGTGGGGAGGTGAGGGTAAGGGATTGGGAGAGAGTGGGGAGGTGGGTTTGAGGGATTGGGGGGAGTGGGGAGGTGGGGTTGAGGGATTGGGAGCGAGTGGGGAGGTAGGGGTGAGGGATTGAGGAGAGTGGGGAGGTGGGGTTGCGGGATTGGGAGAGAGTGGGGAGTTGGGGTAGAGGGATTGGGGAGAGTGGGGAGGTGGGGGTGAGGGATTGGGGAGAGTGGGGAGGTGGGTTTGAGGGGTTGGGGAGAGTGGGGAGGTGGGGTTGAGGGATTTGGAGAGATTGGGGAGGTGGGTGTGAGGGATTGGGGAGAGTGGGGAGGTGGGGGCGAGGGATTGGGAGAGAGTGGGGAGGTGGGGGTGAGGGATTGGGTGAGAGTGGGGAGGTGGGGGTGAGGGATTGGGAGAGAGTGGGGAGGTGGGGTTGAGGGATTGGGAGAGAGTGGGGAGGTGGGGGTGAGGGATTGGGAGAGATTGGGGAGGTGGGGTTGAGGGATTGGGAGAGAGTGGGGAGGTGGGGTGAGGGATTGGGAGGGAGTGGGGAGTTGGGGTTTAGGGATTGGGGAGAGTGGGGCGGTGAGGGTAAGGGATTGGGAGAGAGTGGGGAGGTGGGGGAGAGGGATTGGGAGAGAGTTGGCATGTGGGGGAGAGGAGTGGGGAGGTGGGGAGAGGGATTGAGGAGAGAGTGGGGAGGTGGAGTAGAGGGATTGAGGATAGAGTGGGGAGGTGGGGGTGAGCTTTGGGGAGAGAGTGGGGAGGTGGGGGTGAGGGAGTGGGAGGAGAGTGGGAAGGAGGGGGGTGAGGGTTTGGGGAGGAGGGGGGTGAGGGTTTGGGGAGAGAGTGGGGAGGTGGGGGTGAGGATTTGGGGAGAGAGTGGGGAGGTGGGGGTGACGGTTTGGGGAGAGAGTGGGGAGGTGGGGGAGTGGGTTTTGTGGATAGTGTGGGGAGGTGGTGGAGTGGGATTGGGAGAGAGTTGGGAGGTGGGGGGGAGGGAGTGGGGAGGTGGGAGAGGGGATTGAGGAGAGAGTTGGGAGGTGGCAGTAAGGGATTGGGAGAGAGTGGGGAGATGGGGGTGAGTGATTGGGAGGAGAGCTGGGAGGTGGGGGAGAGGGATTGGGAGAGAGTGGGGAGGTGGGGGTAAGGGATTGGGAGTGAGTGGGGAGGGGGGGAGAGGGATTGGGAGAGAGTTGGGAGGTGGGGGAGAGGGAGTGGGGAGGTGGGAGAGAGGGATTGAGGAGAGAGTGGGGAGGTGGGGGAAAGGGATTGTGGAAAGATTGGGGAGGTGGGGGTGAGGGTTTGGGAGGAGAGTTGGGAGGTGGGGGAGTGGGATTGGGAGAGAGTGGGGAGGTGAGGGTAAGGGATTGGGAGAGAGTGGGGAGGTGGGGGAGAGGGATTGGGAAGAGTTGGGAGGTGGGGGAGAGGGTGTGGGGAGGTGGGGGAGAGGGATTGAGGAGAGAGTGGGGAGGTGGGGGAGAGGGATTGAGGATAGAGTGGGGAGGTGTGGGTGAGGGTTGGGGAGAGAGTGGGGAGGTGGGGGTGAGGGAGTGGGAGGGGAGTGGGGAGGAGGGGGGTGAGTGTTTGGGGAGGAGGGCGGTGAGGGTTTGGGGAGAGAGTTGGAAGGTGGGGGTGAGGGTTTGGGGAGAGAGTGGGGAGGTGGGGGGTGACATTTTGGGGAGAGAGTGGGGAGGTAGGGGAGTGGGTTTGGTGGATAGTGTGGGGAGGTGGGGGAGTGGGATTGGGAGAGAGTGGGGAGGTGGGGGTGAGGGTTTGGGAGGAGAGTTGGGAGGTGGGGGAGTGGGATTGGGAGAGAGTGGGAGGTGGGGTTGAGGGATTGGAGCGAGTGGGGAGGTGGGGGTGAGGGATTGAGGAGAGTGGGGAGGTGGGGGAGAGGCATTGGGAGAGAGTTGAGAGGTGGGGTTAAGGTATTGGGAGAGAGTGGGGAGGTGGGGGTGAGTGATTGGGAGGAGAGTGGGGAGGTGGGGGAGCGGGATTGGGATGAGAGTGGGGAGGTGGGGGTAAGGGATTGGGAGAGAGTGGGGAGGTGGGGGTAAGGGATGGGAAGTGAGTGGGGAGGTGGGGGAGGGATTGGTGGAGAGAGCTGGGAGGTGGGGAGAGGGAGTGGGGAGGTGGGAGAGAGGGATTGAGGAGAGTGGGGAGGTGGGGGAGAGGGATTGTGGAAAGATTGGGGAGGTGGGGGTGAGGGTTTGGGAGGAGAGTTGGGAGGTGGGGGAGTGGATTGGGAGAGAGTTGGGAGGTGAGGGTAAGGATTGGGAGGGAGTGGGGAGTTGGGGGAGGGGATTGGGAGAGTTGGGAGGTGGGGGAGAGGGAGTAGAGAGGTGGGGGAGAGGGATTGAGGAGAGAGTGGGGAGGTGGGGGGAGGGATTGAGGATAGAGTGGGGAGGTGGGGGTGAGGCTTTGGGGAGAGAGTGGGGAGGTGGGGGTGAGGGAGTGGGAGGAGAGTGGGGAGGAGGGGGGTGAGGATTTGGGGAGGAGGGGGGTGAGGGTTTGGGGAGAGAGTGGGGAGGTGGGGGTGAGGGTTTGGGGAGAGAGCGCGGTGGTGGGGGTGACGGTTTGGGGAGAGAGTTGGGAGGTGGGGGAGTGGGTTTGGTGGATAGTGTGGGGAGGTGGGGGAGTGGGATTGGGAGAGAGTTGGGAGGTGGTGGCGAGGGATTTGGAGAGAGTTGGGAGGTGGCGGTAAGGGATTGGGAGAGAGTGGGGAGGTGGAGGTGAGTGATTGAGAGGAGAGTGGGGAGGTGGGGGAGAGGGATTGGGAGTGAGTGGGGAGGTGTGGGTTCGGGATTGGGAGAGAGTGGGGAGGTGGGGGAGAGGGATTGTGGAAAGATTGGGGAGGTGGGGGTGAGGGGTTGGGAGGAGAGTTGGGAGGTGGGGGAGTGGGATTGGGAGAGAGTGGGAAGGTGAGGGTAAGGGATTGGGAGAGAGTGGGGAGGTGGGGGAGAGGGATTGGGAGAGAGTTGGGAGGTGGGGGAGAGGGAGTGGGGAGGTGGGGGTGAGGGATTGGGGAGAGAGTGGGGAGGTGGGGGGTGTGGGAGTGGGAGGAGAGTGGGGAGGAGGGGGGTGATGGTTTGGTAGGAGAGTTGGGAGGTGGGGGAGTGGGATTGGGAGAGAGTGGGGAGGTGAGGGTAAGGGATTGGGAGAGAGTGGGGAGGTGGGTTTGAGGGATTGGGGGGAGTGGGGAGGTGGGGTTGAGGGATTGGGAGCGAGTGGGGAAGTGGGGGTGAGGGATTGAGGAGAGTGGGGAGGTGGGGTTGCGGGATTGGGAGAGAGTGGGGAGTTGGGGTAGAGGGATTGGGGAGAGTGGGGAGGTGGGGGTGAGGGTTTGGGGAGAGTGGGGAGGTGGGTTTGAGGGATTGTGAGAGAGTGGGGAGGTGGGGGTGAGGGATTGGGGATAGTGGGGAGGTGGGGTTGAGGGATTGAGAGAGAGTGGGGAGGTGGGGTTGAGAGATTGGGAGAGAGTGGGGAGGTGGGTGTGAGGGGTTGGGGAGAATGGGGAGGTGGGGTTGAGGGATTTGGAGAGATTGGGGAGGTGGGTGTGAGGGATTGGGGAGAGTGGGGAGGTGGGGGCGAGGGATTGGGAGAGAGTGGGGAGGTGGGGGTGAGGGATTGGGTGAGAGTGGGGAGGTGGGGGTGAGGGATTGGGAGAGAGTGGGGAGGTGGGGTTGAGGGATTGGGAGAGAGTGGGGAGGTGGGGGTGAGGGATTGGGAGAGATTGGGGAGGTGGGGTTGAGGGATTGGTGAGAGTGGGGAGGTGGGGTTGAGGGATTGGGGAGAGTGGGGAGGTGGGGTTGAGGGATTGGGAGAGAGTGGGGAGGTGGGGGTGAGGGATTGGGAGGGAGTGGGGAGTTGGGGTTGAGGGATTGGGGAGAGTGGGGCGGTGAGGGTAAGGGATTGGGAGAGAGTGGGCATGTGGGGGAGAGGAGTGGGGAGGTGGGGTAGAGGGATTGAGGATAGAGTGGGGAGGTGGGGGTGAGTCTTTGGGGAGAGAGTGTGGAGGTGGGGGTGAGGGAGTGGGAGGAGAGTGGGAAGGAGGGGGGTGAGGGTTTGGGGAGGAGGGGGGTGAGGGTTTGGGGAGAGAGTGGGGAGGTGGGGGTGAGGATTTGGGGAGAGAGTGGGGAGGTGGGGGAGTGCGTTTTGAGGATAGTGTGGGGAGGTGGTGGAGTGGGATTGGGAGAGAGTTGGGAGGTGGGGGAGAGGGATTGGGAGAGAGTTGGGAGGTGGGGGAGAGGGAGTGGGGAGGTGGGAGAGGGGGATTGAGGAGAGAGTTGGGAGGTGGCAGTAAGGGATTGGGAGAGAGTGGGGAGGTGGTGGTGAGTGATTGGGAGGAGAGCTGGGAGGTGGGGGAGAGGGATTGGGAGAGAGTGGGGAGGTGGGGGTAAGGGATTGTGAGTGAGTGGGGAGGGGGGGAGAGGGATTGGGAGAGAGTTGGGAGGTGGGGGAGAGGGAGTGGGGAGGTGGGAGAGAGGGATTGAGGAGAGAGTGGGGAGGTGGGGGAAAGGGATTGTGGAAAGATTGGGGAGGTGGGGGTGAGGGTTTGGGAGGAGAGTTGGGAGGTGGGGGAGTGGGATTGGGAGAGAGTGGGGAGGTGAGGGTAAGGGATTGGGAGAGAGTGGGGAGGTGGGGGAGAGGGATTGGGAAAGAGTTGGGAGGTGGGGGAGAGGGTGTGGGGAGGTGGGGGAGAGGGATTGAGGAGAGAGTGGGGAGGTGGGGGAGAGGGATTGAGGATAGAGTGGGGAGGTGTGGGTGAGGGTTTGGGGAGAGAGTGGGGAGGTGGGGGTGAGGGAGTGGGAGGGGAGTGGGGAGGAGGGGGTGAGGGTTTGGGGAGAGAGTGGGGAGGTGGGGGTGACATTTTGGGGAGAGAGTGGGGAGGTAGGGGAGTGGGTTTGGTGGATAGTGTGGGGAGGTGGGGGAGTGGGATTGGGAGAGAGTGGGGAGGTGGGGGTGAGAGTTTGGGAGGAGAGTTGGGAGGTGGGGGAGTGGGATTGGGAGAGAGTGGGGAGGTGGGGTTGAGGGATTGGGAGCGAGTGGGGAGGTGGGGGTGAGGGATTGAGGAGAGTGGGGAGGTGGGGTTGAGGGATTGGGAGAGAGTGGGGAGTTGGGGTTGAGGGATTGGGGAGAGTGGGGAGGTGGGGGTGAGGGATTGGGGAGAGTGGGGAGGTGGGGTTGAGGGATTGGGAGAGAGTTGGGAGGTGGGGTTGAGAGATTGGGAGAGAGTGGGGAGGTGGGTGTGAGGGATTGGGGAGAGTGGGGAGGTGGGATTGAGGGATTTGGAGAGATTGAGGAGGTTGGTGTGAGGTATTGGGGAGAGTGGGGAGGTGGGGGCGAGGGATTGGGAGAGAGTGGGGAGGTGGGGGTGAGGGATTGAGAGAGTGGGGAGGTGGGGGTGAGGGATTGTGAGAGAGTGGGGAGGTGGGGTTGAGGGATTGGGAGAGAGTAAGGAGGTGGGGGTGAGGGATAGGGAGAGAGTGGGGAGGTGGGGTTGAGGGATTGGGGAGAGTGGGGAGATGGGGTTGAGGGATTGGGGAGAGTGGGGAGGTGGGGGTAAGGGATTGGGAGGGAGTGGGGAGTTGGGGGAGAGGGGTTGGGAGAGAGTTGGGAGGTGGGGGAGAGGGAGTGGGGAGGTGGGGGAGAGGGATTGAGGAGAGAGTGGGGAGGTGGGGGGAGGGATTGAGGATAGAGTGGGGAGGTGGGGGTGAGGCTTTGGGGAGAGAGTGGGGAGGTGGGGTGAGGGAGTGGGAGGAGAGTGGGGAGGAGGGGGGTGAGGGTTTGGGGAGGAGGGGGTTGAGGGTTTGGGGAGAGAGTGGGGAGATGGGGGTGAGGCTTTGGGGAGAGAGTGCGGAGTTGGGGGGTGACGGTTTGGGGAGAGAGTTGGGAGGTGGGGGAGTGGGTTTGGTGGATAGTGTGGGGAGGTGGGGGAGTGGGATTGGGAGAGAGTTGGGAGATGGGGGAGAGGGATTGGGAGAGAGTTGGGAGGTGGGGGTAAGGGATTGGGAGAGAGTGGGGAGGTGGGGGGTGAGTGATTGGGAGGAGAGTGGGGAGGTGGGGGAGAGGGATTGGGAGTGAGTGGGGAGGTGGGGGAGAGGGATTGTGAGAGAGTTGGGAGGTGGGGGAGAGGGAGTGGGGAGGTGGGAGAGAGGGATTGAGGAGAGAGTGGGGAGGTGGGGGAGAGGGATTGTGGAAAGATTGGGGAGGTGGGGGTGAGGGTTTGGGAGGAGAGTTGGGAGGTGGGGGAGTGGGATTGGGAGAGACTGGGGAGGTGAGGGTAAGGGATTGGGAGAGAGTGGGGAGGTGGGGGAGAGGGATTGGGAGAGAGTTGGGAGGTGGGGGAGAGGGAGTGGTGAGGTGGGGGTGAGGGATTGAGGAGAGAGTGGGGAGGTGGGGGAGAGGGATTGAGGATAGAGTGGGGAGGTGGGGGTGAGGGTTTGGGGAGAGAGTGGGGAGGTGGGGGTGTGGGAGTGGGAGGAGAGTGGGGAGGAGGGGGGTGATGGTTTGGGAGGAGAGTTGGGAGGTGGGGGAGTGGGATTGGGAGAGAGTGGGGAGGTGAGGGTAAGGGATTGGGAGAGAGTGGGGAGGTGGGTTTGAGGGATTGGGGGGAGTGGGGAGGTGGGGTTGAGGGATTGGGAGCGAGTGGGGAGGTGGGGGTGAGGGATTGAGGAGAGTGGGGAGGTGGGGGGAGTAATTGAGGATAGAGTGGGGAGGTGGGGGTGAGGCTTTGAGGAGAGAGTGGGGAGGTGGGGGGTGAGGGAGTGGGAGGAGAGTGGGGAGGAGGGGGGTGAGGGTTTGGGGAGGAGGGGGGTGAGGGTTTGGGGAGAGAGTGGGGAGATGGGGGTGAGGGTTTGGGGAGAGAGAGCGGAGTTGGGGGTGACGGTTTGGGGAGAGAGTTGGGAAGTGGGGGAGTGGGTTTGGTGGATAGTGTGGGGAGGTGGGGGAGTGGGATTAGGAGAGAGTTGGGAGGTGGGGGAGAGGGATTGGGAGAGAGCTGGGAGGTGGGGGTAAGGGATTGGGAGAGAGTGGGGAGGTGGGGGTGAGTGATTGGGAGGAGAGTGGGGAGGTGGGGGAGAGGGATTGGGAGTGAGACGGGAGGTGTGGGTTCGGGATTGGGAGAGAGTGGGGAGGTGGGGGAGAGGGATTGGGAGAGAGTTGGGAGGTGGGGGAGAGGGAGTGGGGAGGTGGGAGAGAGGGATTGAGGAGAGAGTGGGGAGGTGGGGGAGAGGGATTGTGGAAAGATTGGGGAGGTGGGGGTGAGGGTTTGGGAGGAGAGTTGGGAGGTGGGAGAGTGGGATTGGGAGAGACTGGGGAGGTGAGGGTAAGGGATTGGGAGAGAGTGGGGAGGTGGGGGAGAGGGATTGGGAGAGAGTTGGGAGGTGGGGGAGAGGGAGTGGGGAGGTGGGGGTGAGGGATTGAGGAGAGAGTGGGGAGGTGGGGGAGAGGGATTGAGGATAGAGTGGGGAGGTGGGGGTGAGGGTTTGGGGAGAGAGTGGGGAGGTGGGGGTGTGGGAGTGGGAGGAGAGTGGGGAGGAGGGGGGTGATGGTTTGGGAGGAGAGTTGGGAGGTGGGGGAGTGGGATTGGGAGAGAGTGGGGAGGTGAGGGTAAGGGATTGGGAGAGAGTGGGGAGGTGGGTTTGAGGGATTGGGGGGAGTGGGGAGGTGGGGTTGAGGGATTGGGAGCGAGTGGGGAGGTGGGGGTGAGGGATTGAGGAGAGTGGGGAGGTGGGGTTGCGGGATTGGGAGAGAGTGGGGAGTTGGGGTAGACGGATTGGGGAGAGTGGGGAGGTGGGGGTGAGGGATTGGGGAGAGTGGGGAGGTGGGTTTGAGGGATTGTGAGAGAGTGGGGAGGTGGGGGTGAGGGAGTGGGAGGAGAGTGGGGAGGAGGGGGGTGAGGGTTTGGGGAGGAGGGGGGTGAGGGTTTGGGGAGAGAGTGGGGAGATGGGGGTGAGGGTTTGGGGAGAGAGAGCGGAGTTGGGGGTGACGGTTTGGGGAGAGAGTTGGGAAGTGGGGGAGTGGGTTTGGTGGATAGTGTGGGGAGGTGGGGGAGTGGGATTGGGAGAGAGTTGGGAGGTGGGGGAGAGGGATTGGGAGAGAGCTGGGAGGTGGGGGTAAGGGATTGGGAGAGAGTGGGGAGGTGGGGGTGAGTGATTGGGAGGAGAGTGGGGAGGTGGGGGAGAGGGATTGGGAGTGAGACGGGAGGTGTGGGTTCGGGATTGGGAGAGAGTGGGGAGGTGGGGGAGAGGGATTGGGAGAGAGTTGGGAGGTGGGGGAGAGGGAGTGGGGAGGTGGGAGAGAGGGATTGAGGAGAGAGTGGGGAGGTGGGGGAGAGGGATTGTGGAAAGATTGGGGAGGTGGGGGTGAGGGTTTGGGAGGAGAGTTGGGAGGTGGGAGAGTGGGATTGGGAGAGACTGGGGAGGTGAGGGTAAGGGATTGGGAGAGAGTGGGGAGGTGGGGGAGAGGGATTGGGAGAGAGTTGGGAGGTGGGGGAGAGGGAGTGGGGAGGTGGGGGTGAGGAATTGAGGAGAGAGTGGGGAGGTGGGGGAGAGGGATTGAGGATAGAGTGGGGAGGTGGGGGTGAGGGTTTGGGGAGAGAGTGGGGAGGTGGGGGTGTGGGAGTGGGAGGAGAGTGGGGAGGAGGGGGGTGATGGTTTGGGAGGAGAGTTGGGAGGTGGGGGAGTGGGATTGGGAGAGAGTGGGGAGGTGAGGGTAAGGGATTGGGAGAGAGTGGGGAGGTGGGTTTGAGGGATTGGGGGGAGTGGGGAGGTGGGGTTGAGGGATTGGGAGCGAGTGGGGAGGTGGGGGTGAGGGATTGAGGAGAGTGGGGAGGTGGGGTTGCGGGATTGGGAGAGAGTGGGGAGTTGGGGTAGACGGATTGGGGAGAGTGGGGAGGTGGGGGTGAGGGATTGGGGAGAGTGGGGAGGTGGGTTTGAGGGATTGTGAGAGAGTGGGGAGGTGGGGGTGAGGGATTGGGGATAGTGGGGAGGTGGGGTTGAGGGATTGGGAGAGAGTGGGGAGGTGAGGTTGAGAGATTGGGAGAGAGTGGGGAGGTGGGTGTGAGGGATTGGGGAGAGTGGGGAGGTGGGTTGAGGGATTTGGAGAGATTGGGGAAGTGGGTGTGAGGGATTGGGGAGAGTGGGGAGGTGGGGGCGAGGGATTGGGAGAGAGTGGGGAGGTGGGGGTGAGGGATTGGGGAGAGTGGGGAGGTGGGGGTGAGGGATTGGGGAGAGTGGGGAGGTGGGTTTGAGGGATTGTGAGAGAGTGGGGAGGTGGGGGTGAGGGATTGGGGATAGTGGGGAGGTGGGGTTGAGGGATTGGGAGAGAGTGGGGAGGTGAGGTTGAGAGATTGGGAGAGAGTGGGGAGGTGGGTGTGAGGGATTGGGGAGAGTGGGGAGGTGGGTTGAGGGATTTGGAGAGATTGGGGAAGTGGGTGTGAGGGATTGGGGAGAGTGGGGAGGTGGGGGCGAGGGATTGGGAGAGAGTGGGGAGGTGGGGGTGAGGGATTGGGAGAGAGTGGGGAGGTGGGGGTGAGGGATTGGGAGAGAGTGGGGAGGTGGGGTTGAGGGATTGGGAGAGAGTGGGGAGGTGGGGGTGAGGGATTGGGAGAGATTGGGGAGGTGGGGTTGAGGGATTGGGGAGAGTGGGGAGGTGGGGATGAGGGATTGGGGAGAGTGGGGAGGTGGGGTTGAGGGATTGGGAGAGAGTGGGGAGGTGGGGGTGAGGGATTGGGAGGGAGTGGGGAGGTGGGGTTGAGGGATTGGGGAGAGTGGGGCGGTGAGGGTAAGCGATTGGGAGAGAGTGGGGAGGTGGGGGAGAGGGATTGGGAGAGTGTTGGGATGTGGGGGAGAGGAGTGGGGAGGTGGGGGAGAGGGATTGAGGAGAGAGTGGGGAGGTGGGGGAGAGGGATTGAGGATAGAGTGGGGAGGTGGGGGTGAGGCTTTGGGGAGAGAGTGGGGAGCTGGGGGTGAGGGAGTGGGAGGAGAGTGGGGAGGAGGAGGGTGAGGGTTTGGGGAGGAGGGGGGTGAGGGTTTGTGGAGAGAGTGGGGAGGTGGGGGTGAGGATTTGGGGGAGAGTGGGGAGGTGGGGGTGACGGTTTGGGGAGAGAGTGGGGAGGTGGGGGAGTGGGTTTTGTGGATAGAGTGGGGAGGTGGTGGAGTGGGATTGGGAGAGAGTTGGGAGGTGGGGGAGAGGGATTGGGAGAGAGTTGGGAGGTGGGGGAGAGGGAGTGGGGAGGTGGGAGAGAGGGATTGAGGAGAGAGTGGGGAGGTGGGGGAGACGGATTGTGGAAAGATTGGGGAGGTTGGGGTGAGGGTTTGGGAGGAGAGTTGGGAGGTGGGGGAGTGGGATTGGGAGAGAGTGGGGAGGTGAGGGTAAGGGATTGGGAGAGAGTGGGGAGGTGGGGGAGAGGGAGTGGGGAGGTGGGGGAGAGGGATTGAGGAGAGAGTGGGGAGTTGGGGGAGAGGGATTGAGGATAGAGTGGGGAGGTGGGGGTGAAGCTTTGGGGAGAGAGTGGGGAGGTGGGGGTGAGGGAGTGGGAGGAGAGTGGGGAGGAGGGGGGTGAGGGTTTGGGGAGGAGGGGTGTGAGGGTTTGGGGAGAGAGTGGGGAGGTGGGGGTGACGGTTTGGGGAGAGAGTGGGGAGGTGGGGGAGTGCGTTTTGTGGATAGTGTGGGGAGGTGGGGGAGTGGGATTGGGAGAGAGTTGGGAGGTGGGGGAGAGGGATTGTGCGAGAGTTGGGAGGTGGCAGTAAGGGATTGGGAGAGAGTGGGGAGGTGGGGGTGAGTGATTGGGAGGAGAGCGGGGAGGTGGGGGAGAGGGATTGGGAGAGAGTGGGGAGGTGGGGGTAAGGGAATGGGAGTGAGTGGGGAGGTGGGGGAGAGGGATTGGGAGAGAGTTGGGAGGTGGGGGAGAGGGAGTGGGGAGGTGGGAGAGAGGGATTGAGGAGAGAGTGGGGAGGTGGGGGAGAGGGATTGTGGAAAGATTGGGGAGGTGGGGGTGAGGGTTTGGGAGGAGAGTTGGGAGGTGGGGGAGTGGGATTGGGAGAGAGTGGGGAGGTGAGGGTAAGGGATTGGGAGAGAGTGGGGAGGTGGGGGAGAGGGATTGGGAGAGAGTTGGGAGGTGGGGGAGAGGGTGTGGGGAGGTGGGGGAGAGGGATTGAGGAGAGAGTGGGGAGGTGGGGGAGAGGGATTGAGGATAGAGTGGGGAGGTGCGGGTGAGGTTTTGGGGAGAGAGTGGGGAGGTGGGGGTGAGGGAGTGGGAGGAGAGTGGGGAGGAGGGAGGTGAGTGTTTGGGGAGAGAGTGGGGAGGTGGGGGTGAGGGTTTGGGGAGAGAGTGGGGAGGTGGGGGTGACATTTTGGGGAGAGAGTGGGGAGGTAGGGGAGTGGGTTTGGTGGATAGTGTGGGGAGGTGGGGGAGTGGGATTGGGAGAGAGTGGGGAGGTGGGGGAGTGGGATTGGGAGAGAGTGGGGAGGTGGGGTTGAGGGATTGGGAGCGAGTGGGGAGGTCGGGGTGAGGGATTGAGGAGAGTGGGGAGGTGGGGTTGAGGGATTGGGAGAGAGTGGGGAGTTGGGGTTGAGGGATTGGGGAGAGTGGGGAGGTGGGGGTGAGCGATTGGGGAGAGTGGTGAGGTGGGGTTGAGGGATTGTGAGAGAGTGGGGAGGTGGGGGTGAGGGATTGGGGATAGTGGGGAGGTGGGGTTGAGGGATTGGGAGAGAGTTGGGAGGTGGGGTTGACAGATTGGGAGAGAGTGGGGAGGTGGGTGTGAGGGATTGGGGAGAGAGTGGGGAGCTGGGGTTGAGGGATTTGGAGAGATTGGGGAGGTTGGTGTGAGGGATTGGGGAGAGTGGGGAGGTGGGGGCGAGGGATTGGGAGAGAGTGGGGAGGTAGGGGTGAGGGATTGGGAGAGAGTGGGGAGGTGGGGTTGAGGGATTGGGAGAGAGTGGGGAGGTGGGGGTGAGGGATTGGGAGAGAGTGGAGAGGTGGGGTTGAGGGATTGGGGAGAGTGGGGAGGTGGGGTTGAGGGATTGGGGAGAGTGGGGAGGTGGGGTTGAGGGATTGGGAGAGAGTGGGGAGGTGGGGGTGAGGGATTGGGAGGGAGTGGGGAGGTGGGGTTGAGGGATTGGGGAGAGTGGGGCGGTGAGGGTAAGCGATTGGGAGAGAGTGGGGAGGTGGGGGAGAGGGATTGGGAGAGTGTTGGGATGTGGGGGAGAGGAGTGGGGAGGTGGGGGAGAGGGATTGAGGAGAGAGTGGGGAGGTGGGGGAGAGGGATTGAGGATAGAGTGGGGAGGTGGGGGTGAGGCTTTGGGGAGAGAGTGGGGAGGTGGGGGTGAGGGAGTGGGAGGAGAGTGGGGAGGAGGAGGGTGAGGGTTTGGGGAGGAGGGGGGTGAGGGTTTGTGGAGAGAGTGGGGAGGTGGGGGTGAGGATTTGGGGGAGAGTGGGGAGGTGGGGGTGACGGTTTGGGGAGAGAGTGGGGAGGTGGGGGAGTGGGTTTTGTGGATAGAGTGGGGAGGTGGTGGAGTGGGATTGGGAGAGAGTTGGGAGGTGGGGGAGAGGGATTGGGAGAGAGTTGGGAGGTGGGGGAGAGGGAGTGGGGAGGTGGGAGAGAGGGATTGAGGAGAGAGTGGGGAGGTGGGGGAGACGGATTGTGGAAAGATTGGGGAGGTTGGGGTGAGGGTTTGGGAGGAGAGTTGGGAGGTGGGGGAGTGGGATTGGGAGAGAGTGGGGAGGTGAGGGTAAGGGATTGGGAGAGAGTGGGGAGTTCGGGGAGAGGGATTGGGAGAGAGTTGGGAGGTGGGGGAGAGGGAGTGGGGAGGTGGGGGAGAGGGATTGAGGAGAGAGTGGGGAGTTGGGGGAGAGGGATTGAGGATAGAGTGGGGAGGTGGGGGTGAAGCTTTGGGGAGAGAGTGGGGAGGTGGGGGTGAGGGAGTGGGAGGAGAGTGGGGAGGAGGGGGGTGAGGGTTTGGGGAGGAGGGGTGTGAGGGTTTGGGGAGAGAGTGGGGAGGTGGGGGTGACGGTTTGGGGAGAGAGTGGGGAGGTGGGGGAGTGCGTTTTGTGGATAGTGTGGGGAGGTGGGGGAGTGGGATTGGGAGAGAGTTGGGAGGTGGGGGAGAGGGATTGTGCGAGAGTTGGGAGGTGGCAGTAAGGGATTGGGAGAGAGTGGGGAGGTGGGGGTGAGTGATTGGGAGGAGAGCGGGGAGGTGGGGGAGAGGGATTGGGAGAGAGTGGGGAGGTGGGGGTAAGGGAATGGGAGTGAGTGGGGAGGTGGGGGAGAGGGATTGGGAGAGAGTTGGGAGGTGGGGGAGAGGGAGTGGGGAGGTGGGAGAGAGGGATTGAGGAGAGAGTGGGGAGGTGGGGGAGAGGGATTGTGGAAAGATTGGGGAGGTGGGGGTGAGGGTTTGGGAGGAGAGTTGGGAGGTGGGGGAGTGGGATTGGGAGAGAGTGGGGAGGTGAGGGTAAGGGATTGGGAGAGAGTGGGGAGGTGGGGGAGAGGGATTGGGAGAGAGTTGGGAGGTGGGGGAGAGGGTGTGGGGAGGTGGGGGAGAGGGATTGAGGAGAGAGTGGGGAGGTGGGGGAGAGGGATTGAGGATAGAGTGGGGAGGTGCGGGTGAGGTTTTGGGGAGAGAGTGGGGAGGTGGGGGTGAGGGAGTGGGAGGAGAGTGGGGAGGAGGGAGGTGAGTGTTTGGGGAGAGAGTGGGGAGGTGGGGGTGAGGGTTTGGGGAGAGAGTGGGGAGGTGGGGGTGACATTTTGGGGAGAGAGTGGGGAGGTAGGGGAGTGGGTTTGGTGGATAGTGTGGGGAGGTGGGGGAGTGGGATTGGGAGAGAGTGGGGAGGTGGGGGAGTGGGATTGGGAGAGAGTGGGGAGGTGGGGTTGAGGGATTGGGAGCGAGTGGGGAGGTCGGGGTGAGGGATTGAGGAGAGTGGGGAGGTGGGGTTGAGGGATTGGGAGAGAGTGGGGAGTTGGGGTTGAGGGATTGGGGAGAGTGGGGAGGTGGGGGTGAGCGATTGGGGAGAGTGGTGAGGTGGGGTTGAGGGATTGTGAGAGAGTGGGGAGGTGGGGGTGAGGGATTGGGGATAGTGGGGAGGTGGGGTTGAGGGATTGGGAGAGAGTTGGGAGGTGGGGTTGACAGATTGGGAGAGAGTGGGGAGGTGGGTGTGAGGGATTGGGGAGAGAGTGGGGAGCTGGGGTTGAGGGATTTGGAGAGATTGGGGAGGTTGGTGTGAGGGATTGGGGAGAGTGGGGAGGTGGGGGCGAGGGATTGGGAGAGAGTGGGGAGGTAGGGGTGAGGGATTGGGAGAGAGTGGGGAGGTGGGGTTGAGGGATTGGGAGAGAGTGGGGAGGTGGGGGTGAGGGATTGGGAGAGAGTGGAGAGGTGGGGTTGAGGGATTGGGGAGAGTGGGGAGGTGGGGTTGAGGGATTGGGGAGAGTGGGGAGGTGGGGGTGAGGGATTGGGAGAGAGTGGGTAGGTGGGGGTGAGGGATTGGGAGGGAGTGGGGAGGTGGGGTTGAGGGATTGGGGAGAGTGGGGAGGTGGGGGAGACCTTTTGTGGAATGAGTGGGGAGGTGGGTGTGAGGGAGTGGGGAGGTGGGGATAAGGGTTTTGTGGTGAGAGTGCGGAGGTGGGCCTTCGAGTTTTGGAGTGATTGGGGAGGTGGGGTTGAAGGATTGGGAGAGAGTGGGGATGTGGGGGACAGGGTATGAGGAGAGAGTGGGGAGGTGGGGGAGAGGGTTTTGTGGTGAGAGTGGGGAGGTGGGGCTTCGAGTTTTGGAGTGATTGGGGAGGTTAGGTTGAGGGATTGGGAGAGAGTGGGGAGGTGGGGTTGAGGGATTGGGGAGAGTGGGGAGGTGGGGGAGAGGGTTTGAGGAGAGAGTGGGGCGGTGGGGGTGACGGATTGGGGAGTTAGTGGGGAGGTGTGTCATAGAGTTTTGGAGAGTGTGGGTAGGTGGGGTGAGCGTTTGGGAGAGGGAGTGGGAGTTGGTCCTGAGTGTTTGGGATACAGTGTGGTGGTGAGGGTGAGGGTTTGTGTAGGGAGTGGGCAGGTGTGTTTGAGGGATTGGGGGAGAGAGAGTGGGGAGGTGGGGAAGAGGTTTGGGGAGATGCTCGGTGGATGATGACACTGCATCATTCTCCCTGAGTCTTGTTCAATCCTCTTTCATTTTTCTGCTCCTCATAGCCATGTTCTACATGCCATGTCTGATCTCTAGGACCTCAGCAAGTGGCCAAGCTCCTGTTTTAGTCAAGTTAATGGCTGTTCGCCCATGGGAGCTTCACTGCCAAATTTGATCCTGTGCTCAGCCAATGAGTAAGCATGCGGCCTTTCCAGCAGGGGTTCTTGGATCGTGAGCAAGGTGCAGGATTGCTGATTCGTCCAGCAGCAGTACGGGCAGTCGTAGGGACCAAGCATCCAGGGTGAGATTAAAGGCAGACTGGGCAATGAACCTGTCATCTTCCAGCTCTGTGAGTCTCTGCAGAACTGAAGCCACAGTGTCTCTGTCTCATTACAGCAATCTGCTTTTTATTTAGACAGCAATTGAGACTGTGAAATAATCATGGGAAGAAAAGATGGAGCCTGGCCCTGTCATTAAATGTCAGATGCAGCTCACATCTATAAATCAGTCAGACTCGCATGAACAGTCTTACCAACCCATTAAACTCCAGCTTCATCACTGAGCTAGTTCTCAGACATATAGATGGTGCATCACTTGTGACTGAATAATAAATAGCAGACTGCAGGGGACTGATTGCCAGGTTAGAGTGATCACGTTGTCTGACAGCAATCCCGAGCAATGTATTCAGACAGCAGACCTTGAAATGTTATCAGTTTGAAACATCCTCACCTATTACCGGATCTGCTGTCAGTCTGGATTATACACGTTTATCGAACAGCTGCTGGTGTGAGCTGACTGGGATCATACTGTGCATGAATCACCATTGCTTGCAGAATATACTGCATAGAAAGATCATTAATACAGAAGTAATAACCTCACTCCAGAATTGGCCTTTATAGCCACTCCAGGCGCTGCTTCACAAACCACTGACCACCTCCAGGCGCGTATCCATTGTCTCTCGAGATAAGGAGGCCCAAAAGAAAGAAAGAAGAAAGAATAACCATGAAGCAGGGTATGGTGATGTGTTCCCTGATGCCAAGTGTATGGAACAACCTTACATAGAATTTACAGCAAAGAAAGAGGCCATTTGGCCCAACAGGGCCATGCTAGTGTGTGTTTATGGTCCACAGGAGTCGCACACTACCTAACTACCTCTAATTCTATCACATATCCTTCTCTCCCTTTCTACCTCATGTACTTATAGACATCTGATATTCACCTCAACTACTCCCTGTGGTCACAAGTTCCACATTCTCATCACCTTCTGGGTAAAGAAGTTCTCCCTGAATTCTCTGTTGGATTTATTAATGACTATCTTGTATTTGTGGCCCCTAGTTTTGGTCTCGTTCAAGGGGAAAAAAAATCTTCTCCACATCTAACCCCACCAGGAGTTCTAACCCCACCAGGAGATCTATTAACACCAGCAGGAGATCTAACCTCAGCAGGAGATTTACCGAACCCCAGCAGGAGATCTAATCCCAGCAGGAGATTTACCTAATCACATCAGGAGCTCTAACCCCAGCAGGAGATCTAACCCCAGCAGGAGATTTACCTAACCCCAGCAGGAGATCTAACCCCAGCAGGAGATTTACCTAACCCCAGCAGGAGATCTATCTAACAGCGGCAGGAGATCTAACACCAGCATGAGATTTAGCTAACCTCAGCAGGAGGTCTAACCCCAGCAGGAGATTTACCTAACCTCAGCAGGAGATCTAACCCCAGCATGAGATTTACCTAACCCCAGCACGAGGTCTAACCCCAGCAGGAGATTTACCTAACCTCAGCAGGAGGTCTAACCCCAGCAGGAGATTTACCTAACCTCAGCAGGAGATCTAACCCCAGCAGGAGATTTACCTAACCCCACCAGGAGTTCTAACCCCACCAGGAGATCTATCTAACACCAGCAGGAGATCTAACCTCAGCAGGAAATTTACCAAACCCCAGCAGGAGATCTAATCCCAGCAGGAGATTTACCTAATCACATCAGGAGCTCTAACCCCAGCAGGAGATCTAACCCCAGCAGGAGATTTACCTAACCCCATCAGGAGATCTAACCCCAGCAGGAGATTTACCTAACCCCAGCAGGAGATCTATCTAACAGCGGCAGGAGATCTAACACCAGCATGAGATTTAGCTAACCTCAGCAGGAGGTCTAACCCCAGCAGGAGATTTACCTAACCTCAGCAGGAGATCTAACCCCAGCATGAGATTTACCTAACCCCAGCACGAGGTCTAACCCCAGCAGGAGATTTACCTAACCTCAGCAGGAGGTCTAACCCCAGCAGGAGATTTACCTAACCTCAGCAGGAGATCTAACCCCAGCAGGAGATTTACCTAACCTCAGCAGGAGGTCTAACCCCAGCAGTAGATTTAGCTAACCTCAGCAGGAGGTCTAACCCCAGCAGGAGATTTACCTAACCTCAGCAGGAGATCTAACCCCAGCAGGAGATTTAGCTAACCTCAGCAGGAGGTCTAACCCCAGCAGGAGATTTAGCTAACCTCAGCAGGAGGTCTAACCCCAGCAGGAGATTTAGCTAACCCCAGCAGGAGATCTAACACCAGCAGGAGATCTATCTAACACCAGCAGGAGATCTAACCCAAGCATGAGATTTACCTAACCCCAGCAGGAGATCTAACCTCAGCAGGAGATTTAGCTAACCCCAGCAGGAGATCTAATGCAAGCAGGAGATCTATCTAACACCAGCAGGAGATCTATCTAACACCAGCAGGAGATCTAACCCAAGCATGAGATTTACCTAACCCCAGCAGGAGATCTAATGCAAGCAGGAGATCTATCTAACACCAGCAGGAGATCTATCTAACACCAGCAGGAGATCTAACCCAAGCATGAGATTTACCTAACCCCAGCAGGAGATCTAACCTCAGCAGGAGATTTAGCTGACCCCAGCAGGAGATCTAACCTCAGCAGGAGATTTACCTAACGTCAGCAGGAGATCTAACCCCAGCAGGAGATTTACCTAACCTCAGCAGGAGGTCTAACCCCAGCAGGAGATTTAGCTAACCCCAGCAGGAGATCTAACACCAGCAGGAGATCTATCTAACACCAGCAGGAGATCTAACCCAAGCATGAGATTTACCTAACCCCAGCAGGAGATCTAACCTCAGCAGGAGATTTAGCTAACCTCAGCAGGAGATCTAACCCCAGCAGGAGATTTACCTAACCCCAACAGGAGCTCTAACCCCAGCAGGAGATTTAGCTAACCTCAGCAGGAGATCTAACCCCAGCAGGAGATTTACCTAACCCCAACAGGAACTCTAACCCCAGCAGGAGATTTAGCAAACCTCAGCAGGAGATTTAGCTAACCCCAACAGGAGCTCTAACCCCAGCAGGAGATTTAGCTAACCCCAGCAGGAGATCTAACTGCAGCAGGAGATCTAACTCCTGCAGTTAAAAGAGCAAAAGATGGCTAACTGATTTGGTGTTGTAGTTGCGAGTGTGTTGATACAGATGGATTTGCTGTGTAAAGTGGTTTTAATGTGGTTCGACAGTATGAATTGTTTGAAACACCTTTATCACCGCCATACTCATTTTCAGGGCAGATCGAGCACTTTATACATCTAATTTAACTAAATGACATATTATAGTTGAAGGTTATTCAATCTCCCCTCAAAGTGGCAGGCTATTTATGCTTTTAATAAAATATTGATTAGACTGAAAAATATGTTGCAGTCATCTTTTTTAAAATTCAGAAGCCCTGGTGTAAGAAATTACTGTCATAATGCAGCACATGAGCGAAGGCAACTGAATTATACAGATCAATAATTGGAAGTGAACTCTTTATTTCAAAGCTCTCGTCCCGGGGGAAGAGGAACAGAGATTAACAGTGGGATTCGGAGCCTCCTGCTTTCAGAAACAGCACTACAGTGCCAACTCAATCTGCCCATGCCTTAATAATTAAAGTACAGCAGGATCCAGCTCTGTAGAACACAGTCAAAGACTGAGCTATGATTCACTCGTCTGGGCAGTCACATTTTCCAGAGAGTATGCTATTTACCTTCAGATCAGCATAGCTGGTCTAAAGTGACAACATAATCACAGCTAATTACCTCGTTTCCTTTAGCATTGGTTTTGAGAAGGTGATTCCGATGTTTTTTTAAAATTCATTCTCAGGATGTGAGCACCAATTGCAAGGTGACCAGTTACTGTCCACTTGAGACATGACTGAATGGTTTGCTCGGCCACATTTAAGAGTTAATTGTATCGGTGTGGGACTGGAGTCACATTTAAATCAGACCGTCTGAGGACAGTAGATTTCGCCTCCATTATCATCTTGGGTTTTTATGACAATCTGACAGATCCACAGCCTTTTTACTGACAGTAGTGTTTTATTCCCAGGTTTTTTAAAACTGAATTCAAACTCTCAAAGTTCCATGGTGGGATTTGAACTCTGGCTCTCAGGGTCATTAGTCCATGCTGCTGGATTACTTAACATGACCACTACATCAGCGTAGCTGTATGTATAAGATACAGGAGATACGCACAGCCGATACAGAAGGGAACATTGTGAAGGCAGAATACAGCTAATTCTGGAAATTCTCAGCAGGTCAGGCAGTATCTGTGGAGAGGGAAACAGAGTTCACATTTCAGCTCTGACACCTTTCGTCAGAACAATGTGAGTTGGACAGCACCTGCTGCATGTTCATGCTAAGTTGCCAATGTCAGTGGTCTGCTGCCAAAGTCACCAACACCTGCACTCGAAGCCAAAAGGGGTCAAACCAGCCAGGAGGCTGAACGTTTCCAGCCGTTCTTGGCAGCGAGCTTCAAAAATGGCAGGGCATACGCACGAGAGTTATACGCACGAGAGTTATACGCACGAGAGTTATTCCGTGGATCCGCCATGATATTTAGCGTGGCGGCTCATTTAAATGGCTGGGGCAGACTGCCCCCACTGATGACATGGAGCGGGCAGGCACTCCCTCCCCAGCGACGGCATCTGGCTCCACCGCACAGGTACCAGCTTTAAAGGGCTTCAAGCCTTCCAATTCATTAACATTTTTATAATAATAGGGAGTGTGAATTAAAAATTAAAAACTTGATAAAAGTTTTTATACCCTCTCCCACCCCTCCAACGACAAAACAAATTATTACTTGCCCTCGCCGCCAAAACAAAGTTACCTTTCAGTCCCGGCCATCCCCCCCCCCACCAAAGTTTATACACTTTGAACCTTCCCACCACCCACTAGACCAATCAAAATGGTTTCATCCGGCTCCCCCACTCCCGCCTTGAAAAATTACCTCCTCCCCCCTCCCCACCAGTGTCCCGCATCGGATTTCCTGTCGGAGATCAGAACGCGCGGGAGTCCCGGCAACCGGCTGGAATATGGCAGCAGGACGGCCGGCGGGAGCAGGTGGTTAATTAATTCATTAATTGACATATTTAAATCCTGTGCCTCGGCGCTGCCGGTAATATGAGGCGGGACCTTCTAGGCTTCGAGGCCCATGGCAGGCCTCTCCTGGAGGCATTTTCCCCTCCGACGTTGGGGGCCCGGTAAAATCCAGCTCAGGGTTTTACACTACTGGTCACTATCTTATGACTTTGGCAAGCACGTGAGTGTACTGTACGTGGCTATCAGGCAAGGGCAAAATTGGGCTCAGACTCCCCAAAGCCTGTCCATCATCTACAAGGCACAAGTCAGGAGTGTGATAGAATACTCTCCACTTGCCTGGATGGGTGCAGCCGAAACAACACTCAAGAAGCTCAACACCATCCAGGACAAAGCAGCCCGCTTGATTGGCACACCATCTACAAACATTCACTCCCTCCACCACCGACGCACAGTGGCAGCAGTGTGTACCATCTACAAGATACACTGCAGCAACGCACCAAGGTTCCTTAGACAGCACCGTCCAAACCCGCGACCTTTACCAACTAGAAGGACAAGAGCAGCAAATGCATGGGAACAACACCACCTGCAAGTTCACCTCCAAGTCACACACCATCCTGACTTGGAACTATATCGCCGTTCCTTCACTGTCACTGGGTCAAAATCCTGGAACTCCCTTCCTAACAGCACTGTGGGTGTACCTACCCCACATGGACTGCAGCAGTTCAAGAAGGCAGCTCACCACCACCTTCTCAAGGGCGATTAGGGATGGGCAATAAATGCTGGCCTGGCCAGCGACGCCCACACCCCTGAAAGAATTTTAAAAAAGATCCCACAGTCGAATAGTTCTCCAGCATTGACATACAGACAATGGATGTTTGAGTGATGCAATGCCTCGCTCGCCTGCAGCAGTACCCCAGCCAGAGAGAGAGAGTGTATGAAATGGTTAGGCTGATGCTGCTGAGGGGGAGCAATGAGGTTTAAGAGAAGAGTCGCTACATCAAATGGCAGGATGGGATTGACCTTAAGATCAATGATGGAGGTATCTCAGCACCTCTAATGGATTGAAACTGAAAGATGACTTTCTATCCTCATGGTGAGAAAGAGATGGTGAGGGCTACGCTGCCTGTATCTAGGCAGTGAACTAAAGCTGGTGGTACTAACTGGTTTATTAGTCACCCATTTGATATAAATGTGGGAAGCACATTGACTGATACTGTGAATCAACCAGATGCTTCTTCATCAACTAATGACCATGATTGCTTTGCAATGCTGCCCCTGTGTTGCAGGTTAGCTCAAGGTATCTGCACAATTGGTGACATGACCTTACAGCTGGCTCCCCGAGCTGGATCCTCGAAGCTAGTGGTCCTTGTCATTGCTACAGAGCTGTGCTCAGGCTTGAAAACATGGTTGATGATGTGTGCGGGCTTTACTGATCTTTATCACATGTCTCCATTCATCTGTACAACTGCAGCCATGAAATAATGTAGAGAGGTGAGGGCTGTAATTTTTCTATGGGTCTATGGCTTTCGAATCAATCTCAATCAAGCATTTTCAATAATCCTGCTCATCTGATTCACTCTGCAGCCTGCAACTAAATAACTTCCAGAATTATATTCAAATCCTCTTCTTTCACCAGCTCCCTGCTCTGCTGAACTCCTGTAAAAGGTTCAATTAGAATCAACATCCTAAGGATTTTGCAAACAACATTTGGCTGTCTTTCCCAACACAGTTATGGTCCAACCATTGAAAGAACTTACATTTATTTAGCACCTTCCATGGCGTCGGGAAGTCCCAAGTCCGTCTTTTGAAATGTACGCACTGTTGTAATGTGAGGAAATGTGGCAGCTAATTTGCACAGAGCAAGATCCCACAAATAGCAATTAAACAAAAGACCTTATAATTTATTTCACTGATGTTGTTTGAGGGATAAATGCTCTTCTTCGAAATAGTATCATGGATTCATCTACGTCCACCTGAGAGGGCAGACGGAGCCTGAGTTTATAATCTCACCCAACAAACAGCACCTCTGACAGTGCAGCACTCCCTCAGTATTGCACTGGAGTGTCAGCCTGGATTGTTCCACCTCTGACAGTGCAGCACTCCCTCAGTATTGCACTGGAGTGTCAGCTTGGATTGTTCCACCTCTGACAGTGCAGCACTCCCTCAGTATTGCACTGGAGTGTCAGCCTGGATTGTATCACTTCTGACAGTGCAGCACTCCCTCAGTATTGCACTGGAGTGTCAGCTTGGATTGTTCCACCTCTGACAGTGCAGCACTCCCACAGTATTGCACTGGAGTGTCAGCCTGGATTGTTCCACCTCTGACAGTGCAGCACTCCCTCAGTATTGCACTGGAGTGTCAGCTTGGATTGTTCCACCTCTGACAGTGCAGCACTCCCTCAGTATTGCACTGGAGTGTCAGCCTGGATTGTATCACTTCTGACAGTGCAGCACTCCCTCAGTATTGCACTGGAGTGTCAGCTTGGATTGTTCCACCTCTGACAGTGCAGCACTCCCACAGTATTGCACTGGAGTGTCAGCCTGGATTGTTCCACCTCTGACAGTGCAGCACTCCCTCAGTATTGCACTGGAGTGTCAGCCTGCATTGTTCCACCTCTGACAGTGCAGCACTCCCTCAGTATTGCACTGGAGTGTCAGCTTGGATTGTTCCACCTCTGACAGTGCAGCACTCCCACAGTATTGCACTGGAGTGTCAGCCTGCATTGTTCCACCTCTGACAGTGCAGCACTCCCTCAGTATTGCACTGGAGTGTCAGCCTGGATTGTTCCACCTCTGACAGTGCAGCACTCCCTCAGTATTGCACTGGAGTGTCAGCCTGGATTGTTCCACCTCTGACAGTGCAGCACTCCCACAGTATTGCACTGGAGTGTCAGCCTGGATTGTTCCACCTCTGACAGTGCAGCACTCCCTCAGTATTGCACAGGAGTGTCAGCCTGGATTGTTCCACCTCTGACAATGCAGCACTCCCACAGTATTGCACTGGAGTGTCAGCCTGGATTGTTCCACCTCTGACAGTGCAGCACTCCCTCAGTATTGCACTGGAGTGTCAACCTGGATTGTTCCACCTCTGACAGTGCAGCACTCCCACAGTATTGCACTGGAGTGTCAGCCTGGATTGTTCCACCTCTGACAGTGCAGCACTCCCACAGTATTGCACTGGAGTGTCAGCCTGCATTGTTCCACCTCTGACAGTGCAGCACTCCCTCAGTATTGCACTGGAGTGTCAGCCTGGATTGTTCCACCTCTGACAGTGCAGCACTCCCACAGTATTGCACTGGAGTGTCAACCTGCATTGTTCCACCTCTGACAGTGCAGCACTCCCACAGTATTGCACTGGAGTGTCAGCCTGCATTGTTCCACCTCTGACAGTGCAGCACTCCCACAGTATTGCACTGGAGTGTCAACCTGGATTGTTCCACCTCTGACAGTGCAGCACTCCCTCAGTATTGCACTGGAGTGTCAACCTGGATTGTTCCACCTCTGACAGTGCAGCACTCCCACAGTATTGCACTGGAGTGTCAGCCTGGATTGTTCCACCTCTGACAGTGCAGCACTCCCACAGTATTGCACTGGAGTGTCAGCCTGCATTGTTCCACCTCTGACAGTGCAGCACTCCCACAGTATTGCACTGGAGTGTCAGCCTGCATTGTTCCACCTCTGACAGTGCAGCACTCCCACAGTATTGCACTGGAGTGTCAGCCTGCATTGTTCCACCTCTGACAGTGCAGCACTCCCACAGTATTGCACTGGAGTGTCAGCCTGGATTGTTCCACCTCTGACAGTGCAGCACTCCCACAGTATTGCACTGGAGTGTCAGCCTGGATTGTTCCACCTCTGACAGTGCAGCACTCCCTCAGTATTGCACTGGAGTGTCAGCCTGGATTGTTCCACCTCTGACAGTGCAGCACTCCCGCAGTATTGCACTGGAGTGTCAGCCTGGATTGTTCCACCTCTGACAGTGCAGCACTCCCACAGTATTGCACTGGAGTGTCAGTCTGGATTGTTCCACCTCTGACAGTGCAGCACTCCCTCAGTATTGCACTGTAGTGTCAACCTGGATTGTTCCAGCTCTGACAGTGCAGCACTCCCACAGTATTGCACTGGAGTGTCAGCCTGGATTGTTCCAGCTCTGACAGTGCAGCACTCCCACAGTATTGCACTGGAGTGTCAGCCTGGATTGTTCCACCTCTGACAGTGCAGCACTCCCACAGTATTGCACTGGAGTGTCAGATTGGATTGTTCCACCTCTGACAGTGCAGCACTCCCACAGTATTGCACTGGAGTGTCAGCCTGGATTGTTCCACCTCTGACAGTGCAGCACTCCCTCAGTATTGCACTGGAGTGTCAGCCTGGATTGTTCCACCTCTGACAGTGCAGCACTCCCTCAGTATTGCACTGGAGTGTCAAGCTGGATTGTTCCAGCTCTGACAGTGCAGCACTCCCACAGTATTGCACTGGAGTGTCAGCCTGGATTGTTCCACCTCTGACAGTGCAGCACTCCCTCAGTATTGCACAGGAGTGTCAGCCTGGATTGTTCCACCTCTGACAGTGCAGCACTCCCTCAGTATTGCACTGGAGTGTCAGCCTGGATTGTTCCAGCTCTGACAGTGCAGCACTCCCACAGTATTGCACTGGAGTGTCAGTCTGGATTGTTCCACCTCTGACAGTGCAGCACTCCCTCAGTATTGCACTGTAGTGTCAACCTGGATTGTTCCAGCTCTGACAGTGCAGCACTCCCACAGTATTGCACTGGAGTGTCAGCCTGGATTGTTCCAGCTCTGACAGTGCAGCACTCCCACAGTATTGCACTGGAGTGTCAGCCTGGATTGTTCCACCTCTGACAGTGCAGCACTCCCACAGTATTGCACTGGAGTGTCAGATTGGATTGTTCCACCTCTGACAGTGCAGCACTCCCACAGTATTGCACTGGAGTGTCAGCCTGGATTGTTCCACCTCTGACAGTGCAGCACTCCCTCAGTATTGCACTGGAGTGTCAGCCTGGATTGTTCCACCTCTGACAGTGCAGCACTCCCTCAGTATTGCACTGGAGTGTCAAGCTGGATTGTTCCAGCTCTGACAGTGCAGCACTCCCACAGTATTGCACTGGAGTGTCAGCCTGGATTGTTCCACCTCTGACAGTGCAGCACTCCCTCAGTATTGCACAGGAGTGTCAGCCTGGATTGTTCCACCTCTGACAGTGCAGCACTCCCTCAGTATTGCACTGGAGTGTCAGCCTGGATTGTTCCACCTCTGACAGTGCAGCACTCCCTCAGTATTGCACTGGAGTGTCAGCCTGGATTGTTTCACTTCTGACAGTGCAGCACTCCCTCAGTATTGCACTGGAGTGTCAGCTTGGATTGTTCCACCTCTGACAGTGCAGCACTCCCACAGTATTGCACTGGAGTGTCAGCCTGCATTGTTCCACCTCTGACAGTGCAGCACTCCCTCAGTATTGCACTGGAGTGTCAGCCTGGATTGTTCCACCTCTGACAGTGCAGCACTCCCTCATTATTGCACTGGAGTGTCAGCCTGGATTGTTCCACCTCTGACAGTGCAGCACTCCCACAGTATTGCACTGGAGTGTCAGCCTGGATTGTTCCACCTCTGACAGTGCAGCACTCCCTCAGTATTGCACAGGAGTGTCAGCCTGGATTGTTCCACCTCTGACAATGCAGCACTCCCACAGTATTGCACTGGAGTGTCAGCCTGGATTGTTCCACCTCTGACAGTGCAGCACTCCCTCAGTATTGCACTGGAGTGTCAACCTGGATTGTTCCACCTCTGACAGTGCAGCACTCCCACAGTATTGCACTGGAGTGTCAGCCTGGATTGTTCCACCTCTGACAGTGCAGCACTCCCACAGTATTGCACTGGAGTGTCAGCCTGCATTGTTCCACCTCTGACAGTGCAGCACTCCCTCAGTATTGCACTGGAGTGTCAGCCTGGATTGTTCCACCTCTGACAGTGCAGCACTCCCACAGTATTGCACTGGAGTGTCAACCTGCATTGTTCCACCTCTGACAGTGCAGCACTCCCACAGTATTGCACTGGAGTGTCAGCCTGCATTGTTCCACCTCTGACAGTGCAGCACTCCCACAGTATTGCACTGGAGTGTCAACCTGGATTGTTCCACCTCTGACAGTGCAGCACTCCCTCAGTATTGCACTGGAGTGTCAACCTGGATTGTTCCACCTCTGACAGTGCAGCACTCCCACAGTATTGCACTGGAGTGTCAGCCTGGATTGTTCCACCTCTGACAGTGCAGCACTCCCACAGTATTGCACTGGAGTGTCAGCCTGCATTGTTCCACCTCTGACAGTGCAGCACTCCCACAGTATTGCACTGGAGTGTCAGCCTGCATTGTTCCACCTCTGACAGTGCAGCACTCCCACAGTATTGCACTGGAGTGTCAGCCTGCATTGTTCCACCTCTGACAGTGCAGCACTCCCACAGTATTGCACTGGAGTGTCAGCCTGGATTGTTCCACCTCTGACAGTGCAGCACTCCCACAGTATTGCACTGGAGTGTCAGCCTGGATTGTTCCACCTCTGACAGTGCAGCACTCCCTCAGTATTGCACTGGAGTGTCAGCCTGGATTGTTCCACCTCTGACAGTGCAGCACTCCCGCAGTATTGCACTGGAGTGTCAGCCTGGATTGTTCCACCTCTGACAGTGCAGCACTCCCACAGTATTGCACTGGAGTGTCAGTCTGGATTGTTCCACCTCTGACAGTGCAGCACTCCCTCAGTATTGCACTGTAGTGTCAACCTGGATTGTTCCAGCTCTGACAGTGCAGCACTCCCACAGTATTGCACTGGAGTGTCAGCCTGGATTGTTCCAGCTCTGACAGTGCAGCACTCCCACAGTATTGCACTGGAGTGTCAGCCTGGATTGTTCCACCTCTGACAGTGCAGCACTCCCACAGTATTGCACTGGAGTGTCAGATTGGATTGTTCCACCTCTGACAGTGCAGCACTCCCACAGTATTGCACTGGAGTGTCAGCCTGGATTGTTCCACCTCTGACAGTGCAGCACTCCCTCAGTATTGCACTGGAGTGTCAGCCTGGATTGTTCCACCTCTGACAGTGCAGCACTCCCTCAGTATTGCACTGGAGTGTCAAGCTGGATTGTTCCAGCTCTGACAGTGCAGCACTCCCACAGTATTGCACTGGAGTGTCAGCCTGGATTGTTCCACCTCTGACAGTGCAGCACTCCCACAGTATTGCACTGGAGTGTCAGCTTGGATTGTTCCACCTCTGACAGTGCAGCACTCCCACAGTATTGCACAGGAGTGTCAGCCTGGATTGTTCCACCTCTGACAGTGCAGCACTCCCTCAGTATTGCACTGGAGTGTCAGCCTGGATTGTTCCACCTCTGACAGTGCAGCACTCCCTCAGTATTGCACTGGAGTGTCAGCTCCAGTCTCTGGTGCAGGACCTACAACCTTGTGACTTTGAACGACATTGCTCCCAATCAAGCCGTGGCTGACACATTAAAAAAAAGTAAAACAATATTAAAGAAATTAATTCCCCAAACCGCCAGTCCTTTAAGGGCTCTGTTGTATCTTCACGTTACATATTCTGTCCTCTCTGAAAGCTCTCAGTCCCATTCCCATCCAGTCCATCCCCCTTTGCCCTCTCTCTAAATGAAGTCTACACAGTGGCACCCCCTTGTCTGTTCTCAATTCAGCCGCTGCTCTCTGCCTTGTGCCCTTTAACTAACTTCCTATCCCTGCTGCCTCACTCCCTTTAATACCATATATGCAATGTTGATCAACCAACCTCTGAGATGGCACTTTATCAAATACCTTTTGAAAATCTTTAGGCAAGCATCTTCTCCATTTCTTTATCAATATACTCCAATGTTTCCTCAAAGAACTCCAGTCAATTCATCACATATCTTTTATAAATCCTTGCAGGTTGACCTTAACCAGTGCAGATTTCAAGTCAGTATTCATTTTATCCCATACCAGCTTGTTTGTAACCTCGGACTCATCCAGGTTCACGTGCTCACTATTCGGAGCCTCATATCCCAGCAGAAATAATCTGAACTCAATGGCAAGAATTTGAAATTCACATTCCCTGGTCAATCTACTAATATTGCAATATTCCTCTTCATCAACAGCAACAGCTGAATGAACATTCACCATTTACATGTTATGGTTCGCTTAAACTCTACACATCACCAAGATGACAGCCTAGCTTCACACTCTCACACTATAACCTACGTGTGGCATAATACTGCAGGAATCAACAGTTGTCTTTTAATTCTCTTCTTTGCAGCTTTGGCTGAATCTATGAAAGGCACATTACAGTCAATCAGTGTAAGCTCCATTATTCACATCTGATCCAAACCATGTGTGATAGAAACTCTGCAACATCACCAATGAACCACTGCCAGCCACAACATGACAGCCACCAAAACAAGCAATCTCATACAGACATGTGGCTAGAAGCTGAATTACAAATTGCTCCAATTTGAAAACAGCCCTGCTCTGCAATGATTATAGAGTACAAAATGAGCAATTATTATACAGCGCTGTTGCAGTAATTAGTATACAGCACTTGCTGGAATTGGAACACAGCTGTTCCTGTATCCGGGACACAGCACAGTTCCTGTGATTAGTACATAGCTGTTCCTGTATCCGGTACACAGCACAGTTCCTGTGATTAGTACATAGCTGTTCCTGTATCCGGTACACAGCACAGTTCCTGTGATTAGTACATAGCTGTTCCTGTATCCGGTACACAGCACAGTTCCTGTGATTAGTACATAGCTGTTCCTGTATCCGGTACACAGCACAGTTCCTGTGATTAGTACATAGCTGTTCCTGTATCCAGTACACAGCACAGTTCCTGTGATTAGTACATAGCTGTTCCTGTATCCGGTACACAGCACAGTTCCTGTGATTAGTACATAGCTGTTCCTGTATCCGGTACACAGCACAGTTCCTGTGATTAGTACATAGCTGTTCCTGTATCCGGTACACAGCACAGTTCCTGTGATTAGTACATAGCTGTTCCTGTATCCGGTACACAGCACAGTTCCTGTGATTAGTACATAGCTGTTCCTGTATCCGGTACACAGCACAGTTCGTGTGATTAGGACATAGCTGTTCCTGTATACGGTACACAGCACAGTTCCTGTGATTAGTACAAAGCTGTTCCTGTATCCGGTACACAGCACAGTTCCTGTGATTAGTACATAGCTGTTCCTGTATCCGGTACACAGCACAGTTCCTGTGATTAGTACATAGCTGTTCCTGTATCCGGTACACAGCACAGTTCCTGTGATTAGTACATAGCTGTTCCTGTATCCGGTACACAGCACAGTTCCTGTGATTAATACAAAGCTGTTCCTGTATCCGGTACACAGCACAGTTCCTGTGATTAGTACATAGCTGTTCCTGTATCCGGTACACAGCACAGTTCCTGTGATTAGTACATAGCTGTTCCTGTATACGGTACACAGCACAGTTCCTGTGATTAGTACATAGCTGTTCCTGTATCCGGTACACAGCACAGTTCCTGTGATTAGTACATAGCTGTTCCTGTATCCGGATCACAGCACAGTTCCTGTGATGAGTACATAGCTGTTCCTGTACCGGTACACAGCACAGTTCCTGTGATTAGTACATAGCTGTTCCTGTATCCGGTACACAGCACAGTTCCTGTGATTAGTACATAGCTGTTCCTGTATCCGGTACACGGCACAGTTCCTGTGATTAGTACATAACTGTTCCTGCATCCGGTACACAGCACAGTTCCTGTGATTAGTACATAGCTGTTCCTGTATACGGTACACAGCACAGTTCCTGTGATTAGTACATAGCTGTTCCTGTATCCAGTACACAGCACATTTCCTGTGATTAGTGCATAGCTGTTCCTGTATCCGGTACACAGCACAGTTCCTGTGATTAGTACATAGCTGTTCCTGTATCCGGTACACAGACAGTTCCTGTGATTAGTACATAGCTGTTCCTGTAGCTGGTACACAGAACAGTTCCTGTGATTAGAACATAGCTGTTCCTGTATCCGGTACACAGACAGTTCCTGTGATTAGTACATAGCTGTTCCTGTAGCTGGTACACAGACAGTTCCTGTGATTAGAACATAGCTGTTCCTGTATCCAGTACACAGACAGTTCCTGTGATTAGTACATAGCTGTTCTTGTAGCTGGTACACAGCACAGTTCCTGTGATTAGTACATAGCTGTTCCTGTAGCTGGTACACAGCACAGTTCCTGTGATTAGTACATAGCTGTTCCTGTATCCAGTACACAGCACAGTTCCTGTGATTAGTACATAGCTGTTCCTGTATCCAGTACACAGCACAGTTCCTGTGATTAGTACATAGCTGTTCCTGTAGCTGGTACACAGCACAGTTCCTGTGATTAGTACATAGCTGTTCCTGTAGCAGGTACGCAGCACAGTTCCTGTGATTAGTACATAGCTGTTCCTGTAGCAGGTACGCAGCACAGTTCCTGTGATTAGTACATAGCTGTTCCTGTATCCGGTACACAGCATAGTCCCTGTGATTAGTACATAGCTGTTCCTGTATCCAGTACACAGCACAGTTCCTGTGATTAGTACATAGCTGTTCCTGTAGCAGGTACGCAGCACAGTTCCTGTGATTAGTACATAGCTGTTCCTGTAGCAGGTACGCAGCACAGTTCCTGTGATTAGTACATAGCTGTTCCTGTAGCAGGTACGCAGCACAGTTCCTGTGATTAGTACATAGCTGTTCCTGTATCCGGTACACAGCATAGTCCCTGTGATTAGTACATAGCTGTTCCTGTAGCTGGTACACAGCACAGTTCCTGTGATTAGTACATAGCTGTTCCTGTATCCAGTACACAGCACAGTTCCTGTGATTAGTACATAGCTGTTCCTGTATCCAGTACACAGCACAGTTCCTGTGATTAGTACATAGCTGTTCCTGTATCCAGTACACAGCACAGTTCCTGTGATTAGTACATAGCTGTTCCTGTATCCGGTACACAGCACAGTTCCTGTGATTAGTACATAGCTGTTCCTGTAGCAGGTACACAGCACAGTTCCTGTGATTAGTACATAGCTGTTCCTGTAGCAGGTACACAGCACAGTTCCTGTGATTAGTACATAGCTGTTCCTGTAGCAGGTACGCAGCACAGTTCCTGTGATTAGTACATAGCTGTTCCTGTAGCAGGTACGCAGCACAGTTCCTGTGATTAGTACATAGCTGTTCCTGTGATCAGAGCACAACACTGTTCCTCTGAAGAATATACGGCTGTTCCTGCAATTAGTATACAACTGTTTTGGTAATTAGTACAAAGCTGTTCATGTACTTGGTACACAGCACTCTACCTGCAATTAGTACGCAGTAGTTCCTGTAATTAGTACATAGATGTTCATGTAATTGGTACACAAACTGTTGGCATCCTTTCATCTACAAAAGATGATGGACATGCAGCAAACAATCCATTTAGGTGGGGTGTCTTCTGTTGGTGCAGCTTTGTTGATGGCTGTGAAGGCCAATCCTTGAGAGGCAGGTTCTGCCACAAGTACCGCATGTGAAGCTGCCAAGTGACGCTATGAGTTATTGTTTTTGACACTGGCACTTGTTGCCAAGCTGCTGTAGCAATCGGTCATTATGGTAGTGCACAACAGTCCACAGGATGTGTTGCCATTTCCCTCTTTCGTCAGCTAGTAATTTCTAAGTGTGATCGTTGACATTTAGGGCCTTCATGTCACAATTGCAAGCATCCTTGAAGTGAAACTTTGGGCACCCCACTGGTTCTCTGGCCCCTGCCTCACCATACAGAGAGTCCTTGAGTGTGCGACCATCTTCCATCCTGTGGTGTCCGATCCACCGAAGCCGCCTCTGTTTGATTAGTGCCAACACACTTGGGAGCTCTGCCTTTGAGAGAACTGCCACATTTGTGATTTAGTCCTGCCAGGATATATGCATAATGCGCCGCAGACTGCAAAGATGGAAATTATTGAGCTTCTTTACCTGGTAGCTGTAAGTCTCCCATGTTTCACAGCAAGGTGCTGAGAACACAGGCCTTATAAACCATCAGCTTGGTCCTAAGGGTCAGCTTGGTGTTATTCAATGCGTGTTTCGGAAGTCGTCACAGGTGGTAGCTGCTTTCCCTACACGTGTATCAAGGGACGTGTATCTGCAACAAGGGACAGATCGTCTGTCACCGTGGACCCAAGGTAGCAGAATTTGCGAACCACTTTTGGTGGCATGTTATTTAGTATGATCAGGGTCGGAGCTACAACACCTTGTCCCATGACCATGGTTTTCCTGACAATTATAGTCAAGGAGAACAAGTTACAGGCATGGGAGAGACAGTCCATGAGTCTTTGTAGCTGAGTTCCCATGTGAGCAACTAGCGTAGCATCATCAGCATACAGGAGTTTTCTGATCAGGATGCGATGTGTTTTGTCTTCACTTTCAGCCTTGCTAGATTGTAGAGCTTGCCATCTGACCCAGTGTACAAGTAGACTCCTTCCATATCTGCAGGGAAGACAAAAGTCAGGAGCATGGAGAAGATGATGCCAAACAGAGTGGGGGTCGGGACACAACCCTGTTTCACTCCATTCTTCACTCTGAAACTGTCAGAAGTGGAGCCATCAAACTGTACAGTGCAGCGCACCTGGTCATAGAAGGAGCAGCTGAGACTGAAGAGCTTCTCTGGGCAGCCAATTTTTCCCAAAATCTTGTACAGCCCTGCTCTGCAAATGATGTCGAATGCCTTAGTGAGATCTACGAAAGTAAGACAAAGGGGTGTAACTCTGTTCAGTACACTTGCCTTGTGGCTGGCATATGGAGAAGATCATATCCGCAACAGATTTCCGGCACAGAAACTACACTGTGCTTCTGGGTACATTCAGTCTGCAATTAAATGGAGCCATTTAAGTATGACCCCAAAGGCTTTCCCCGTGACGCTAAGGAGTGAGATGCCCCTGTAATTGTTGCAGTCTCCTCTGTCACCTTTGTTTTTGTATAGTGTGGCGATTTTAGTGTCATGCATCTCCTGTGGAACAGAGCCTACTCTGCAGCAGAGAAGGAGAAGGCCATAAAAGGTGTGGAAATGGATGGGAAGTTCTGTGCGTGAGCAGTTCAGCTGGGATTCCATCCTTGCCTGGTGCCCTTCTCTTCACTAGGCGGTCTATGACCTTCTTGAACTCCAGTGATGAGGGGTCTTCATCTAACTGATCCATGACTGGAAGTTGCGGGAGAGTGTCAAACGCAAACTGGGAGATGTCCAACCCACAGGAGTACAGCTCACAGCAGTTTTCAGCCCAGTGAGACATCTGTTTACTTTTGTCGGTGAGTACTTCATCTGCCAACTTCAGGGGAGCAACATTTGGTGCTGGCAGGGCCAAGTGCCCTCTTAAGCCTTCCCTGCATAGCTCATAGTTTTCCTTTGTCACGTGCAGTTTGGATTTCTTGACATAAGTTGATCCTGTGTTTGTTTGTGCAATATCCCCTTCTCCTTTGTACAGCTATCTTGGTTACTTTAAGCCATGCAGTGTCTTAGCTGTTGGGTTTATGTTGTGCATCGTGTAGACTTTGTTTTTCGCATCAATGACAGCTATCACCTTAGCTGAGTCAGTCTCAAACCAGCCCTTGTTGTGGGTTCCATCTTTATCAATTGATGCTTCTGCTGCTTCATAGACGATTGTGCTTAGTGACTTCAAGCGTCATCGATGCCAGCATCAGTGCTTCCCATTAAGGCTTTGGTGGGTAGCAAGCATTCTAGCGACAGTGCAAATTGCTGGTATTTGGTATTACTGCTTGTGCAAAGGATGTTGATGTGTGGCGGGCCGTCACATTTGAAGCTGTGGAACATTCGGGGGTGCACCTTAACTCTGCTGTCAATAAGAGAGTGGTCAGTGTCGCAATCTGCACTGTGGTAGGTGCGGGTGTGAAGAATATTGGGCAGATTGCACCTCCTTGTGATGACTAGGTCTAGTTGGTGCCAGACCTTTGGGTGACACCATGATACTTTATGGCGATGCCTGCCCTGGAAGGTGGTGTTGGTGATGTGGTGTTCATTCAGGGCACAAAGCTCAAGAAGGCGTTGTCTGTTATGGTTGATCTTGCCCACCCCATGACCGAGGCACCTTGGCCATGAATCACTGTCTTCCCCAACATGTGTATTGAAGTCACCCAGGATGAATAGCCTCTTACCATCCTCCTCAGAACATCAATTAAGGAGTCATTGAAATGCTCGTTATCTGAGATGCTGCCATTCAGACTTGGTGCATAGATGCATATGATGTCTCAAAGAACAAAAGAACAAAGAACAGTACAGCACAGGAACAGACCATTCGGCCCTCCAAGCCTGCGCCGATCTTGATGCCTGCCTAAACTTAAACCTTCTGCACTTCCGGGGTCCGTATCCCTCAATTCCCATCCTATTCATGTATTTGTCAAGTTGCCTCTTAAACGTCTCTATGGTACCTGCTTCCACCACCTCCCCCGGCAACAAGTTCCAGGCACTCACCACCCTCTGTGTAAAGAACTTGCCTCGCACATCCCCTCTAAACTTACCCCTCTCACCTCATCAGTACGGAAGTGTACTGAAACTCCCTCCTTAAGGTCTACCGTTGCCTGCTGCAGCATCACGCTGAAAAAGATGGTTAGTAGGGTCGAGGCCAGCACACATCCCTGCTTCACACCATTGGAGATTCGGAAGGGACTCGAGAGGTCGCTGTTTTGCTTGACTTATACGTACTGATTTTCATGAAACTGCTTCACCATGGCCAGGAACCTGGATGAGCATCCAAGTTTTCCAAGGATTTTCCAAAGTCCATCTCTGCTCACAGTATTGAATGCCTTGGTGAGGCTACGAAAGTGACATACAGGCCTTTGTTTTTCTCACGACACTTTTCTTGTAATTGCCTGAGTGCAAATACCATGTCTGTGATGCCTTTGTTTGCTCTGAAACCACACTGGCTCTCTGGGAAGTTTTCTTCCACAATGGTAGGTACAAGCTTGTTCAGAAGTATTCTGAACCTTCCCAACAATAGGGCGGCACAGTGGCGCAGTGGTTAGCACCGCAGCCTCACAGTTCCAATAACCCGGGCTTGATTCTGGGTACTGCCTGTGTGGAGTTTGCAAGTTCTCCCTGTGAACGCGTGGGTTTCCGCCGGGTGCTCCGGTTTCCTCCCACAGCCAAAGACTTGCAGGTTGATAGGTAAATTGGCCATTATAAATTGCTCCTAGTATAGGTAGGTGGTAGGAGAATTGAGGAAAGGTGGGGATGTGGTAGGAATATGGGATTAATGTAGGATTAGTATAAATGGGTGGTTGATGGTTGGCACAGACTCGGTGGGCCGAAGGGCCTGTTTCAGTGCTGTATCTCCAAATAAAAATAAAATAAATAAATAGAAAGGAGGGTGATCCCACAGTAGTTAGAGCAGTCTGATTTTTCTCCTTTGTTTTTGCACAAGATGAGGATAATGGCATGACAAAGATCCTGTGGAATCCTGCCCTGTTCCCAGCAGACCTTTCCCCCACCACTGCTGTGATTGAGAGTCTTCAGTCTCCCGTTGAGCCTGTGACTGGCCACTGGTTATACTGGTTTTTCTGCTTCAGCCTGTTCCTGGCCAGAAAACCACTGGCCTATGCTGAGTTCACAGGTTCAGCTACCTGTAGCTGCTTCCTTCGCACACCTTGAGGACAAGATCATACCTACTTTTGTGCCGATCTTGGGCCCTGCTGGTTGGTGACTTCAACATTAACAACATCATGAGCTAACGGCTAAGGGAGTAAACCTAACAAAATCTGGAGTGGAATCCCATTAGGTGGCTGGTGTTTCCCTCAAGTTAGCAACTTCCGGAAACTCCTGCAACCGAATAGGCCCCAGATGTATAGGCTTTGTACTCAGCTGTTCCAATAATTAGGACACAGCAGGTCCTGTAAATAGTGCATCGAAGATTCTGAGAGGGCTTGACAGGGTAAATGCTGAGAGAATGTTCCCCCTTGTGGGGGAAATCTAGAACTAGGGGGCACAGTTTCAAAATAAGGTCTCTCACTTTTAAGAGGGAGATGAGGAGGATTTTTTTCTCTCAGAGGATTGTTAGTGTTTGAACACTGTTCCTGTAATTAGTACACTGCCCTCTTCCTGTTAGTACACAACAATATTCCAATAATTAATACACAGCACTGTTCCTGTTAGAGGTACACAACACTCTTCCTGTTAGTACACAACACTGTTCCTGTTAGTAGTAGACAGCACTGTTTATGATAGTACGCTTACTGTTCCTGTTTGTACACAACACAGTCCGATTGTACACAGCACTGTTTATGTTAGTACCCACCACTGTTCCTGTCAGTACACAACACTGTTCCTGTTTGTACACAATACAGTGTTCCTGTTAGTACACGACACAGTGTTCCTGTTAGAACACAGCACTGTTCCTTTTAGTACACAGCACTCTTCCTGTTAGAGGTGCACAGCACTGTTTCTGTTAGAGGTACACAGCAGTGTACCTGTTTGTACACAACACTGTTCCTGTTGTACACATCACTTTTCCTGTTAGTGCACAGTACTGTACCTGTTAGTATACAGTGCTGTTCCTGTTTGTACACAACACTGTTCCTTTTAACACCTAGCACTGTTCCTGTTAGTAGTACACAGCACTGTTCCTGTTAGTACACAGCACTCTTCCTTTTAGTACACAACACTGCTCCTGTTTGTACACAGCACTGTTCCTGTTAGTACACGGCACTCTTCCTGTTAGTAGAAAGTATTCTTCCAGTTTGTACACAACTCTGTTTGTGTTAGTATACAGACCTGCTCCTGTTATTACACAGCAATGTTGTTGTTAGTCGTACACAGCACTCTTCCTGTCAGTACACAGCAGTGGTCCTGTTAGTAGTACGCAATACAGTTCCTGTTATTACACAACACTCTTCCTGTAATTAGTATAGACCACTGTTCATGTCACTACACAATACTGTTCCTCTAATTAATACACAGCACTCTTCCTGTGAATAGAAAGCACTATTCCTGTTCGTACACAGCACAGTTCCTGTTTGTACACAGCACACCTCCAGTAATTAGTATACAGCACTGTTTATTTTAGTACACAACACTGTTCCTCTAATTAGTATACAGCACAGTTAATTTTAGTAGTACTCAGAACTATTCCTGTTAGTACACAACAGTGTTCCTATAATTAATACACAGCACTGTTCCTGTTAGTACAGGGGACTATTCCTGTGATTAGTACACAGCGCTCGTCCTGTAGTTAGTAACCAACACTGTTACTGTTAGTGCACAGCATTCTTCCTATGTGCAGTACAAAGCATTGTTCCTGTTAGTAAACAACACTGTTCCTGTCAGTAGTACAAAGCACTGTTCCTGTTAGTAAACAACTCTGTTCCTGTCAGTAGTACAAAGCACTGTTCCTGTTAGTAAACAACACTGTTCATGCAGGTAGTACACAGCACTGTTCCCGTTAGAACACAGCACTGTTCCTGTTAGTAGTACACAGGCACTGTTCCTGTTTGTACACAACAGTGTTCCTGTTAGTACACAGCACTGTTCCCATTAGAACACAGCACTGTTCCTGTTAGTAGTACACAGGCACTGTTCCTGTTTGTACACAACAGTGTTCCTGTTAGTGCACAGCACTGTTCCTGTAATTAATACAAAGCACTGCTCCCGTAATTAGTACACAGCACTGTTCCTGTTAGTACACAGCACTGTTCCTGTTAGTACACAGCACTGTTCCTGTTAGTACACAGCACTGTTCCTGTTAGCAGTACACAGTACTCTTCCAGTTAATATACAGCACTGTTCCTGTTAGTACACAACATTGTTCCTGTTAGTATACATCACAGTACCTGTTAGCAGTACACAGCACTGCTCCTTTTAGTACATAACATTGTTCCTGTTAGTATACATCACAGTATCTGTTAGTACACAGCACTGTTCCTGTCAGTACCCAGCACTGAACCTATCAGTACACAGCACTGTTCCTGTTAGCAGTACACAGCACTCTTCCTGTTAGTACAAAACATTGTTCCTGTAATTAGTATACAGCACTGTTCTTGTTAGTAGTACACAGCACTGTTCCTGTTAGCAGTACACAGCACTCTTCCTGTTAGTAGTACACAGCACTGTTCCTGTTAGCAGTACACAGCACTGTTCCTGTTAGTAGTACACAGCACTGTTCCTGTTAGCAGTACACAGCACTGTTCCTGTTAGTAGTACACAGCACTGTTCCTGTTAGCAGTACACAGCACTCTTCCTGTTAGTAGTACACAGCACTGTTCTCTGTTAGTGGTGCAGAGCACTGTTCCTGTTCGTACACATTACTGTTCTTGTTAGTACACAGCATTGTTCCTGAAATTATTACACAGCAATGTTCCTGTTCATAGTGCAGAGCACTGTTGCTCTTAGTAGAAAACACTGTTCCTGTTTGTAGACAGCATGTTTCCTCTTAGTACACAAAATTGTTCCCTTTAGTACACGTCTCTTCCTTTTAGTACACAACACTGTTCCTGTAATGAGTACTCAGCACTGCTCCTGTTAGGACACATCATTGTAACTGTTGGAACAAAACATTGTTCCTATAATTAGTACCCAGCACGGTTCCTTTTGGAACACAACACGCTTCCTGTTAGCATTACATAGCACTGTTCCTGTTAGTACACAACACTGCTCCTGTAATTAGTACACAGCACTGTTCCTGTTAGTGCACAGCACCATTCCTTTTAGGACACAACACTGATCCTGTGAGTACACAGCACTGATCCTATTAGTACACAGCACTGTTTCTGTTAGCAGTACACAACACTGTTCCTGTTAGTATACAACACTGCACTTGTAATTAGTACACAGCACTGTTCCTGTTAGTACACAACATTGTTCATGTTAGTACACAACATTGTTCCTGTTAGTACATAACACTGCTCCTGTAATTAGTACACAACACTGTTTCTGTTAGCAGTACACAACACTGTTCCTGTTAGTATACAACACTGCACTTGTAATTAGTACACAGCACTGTTCCTGTTAGTACACATTGTTCCTGTAATTAGTACACAGCACTGTTCCTGTTAGTACACAACATTGTTCCTGTTAGTACACAACATTGTTCCTGTTAGTACATAACACTGCTCCTGTAATTAGTACACAGCACTGTTCCTGTTAGTAAACAACATTGTTCCTGTTAGTACATAACACTGCTCCTGTAATTAGTGCCCTGCACTGTGCCTGTTAGCACACAACATTGTTCCTGTTAGTACGCAACATTGTGCCTGTTAGTACATTACACTGCTCCTGTAATTAGTGCCCTGCACTGTGCCTGTTAGCACATAACAGTTTTCTTCTAATTAGTACACAGCACTGTTCCTGTTAGTACACAACATTGTTCCTGTTAGTACACAACATTGTTCCTGTTAGTACATAACACTGCTCCTGTAATTAGTACACAGCACTGTTCCTGTTAGTACACAACATTGTTCCTGTTAGTACATAACACTGCTCCTGTAATTAGTACACAGCACTGTTCCTGTTAGTACACAACATTGTTCCTGTTAGTACATAACACTGCTCCTGTAATTAGTACACAGCACTGTTCCTGTTAGTACACAACATTGTTCCTGTTAGTACACAACATTGTTCCTATTAGTACAAAACATTGTTCCTGTCAGCACATAACACTGCTCCTGTAATTAGTGCCCTGCACTGTGTCTGTTAGTACACAACATTGTTCCTGTTAGTACACAACATTGTTCCTGTTAGTACGCAACATTGTGCCTGTTAGTACAAAACATTGTTCCTGTTAGTACACAACATTGTTCCTGTTAGTACGCAACATTGTGCCTGTTAGTACAAAACATTGTTCCTGTTAGTACACAACATTGTTCCTGTTAGTAAACAGCATTTTTCCTGTAAGTAGTACACAGCACTGTTCCTGTTAGTACACAGCACTGTTCCTGTTGGTACACAGCACTGTTCCTGTGAGTACACAGCACTGTTCCTGTGAGTAGTTCACAGCACAATTCCTTTTAGAAGACAACACTATTCCTGTTAGTACACAGCACTGTTCCTGTTAGTACACAGCACTGTTCCTGTTAGTACACAGCACTGTTCCTGTGAGTAGTTCACAGCACAATTCCTTTTAGAAGACAACACTATTCCTGTTAGTAAACAGCAGTGTTGCTGTTAGTAGTACATAGCACTGGTCCAACAGGTACACAGCACTCTTCCTGTTAGTACACAGCACTGTTCCTGTTAGTACACAACACTGTTCCTGTTAGCAGTGCACAGCACTGTTCCTTTTAGGACACTATACAGTTCCTGTAATTATACAGCACTGTTCCTGTTAGTACACAGGACTGCTGCAAATAGTACACAACACTGTTCCTGTTAATAGTTCACAACATTGTTCCTGTAATTAGTACACACCACTCTTCCTGTTAGTACACAGCACTGCTCATGTTAGTACACAGCACTCTTCCTGTTAGTAGTACACAGCATTGTTCCTGTTAGAACCCAGCACTGTTCCTGTTAGTACACAGCACTGTTCCTGTTAGTACACAGCACTGTTCCTGTTAGTACACAGCACTGTTCCTGTTAGTACACAACACTGTTCCTGTTAGCAGTACACAGCACTGTTCCTTTTCGGACACTACACTGTTCCTGTAATTATACAGCACTGTTCATGTTAGTACACAGGACTGCTACAGTTAGTAGTACACAGCACTATTCCTGTTAATAGTTCACAGCTTTGTTCTGTTTGCGCACAACATTGTTCCTGTAATTAGTACACACCACTCTTCCTGTTAGTACAAAACACTGTTCCTGTTAGTAGTACACAGCATTGTTCCTGTTAGAACCCAGCACTGTTCCTGTTTGTACACAGCACTGTTCCTGTTAGTAGTACAAAGCACTGCTCCTGTTTGATCCCAGCACTGTTCCTGTTTGTGTCCAGCACTGTTGCTGTAATTAGTACCCAGCACTGTTCCTGTTTGTACACAACACTGTTTGCTGTAATTAGTACTCAGCACTGTTCCTGTTAGTACACAGCACTGTTCCTGTTAGTAGTACAAAGCACTGCTCCTGTTTGATCCCAGCACTGTTCCTGTTTGTGTCCAGCACTGTTGCTGTAATTAGTACCCAGCACTGTTCCTGTTTGTACACAACACTGTTTGCTGTAATTAGTACTCAGCACTGTTCCTGTTAGTACACAACACGGCTCATTTAATTAATACACAGCTCTGTTCCTGTTATTAGTACAAAGCAGTGTTTCTGTTCGAACAGAGCATTGTTCCTGTAATTAGTACACAGCACAGTTCCTGTTCGCACACAACAATGATCATGTTAGTAGACACACTGTCCCTCTTAGTAGACAGCTCTGTTCCTGTTAGTGCACAACACTGTTTCTGTAATTAGTACATAGCAATTTTCCTGTTAGTACACAGAAATGTTCCTGTTAGTACATGACACTGTTCCTGTTAGTACACAACACTGTTCCTGTATTTAGTACGCAACACTGTTCCTGTATTTAGTACGCAACACTGTTCCTGTTAATACACAAGAGTTCTCCTGTAATTAGTAGACAGCACTGTTCCTGTTAGTACACAGCACTGTTCGTATTTGTACACAACACTGTTCCTGTTAGCATTACGCAACATTGCAACTGTTAGTACAAAACACTGTTCCTGTTAGTACACATCACCGTTCTTTTTCGGACACAACACTGATTCTGTTCATACACAGCACCGTGTCTGTGAGTAGTTCACAGCACTGTTCCTATTGGAACACAACTCACTTCCTGTTAGCATTACACAGCACTGTTCCTGTTAGTACACAACACGGCTCCTGTAATTAGTACACAGCTCTGTTCCTGTTAGTACACAACACGGCTCCTGTAATTAGTACACAGCTCTGTTCCTGTTAGTACACAACACGGCTCCTGTAATTAGTACACAGCTCTGTTCCTGTTAGTACACAACACGGCTCCTGTAATTAGTACACAGCTCTGTTCCTGTTAGTACACAACACGGCTCCTGTAATTAGTACACAGCTCTGTTCCTGTTAGTACACAACACGGCTCCTGTAATTAGTACACAGCTCTGTTCCTGTTGGTACACAACATTGTTCCTGTTAGTACAAAAGATTGTTCCAGTAATTAGTACACAGCACTGTTCCTGTTAGTACACAACACGGCTCCTGTAATTAGTACACAGCTCTTTTCCTGTTAGTACACAACACGGCTCCTGTAATTAGTACACAGCTCTGTTCCTGTTGGTACACAACATTGTTCCTGTTAGTACAAAAGATTGTTCCAGTAATTAGTACACAGCACTGTTCCTGTTAGTACACAACACGGCTCCTGTAATTAGTACACAGCTCTGTTCCTGTTGGTACACAACATTGTTCCTGTTAGTACAAAAGATTGTTCCAGTAATTAGTACACAGCACTGTTCCTGTTAGTACACAACACGGCTCCTGTAATTAGTACACAGCTCTGTTCCTGTTGGTACACAACATTGTTCCTGTTAGTACAAAACATTGTTCCAGTAATTAGTACACAGCTCTGTTCCTGTTAGTACACAACACGGCTCCTGTAATTAGTACACAGCTCTGTTCCTGTTAGTACACAACACGGCTCCTGTAATTAGTACACAGCTCTGTTCCTGTTAGTACACAACACGGCTCCTGTAATTAGTACACAGCTCTGTTCCTGTTGGTACACAACATTGTTCCTGTTAGTACAAAAGATTGTTCCAGTAATTAGTACACAGCACTGTTCCTGTTAGTACACAACACGGCTCCTGTAATTAGTACACAGCTCTTTTCCTGTTAGTACACAACACGGCTCCTGTAATTAGTACACAGCTCTGTTCCTGTTGGTACACAACATTGTTCCTGTTAGTACAAAAGATTGTTCCAGTAATTAGTACACAGCACTGTTCCTGTTAGTACACAACACGGCTCCTGTAATTAGTACACAGCTCTGTTCCTGTTAGTACACAACACGGCTCCTGTAATTAGTACACAGCTCTGTTCCTGTTGGTACACAACATTGTTCCTGTTAGTACAAAACATTGTTCCAGTAATTAGTACACAGCTCTGTTCCTGTTAGTACACAACACGGCTCCTGTAATTAGTACACAGCTCTGTTCCTGTTAGTACACAACACGGCTCCTGTAATTAGTACACAGCTCTGTTCCTGTTAGTACACAACACGGCTCCTGTAATTAGTACACAGCACTGTTCCTGTTAGTACACAACACGGCTCCTGTAATTAGTACACAGCTCTGTTCCTGTTAGTACACAACACGGCTCCTGTAATTAGTACACAGCTCTGTTCCTGTTAGTACACAACACGGCTCCTGTAATTAGTACACAGCTCTGTTCCTGTTGGTACACAACATTGTTCCTGTTAGTACAAAAGATTGTTCCAGTAATTAGTACACAGCACTGTTCCTGTTAGTACACAACACGGCTCCTGTAATTAGTACACAGCTCTGTTCCTGTTAGTACACAACACGGCTCCTGTAATTAGTACACAGCTCTGTTCCTGTTGGTACACAACATTGTTCCTGTTAGTACAAAACATTGTTCCAGTAATTAGTACACAGCTCTGTTCCTGTTAGTACACAACACGGCTCCTGTAATTAGTACACAGCTCTGTTCCTGTTAGTACACAACACGGCTCCTGTAATTAGTACACAGCTCTGTTCCTGTTGGTACACAACATTGTTCCTGTTAGTACAAAACATTGTTCCAGTAATTAGTACACAGCACTGTTCCTGTTAGTAGTACAAAGCACTGCTCCTGTTTGATCCCAGCACTGTTCCTGTTTGTGTACAGCACTGTTGCTGTAATTAGTACACAACACTGTTCCTTTTAGTAGTGCACAGCACTTTCCTGGCTAGTACACAGCTCTGTTCCTTTTAGTACACAACACTGTTCCTTTTAGTAGTGCACAGCACTTTCCCGGCTGGTACACAGTGGCGCAGTGGTTAGCACTGCAGCCTCACAGCTCCAGCGACCCGGGTTCAATTCTGGGTACTGCCTGTGTGAAATTTGCAAGTTCTCCCTGTGTCTGCGTGGGTTTCCTCCGGATGCTCCGGTTTCCTCCCACATGCCAAAGACTTGCAGGTTGATAGGTAAATTGGCCATTAGCAATTGCCCCTAGTATAGGTAGGTGGTAGGGAAATATAGGGACAGGTGGGGATGAGGTAGGAATATGGAATTAGTGTAGAATTAGTATAAATGGGTGGTTGATGGTCGGCAGAGACTCGGTGGGCCGAAGGGCCTGTTTCAGTGCTGTATCTCTAAAAACTAAAACTGTTCCTGTTAGTACACAGGACTGTTGCTGTTAGTAGAGAGCACTGTTCCTGAGAGTAATTCACAGCACTGTACTTGTTAGTACACAGCTCTGTTCCTTTTAGTACACAACACTGTTCCTGTTAGTACACAGGACTGTTGCTGTTAGTAGAGAGCACTGTTCCTGAGAGTAATTCACAGCACTTTACTCGTTAATACACAGCGATGTTCCTGGTAGTACACAGCACTGTTCCTTTAATTAGTACACAGAAATTTTCCTGTTAGTACACAGCTCTCTTCCTTTTAGTACACAAAACTGTTGCTGTTAGAACAGAGCACTGTTCCTGTAACTAGTACACAGCACTGTTCCTTTCAGTAGTACATAACACTGTTCCAGTTACTACCCAGCACTGTTTCTGCTAGTACACAGCTCTGTTCCTTTTCGCACACAACACTGTTCCTGTAGGTACACAGCACTGTTTCTGTTAGTAAACAGCACTGTTCCTATTTGTACACAACAATGTTCCTGATAGTACACAGCACTGTTCTTGTAATTAGTACACAACACTTGTCCTGTATTTAGTACACAATGCCCTTCCTGTAATCATTATACAGCACAGCTCCTGCTAGTACACAGCACTGTTCCTGTTGGTACGCAGCATTGTTCCTTTTAGCACACAACATTGTTTCTGTTAGTACACAGCACTCTTCCTGTAGGTACACAGCACTGTTCCTATTTGTACACAACATTGTTCCTGATAGTACACAGCACTGTTCTTGTAGGTACACAGCATTGTTCCTGTAGGTCCACAGCACTGTTCCTATTTATACACAACACTGTTCCTGATAGTAAACAGCACTGTTCCTGTAGGTACACAGCACTGTTCCTTTTAGCACACAACATTGTTTCTGTTAGTACACAGCACTCTTCCTGTAGGTCCACAGCACTGTTCCTATTTGTACACAACACTGTTCCTGATAGTACACAGCACTGTTCCTGTAGGTACACAGCACTGTTCCTATTTGTACACAACACTGTTCCTGATAGTACACAGCACTGTTCCTGTAGGTACACAGCACTGTTCCTTTTCACACACTACACTGTTCCTGCTCGTACACAGCTCTGTTCCTTTTCGCACACAACACTGTTCCTGCTAATGCACAGCACTATTTCTTTTCTCGCACAACACTGTTTCTGTAGGTACACAGCACTGTTCCTGCTAGTACACAGCACTGTTCCTTTTCGCACACAACACTGTTTGTGTTGGTACGCAGCATTGTTCCTATTTGTACACAACACTGTTCCTGATAGTACACAGCACTGTTCTTGCATTTAGTACACAGCACGTGTCCTGTATTCAGTACACAGTGACCTTCCTGCAATCATTATATGGCACAGCTCCTGTTAGTACACAGCACTCTTCCTGTCACTACACAACACTGTTCCTGTTAGTAGTACACAGGACTGCTCCTGTAGGAGTACACCGCACTGTTCTAGTTTGTAGTATACAGCAGTGATTCTGTTAGGACACAGCAGTTTTTCTGTTAGTATACAGCACAGCACCTGTTAGCAGTTCACAGCACTCTTCCTGTTAGTACACAGCACCATTCCGTGCAGGACACAACTTTGATCCTGTTAGTACACAGCACTGTTCCTGTTAGTAGTACACAACACTGTTCCTGATAGTAAACAGCATAATTCCTGTTTGTACACAACATTGTACCTTTAATTAGTACACAGCACTGTTCCTGTTAGTACACAGCACTGTTCCTGTTGGTACACAGCACTGCTCCTGTTAGTACACAGCACTATTCCTGTTAGTAGTACACAGCACTGTTCCTGTTAGTAGTACACAGCACTGTTCCTTTCAGTAAGCAGCACCGTTCCTGTTTTTACACAGCACCGTTCCTGTTAGCAGTACACAGCAGTTTTTCTGTTAGAACACAGCACTGTTATTGTTAGTACACAGCACTGTTCATGTAATTCGTACACAACACTGTTCCTGATAGTAAACAGCATAATTCCTGTTTGTACACAACATTGTACCTTTAATTAGTACACAGCACTGTTCCTGTTAGTACACAGCACTGTTCCTGTTGGTACACAGCACTGCTCCTGTTAGTACACAGCACTGTTCCTGTGAGTAGTTCACAGCACAAATCCTTTTAGGAGACAACACTATTCCTGTTAGTAAACAGCAGTGTTGCAGTTAGTAGTACACAGCACTGGTCCAGCAGGTACACAGCACTCTTCCTGTTAGTACACAGCACTGCTCCGGTTAGTATATAACACTGTCCCTGTAATTCTTACACACCACTGTTCATGTTAGTACACAGCACTGTTCCTGTAATTAGTGCACAGCATTGTTCCTGTTCGTAGTGCACAGCACTTTTGCTGTTACTTCACAACATTGTAACTGCTAGAACAAAACATTGTTCCTGTAATTAGTATACAGCACTCTTCCTGTTAGTGCACAACACTGCTCCTGTAATTAGTACACAGCACTGTTCCTGTTAGTACACAACATTGTAACTGTTAGAACAAAACATTGTTTCTGTAATTAGTAGACAGCACTCTTCCTGTTAGTGCACAGCACTGTTCCAGTTAGTACACAGCATTGCTCCTGTAATTAGAACGAAACACTGTTCCTGTAATTAGTATACAACACTCTTCCTGTTAGTAGACAACACTGTTCTTCCAATTAGTATATTGCACTGTTCCTGTTAGTACACAACATTGTTCTTGTTAGAACAAAACACTGTTCCTGTAATTAGTATACAACACTCTTCCTGTTAGTAGACAACATTGTTCCTGTTGGTAGACAACACTGTTCTTCCAATTAGTATATTGCACTGTTTCTGTTAGTACACAGCACTATTCATGTTAGTAGTACGCAATACTGTTCCTGTTAGTACACAGCACTGTTTCTGTTAGTAAACTGCACTGTTCCTGTCAGTACACAGCACTGTTCATGTTAGTACACAGCACTGCTCATGTTAGTTAGCAGCATTTTTCCTTTTAGTACACAACAATGTTCCTGTAACTAGTACACAGCACTGTTCCCATTAGTACACAGTAATGTTCCTGTTAGTATACAGCTGTGTTTATTTTAGTTCACAAAACTGTTCCTGTTCGTACACCGCTCTGTTCCTTTTAGGACACAGCACTGTCCTTCTTTGTAGTACATAGCACTGTTCCTGTCACTACACAGTACTGTTCCTGTAATTAGCACACAGTACTCTTCCTGTAATAATTATTCAGCCCTGATCCTTTTAGTACACAACACTCTTCTTGTTAGTAGGCAGCATCTGTTTGTTCCTGTTTGTACAAACCCTGATCCTGTTGGTAGTACACATCATTTGTTCCGTTAGTACACAGCACTGTTCCTGTAATAGTACATGACACTGTTCCTGTTTGTAGTACACAGCACTCTTCCTGTTACTACACAGCACTGTTCCTGTAATTAGTACACAGTACTCTTCCTGTTAGTACACAGCACTGTTCCTGTAATTAGTACACAGCACTCTTCCTGTTAGTACACAGCACTGTTCCTGTAATTAGTACACAGCACTGTTCCTATGACTCCGAGGTCATATATCATTGACACCGAAACTGGTAACCAAATGAGAAGGAACAGAATCCTTATTTGACCTATACCTGAGCTGGAACAGAAAAGACCATCAACAACACCGGAAACATCACTATCAGGCGAGACAGACAACATTAACATCATTAACAAGCACGACTCCAACAGCACCAGGAGTAATAAGCACAACATCGCCTACGCAGTGTGGCAATTCACCACTGAGAGCAACGAATGCCAAATCTACAAGACGGACTCGAAGCAGCTTACCACCTAATTGATACCGTGAATTATATTTCCAGAAATGAAAACAAGCTATTAAAGACTCTAAAAGGGGTTCAGTTTATTTCTAAAAGTCGATTGTTAGTCTTCTTTAGAAAAAAAGGTAATGGTTGGAACAGTTATATTGATACAGAGGCATTGGCCAGAATTTTACGTTGGGCAGGAGGCGCTGCCCACTGGTCAAAAGGTCGGGGACGAGCCTGCCTCTGCCAGGCCGGGGGGCCACACAACGATTCTACATGGACTAGGCCCTTAATTGGACCTGGGCGGGACTTCCACCTCTCTGAGGCAGGAAGTCCTGCCTAATGGAGCTGCTGGCCAGTCAGTGGGCCGGCAGCTCATAGTCCCAACGGTAGGATCGTGGACGTTGGCCCTGAGAGAGAGGTATGTTTTGGCGCCTTGCCGGGGTCCAGCCAATTGTCCCCAGCGAGGCAAGGGGGTGCCGGTTTTGGGGGGGCTCTTTATTTCAGTGAGGGCGGTTGGAACTTCAGTGGGGCCCTGCTCATGGGGCACAAGGTGCCTGATTAGCAGAGCCCCCCCACAGCCCGCAAGGAAGCTGCCAAGTTTGACCTGGCGGACCTCTGGGGGCCAAAGGCCCCCACAGCCCTCTGGTAAAATCTCAGCGGCCTTTAAGTAGCAGTTAATTGGCCACTTAAGGGCCTTGATTTTCCTGGAGCGGGCGGGCCGTTTCTCTCTGCTGCCACCCCTTGTAAAATTGCAGCGGGGGTGAGTAGGCATCAGGAACGGCACCCGTCCGTCTCCCACACAATTTTATGGCCCCCCCACGCCACCAGCCCGCTCATGTGGGGGTGGGGGGGAACATAAAATTCCGGTCCTTGTGTTTTTTTAAAGAAAGAGGGATGTTATATATTGTTATATGATTCATAAAGAGCGAGAAATGAATTAGCTAGGAACTGATTGTTAAGTGTAAGTGTGTTCCAGGGGGCCACATTCACTGCTGCACTGCAGTCAAGTATTGTTTAACACTACTCGACAATAAGGGAGTTCCTACCAAGCAGCATGTTGGAAACACAAAGAGCTCCAGCCTTTCCAAGTCTAAAGCGTGATTGTTTCTAACTTATGGGAACCAGTAGACATAACCCGGGTCCTTTTACCGTGTGTCTCAGTAGTAGCTTTCTCAACACTGAGTCTGAAGGTTGTGGTTTAAGTCCTACCCCAGAACTTGAGCATGTAAACTAGGCTGACCCTCCAGTGTAGTACTGAATGAATACTGCACTGTCAGAGGTGCCGTTTTTCAGATGAAACATTAAACCAAAGCCTTGTCTGCCCTTTCAGGTGGACAGAAAAGATCCAATGGCAGTATTTTAAAGAGCATGTGAGTTGTCTCCAGTGTCCAGACCATTAGTTATCATCACACAAAACAGTTTATTTATTTATTTATTTAGAGATACAGCACTGAAACAGGCCCTTCGTCCCACTGAGTTTGTGCCGACCAACAACCACCCATTTATACTAACCCTACAGTAATCCCATATTCCCTACCACCTACACTAAGGGCAATTTACAATGGCCAATTTACCTATCACCTGCAAGTCTTTGGCTGCAGGTGATAGGTAAATTGGCCATTGTAAATTGCCCTTAGTGTAGATGGTAGGGAATATGGGATTACTGTAGGGTTAGTTTAGCTGATCATTTATCTCAAAGATGCTTGTGGGATCTTGCTGTGTGTAAATTGGCTGCAGTGTTTCCTACATTACAACAGTGACCACACTTGAAAAGTTCTTCATTGGCTGTAAAGCACTTTTGGGCATCTTGAGGGTGTGAAAGGTGCTAGATAAATGCAAGTCCTCCTTTCTCTCAAACACGTTTTTTTAGGCAGCCATTTAGCATTCCCAAACAAGGGGCCTCACAGATTTAGCAGTAGGCCCAATCCCTGAACAGGATGGGTGCAGGCCATTCCACTGTCACATTTGTACACGTTGCAACGATGAAGGAGAACAATATGAGCCAATTTCTATCCTGACATGGCTGGTTAGTGGGAAGTGATTTCCTTCGGTACTGAACACCCAGATTTCAGCCCCTGCCCTGAGCTCTTGTTGTGATGCTTGTAAACAAAAATCTAATTCACACATCCCCTGAAAAATTGCAAAAGTAAACAAAATACCCTCTTGCCCCAAGCTTTCCGAGTCAGTTACCATAACAACAAGTCTTGTCGGGCTGGCTGTTGCATGGCAACCACCAGTTGCTATGCTGCTCTTCACACGTTAATGATAGCTCCCAGCAGGCACTTTAAACACAGACAACAAATCTTATTGAAATCAAAGGGCTGAATTTAATGGGCCCCCTGGAGATGGGCTAGAAGGCAGTATGGCCCTAGAACTGCTACGGGAGGCAGGGGTTGGAGGGCCTTGTCTTCCTGTCACACGGGAATTCAGTTGGAGGGGGGTGGGATAGGCTGAAGACTGCCCAGTGGCCAATTGAGGTTCTTAAGAGGCATATTATCAGCCACTTAAAGGCCTCTTTCTGCCGCCACTGGAATTACACCTCTGCCACGAGGGGAGATCATCCAGTAAAATGAGGCAGCCTCCCTGTGGGTTTGGGGTTGCGGGGGAGGGGGGGCCTCCTCTGTGGGCAATCTGTGGCCCACCTCCGTAACCCCCTTCCCTCTGCATCAATGCCCACCCTGCCTACCCCCATCACCAGGGCCTGCCAGACTGGCCCCAGCGACCCTGCCTCACATATCTTGGGTCCAGGCTTCAGCATTGGGCCTGATTCCAAGGCCTCTTGTAGTACCGGCAGGGGCCACTGCGCCCTGTGGCACTGCTGATACTACTCAGCTGCTGGTCCTCGGATTGGCCGGCCGCTCTTGGACGCGGGATTCCTGTCTTTCAAGGGACAGGGATCTCGGCGTCGAGCTGTTAATTTCCCAGGCACCGTTAAATAGATCTAGTGGGGGCTCCAAATGGCTGAGGCGGAGTTCCCACTGCCTTTTCGGCTCTGTGCCAGGAGCCTAGCCGGCTCCACTTAATCCTGCCCAAAGAATATCTTTTCCCATTGTAAATCCAGGAGCCCTATTTTAGCATTGCCTTCTCCGTTTCCAGTTCCTAAAGGCTCCTTTAAACACAGAGCAAGGAGTAGCTGCAGGGTATTACCCCCACCACCTCGTCCCTGTCCCAGGGCACCTTCCCCTGCAATCGCAGGAGGTGTAATACCTGCCCATTTACCTCCTCTCTCCTCACTATCCCAGGCCCCAAACACTCCTTTCAGGTGAAGCAGCGATTTACTTGTACTTCTTTCAATGTAGTATACTGTATTCGCTGCTCACAGTGTGGTCTCCTCTACATTGGGGAGACCAAGCGCAGACTGGGTGACCGCTTTGCGGAACATCTCCGCTCAGTCCGCAAGCAGGACCCTGAGCTTCCGGTTGCTTGCCATTTCAACACTCCCCCCTGCTCTCATGCTCACACCTCTGTCCTGGGATTGCTGCAGTGTTCCAGTGAACATCAACGCAAGCTCGAGGAACAGCATCTCATCTATCGATTAGGCACACTACAGCCTGCCGGACTGAACATTGAGTTCAATAATTTCAGAGCATGACAGCCCCCCCACTTTACTTTCATTTTTAGTTATTTTTTCTTCCTTTTTTTACATTCCTTTTTACATTTTTTACAATCTTTTTTTGCATTTATTTCATTTCATCTTAGTTTGTTCAGTTTGCTTACCCACTGTTTTTTTCAGGTTGTTTTTCTTCAGGTTTGCACTTGCTGCTGTTCAATATTCAGTGTATTCACACCTAATCTGTACTAATGCTTTGTCTTTCAACACACCATTAACATATTATTTGCCTTTGCTCCGTGACCTTTTGGTCAGCTATGTGGCCTGGTCCAATCTGCACCTTCTCCTTTGTTATCTCTTGCCCCACCCCCACCTCACTTGTTTATAATCTGTGACATTTTAAATATTTGTCAGTTCCGAAGAAGGGTCACTGACCCGAAACATTAACTCTGCTTCTCTTTCCACAGATGCTGCCAGACCTGCTGAGTGATTCCAGCATTTCTTGTTTTTGTTTCAGATTTCCAGCATCCGCAGTATTTTGCTTTTATTCAATAAACACGGTGAGTTGGTGAGATGATTGAGGGGAGCCTGTGTCTGTCTCTGTCTCAGGGTGGGAATGGAAATCATTGGGTGGGAGGGCTGTCGACTCCCACAGATTGTCCAGCAGTCTCCAGGAATGCTGGATGAGTCTCCCAAGCACTGCCGCAAGCAACCTGGGAGTAAAATAGACCTCATCCTGGTACTTCCTTCACCGTCTTACGGGTGGCCTCATGGATCCATTAAAAAAGACGGTGTTATGTGACAAGTGTTAATAAACCTTCCTTCAGAGATTCACTGCCAATAAGTGCTGTCCTAGCCCATTGTCCCTGTAATTAGCTGCAAATGTGTATGGAATAAGCACTTCTTCTTCTTCTTCTTTGGCCTCCTTGTCTCGATCGCCAGAGCTGGCGGGCAACCATAAAGGAGGGGCTAAAGCACGGCGAGTCGAAGAGACTTAGCAGTTGGCAAGGAATAAGCACTATATTCTGGTTAATGTAGTTTCAAACCCCTTGTCATTTACAGCTAGGGGAGTATTTTGCTAGTAATTAGAAGTTCAGCAGTTCTTCGCGTTATGTTTCAGAGAAAAAGCTTAGTCCAGCTGCACACTATCCGAAAAGGTTAGACACTTTTGCTCAATGTAAATGTGTGGAGGGGCTGTAAAGAGTAACGGTGAGTAGAGGCACTATAATGGTGAGCAGGGGGTAGAAGCACTGTGTTGGGGAGCAGCGGGTAGAGAGACTGTAATGAGAAACAATGGGTAGAGGCACTGTTACAGTGAGCGGGGGTAAAAAGACTGTAATGGAAAACAGCAGATAGAGGGACATTAATGGGGCAATGTGGGTAGAGGCACTGTATTGGAAAACAGTGGGTATAGGGACTGTAATGGGAAGCTGTGGGTAGAAAGGCTGTAATGGGAAACAGGGAGTAGAGGGACTGTAATGGGAAACAGAGGGTCAAGGCACTCTAATGGGAAAGAGGGGCTAGATAGACTGTAATGGGAAAGAGGAGGTAGTGGCACTCTAATGGGAAGCTGTGGGTGGAAAGGCTGTATTGGGAAACATGGGGTAGAGGGACTGCAATGGGAAGTAGTGGGTAGCGAAACTATAATGGGAAACAGGGGGTAGCTACAATGTAATGGGAAACAGGGAGTAGAGGCACTGTAATGTCTCGTGAATCCAGGATAGTGTGTTGCCTCCCTGGTGCCAATGCCAAGGAAGTCACTGAGCAGCTGCAGAGCACTCAGGTTTGGAGGGTGAACAGCCAGCAGCTGTGGTCCATATTGGTACCAACAACATAGGCAGAAAGAGGGATAAGGTGCTGCAGGCAGAACTTACGGAGCTAGGAAAGAAACTAGCAAGCAGGACTTCAAAGGTAGTAATCTCCAGATTATATCCAGTGCCACGCACATGTAAGTATAGATATGGGAGGAGGGAGCAGATGAATGCATGGCTGGAGAGATGGTGCAGGAGGGAGAGCTTTAGATTCCTGGGACATTTCTAAAGAGTAGAGGAATTGTAATAGGACACAAAGGGTAGAGGTGCTGTAATGGGAAACAGGGTGTAGAGGTACTGTAATAGGGAGTGGGGGTAGAGGTGCTGTAATGGGAAACAGGGTGTAGAGGTACTGTAATAGGGAGTGGGGGTAGAGGTGCTGTAATGGGAAACAGGGTGCAGAGGTACTGTAATAGGGAGTGGGGGTAGAGGGACTGCAATGGGAAACAGGGTGTAGAGGTACTGTAATAGGGAGTGGGGGTAGAGGGACTGTAATGGGAAACAGGGTGCAGAGGTACTGTAATAGGGAGTGGGGGTAGAGGTGCTGTAATGAGAAACAGGGTGTAGAGGTACTGTAATAGGGAGTGGGGGTAGAGGCGCTGTAATGGGAAACAGGGTGTAGAGGTACTGTAATAGGGAGTGGGGGTAGAGGTGCTGTAATGGGAAACAGGGTGCAGAGGTACTGTAATAGGGAGTGGGGGTAGAGGGACTGTAATGGGAAACAGGGTGCAGAGGTACTGTAATAGGGAGTGGGGGTAGAGGTGCTGTAATGAGAAACAGGGTGTAGAGGTACTGTAATAGGGAGTGGGGGTAGAGGCGCTGTAATGGGAAACAGGGTGTAGAGGTACTGTAATAGGGAGTGGGGGTAGAGGCACTGCAATGAGAAACAGGGAGAAATTAAAATATGAGAGTAAACTAGCAAGAAATATGAAAACATATGAGACAGTCAGAGCTTCTACAAGTATATAAAAAGAAAAGAGTAGATAAAGCAATCACTGGTCCCTTAGAGGAGCCTGGGGAATTAATAATGGGAAACAAGGAAATGGCAGAAACTTTGAACAAGTATTTTGAACCTGTCTTCACGGAAGAAGACAAAAAAAATCCCAAGCATAGTAGAAAATCAAGGTGCAAAAGGAAGGAACTTAAAACAATCACAATCACTAGAGAAAAGTTATTAGACAACTAATGGGACTAAAGGCTGAAAGGTCCCCTGGACCTGATGGCCTGCATCATAGAGAGCTGAAGAGATGGTGGATGTACTGGTTATAATCCTCCAAAGTTCCTTAGATTCTGGAAAGGTCCCAGCAGAGTGGAAAAACACAACTGTAACACCTCTATTCAAGAAAGGAAGGAGACAGAAAGCAGGAAACTATTGGCCAGTTATTAGCCTAATGTCAGTCATTGGGAAAATGCTAGAATCCATTATTAAGGAAGTAGTTGCAGGACATTTAGAAAATCATAATAATACAATCAAGTAGAGTCAACATGGTTTTATGAAAGGGTCATCGTATTTGACAAATGGGCTAGTGGAGTGCCACAGGGATCAGTGCTGGGGCCTCAATATCTACAATCTATATTAATAAGATGGATAAAGGGTCAGAGTATATTGTTGCTAAATTTGCTGACAATACAAAGAGAGATGGGGAAGAGAGTTATGAGGAGGACATAAAGGGCTGAATTTTGTGACAGTGCCGGGGCTTCAGGAGCCGGGCCGAAAAGGCAGAGAGAATCTCACTTCAGCCATTTGGAGCCCCCACCGCTAGGACTCTACGGCACCAGGCCAATTAACAGCCTGGCATCAGAATCCCTGTCCCTTCAAAGAAGGGGCATCCTGCCTCCAAGAGCTGCTGGCCAATCATAGGACTGGCAGCTCAGTCATATCAGCAGTGTCATTGGGAGCAGTGATCACTGCCAGTACTGTAGGAGGCCTTGGACACTGGCCCAGCACTGGAGCTTCAGACCAAAGGTAAGTGAGGCAGAGTCACTGGGGGCAGTCCAGCAGGCCCTGGTGATGGTAGGGAGGGTGGGGTAAGGTGGATGTTCAGTACAAGGGCTGGGGTCCAGGGAGGTGGGTTGTTTGCTGGCGGAGGCCCACTGTGGCATGTGGCAGAGGCCCCACTCCGCTGCTGGTTAAATGCCAGTGGCAGCAGGAAGAGGCCCTTCAGTGGCTGTTAATAGGCCTCTTAAGGGCCTCAATTGGCCATCGGGCGGGAAGGCCGTCTTCAGCCAATCGCTGTGTGATGGGAAGGCAACAGGCTTTCCTCCCCCTGCCTCCTGTCAGATTTCTATGGGCAGCACCCCCCCCCCCACCTCCGACCTCTTAGCCCGTATATGGGGCGCCTATAAAATTCAGCCCAAAGGGTCCGCCAAGGGATGTAGATAGGTTAAGCGAGTGATCAAAAATTTGGCAGGTGGAGGATAATGTGGGAAAATGTGACATTGTACAGTTTTGTAGGAAGAATAGAAAAGCATCATATTATTTACATGGAGACAGACTACAGAATGCTGTGGTACAGAGGGGTCTGGGTTTCATTGTACATGAATCATAATGAATGGTAGAGCAGACTCGAAGGGCCGAATGGCCTACTCCTGCTCCTATTTTCCACGTTTCGAATCACAAAATGTCAGCATGCAGGTACAGCAAGTAATTAAGAAGGCAAATGGAATGTGAGCCTTTTTTACAAGGCAGATAGTGTGTAAAAGTAGGGAAGTCTTTCTACAACTGTACAGGGCATTGGTGAGACTGCACCTGGAGTGCTGTGTACAGGTTTGGTCTTCCTATTTAAGGAGGGATATACTTGCATTGGAAGCAGTTCAGAGAAGGTTCACTAGGCTGATTCCTGAGATGAAAGTGTTGTCTTATAAGGAAAGGTTGAACAGGTTGGGCCGATACTCTTTGGAGTTTAGAAGAATGAGAGGTGATCTTACTGAAACATGTAAAATTCTGAGGGGGCTTGACAGGGTAAATGCTGAAAGGATGTTTCTCCTCGTGGGGAAATCTAAAACTATGGGCCACATTTTCAGAATAAGAGGAGGAGGAATTTCTTCTCTCAGAGGATTGATAATTTTTAAAATTCCCAGTGGAATTTACTGAATAGATTCGAGGCTGAGTTCGACAGATTTTTGATCTACAAGGGAGTAAAGGGGAACAGGCAGGAAAGTGGAGTCGGCCAAGATTGTATTGAATGGTAGAGCAAACTCATGGGGCCAAATGGCCTACTCCTGCTCCTATTTCTTGCACTCATGTTCTTAGGGGGTAGAGGCACTGCATTGGGAAGCTGTGGTTAGACAGACTGTAATGAAAAACAGGGTGTAGTGGTGTAGGGATGGGCCTAGTCAGCGATGCCCACATCCCATAAATGAATTTTTAAAAATGCAGTGGGAAACAGGGGGTAGATCCACTGCAGTGGGAAACAGACATTCGTATCACATCTCAGGCTCAAAGAATCACACTTGAAGTCATAGATTTAACGTTAACAAAGATTTAACAAGTGTTCACTGGTATATATGGTCACATATACCATCTGACCTTACAACAACCCCCAGGTCAGGTGTTTTCCCCAAAACACAAAGCTACTTTCATGTTAATCTTCCAAGTACCATTTGGTCTCTAATACTCAAGCCACCATATACAATCATGACATTCCTCCCTTATCAGGCTAAAACATGTCCATGAGTTTCCTGCTTGGTGTATGTAGCTTAAATTCCATCTCTTACCAAACATACTGTCTAAATATTGTAACCAAACTTCGCAAATCATTATTTTCCTAACTCATGGATTAAATGAATATCTTCAATTACATTTGCTTTCAAGGACGGTATTCAGTGTACACCCTTTTTATAATCACAACACATAATCTTCATATCATTTTGGTGCTCTCCTCTCACGCCGTGCTCTTCCTGTTGTCTCAGGAATTCTGGTCATCACGTCAGGATTAGGGAATGTTGTCAGCCCCTCTGGATACCAAGCTGTCTGCCTGCTGACAGCATCACTGGCTTGGACATCTAGATTGCTGGATGTCAGCTTCACCTCAGCTCCTACATCTGGTTCACCTGCTGCTGTGTCTTCGTCACTGTGATACTTTTTAACACATGAAGAATTTCTGTCATACAGTACTCCTTCTAGCGACTGCACAGTCGCACTGTTTCCTTTTTTAGCAATAACTGAGTAAGGCTTGGTATAATATGATGTCTCCATCTTACTCGGACTCTCCTGTCTCAGCAATACTTCATCACCTGCTGTCACATCAGACTGTCTAGCTCTCCTTCTCTGGTCTGCATAAAACGTTGCAGCACCCTTTATCTTAGCAACATTATCTCGAACCTCCTGATCAACTCTAATGTCCCTCAGCTCTAATATCTTGGTGTGTATCTTGTGTCCAAATAACAACTCAGCTGGGCTCTTTCCCGTCGTTGTGTGTGTAGTTGCTCGATACATGGCTGCATATAACACCTCCTTCCAGTCTTTACCCTCAGCCTGAGCAATCCGCATCGGTTTCACAAGGATTGGTTTTGCCTTTCCACTTCCCCATTTGCCCTTGGCCATTTAGATGTTACTCTGTGTTGGTGAATACCTGTGATTTGCATGTAGTCTGAAAGGTCTGCAAAATGAATTGTGGTCCATTGTCTGAATACAACCATGCTTTGCAAATATTTCAGTCAATGCAAACACTGTTTTGTCTGCCATTGTGGACTTCATTACCACACACTCACAATCACATCTGTAATAGCCAATCACCACTTGGTCAACCAGTTTCTTGAGCTTTGCCTCAACTTTCCCTCTCAGACCGAAAGGTGTTCTGTGTACAGACTGAGCTGTAGGCTTCATGTTTCCATCAATGATGAATCTCACTTGGCAGTTGTGCAACTTCCTCTCGAAGATCCACACAGGATTTCACAGAATTCACTTTCAATCCAATGTGTAGCACTGCCAAGGCTTGGCCAGTTTCTCTACTCAGAAAAGGCTCACCATCCTCATCAATCACTATGAATTCTCCTTCCACACTCTGATCTCCAGCTCTCACACTCGCAGTGAAACATCCAACAGTTTGAAGTGGGGTTTTAGATGTGTAAAGATAAAGTTTTTTGACACATTTTCAAGATGTGCACTTAATTCTCTTTGTCTTCAGTTCCTCCCACAGTGCTCTGCTGATGACGTTACTGTCACTGCCTCAATCGACAATAATGTTCACTTCGACGCCCCCAACAATCACTGGAACTTTCCATGTATCCACAATTGCTATTTGTGTCCTCACTCACTGCAACTTCTTCAACTTATCTCACAGTTATAGAGTCATAGAGTCGTACAGCATAGAAACAGGCCCTTCGTCCCACCGCGTCCATGCCGACCATAATGCCTATCTATACTAATCCCACCTGCCTGCATTAATTCCTTATCCCTCGATGCCCTGCTCATTCAAGTACCTGTCCAGATGCCTCTTAGATGTCGCTACTGTTCCTGCCTCCACCACCTCCTCAGGCAGCTCATTCCAGATACCCACTGTTCCTTGTGTGAAAAATTTACCCCTTTGATCCCCTTTAAACCTCCTCCCTCTCACCTTAAATCTATGCCCTCTAGTTTTAGTCACCCCTACCATGGGAAACAGACTCTGGCTATCTACCCTATCTATGCCTCTCATAATTTTATATACCTCTATCATGTCCCCTCTCAGCCTCCTTCGCTCCAGGGAAAACAGACCCAGCCTATCCAATCTCTCTTTATAACTCAAGCCCTCCAAACCAGGTAACATCCTTGTGAATCTTTTCTGCACCCTCTCTAGCTTAATCACATCTTTCCTGTAGTGCGGTGACCAGAACTGCACACAGTACTCCAAATGCGGCCCAACCAACATTATGTACAACTGTAACATGACGTACCAACTCTTGTACTCAATGCCTCAGCCAATGAAGGCAAGCATGCCATACGCCTTCTTCACCACCCTGTCTACCTGCATTGCCACTTTCAGGGAACTATGTACTTGCACCCCAAGGCCTCTCTGCTCAACAACACTCCCCAGGGCCCTGCCATTCACTGTATCTGTCCTGCCCTGGTTTAACTTCCCAAAATGCATCACTTCACACTTGTCTGCATTAAATTCCATTTGCCAATCCCTTGCCCACTTTCCCAGTTTATCTATATCCTGTTGTAACCTTAGACAACCTTCTTCACTGTCCACGAGACCACCAATTTTGGTGTCATCTGCAAACTTACTAATCATGCCCCTTACATTCACATCCAAGTCATTAATATATATGACAAACAACAGAGGGCCCAGCACCGATCCCTACGGCACACCACTGGTCACCGGCCTCCAATCTGAAAAACAACCCTCCACTACCACCCTCTGCCTCCTATCACCAAGCCAATTTTGTATCCAATTTGCTAGCTCACCCTGGATCCCATATGTTCGAACCTTCTGGACCAGCCTACCATGCGGGACCTTGTCAAAGGCCTTGCTAAAGTCCATGTAGACAACGTCCATCGCTCTGCTCTCGTCAATCCACTTGGCCACCTCCTCGAAAAACTCAATCAAATTCATGAGACATGATTTCCCACGCACAAAACCATGCTGACTATCCCTAATCAGACAATGCCTTTCCAAATGCATATAAATCCTGTCTGTCAGAATCCCTTCCAATAACTTTCCCATCACTGACGGAAGGCTCACCGGCCTGTAGTTCCCTGGCTTATCCCTGCTGTCCTTCTTAAATAAAGGCACAACATTAGCTATCCTCCAGTCTTCCGGTACCTCACCCATGGCTAACAATGATACAAATATCTCTGCCAGGGCCCCAGCAATCTCCTCCCTTGCTTCTGATAACATCCTAGGATACACCTGGTCAGGCCCTGGGGATTTATCCACCTTAATGTGCTTCAAAACCTCCAACACCTCCTCCTTTGTAATGTTGATATGCTCCAGAATATCACTGTTCCCTCCCTTGAACTCACTAGCTTCCATGACCTTCTCCACGGTAAATGCAGACGAGAAGTATTCTTTTAAGACCTCGCCCATTTCCCGTGGCTCCACACATAGATTACCACACTGATCCTTAAGGGGACCTACTCTCTCCCTAGCTACCCTTTTACTCTTAATATGCTTATAGAATCTTTTAAGATTCTCCTTTATCTTATCAGCCAGGGAAATCTCGTGGCCCCTTTTCACCCTCCTAATTTCCTTCTTAAGTGTACTCCTACATCCCCTATACTCCTCAAGGGACTCGCTTGATGCCGATAGCTGACATATGCCTCCTTCTTTACCCTGACCAGACCCTCAATATCCCTCGTCAACCAAGGTTTCCTAAACCTGCCAGCCTTGCCCTTCAATCTAACAGGAACTTGCCGGACCTGAACTCTTCCCATCTCACTTTTAAAAGCCTCCCACTTGCCAGACATCCCTTTACCGGTAAACAGCCTCTCCCATTCAACTTTTAAGAGTTCCTGTCTGATGCCATCGAAATTAGCCTTCCCCCAATTTAGGACTTCAACCTGAGGACCAGTCCTATCCTTTTCCATAACTATCTTGAAGCTAATAGAGTTATGGTCACTGGTCCCAAAGTGCTTCCCCACTGACACATCAACCACCTGCCCATCCTCATTCTCTAAGAGGAGGTTGAGTGTAGCCCCTTCTCTAGTAGGACCATCCACATACTGCTTCAGAAAACTATCCTGGACACACTTAACAAATTCATCTCCATCTGATCCCTGAGCACTAAGGCAGTCCCAGTCCATATTAGGGAAGTTAAAATCAACTACTATTACAATCCTATAATTCCTACATCTATCTGTGATTTCCCTACATATATGCTCCTCCATTTCCCTCTGACTATTTGGGGGGCTATAGTATAATCCCATCAAATTTGTACTTCTTCCATCTCTCGTTCCTTTACATGGTTTGCCAGGTTTCCCACTCTGTTCAGCTTTTCTTCTGCACTTCTTGGCAAAATGGTTTCTGCTCCCACATTTTCTGCATATCTTTTCCTTGGCAGGGCAACAATCATTTCTTCCATAGTACCCCAAGTGGCCACATCTGAAACGCTCTCTCTCAGACATTTGCTGTTTATATTGACACCTACCTGGATTCTGTTGTGTCACTTGATTAACCTCAGATTTTTTGTGCTGATGGTGGAAGTGGGACCACGTTTTATGCTGTGAACTTGTCCATCCACTCCTTCCAATGCAGCTGCTATTTTCAACGTTAAGTCACCTCCTCTTTCCACCAGCCTATGACTCAAATTATCCGACTTGCAATGTTGGACCACCTGATCCATAATCTGGTTATCCAGATCCTTCGCAACATAATTACATCCATCTGACACCTGCCCCCAGTGAATTACAAATTGGACAACTGTTATCTGCTCTTTCCATCTCATTTGATGGAAAACATGTTTTTGGAATGTGACACTTGGCATCATCACATAACGGGTCCTTCAAAGCTTTCATAGCACATTCATAATATTCCTGTTCTCCCGTGTCAGACAACATCTTGAAAGCATCCCTCACCTAAACAGCAATAAGGCCTGTCGCTGTGCTTACTGCATCTTTGTTGCCCCGTCCATAAACAATCTGCGACTGTCAGCATACACTTCAAACTCCTCCAGCCATGCTTACCAAGTCACATTGATGGAACAGGCATCAACCACAGGATCAAAGGGCTCAATTCCCTGGAGTGCAGACATATAAGCTCCAGTAAATGCCGTGACACAGTCCTAAATATCTCCAAATTTACCTCATCACCAATGTCACATCTCAGGCTCAAAGAATCACACTTGGAGTCACAGATTTAACTTGAACAAACATTTATCAAGTGTTTCATAAAGACTTCTGTTCACTGCTGCTACATATACCATCGAAGCATACAACAAACCCAAGGTCAGATGTTTTCCTCAGAGCACAAAGTTACTTTCAGTTTCTCTTCCAAGTACCATATTTAGTCGCTAATGCTCAAACCAACAAATACAATTATAACAGTTAGAGGCACGGCAGTGGGAAACAGGGGGTAGAGGGACTGCAGTGTGAAACAGGAGGTAGACGGACTGCAGTGAGAAGCAGGAGGTAGACGGACTGCAGTGTGAAACAGGAGGTAGAGGGACTGCAGTGAGAAACAGGAGGTAGAGGGACTGCAGTGTGAAACAGGAGGTAGACGGACTGCAGTGAGAAGCAGGAGGTAGAGGGACTGCAGTGTGAAACAGGAGGTAAATGGACTGCAGTGAGAAAAAGGAGGTAGAGGGACTGCAGTGTGAAACAGGAGGTAGAGGGACTGCAGTGTGAAACAGGAGGTAGACGGACTGCAGTGAGAAGCAGGAGGTAGACGGACTGCAGTGGGAAAAAGGAGGTAGACGGACTGCAGTGAGAAACAGGAGGTAGACGGACTGCAGTGTGAAACAGGAGGTAGAGGGACTGCAGTGTGAAACAGGAGGTAGACGGACTGCAGTGTGAAACAGGGGGTAGAGGGACTGCAGTGTGAAACAGGAGGTAGACGGACTGCAGTGTGAAACAGGGGGTAGAGGGACTGCAGTGAGAAACAGGAGGTAGACGGACTGCAGTGTGAAACAGGAGGTAGAGGGACTGCAGTGTGAAACAGGAGGTAGACGGACTGCAGTGTGAAACAGGGGGTAGAGGGACTGCAGTGAGAAACAGGAGGTAGACGGACTGCAGTGTGAAACAGGGGGTAGAGGGACTGCAGTGTGAAACAGGAGGTAGACAGACTGCAGTGAGAAGCAGGAGGTAGACGGACTGCAGTGGGAAGAAGGAGGTAGACGGACTGCAGTGAGAAACAGGAGGTAGACGGACTGCAGTGAGAAGCAGGAGGTAAACGGACTGCAGTGAGAAAAAGGAGGTAGACGGACTGCAGTGGGAAAAAGGAGGTAGACGGACTGCAGTGAGAAACAGGAGGTAGACGGACTGCAGTGGGAAAAAGGAGGCAGAGGGACTGCAATGGGAAACAGGAGGTAGAGGGACTGCAGTGTGAAACAGGAGGTAGACGGACTGCAGTAAGAAACAGGAGGAAGAGGGACTGCAATGGGAAACAGGAGGCAGAGGGACTGCAGTGGGAAAAAGGAGGTAGAGGGACTGCAATGGGAAACAGGAGGTAGAGGGACTGCAGTGGGAAAAAGGAGGTAGAGGGACTGCAATGGGAAACAGGAGGTAGAGGGACTGCAGTGGGAAAAAGGAGGTAGAGGGACTGCAATGGGAAACAGGAGGTAGAGGGAAGGCACTGGGAAACAGTGGGTAGAGGGACTGCAGTGGGAAACAGGAGGTAGAGGGACTGCAGTGGGAAACAGGGGGTAGAGGGACTGCAATGGGAAACAGGAGGTAGAGGGACTGCAGTGGGAAACAGGGGGTAGAGGGACTGCAGTGGGAAACAGGAGGTAGAGGGACTGCAGTGGGAAACAAGGGGTAGAGGGACTGCAATGGGAAACAGGGGGTAGAGAGACTGCAGTGGGAAACAGGAGGTAGAGGGACTGCAGTGGGAAACAGGAGGTAGAGGGACTGCAGTGGGAAACAGGGGGTAGAGGGACTGCAGTGGGAAACAGGGGGTAGAAGGACTGCAATGGGAAACAGGAGGTAGAGGGACTGCAATGGGAAACAGGAGGTAGAGGGACTGCAATGGGAAACAGGAGGTAGAGGGACTGCAATGGGAAACAGGAGGCAGAGGGACTGCAGTGGGAAAAAGGAGGTAGAGGGACAGCAGTGGGAAACAGGGGGTAGAGGGACTGCAATGGGAAACAGGAGGTAGACGGACTGCAATGGGAAACAGGAGGTAGAGGGACTGCAGTGGCAAACAGGGGGTAGAGGGGCTACAATGGGAAACAGGAGGTAGAGGGACTGCAATGGGAAACAGGAGGTAGAGAGACTGCAGTGGGAAACAGGGGGTAGAAGGACTGCAATGGGAAACAGGAGGTAGAGGGACTGCAATGGGAAACAGGAGGTAGAGGGACTGCAGTGGGAAACAGGGGGTAGAGGGACTGCAATGGGAAACAGGAGGTAGAGGGACTGCAATGGGAAACAGGAGGTAGAGGGACTGCAGTGGGAAACAGGGGGTAGAGGGACTGCAGTGGGAAACAGGGGGTAGAAGGACATCAATGGGAAACAGGAGGTAGAGGGACTGCAGTGGGAAACAGGGGGTAGAGGGGCTACAATGGGAAACAGGAGGTAGAGGGACTGCAATGGGAAACAGGAGGTAGAGAGACTGCAGTGGGAAACAGGGGGTAGAAGGACTGCAATGGGAAACAGGAGGTAGAGGGACTGCAATGGGAAACAGGAGGTAGAGGGACTGCAGTGGGAAACAGGGGGTAGAGGGACTGCAGTGGGAAACAGGGGGTAGAAGGACATCAATGGGAAACAGGAGGTTGGGGGACTGCAGTGTGAAGCAGGAGGTACACGGAATGCAGTGAGAAAAAGGAGGTAGAGGGACTGCAGTGGGAAAAAGGAGGTAGAGGGACTGCAATGGGAAACAGTAGGTAGAGGGACTGCAGTGGGAAACAGGGGGTAAAAGGACTGCAATGGGAAACAGGAGGTAGAGGGACTGCAATGGGAAAAAGGAGGTAGAGGGACTGCAAGGGAAAACAGGAGGTAGAGGGACTGCAATGGGAAACAGGAGGTAGAGGGACTGCAGTGGGAAAAAGGAGGTAGAGGGACTGCAGTGGGAAACAGGGGGTAGAGGGACTGCAATGGGAAACAGGAGGTTGACGGACTGCAATGGGAAACAGGAGGTAGAGGGACTGCAGTGGGAAACAGGGGGTAGAGGGGCTGCAATGGGAAACAGGAGGTAGAGGGACTGCAATGGGAAACAGGAGGTAGAGGGACTGCAGTGGGAAAAAGGAGGTAGAGGGACTGCAATGGGAAACAGGAGGTAGAGGGACTGCAGTGGGAAACAGGGGGCAGAAGGACTGCAGTGGGAAAAAGGAGGTAGAGGGAATGCAGTGGCAAACAGGGGGTAGAGGGACTGCAGTGGGAAAAAGGAGGTAGAGGGACTGCAATGGGAAACAGGAGGTAGAGGGACTGCAGTGGGAAACAGGAGGTAGAGAGACTGCAGTGGGAAACAGGAGGTAGAGGGACTGCAGTGGGAAAAAGGAGGTAGAGGGACTGCAATGGGAAACAGGGGGCAGAGGGACTGCAGTGGGAAACAGGGGGTAGAGGGACTGCAGTGGGAAAAAGGAGGTAGAGGGACTACAGTGGGAAACAGGAGGTAGAGGGACTGCAGTGGGAAAAAGGAGGTAGAGGGAATGCAGTGGCAAACAGGGGGTAGAGGGACTGCAGTGGGAAAAAGGAGGTAGAGGGACTGCAATGGGAAACAGGAGGTAGAGGGACTGCAATGGGAAACAGAAGGTAGAGAGACTGCAGTGGGAAACAGGGGGTAGAAGGACTGCAATGGGAAACAGGAGGTAGAGAGACTGCAGTGGGAAACAGGGGGTAGAAGGACTGCAATGGGAAACAGGAGGTAGACGGACTGCAGTGAGAAGCAGGAGGTAGACGGACTGCAGTGTGAAACAGGAGGTAGAGGGACTGCAGTGAGAAACAGGAGGTAGAGGGACTGCAGTGTGAAACAGGAGGTAGACGGACTGCAGTGAGAAGCAGGAGGTAGAGGGACTGCAGTGTGAAACAGGAGGTAGACGGACTGCAGTGAGAAAAAGGAGGTAGTGGGACTGCAGTGTGAAACAGGAGGTAGAGGGACTGCAGTGTGAAACAGGAGTTAGACGGACTGCAGTGAGAAGCAGGAGGTAGACGGACTGCAGTGGGAAAAAGGAGGGAGACGGACTGCAGTGAGAAACAGGAGGTAGACGGACTGCAGTGTGAAACAGGGGGTAGAGGGACTGCAGTGTGAAACAGGAGGTAGACAGACTGCAGTGAGAAGCAGGAGGTAGACGGACTGCAGTGGGAAGAAGGAGGTAGACGGACTGCAGTGAGAAACAGGAGGTAGACGGACTGCAGTGGGAAAAAGGAGGTAGACGGACTGCAGTGAGAAACAGGAGGTAGACGGACTGCAGTGGGAAAAAGGAGGCAGAGGGACTGCAATGGGAAACAGGAGGTAGAGGGACTGCAGTGTGAAACAGGAGGTAGACGGACTGCAGTAAGAAACAGGAGGTAGAGGGACTGCAATGGGAAACAGGAGGCAGAGGGACTGCAGTGGGAAAAAGGAGGTAGAGGGACTGCAATGGGAAACAGGAGGTAGAGGGACTGCAGTGGGAAAAAGGAGGTAGAGGGACTGCAATGGGAAACAGGAGGTAGAGGGACTGCAGTGGGAAAAAGGAGGTAGAGGGAATGCAGTGGCAAACAGGGGGTAGAGGGACTGCAGTGGGAAAAAGGAGGTAGAGGGACTGCAATGGGAAACAGGAGGTAGAGGGACTGCAGTGCGAAACAGGAGGTAGAGAGACTGCAGTGGGAAACAGGAGGTAGAGGGACTGCAGTGGGAAAAAGGAGGCAGAGAGACTGCAATGGGAAACAGGGGGCAGAGGGACTGCAGTGGGAAACAGGGGGTAGAGGGACTGCAGTGGGAAAAAGGAGGTAGAGGGACTGCAGTGGGAAACAGGAGGTAGAGGGACTGCAGTGGGAAAAAGGAGGTAGAGGGAATGCAGTGGCAAACAGGGGGTAGAGGGACTGCAGTGGGAAACAGGAGGTAGAGGGTCTGCAATGGGAAACAGGAGGTAGAGAGACTGCAGTGGGAAACAGGGGGTAGAGGGACTGCAGTGGGAAACAGGGGGTAGAAGGACTGCAATGGGAAACAGGAGGTTGAGGGATTGCAGTGTGAAACAGGAGGTACACGGACTGCAGTGAGAAAAAGGAGGTCGAGGGACTGCAGTGGGAAAAAGGAGGTAGAGGGACTGCAATGGGAAACAGTAGGTAGAGGGACTGCAGTGGGAAACAGGGGGTAGAGGGACTGCAATGGGAAACAGGAGGTTGACGGACTGCAACGTGAAACAGGAGGTAGAGGGACTGCAGTGGGAAACAGGGGGTAGAGGGGCTGCAATGGGAAACAGGAGGTAGAGGGACTGCAATGGGAAACAGGAGGTAGAGGGACTGCAGTGGGAAAAAGGAGGTAGAGGGACTGCAATGGGAAACAGGAGGTAGAGGGACTGCAGTGGGAAACAGGGGGCAGAAGGACTGCAGTGGGAAAAAGGAGGTAGAGGGAATGCAGTGGCAAACAGGGGGTAGAAGGACTGCAGTGGGAAAAAGGAGGGAGAGGGACTGCAATGGGAAACAGGAGGTAGAGGGACTGCAGTGGGAAAAAGGAGGTAGAGGGACTGCAGTGGGAAACAGGGGGTAGAGGGACTGCAGTGGGAAACAGGGGGTAGAAGGACTGCAATGGGAAACAGGAGGTTGAGGGACTGCAGTGTGAAACAGGAGGTACACGGACTGCAGTGAGAAAAAGGAGGTCGAGGGACTGCAGTGGGAAAAAGGAGGTAGAGGGACTGCAATGGGAAACAGTAGGTAGAGGGACTGCAGTGGGAAACAGGGGGTAGAGGGACTGCAGTGGGAAACAGTGGGTAGAAGGACTGCAATGGGAAACAGGAGGTAGAGGGACTGCAATGGGAAAAAGGAGGTAGAGGGACTGCAATGGGAAACAGGAGGTAGAGGGACTGCAGTGGGAAAAAGGAGGTAGAGGGACTGCAGTGGGAAACAGGGGGTAGAGGGACTGCAATGGGAAACAGGAGGTTGACGGACTGCAATGGGAAACAGGAGGTAGAGTGACTGCAGTGGGAAACAGGCGGTAGAGGGGCTGCAATGGGAAACAGGAGGTAGAGGGAGTGCAATGGGAAACAGGAGGTAGAGGGACTGCAGTGGGAAAAAGGAGGTAGAGGGACTGCAATGGGAAACAGGAGGTAGAGGGACTGCAGTGGGAAACAGGGGGCAGAAGGACTGCAGTGGGAAAAAGGAGGTAGAGGGAATGCAGTGGCAAACAGGGGGTAGAGGGACTGAAGTGGGAAAAAGGAGGTAGAGGGACTGCAATGGGAAACAGGAGGTAGAGGGACTGCAGTGGGAAACAGGAGGTAGAGAGACTGCAGTGGGAAACAGGAGGTAGAGGGACTGCAGTGGGAAAAAGGAGGCAGAGGGACTGCAATGGGAAACAGGGGGCAGAGGGACTGCAGTCGGAAACAGGGGGTAGAGGGACTGCAGTGGGAAAAAGGAGGTAGAGGGACTGCAGTGGGAAACAGGAGGTAGAGGGACTGCAGTGGGAAAAAGGAGGTAGAGGGAATGCAGTGGCAAACAGGGGGTAGAGGGACTGCAGTGGGAAAAAGGAGGTAGAGGGACTGCAATGGGAAACAGGAGGTAGAGGGACTGCAATGGGAAACAGGAGGTAGAGAGACTGCAGTGGGAAACAGGGGGTAGAAGGACTGCAATGGGAAACAGGAGGTAGAGAGACTGCAGTGGGAAACAGGAGGTAGAAGGAATGCAATGGGAAACAGGAGGTAGAGAGACTGCAGTGGGAAACAGGAGGTAGAGGGACTGCAGTGGGAAAAAGGAGGTAGAGGGACTGCAATGGGAAACAGGAGGTAGAAGGACTGCAGTGGGCAACAGGAGGTAGAGGGACTGCAGTTGGAAAAAGGAGGTAGAGGGACTGCAATGGGAAAAAGGAGGTCGAGGGACTGCAGTGGGAAACAGGAGTTGGAGGGACTGCAGTGGGAAAAAGGAGGTAGAGGGACTGCAATGGGAAACAGGAGGTAGAGAGACTGCAGTGGGAAACAGGAGGTAGAGGGACTGCAGTGGGAAAAAGGAGGTAGAGGGACTGCAATGGGAAACAGGAGGTAGAGAGACTGCAGTGGGAAACAGGAGGTAGAGGGACTGCAGTGGGAAAAAGGAGGTAGAGGGAATGCAGTGGCAAACAGGGGGTAGAGGGACTGCAGTGGGAAAAAGGAGGTAGAGGGACTGCAATGGGAAACAGGAGGTCGAGGGAGTGCAGTGGCAAACAGGAGGTAGAGAGACTGCAGTGGGAAACAGGAGGTAGAGGGACTGCAGTGGGAAAAAGGAGGTCGAGGGACTGCAATGGGAAACAGGGGGTGGAGGGACTGCAGTGGGAAACAGGGGGTAGAAGGACTGCAATGGGAAACAGGAGGTAGAGAGACTGCAGTGGGAAACAGGAGGCAGAGGGACTGCAGTGGGAAAAAGGAGGTAGAGGGACTGCAATGGGAAACAGGAGGTAGAGGGACTGCAGTGGGCAACAGGAGGTAGACGGACTGCAGTGGGAAACAGGAGGTAGAGGGACTGCAGTGGGAAAAAGGAGGTAGAGGGATGCAAGGGGAAAAAGGAGGTAGAGGGACTGCAGTGGGCAACAGGAGGTAGAGGGACTGCAGTGGGAAAAAGCAGGTAGAGGGACTGCAGTGGGAAAAAGGAGGTAGAGGGACTGCAATGGTAAACAGGAGGTAGATGGACTGCAATGGGAAACAGGAGGTAGAGAGACTGAAGTGGGAAACACTAGTTAGAGGGACTGCAGTGGGAAACAGGAGGTCGAGGGACTGCAGTGGGAAACAGGAGGTAGAGGGACTGCAGTGGGAAAAAGGAGGTAGAGGGACAGCAGTGGGAAACAGGGGGAAGAGGGACTGCAATGGGAAACAGGAGGTAGACGGACTGCAATGGGAAACAGGAGGTAGAGGGACTGCAGTGGGAAACAGGGGGTAGAGGGGCTGCAATGGGAAACAGGAGGTAGAGGGACTGCAATGGGAAACAGGAGGTAGAGAGACTGCAGTGGGAAACAGGGGGTAGAAGGACTGCAATGGGAAACAGGAGGTAGAGGGACTGCAATGGGAAACAGGAGGTAGAGGGACTGCAGTGGGAAACAGGGGGTAGAGGGACTGCAGTGGGAAACAGGGGGTAGAAGGACTGCAATGGGAAACAGGAGGTTGAGGGACTGCAGTGTGAAACAGGAGGTACACGGACTGCAGTGAGAAAAAGGAGGTAGAGGGACTGCAGTGGGAAAAAGGAGGTAGAGGGACTGCAATGGGAAACAGTAGGTAGAGGGACTGCAGTGGGAAACAGGGGGCAGAGGGACTGCAGTGGGAAACAGGGGGTAGAAGGACTGCAATGGGAAACAGGAGGTAGAGGGACTGCAATGGGAAAAAGGAGGTAGAGGGACTGCAATGGGAAACAGGAGGTAGAGGGACTGCAATGGGAAACAGGAGGTAGAGGGACTGCAATGGGAAACAGGAGGTAGAGGGACTGCAGTGGGAAAAAGGAGGGAGAGGGACTGCAGTGGGAAACAGGGGGTAGAGGGACTGCAATGGGAAACAGGAGGTTGACGGACTGCAATGGGAAACAGGAGGTAGAGGGACTGCAGTGGGAAACAGGGGGTAGAGGGGCTGCAATGGGAAACAGGAGGTAGAGGGACTGCAATGGGAAACAGGAGGTAGAGGGACTGCAGTGGGAAAAAGGAGGTAGAGGGACTGCAATGGGAAACAGGAGGTAGAGGGACTGCAGTGGGAAACAGGGGGCAGAAGGACTGCAGTGGGAAAAAGGAGGTAGAGGGAATGCAGTGGCAAAAAGGGGTTAGAGAGACTGCAGTGGGAAAAAGGAGGTAGAGGGACTGCAATGGGAAACAGGAGGTAGAGGCACTGCAGTGGGAAACAGGAGGTAGAGAGACTGCAGTGGGAAACAGGAGGTAGAGGGACTGCAGTGGAAAAAGGAGGTAGAGGGACTGCAATGGGAAACAGGGGGCAGAGGGACTGCAGTGGGAAACAGGGGGTAGAGGGACTGCAGTGGGAAAAAGGAGGTAGAGGGACTGCAGTGGGAAACAGGAGGTAGAGGGACTGCAGTGGGAAAAAGGAGGTAGAGGGAATGCAGTGGCAAACAGGGGGTAGAGGGACTGCAGTGGGAAAAAGGAGGTAGAGGGACTGCAATGGGAAACAGGAGGTAGAGGGACTGCAATGGGAAACAGGAGGTAGAGAGACTGCAGTGGGAAACAGGGGGTAGAAGGACTGCAATGGGAAACAGGAGGTAGAGAGACTGCAGTGGGAAACAGGGGGTAGAAGGACTGCAATGGGAAACAGGAGGTAGAGAGACTGCAGTGGGAAACAGGAGGTAGAGGGACTGCAGTGGGAAAAAGGAGGTAGAGGGACTGCAATGGGAAACAGGAGGTAGAGGGACTGCAGTGGGCAACAGGAGGTAGAGGGACTGCAGTGGGAAAAAGGAGGTAGAGGGACTGCAATGGGAAAAAGGAGGTAGAGGGACTGCAGTGGGAAACAGGAGGTAGAGGGACTGCAGTGGGAAAAAGGAGGTAGAGGGACTGCAATGGGAAACAGGAGGTAGAGAGACTGCAGTGGGAAACAGGAGGTAGAGGGACTGCAGTAGGAAAAAGGAGGTAGAGGGACTGCAATGGGAAACAGGAGGGAGAGAGACTGCAGTGGGAAACAGGAGGTAGAGGGACTGCAGTGGGAAAAAGGAGGTAGAGGGAATGCAGTGGCAAACAGGGGGTAGAGGGACTGCAGTGGGAAAAAGGAGGTAGAGGGACTGCAATGGGAAACAGGAGGTAGAGGGAGTGCAGTGGCAAACAGGAGGTAGATAGACTGCAGTGGGAAACAGGAGGTAGAGGGACTGCAGTGGGAAAAAGGACGTAGAGGGACTGCAATGGGAAACAGGGGGTAGAGGGACTGCAGTGGGAAACAGGGGGTAGAAGGACTGCAATGGGAAACAGGAGGTAGAGAGACTGCAGTGGGAAACAGGAGGTAGAGGGACTGCAGTGGGAAAAAGGAGGTAGAGGGACTGCAATGGGAAACAGGAGGTAGAGGGACTGCAGTGGGCAACAAGAGGTAGACGGACTGCAGTGGGAAACAGGAGGTAGAGGGACTGCAGTGGGAAAAAGGAGGTAGAGGGACTGCAAGGGGAAAAAGGAGGTAGAGGGACTGCAGTGGGCAACAGGAGGTATAGGGACTGCAGTGTGCAACAGGAGGTAGAGGGACTGCAGTGGGAAAAAGGAGGTAGAGGGACTGCAATGGGAAACAGGAGGTAGAGGGACTGCAATGGGAAACAGGGGGTAGAGGGACTGCAGTGGGAAACAGGGGGTAGAAGGACTGCAATGGGAAACAGGAGGTAGAGGGACTGCAATGGGAAAAAGGAGGTAGAGGGACTGCAATGGGAAACAGGAGGTAGAGGGACTGCAATGGGAAACAGGAGGTAGAGGGACTGCAATGGGAAACAGGAGGTAGAGGGACTGCAGTGGGAAAAAGGAGGTAGAGGGACTGCAATGGGAAACAGGAGGTAGAGGGACTGCATTGGGAAACCGGGGGCAGAAGGACTGCAGTGGGAAAAAGGAGGTAGAGGGAATGCAGTGGCAAACAGGGGGTAGAGAGACTGCAGTGGGAAAAAGGAGGTAGAGGGACTGCAGTGGGAAAAAGGAGGTAGACGGACTGCAATGGGAAACAGCAGGTAGAGGGACTGCAATGGGAAACAGGAGGTAGAGAGACTGCAGTGGGAAACAGGGGGGAGAAGGACTGCAATGGGAAACAGGAGGTAGAGAGACTGCAGTGGGAAACAGGGGGTAGAAGGACTGCAATGGGAAACAGGAGGTAGAGAGACTGCAGTGGGAAACAGGAGGTAGAGGGACTGCAGTGGGCAAAAGGAGGTAGAGGGACTGCAATGGGAAACAGGAGGTAGAGGGACTGCAGTGGGCAACAGGAGGTAGAGGGACTGCAGTGGGAAAAAGGAGGTAGAGGGACTGCAATGGGAAAAAGGAGGTAGAGGGACTGCAGTGGGAAACAGGAGGTAGAGGGACTGCAGTGGGAAAAAGGAGGTAGAGGGACTGCAATGGGAAACAGGAGGTAGAGAGACTGCAGTGGGAAACAGGAGGTAGAGGGACTGCAGTGGCAAACAGGAGGTAGAGAGACTGCAGTGGGAAACAGGAGGTAGAGGGACTGCAGTGGGAAAAAGGAGGTCGAGGGACTGCAATGGGAAACAGGGGGTGGAGGGACTGCAGTGGGAAACAGGGGGTAGAAGGACTGCAATGGGAAACAGGAAGTAGAGAGACTGCAGTGGGAAACAGGAGGCAGAGGGACTGCAGTGGGAAAAAGGAGGTAGAGGGACTGCAATGGGAAACAGGAGGTAGAGGGACTGCAGTGGGCAACAGGAGGTAGACGGACTGCAGTGGGAAACAGGAGGTAGAGGGACTGCAGTGGGAAAAAGGAGGTAGAGGGATGCAAGGGGAAAAAGGAGGTAGAGGGACTGCAGTGGGCAACAGGAGGTAGAGGGACTGCAGTGGGAAAAAGCAGGTAGAGGGACTGCAGTGGGAAAAAGGAGGTAGAGGGACTGCAATGGGAAACAGGAGGTAGATGGACTGCAATGGGAAACAGGAGGTAGAGAGACTGAAGTGGGAAACACTAGTTAGAGGGACTGCAGTGGGAAACAGGAGGTCGAGGGACTGCAGTGGGAAACAGGAGGTAGAGGGACTGCAGTGGGAAAAAGGAGGTAGAGGGACAGCAGTGGGAAACAGGGGGAAGAGGGACTGCAATGGGAAACAGGAGGTAGACGGACTGCAATGGGAAACAGGAGGTAGAGGGACTGCAGTGGGAAACAGGGGGTAGAGGGGCTGCAATGGGAAACAGGAGGTAGAGGGACTGCAATGGGAAACAGGAGGTAGAGAGACTGCAGTGGGAAACAGGGGGTAGAAGGACTGCAATGGGAAACAGGAGGTAGAGGGACTGCAATGGGAAACAGGAGGTAGAGGGACTGCAGTGGGAAACAGGAGGTAGAGGGACTGCAGTGGGAAACAGGGGGTCGAGGGACTGCAGTGGGAAACAGGGGGGAGAAGGACTGCAATGGGAAACAGGAGGTAGAGAGACTGCAGTGGGAAACAGGGGGTAGAAGGACTGCAATGGGAAACAGGAGGTAGAGAGACTGCAGTGGGAAACAGGAGGTAGAGGGACTGCAGTGGGCAAAAGGAGGTAGAGGGACTGCAATGGGAAACAGGAGGTAGAGGGACTGCAGTGGGCAACAGGAGGTAGAGGGACTGCAGTGGGAAAAAGGAGGTAGAGGGACTGCAATGGGAAAAAGGAGGTAGAGGGACTGCAGTGGGAAACAGGAGGTAGAGGGACTGCAGTGGGAAAAAGGAGGTAGAGGGACTGCAATGGGAAACAGGAGGTAGAGAGACTGCAGTGGGAAACAGGAGGTAGAGGGACTGCAGTGGCAAACAGGAGGTAGAGAGACTGCAGTGGGAAACAGGAGGTAGAGGGACTGCAGTGGGAAAAAGGAGGTAGAGGGACTGCAATGGGAAAAAGGAGGTAGAGGGACTGCAGTGGGAAACAGGAGGTAGAGGGACTGCAGTGGGAAAAAGGAGGTAGAGGGACTGCAATGGGAAACAGGAGGTAGAGAGACTGCAGTGGGAAACAGGAGGTAGAGGGACTGCAGTGGGAAAAAGGAGGTAGAGGGACTGCAATGGGAAACAGGAGGTAGAGAGACTGCAGTGGGAAACAGGAGGTAGAGGGACTGCAGTGGGAAAAAGGAGGTAGAGGGACTGCAAGGGGAAAAAGGAGGTAGAGGGACTGCAGTGGGCAACAGGAGGTAGAGGGACTGCAGTGGGCAACAGGAGGTAGAGGGACTGCAGTGGGAAAAAGGAGGTAGAGGGACTGCAATGGGAAACAGGAGGTAGAGGGACTGCAATGGGAAACAGGGGGTAGAAGGACTGCAATGGGAAACAGGAGGTAGAGGGACTGCAGTGTGAAACAGGAGGTAGACGGACTGCAGTGAGAAACAGGAGATAGACGGACTGCAGTGAGAAAAAGGAGGGAGAGGGACTGCAGTGGGAAAAAGGAGTTAGACAGACTGCAGTGAGAAACAGGAGGTAGAGGGACTGCAGTGGGAAACAGGAGGTAGAGGGACGGCAGATTGAAACAGGAGGTAGACGGACTGCAGTGAGAAACAGGAGGTAGAGGGACTGCAGTGGGAAAAAGGAGGTAGAGGGACTGCAATGGGAAACAGGAGGTAGAGGGACTGCAGTGGGAAACAGGAGGTAGAGGGACTGCAGTGGGAAACAGGGGGTAGAGGGACTGCAATGGGAAACAGGAGGTAGAGAGACTGCAGTGGGAAACAGGGGGTAGAAGAACTGCAATGGGAAACAGGAGGTAGAGGGACTGCAATGGGAAACAGGAGGTAGAGAGACTGCAGTGGGATCAGGAGGTAGAGAGACTGCAATGGGAAACAGGAGGTAGAGAGACTGCAATGGGAAACAGGAGGCAGAGAGACTGCAATGGGAAACAGGAGGGAGAGAGACTGCAATGGGAAACAGTAGGTAGAGAGACTGCAATGGGAAACAGGAGGTCGAGAGACTGCAGTGGGAAACAGGAGGTAGAGAGACTGCAATGGGAAACAGGAGGTAGAGAGACTGCAATGGGAAACAGGAGGTAGAGAGACTGCAATGGGAAACAGGAGGTAGAGAGACTGCAATGGGAAACAGGAGGTAGAGGGACTGCAGTGGGAAACAGGAGGTAGAGAGACTGCAATGGGAAACAGGAGGTAGAGAGACTGCAATGGGAAACAGGAGGTAGAGAGACTGCAATGGGAAACAGGAGGTAGAGAGACTGCAGTGGGAAACAGGAGGTAGAGGGACTGCAGTGGGAAACAGGAGGTAGAGAGACTGCAATGGGAAACAGGAGGTAGAGAGACTGCAATGGGAAACAGGAGGTAGAGACACTGCAATGGGAAACAGGAGGTAGAGAGACTGCAATGGGAAACAGGAGGTAGAGAGACTGCAATGGGAAACAGGAGGTGGAGGGACTGCAGTGGGAAACAGGAGGTAGTGAGACTGCAATGGGAAACAGGAGGTAGAGAGACTGCAATGGGAAACAGGAGGTAGAGAGACTGCAATGGGATACAGGAGGTAGAGTGACTGCAATGGGATACAGGAGGTAGAGAGGCTGCAATGGGAAACAGGAGGCAGAGAGACTGCAGTGGGAAACAGGAGGTAGAGGGACTGCAGTGGGAAACTGGAGGTAGAGGGACTGCAGTGTGAAACAGGAGGTAGACGGACTGTAGTGAGAAACAGGAGGTAGACGGACTGCAGTGAGAAACAGGAGGTAGAGGGACTGCAGTGGGAAACAGGAGGTAGAGAGACTGCAATGGGAAACAGGAGGTAGAGAGACTGCAGTGGGAAAGAGGAGGTAGAGGGACTGCAGTGTGAAACAGGAGGTAGACGGACTGCAGTGAGAAACAGGAAGTAGAGGCACTGCAGTGGGAAAAAGGAGGTAGAGGGACTGCAATGGGAAACAGGAGGTAGAGGGACTGCAATGGGAAACAGGAGGTAGAGAGAATGCATTGGGAAACAGGAGGTCGAGAGACTGCAGTGGGAAACAGGAGGTAGAGAGACTGCAATGGGAACCTGGAGGTAGAGAAACTGCAATGGGAAACAGGAGGTAGAGAGACTGCAATGGGAAACAGGAGGTAGAGAGACTGCAATGGGAAACAGGAGGTAGAGGGACTGCAATGGGAAACAGGAGGTAGAGAGACTGCAGTGGGAAACAGGAGGTCGAGAGACTGCAGTGGGAAACAGGAGGTAGAGAGACTGCAATGGGAACCAGGAGGTAGAGAAACTGCAATGGGAAACAGGAGGTAGAGGGACTGCAATGGGAAACAGGAGGTAGAGAGACTGCAATGGGAAACAGGAGGTAGAGAGGCTGCAATGGGAAACAGGAGGTAGAGAGATTGCAGTGGGAAAGAGGAGGTAGAGGGACTGCAGTGGGAAACAGGAGGTAGAGGGACTGCAGTGGGAAACAGGGGGTAGAAGGACTGCAATGGGGAACAGGAGGTAGAGGGACTGCAGTGGGAAACAGGAGGTAGAGAGACTGCAGTGGGAAACAGGAAGTAGAGGGACTGCAGTGGGAAACAGGAGGTAGAGGGACTGCAGTGGGAAACAGGAGGTAGAGGGACTGCAGTGGGAAACAGGAGGTAGAGGGACTGCAATGGGAAACAGGAGGTAGAGGAACTGCAGTGGCAAACAGGAGGTAGAGGGACTGCAGTGGGAAACAGGAGGTAGAGAGACTGCAGTGGGAGACAGGAGGTAGAGGGACTGCAGTGGGAAACAGGAGGTAGAGGGACTGCAGTGGGAAACAGGAGGTAGAGGGACTGCAATGGTAAACAGGAGGTAGAGGGACTGCAGTGGGAAACAGGAGGTCGAGGGACTGCAGTGGTAAACAGGAGGTAGAGGGACTGCAGTGGGAAACAGGATGTAGAGAGACTGCAGTGGGAAGCAGGAGGTAGAGGGACTGCAGTGGGAAACAGGAGGTAGAGGGACTGCAGTGGGAAACAGGAGGTAGAGAGACTGCAGTGGGAAACAGGAGTTAGAGGGACTGCAATTGGAAACAGGAGGTAGAGGGACTGCAGTGGGAAACAGAAGGTAGATGGACTGCAGTGGGAAACAGGAGGGACAGGGACTGCAGTGGGAAACAGGAGGTAGAGGGACTGCAGTGGGAAACAGGAGGTAGAGGTACTGCAGTGGGAAGCAGGAGTTAGAGGGACTGCAGTGGGAAATACGAGGTAGAAGGACTGCAGTGGGAAACAGGAGGTAGAGAGACTGCAATGGGAAACAGGTGGTAGAGCGACTGCAGTGGGAAACAGGAGGTAGAGAGACTGCAGTGGGAAACAGGAGGTAGAGGGACTGCAGTGGGAAAAAGGAGGTAGAGGGAATGCAATGGGAAACAGGAGGTAGAGGGACTGCAGTGGGAAACAGGAGGTAGAGGGACTGCAATGGGAAACAGGAGGTAGAGGGACTGCAGTGGGCAACAGGAGGTAGAGAGACTGCAGTGGGAAACAGGAGGTAGAGGGACAGCAATGGGAAACAGGGGATAGAGGGACTGCAGTGCGAAACAGGTGGTAGAGGGACTGCAATGGGAAACAGGAGGTAGAGAGACTGCGGTGGGAAACGGGGTAGAGGGACTGCAGTGGGAAACAGGATGTAGAGAGACAGAAGTGGGAAACAGGAGGTAGAGGAACTGCAGTGGGAAACATGAGGTAGAGGGACTGCAGTGGGAAACAGGAGGTAGAGAGACTGCAGTGGGAAACAGGAGGTAGAGGGACTGCAGTGGGAAACAGGGGGTAGAGGGACTGCAGTGGGAAACAGGAGGTTGAGAGACTGCAGTGGGAAACAGGAGGTTGAGGAACTGCAGTGGGAAACAGGAGGTAGAGGGACTGCAGTGGGAAACAGGAGGTAGAGAGACTGCAGTGGGAAACAGGGGGTAGAGGGACTGCAGTGGGAAACAGGAGGTTGAGAGACTGCAGTGGGAAACAGGAGGTTGAGGAACTGCAGTGGGAAACAGGAGGTAGAGAGACTGCAATGGGAAACAGGAGGTAGAGAGGCTGCAATGGGAAACAGGAGGTAGAGAGACTGCAGTGGGAAAGAGGAGGTAGAGGGACTGCAGTGGGAAACAGGAGGTAGAGGGACTGCAGTGGGAAACAGGGGGTAGAGGGACTGCAATGGGGAACAGGAGGTAGAGGGACTGCAGTGGGAAACAGGAGGTAGAGAGACTGCAGTGGGAAACAGGAAGTAGAGGGACTGCAGTGGGAAACAGGAGGTAGAGGGACTGCAGTGGGAAACAGGAGGTAGAGGGACTGCAGTGGGAAACAGGAGGTAGAGGGACTGCAATGGGAAACAGGAGGTAGAGGAACTGCAGTGGCAAACAGGAGGTAGAGGGACTGCAGTGGGAAACAGGAGGTAGAGAGACTGCAGTGGGAGACAGGAGGTAGAGGGACTGCAGTGGGAAACAGGAGGTAGAGGGACTGCAGTGGGAAACAGGAGGTAGAGGGACTGCAATGGTAAACAGGAGGTAGAGGGACTGCAGTGGGAAACAGGAGGTCGAGGGACTGCAGTGGTAAAGAGGAGGTAGAGGGACTGCAGTGGGAAACAGGATGTAGAGAGACTGCAGTGGGAAGCAGGAGGTAGAGGGACTGCAGTGGGAAACAGGAGGTAGAGGGACTGCAGTGGGAAACAGGAGGTAGAGAGACTGCAGTGGGAAACAGGAGTTAGAGGGACTGCAATTGGAAACAGGAGGTAGAGGGACTGCAGTGGGAAACAGAAGGTAGATGGACTGCAGTGGGAAACAGGAGGGACAGGGACTGCAGTGGGAAACAGGAGGTAGAGGGACTGCAGTGGGAAACAGGAGGTAGAGGTACTGCAGTGGGAAGCAGGAGTTAGAGGGACTGCAGTGGGAAATACGAGGTAGAAGGACTGCAGTGGGAAACAGGAGGTAGAGAGACTGCAATGGGAAACAGGTGGTAGAGCGACTGCAGTGGGAAACAGGAGGTAGAGAGACTGCAGTGGGAAACAGGAGGTAGAGGGACTGCAGTGGGAAAAAGGAGGTAGAGGGAATGCAATGGGAAACAGGAGGTAGAGGGACTGCAGTGGGAAACAGGAGGTAGAGGGACTGCAGTGGGAAACAGGAGGTAGAGGGACTGCAATGGGAAACAGGAGGTAGAGGGACTGCAGTGGGCAACAGGAGGTAGAGAGACTGCAGTGGGAAACAGGAGGTAGAGGGACAGCAATGGGAAACAGGGGATAGAGGGACTGCAGTGGGAAACAGGAGGTAGAGGGACTGCAGTGCGAAACAGGGGGTAGAGGGACTGCAATGGGAAACAGGAGGTAGAGAGACTGCGGTGGGAAACGGGGTAGAGGGACTGCAGTGGGAAACAGGATGTAGAGAGACAGAAGTGGGAAACAGGAGGTAGAGGAACTGCAGTGGGAAACATGAGGTAGAGGGACTGCAGTGGGAAACAGGAGGTAGAGAGACTGCAGTGGGAAACAGGAGGTAGAGGGACTGCAGTGGGAAACAGGGGGTAGAGGGACTGCAGTGGGAAACAGGAGGTTGAGAGACTGCAGTGGGAAACAGGAGGTTGAGGAACTGCAGTGGGAAACAGGAGGTAAAGGGACTGCAGTGGGAAACAGGAGGTAGAGAGACTGCAGTGGGAAACAGGAGGTAGAGCCATTGCAGTGGGAAACAGGGGGTAGAGTGACTGCAGTGGGAAACAGGAGGTAGAGAGACTGCAGTGGGAAACAGGGGGTAGAAGGACTGCAATGGGGAACAGGAGGTAGAGAGACTGCAGTGGGAAACAGGGGGTATAAGGACTACAATGGGGAACAGGAGGTAGAGGGACTGCAATGGGAAACAGGAGGTAGAGGGACTGCAGTGGGAAAAAGGTGGTAGAGGGACTGCAATGGGAAACAGCAGGTAGAGGGACTGCCATGGGAAACAGGAGGTAGAGAAACTGCAGTGGGAAACAGGGGGTAGAAGGACTGCAATGGGAAACAGGAGGTAGAGAGACTGCAGTGGGAAACAGGGGGTAGAAGGACTGCAATGGGAAACAGGAGGTCGAGAGACTGCAGTGGGAAACAGGATGTAGAGAGACTGCAATGGGAACCAGGAGGTAGAGAAACTGCAATGGGAAACAGGAGGTAGAGAGACTGCAATGGGAAACAGGAGGTAGAGAGACTGCAATGGGAAACAGGAGGTAGAGAGGCTGCAATGGGAAACAGGAGGTAGAGAGACTGCAGTGGGAAAGAGGAGGTAGAGGGACTGCAGTGGGAAACAGGAGGTAGAGGGACTGCAGTGGGAAACAGGAGGTAGAGAGACTGCAGTGGGAAACAGGAGGCAGAGGGACTGCAGTGGGAAACAGGAGGTAGAGAGACTGCAGTGGGAAACAGGAGGTAGAGGGACTGCAATGGGAAACAGGAGTTAGAGGGACTGCACGGAAACAGGAGGTAGAGGGACTGCAGTGGGAAACAGGAGGTAGAGAGACTGCAATGGGCAACAGGAGGTAGAGAGACTGCAATGGGTAACAAGAGGTAGAGAGACTGCAGTCGGAAACAGGAGGTAGAGGGACTGCAATTGGAAACAGGAGGTAGAGAGACTGCAATGGGTAACAAGAGGTAGAGAGACTGCAGTGGGAAACAGGAGGTAGAGAGACTGCAATGGGAAACAGGAGGTAGAGAGACTGCAATGGGAAACAGGAGGTAGAGAGACTGCAATGGGAAACAGGAGTTAGAGAGACTGCAATGGGAAACAGGAGGTAGAGGGACTGCAGTGGGAAACAGGGGGTAGAAGGACTGCAATGGGGAACAGGAGGTAGAGGGACTGCAGTGGGAAACAGGAGGTAGAGAGACTGCAGTGGGAAACAGGAAGTAGAGGGACTGCAGTGGGAAACAGGAGGTAGGGGGACTGCAGTGGGAAACAGGAGGTAGAGGGACTGCAGTGGGAAACAGGAGGTAGAGGGACTGCAATGGGAACCAGGAGGTAGAGGAACTGCAGTGGCAAACAGGAGGTAGAGGGACTGCAGTGGGAAACAGGAGGTAGAGAGACTGCAGTGGGAGACAGGAGGTAGAGGGACTGCAGTGGGAAACAGGAGGTACAGGGACTGCAGTGGGAAACAGGAGGTAGAGGGACTGCAATGGTAAACAGGAGGTAGAGGGACTGCAGTGGGAAACAGGAGGTAGAGGGACTGCAGTGGTAAACAGGAGGTAGAGGGACTGCAGTGGGAAACAGGATGTAGAGAGACTGCAGTGGGAAGCAGGAGGTAGAGGGACTGCAGTGGGAAACAGGAGGTAGAGGGACTGCAGTGGGAAACAGGAGGTAGAGAGACTGCAGTGGGAAACAGGAGTTAGAGGGACTGCAATTGGAAACAGGAGGTAGAGGGACTGCAGTGGGAAACAGGAGGTAGAGGGACTGCAGTGGGAAACAGGAGGGACAGGGACTGCAGTGGGAAACAGGAGGTAGAGGGACTGCAGTGGGAAACAGGAGGTAGAGGTACTGCAGTGGGAAACAGGAGTTAGAGGGACTGCAGTGGGAAACACGAGGTAGAAGGACTGCATTGGGAAACAGGAGGTAGAGAGACTGCAATGGGAAACAGGTGGTAGAGCGACTGCAGTGGGAAACAGGAGGTAGAGAGACTGCAGTGGGAAACAGGAGGTAGAGGGACTGCAGTGGGAAAAAGGAGGTAGAGGGAATGCAATGGGAAACAGGAGGTAGAGGGACTGCAGTGGGAAACAGGAGGTAGAGGGACTGCAGTGGGAAACAGGAGGTAGAGGGACTGCAATGGGAAACAGGAGGTAGAGGGACTGCAGTGGGCAACAGGAGGTAGAGAGACTGCAGTGGGAAACAGGAGGTAGAGGGACAGCAATGGGAAACAGGCGATAGAGGGACTGCAGTGGGAAACAGGAGGTAGAGGGACTGCAGTGCGAAACAGGGGGTAGAGGGACTGCAATGGGAAACAGGAGGTAGAGAGACTGCGGTGGGAAACGGGGTAGAGGGACTGCAGTGGGAAATAGGATGTAGAGAGACAGAAGTGGGAAACAGGAGGTAGAGGAACTGCAGTGGGAAACATGAGGTAGAGGGACTGCAGTGGGAAACAGGAGGTAGAGAGACTGCAGTGGGAAACAGGAGGTAGAGGGACTGCAGTGGGAAACAGGGGGTAGAGGGACTGCAGTGGGAAACAGGAGGTTGAGAGACTGCAGTGGGAAACAGGAGGTTGAGGAACTGCAGTGGGAAACAGGAGGTAGAGGGACTGCAGTGGGAAACAGGAGGTAGAGAGACTGCAGTGGGAAACAGGAGGTAGAGCCACTGCAGTGGGAAACAGGGGGTAGAGTGACTGCAGTGGGAAACAGGAGGTAGAGAGACTGCAGTGGGAAACAGGGGGTAGAAGGACTGCAATGGGGAACAGGAGGTAGAGAGATTGCAGTGGGAAACAGGGGGTATAAGGACTACAATGGGGAACAGGAGGTAGAGGGACTGCAATGGGAAACAGGAGGTAGAGGGACTGCAGTGGGAAAAAGGAGGTAGAGGGACTGCAATGGGAAACAGCAGGTAGAGGGACTGCAATTGGAAACAGGAGGTAGAGAGACTGCAGTGGGAAACAGGGGGTAGAAGGACTGCAATGGGAAACAGGAGGTAGAGAGACTGCAGTGGGAAACAGGGGGTAGAAGGACTGCAATGGGAAACATTAGGTAGAGAGACTGCAGTGGGAAACAGGAGCTGGAGGGACTGCAGTGGGAAAAAGGAGGTAGAGGGACTGCAATGGGAAACAGGAGGTAGAGGGACTGCAGTGGGCAACAGGAGGTAGAGGGACTGCAGTGGGAAAAAGGAGGTAGAGGGACTGCAATGGGAAAAAGGAGGTAGAGGGACTGCAGTGGGAAACAGGAGGTAGAGGGACTGCAGTGGGAAAAAGGAGGTAGAGGGACTGCAATGGGAAACAGGGGGTAGAGAGACTGCAGTGGGAAACAGGAGGTAGAGGGACTGCAGTGGGAAAATGGAGGTAGAGGGACTGCAATGGGAAACAGGAGGTAGAGAGACTGCAGTGGGAAACAGGAGGTAGAGGGACTGCAGTGGGAAAAAGGATGTAGAGGGAATGCAGTGGCAAGCAGGGGGTAGAGGGACTGCAGTGGGAAAAAGGAGGTAGAGGGACTGCAATGGGAAAAAGGAGGTAGAGGGAGTGCAGTGGCAAACAGGAGGTAGAGAGACTGCAGTGGGAAACAGGAGGTAGAGGGACTGCAGTGGGAAAAAGGAGGTAGAGGGACTGCAATGGGAAACAGGGGGTAGAGGGACTGCAGTGGGAAACAGGGGGTAGAAGGACTGCAATGGGAAACAGGAGGTAGAGAGACTGCAGTGGGAAACAGGAGGTGGAGGGATTGCAGTGGGAAGAAGGAGGTAGAGGGACTGCAATGGGAAACAGGAGGTAGAGGGACTGCAGTGGGCAACAGGAGGTAGACGGACTGCAGTGGGAAACAGGAGGTAGAGGGACTGCAGTGGGAAAAAGGAGGTAGAGGAACTGCAAGGGGAAAAAGGAGGTAGAGGGACTGCTGTGGGGAACAGGAGGTAGAGGGACTGCAGTGGGCAACAGGAGGTAGAGGGACTGCAGTGGGAAAAAGGAGGTAGAGGGACTGCAATGGGAAACAGGAGGTAGAGGGACTGCAATGGGAAACAGGGGGTAGAAGGACTGCAATGGGAAACAGGAGGTAGAGGGACTGCAGTGTGAAACAGGAGGTAGACGGACTGCAGTGAGAAACAGGAGGTAGACGGACTGCAGTGAGAAAAAGGAGGGAGAGGGACTGCAGTGGGAAAAAGGAGGTAGACGGACTGCAGTGAGAAACAGGAGGTAGAGGGACTGCAGTGGGAAACAGGAGGTAGAGGGACTGCAGATTGAAACAGGAGGTAGACGGACTGCAGTGAGAAACAGGAGGTAGAGGGACTGCAGTGGGAAAAAGGAGGTAGAGGGACTGCAATGGGAAACAGGAGGTAGAGGGACTGCAGTGGGAAACAGGAGGTAGAGGGACTGCAGTGGTAAACAGGGGGTAGAGGGACTGCAATGGGAAACAGGAGGTAGAGAGACTGCAGTGGGAAACAGGGGGTAGAAGAACTGCAATGGGAAACAGGAGGTAGAGGGACTGCAATGGGAAACAGGAGGTAGAGAGACTGCAGTGGGATCAGGAGGTAGAGAGACTGCAATGGGAAACAGGAGGTAGAGAGACTGCAATGGGAAACAGGAGGTAGAGAGACTGCAATGGGAAACAGGAGGGAGAGAGACTGCAATGGGAAACAGTAGGTAGAGAGACTGCAATGGGAAACAGGAGGTCGAGAGACTGCAGTGGGAAACAGGAGGTAGAGAGACTGCAATGGGAAACAGGAGGTAGAGAGACTGCAATGGGAAACAGGAGGTAGAGAGACTGCAATGGGAAACAGGAGGTAGAGAGACTGCAATGGGAAACAGGAGGTAGAGGGACTGCAGTGGGAAACAGGAGGTAGAGAGACTGCAATGGGAAACAGGAGGTAGAGAGACTGCAATGGGAAACAGGAGGTAGAGAGACTGCAATGGGAAACAGGAGGTAGAGAGACTGCAGTGGGAAACAGGAGGTAGAGGGACTGCAGTGGGAAACAGGAGGTAGAGAGACTGCAATGGGAAACAGGAGGTAGAGAGACTGCAATGGGAAACAGGAGGTAGAGACACTGCAATGGGAAACAGGAGGTAGAGAGACTGCAATGGGAAACAGGAGGTAGAGAGACTGCAATGGGAAACAGGAGGTGGAGGGACTGCAGTGGGAAACAGGAGGTAGTGAGACTGCAATGGGAAACAGGAGGTAGAGAGACTGCAATGGGAAACAGGAGGTAGAGAGACTGCAATGGGATACAGGAGGTAGAGAGACTGCAATGGGATACAGGAGGTAGACGGACTGCAGTGGGAAACAGGAGGTAGAGGGACTGCAGTGGGAAAAAGGAGGTAGAGGAACTGCAAGGGGAAAAAGGAGGTAGAGGGACTGCTGTGGGCAACAGGAGGTAGAGGGACTGCAGTGGGCAACAGGAGGTAGAGGGACTGCAGTGGGAAAAAGGAGGTAGAGGGACTGCAATGGGAAACAGGAGGTAGAGGGACTGCAATGGGAAACAGGGGGTAGAAGGACTGCAATGGGAAACAGGAGGTAGAGGGACTGCAGTGTGAAACAGGAGGTAGACGGACTGCAGTGAGAAACAGGAGGTAGACGGACTGCAGTGAGAAAAAGGAGGGAGAGGGACTGCAGTGGGAAAAAGGAGGTAGACGGACTGCAGTGAGAAACAGGAGGTAGAGGGACTGCAGTGGGAAACAGGAGGTAGAGGGACTGCAGATTGAAACAGGAGGTAGACGGACTGCAGTGAGAAACAGGAGGTAGAGGGACTGCAGTGGGAAAAAGGAGGTAGAGGGACTGCAATGGGAAACAGGAGGTAGAGGGACTGCAGTGGGAAACAGGAGGTAGAGGGACTGCAGTGGTAAACAGGGGGTAGAGGGACTGCAATGGGAAACAGGAGGTAGAGAGACTGCAGTGGGAAACAGGGGGTAGAAGAACTGCAATGGGAAACAGGAGGTAGAGGGACTGCAATGGGAAACAGGAGGTAGAGAGACTGCAGTGGGATCAGGAGGTAGAGAGACTGCAATGGGAAACAGGAGGTAGAGAGACTGCAATGGGAAACAGGAGGTAGAGAGACTGCAATGGGAAACAGGAGGGAGAGAGACTGCAATGGGAAACAGGAGGTCGAGGGACTGCAGTGGGCAACAGGAGGTAGACGGACTGCAGTGGGAAACAGGAGGTAGAGGGACTGCAGTGGGAAAAAGGAGGTAGAGGAACTGCAAGGGGAAAAAGGAGGTAGAGGGACTGCTGTGGGCAACAGGAGGTAGAGGGACTGCAGTGGGCAACAGGAGGTAGAGGGACTGCAGTGGGAAAAAGGAGGTAGAGGGACTGCAATGGGAAACAGGAGGTAGAGGGACTGCAATGGGAAACAGGGGGTAGAAGGACTGCAATGGGAAACAGGAGGTAGAGGGACTGCAGTGTGAAACAGGAGGTAGACGGACTGCAGTGAGAAACAGGAGGTAGACGGACTGCAGTGAGAAAAAGGAGGGAGAGGGACTGCAGTGGGAAAAAGGAGGTAGACGGACTGCAGTGAGAAACAGGAGGTAGAGGGACTGCAGTGGGAAACAGGAGGTAGAGGGACTGCAGATTGAAACAGGAGGTAGACGGACTGCAGTGAGAAACAGGAGGTAGAGGGACTGCAGTGGGAAAAAGGAGGTAGAGGGACTGCAATGGGAAACAGGAGGTAGAGGGACTGCAGTGGGAAACAGGAGGTAGAGGGACTGCAGTGGTAAACAGGGGGTAGAGGGACTGCAATGGGAAACAGGAGGTAGAGAGACTGCAGTGGGAAACAGGGGGTAGAAGAACTGCAATGGGAAACAGGAGGTAGAGGGACTGCAATGGGAAACAGGAGGTAGAGAGACTGCAGTGGGATCAGGAGGTAGAGAGACTGCAATGGGAAACAGGAGGTAGAGAGACTGCAATGGGAAACAGGAGGTAGAGAGACTGCAATGGGAAACAGGAGGGAGAGAGACTGCAATGGGAAACAGTAGGTAGAGAGACTGCAATGGGAAACAGGAGGTCGAGAGACTGCAGTGGGAAACAGGAGGTAGAGAGACTGCAATGGGAAACAGGAGGTAGAGAGACTGCAATGGGAAACAGGAGGTAGAGAGACTGCAATGGGAAACAGGAGGTAGAGAGACTGCAATGGGAAACAGGAGGTAGAGGGACTGCAGTGGGAAACAGGAGGTAGAGAGACTGCAATGGGAAACAGGAGGTAGAGAGACTGCAATGGGAAACAGGAGGTAGAGAGACTGCAATGGGAAACAGGAGGTAGAGAGACTGCAGTGGGAAACAGGAGGTAGAGGGACTGCAGTGGGAAACAGGAGGTAGAGAGACTGCAATGGGAAACAGGAGGTAGAGAGACTGCAATGGGAAACAGGAGGTAGAGACACTGCAATGGGAAACAGGAGGTAGAGAGACTGCAATGGGAAACAGGAGGTGGAGGGACTGCAGTGGGAAACAGGAGGTAGTGAGACTGCAATGGGAAACAGGAGGTAGAGAGACTGCAATGGGAAACAGGAGGTAGAGAGACTGCAATGGGATACAGGAGGTAGAGAGACTGCAATGGGATACAGGAGGTAGAGAGACTGCAATGGGAAACAGGAGGTAGAGACACTGCAATGGGAAACAGGAGGTAGAGAGACTGCAATGGGAAACAGGAGGTGGAGGGACTGCAGTGGGAAACAGGAGGTAGTGAGACTGCAATGGGAAACAGGAGGTAGAGAGACTGCAATGGGAAACAGGAGGTAGAGAGACTGCAATGGGAAACAGGAGGTAGAGACACTGCAATGGGAAACAGGAGGTAGAGAGACTGCAATGGGAAACAGGAGGTGGAGGGACTGCAGTGGGAAACAGGAGGTAGTGAGACTGCAATGGGAAACAGGAGGTAGAGAGACTGCAATGGGAAACAGGAGGTAGAGAGACTGCAATGGGATACAGGAGGTAGAGAGACTGCAATGGGATACAGGAGGTAGAGAGACTGCAATGGGAAACAGGAGGTAGAGACACTGCAATGGGAAACAGGAGGTAGAGAGACTGCAATGGGAAACAGGAGGTGGAGGGACTGCAATGGGATACAGGAGGTAGAGAGACTGCAATGGGATACAGGAGGTAGAGAGACTGCAATGGGAAACAGGAGGCAGAGAGACTGCAGTGGGAAACAGGAGGTAGAGGGACTGCAGTGGGAAACTGGAGGTAGAGGGACTGCAGTGTGAAACAGGAGGTAGACGGACTGCAGTGAGAAGCAGGAGGTAGACGGACTGCAGTGGGAAACAGGAGGTAGAGAGAGTGCAATGGGAAACAGGAGGTAGAGAGACTGCAGTGGGAAAGAGGAGGTAGAGGGACTGCAGTGTGAAACAGGACGTAGACGGACTGCAGTGAGAAACAGGAAGTAGAGGGACTGCAGTGGGAAAAAGGAGGTAGAGGGACTGCAATGGGAAACAGGAGGTAGAGGGACTGCAGTGGGAAACAGGAGGTAGAGGGTTTGCAGTGGGAAACAGGGGGTAGAGGGACTGCAATGGGAAACAGGAGGTAGAGGGACTGCAGTGGGAAACAGGGGGTAGAATGACTGCAATGGGGAACAGGAGGTAGAGGGACTGCAATGGGAAACAGGAGGTAGAGAGACTGCAGTGGGAAACAGGAGGTCGAGAGACTGCAGTGGGAAACAGGAGGTAGAGAGACTGCAATGGGAAACAGGAGGTAGAGAAACTGCAATGGGAAACAGGAGGTAGAGAGACTGCAATGGGAAACAGGAGGTAGAGAGACTGCAATGGGAAACAAGAGGTAGAGAGACTGCAATGGGAAACAGGAGGTAGAGAGGCTGCAATGGGAAACAGGAGGTAGAGAGACTGCAGTGGGAAAGAGGAGGTAGAGGGACTGCAGTGGGAAACAGGAGGTAGAGGGACTGCAGTGGGAAACAGGAGGTAGAGAGACTGCAGTGGGAAACAGGAGGTAGAGGGACTGCAGTGGGAAACAGGAGGTAGAGAGACTGCAGTGGGAAACAGGAGGTAGAGGGACTGCAATGGGAAACAGGAGTTAGAGGGACTGCACGGAAACAGGAGGTAGAGGGACTGCAGTGGGAAACAGGAGGTAGAGAGACTGCAATGGGCAACAGGAGGTAGAGAGACTGCAATGGGAAACAGGATGTAGAGAGACTGCAATGGGTAACAAGAGGTTGAGAGACTGCAGTGGGAAACAGGAGGTAGAGGGACTGCAATGGGAAACAGGAGGTAGAGAGACTGCAATGGGTAACAAGAGGTAGAGAGACTGCAGTGGGAAACAGGAGGTAGAGAGACTGCAATGGGAAACAGGAGGTAGAGAGACTGCAATGGGAAACAGGAGGTAGAGAGACTGCAACGGGAAACAGGAGTTAGAGAGACTGCAATGGGAAACAGGAGGTCGAGGGACTGCAGTGGGAAACAGGGGGTAGAAGGACTGCAATGGGGAACAGGAGGTAGAGGGACTGCAGTGGGAAACAGGAGGTAGAGAGACTGCAGTGGGAAACAGGAAGTAGAGGGACTGCAGTGGGAAACAGGAGGTAGAGGGACTGCAATGGGAAACAGGAGGTAGAGGGACTGCAGTGGGAAACAGGAGGTCGAGGGACTGCAATGGGAAACAGGTGGTAGAGGAACTGCAGTGGCAAACAGGAGGTAGAGGGACTGCAGTGGGAAACAGGAGGTAGAGAGACTGCAGTGGGAGACAGGAGGTAGAGGGACTGCAGTGGGAAACAGGAGGTAGAGGGACTGCAGTGGGAAACAGGAGGTAGAGGGACTGCAATGGTAAACAGGAGGTAGAGGGACTGCAGTGGGAAACAGGAGGTAGAGGGACTGCAGTGGTAAACAGGAGGTAGAGGGACTGCAGTGGGAAACAGGATGTAGAGAGACTGCAGTGGGAAACAGGAGGTAGAGGGACTGCAGTGGGAAACAGGAGGTAGAGGGACTGCAGTGGGAAACAGGAGTTGGAGAGACTGCAGTGGGAAACAGGAGTTAGAGGGACTGCAATTGGAAACAGGAGGTAGAGGGACTGCAGTGGGAAACAGGAGGTAGAGGGACTGCAGTGGGAAACAGGAGGGACAGGGACTGCAGTGGGAAACAGGAGGTAGAGGGACTGCAGTGGGAAACAGGAGGTAGAGGGACTGCAGTGGGAAACAGGAATTAGAGGGACTGCAGTGGGAAACACGAGGTAGAAGGACTGCAGTGGGAAACAGGAGGTAGAGGGACTGCAATGGGAAACAGGTGGTAGAGCGACTGCAGTGGGAAACAGGAGGTAGAGAGACTGCAGTGGGAAACAGGAGGTAGAGGGACTGCAGTGGGAAAAAGGAGGTAGAGGGAATGCAATGGGAAACAGGAGGTAGAGGGACTGCAATGGGAAACAGGAGGTAGAGAGACTGCAATGGGAAAGAGGGGGTAGAGAGACTGCAGTGGGAAACAGGAGCTGGAGGGACTGCACTGGGAAACAGGAGGTAGAGGGACTGCAGTGGGAAACAGGAGGGAGAGAGACTGCAATTGGCAACAGGAGGTAGAGAGAATGCAATGGGAAACAGGAGGTAGAGAGACTGCAATGGGAAACAAGAGGTAGAGAGACTGCAGTGGGAAACAGGAGGTAGAGGGACTGCAATGGGAATCAGGAGGTAGAGGGACTGCAGTGGGGAACAGGAGGTAGAGAGACTGCACTGGGAAACAGGAGGTAGAGATACTGCAATGGGAAACATGAGGTAGTGAAACTGCAATGGGAAACAGGAGGTGGAGAGACTGCAATGGGAAACAGGAGGTAGAGAGACTGCAATGGGAAACAGGAGGTCGAGAGACTGCAGTGGGAAAAAGGAGGTAGAGGGAATGCAATGGGAAACAGGAGGTAGAGGGACTTCAGTGGGAAACAGGAGGTAGAGGGACTGCAGTGGGAAACAGGAGGTAGAGGGACTGCAATGGGAAACAGGAGGTAGAGGGACTGCAGTGGGCAACAGGAGGTAGAGAGACTGCAGTGGGAAACAGGAGGTAGAGGGACAGCAATGGGAAACAGGGGATAGAGGGACTGCAGTGGGAAACAGGAGGAAGAGGGACTGCAGTGCGAAACAGGGGGTAGAGGGACTGCAATGGGAAACAGGAGGTAGAGAGACTGCGGTGGGAAACAGGGGGTAGAGGGACTGCAGTGGGAAACAGGATGTAGAGAGACAGAAGTGGGAAACAGGAGGTAGAGGAACTGCAGTGGGAAACAGGAGGTAGAGGGACTGCAGTGGGAAACAGGAGGTAGAGAGACTGCATTGGGAAACAGGAGGTAGAGGGACTGCAGGGGGAAACAGGGGGTAGAGGGACTGCAGTGGGAAACAGGAGGTTGAGAGACTGCAGTGGGAAACAGGAGGTTGAGGAACTGCAGTGGGAAACAGGAGGTAGAGGGACTGCAGTGGGAAACAGGAGGTAGAGAGACTGCAGTGGGAAACAGGAAGTTGAGCCACTGCAGTGGGAAACAGGGGGTAGAGTGACTGCAGTGGGAAACAGGAGGTAGAGAGACTGCAGTGGGAAACAGGGGGTAGAAGGACTGCAATGGGGAACAGGAGGTAGAGAGACTGCAGTGGGAAACAGGGGGTATAAGGACTACAATGGGGAACAGGAGGTAGAGGGACTGCAATGGGAAACAGGAGGTAGAGAGACTGCAGTGGGAAACAGGAGGTAGTGAGACTGCAATGGGAAACAGGAGGTAGAGAGACTGCAATGGGAAACAGGAGGTAGAGAAACTGCAATGGGAAACAGGAGGTAGAGAGACTGCAAAGGGAAACAGTAGTTAGAGAGACTGCAATGGGAAACAGGAGGTAGAGAGACAGCAATGGGAAACAGGAGGTAGAGAGACTGCAATGGGAAACAGGAGGTAGAGAGACAGCAATGGGAAACAGGAGGTAGAGAGACTGCAATGGGAAACAGGAGGTAGAGAGACTGCAATGGGAAACAGGAGTTCGAGAGACTGCAATGGGAAACAGGAGGTAGAGAGACTGCAGTGGGAAACAGGAGGTAGAGAGACTGTAATGGGAAACAGGAGGTAGAGGGACTGCAGTGGGAAACAGGGGGTAGAGGGACTGCAGTGGGAAACAGGAGGTAGAGAGTCTGCAGTGGGAAACAGGAGGTAGAGGGACTGCAATGGGAAACAGGAGTTAGAGAGACTGCAATGGGAAACAGGAGGTAGAGAGACTGCAATGGGAAAGAGGGGGTAGAGAGACTGCAGTGGGAAACAGGAGGTAGAGGGACTGCACTGGGAAACAGGAGGTAGAGGGACTGCAGTGGGAAACAGGAGGGAGAGAGACTGCAATGGGCAACAGGAGGTAGAGAGACTGCAATGGGAAACAGGAGGTAGAGAGACTGCAATGGGAAACAAGAGGTAGAGAGACTGCAGTGGGAAACAGGAGGTAGAGGGACTGCAATGGGAAACAGGAGGTAGAGGGACTGCAGTGGGGAACAGGAGGTAGAGAGACTGCACTGGGAAACAGGAGGTAGAGAGACTGCAATGGGAAACATGAGGTAGTGAAACTGCAATGGGAAACAGGAGGTGGAGAGACTGCAATGGGAAACAGGAGGTAGAGAGACTGCAATGGGAAACAGGAGGTCGAGAGACTGCAGTGGGAAACAGGAGGTAGAGGGACTGCAGTGGGAAACAGGAGGTAGAGAGACTGCAATGGGAAACAGGAGGTAGAGAGACTGCAATGGGAAACAGGAGGTAGAGGGACTGCCGTGGGAAACAGGAGGTAGAGGGACTGCAGTGGGAAACAGGAGGTAGAGAGACTGCAATGGGAAACAGGAGGTCGAGAGACTGCAATGGGAAACAGGAGCTAGAGACACTGCAATGGGAAACAGGAGGTAGAGAGACTGCAATGGAAAACAGGAGGTAGAGGGACTGCAGTGGGAAACAGGAGGTAGAGAGACTGCAGTGGGAAACAGGAGGTAGTGGGACTGCAGTGGGAAACAGCAGGTAGAGGGACTGCAATGGGAAACAGGAGGTAGAGGGACTACAATGGGAAACAGGAGGTAGAGGGAGTGCAGTGGCAAACAGGAGGTAGAGAGACTGCAGTGGGAAACAGGAGGTAGAGGGACTGCAGTGGGAAACAGGAGGTAGTGAGACTGCAATGGGAAACAGGAGGTAGAGAGACTGCAATGGGAAACAGGAGGTAGAGAAACTGCAATGGGAAACAGGAGGTAGAGAGACTGCAAAGGGAAACAGTAGTTAGAGAGACTGCAATGGGAAACAGGAGGTAGAGAGACAGCAATGGGAAACAGGAGGTAGAGAGACTGCAATGGGAAACAGGAGGTAGAGAGACAGCAATGGGAAACAGGAGGTAGAGAGACTGCAATGGGAAACAGGAGGTAGAGAGACTGCAATGGGAAACAGGAGTTCGAGAGACTTCAATGGGAAACAGGAGGTAGAGAGACTGCAGTGGGAAACAGGAGGTAGAGTGACTGCAATGGGAAACAGGAGGTAGAGTGACTGCAGTGGGAAACAGGAGGTAGAGGGACTGCAATGGGAAACAGGAGTTAGAGAGACTGCAATGGGAAACAGGAGGTAGAGAGACTGCAATGGGAAAGAGGGGGTAGAGAGACTGCAGTGGGAAACAGGAGCTGGAGGGACTGCACTGGGAAACAGGAGGTAGAGGGACTGCAGTGGGAAACAGGAGGGAGAGAGACTGCAATTGGCAACAGGAGGTAGAGAGAATGCAATGGGAAACAGGAGGTAGAGAGACTGCAATGGGAAACAAGAGGTAGAGAGACTGCAGTGGGAAACAGGAGGTAGAGGGACTGCAATGGGAATCAGGAGGTAGAGGGACTGCAGTGGGGAACAGGAGGTAGAGAGACTGCACTGGGAAACAGGAGGTAGAGAGACTGCAATGGGAAACATGAGGTAGTGAAACTGCAATGGGAAACAGGAGGTGGAGAGACTGCAATGGGAAACAGGAGGTAGAGAGACTGCAATGGGAAACAGGAGGTCGAGAGACTGCAGTGGGAAACAGGAGGTAGAGGGACTGCAGTGGGAAACAGGAGGTAGAGAGACTGCAATGGGAAACAGGAGGTAGAGAGACTACAATGGGAAACAGGAGGTCGAGGGACTGCCGTGGGAAACAGGAGGTAGAGGGACTGCAGTGGGAAACAGGAGGTAGAGAGACTGCAATGGGAAACAGGAGGTCGAGAGACTGCAATGGGAAACAGGAGCTAGAGACATTGCAATGGGAAACAGGAGGTAGAGAGACTGCAATGGAAAACAGGAGGTAGAGGGACTGCAGTGGGAAACAGGAGGTAGAGAGACTGCAGTGGGAAACAGGAGGTAGTGGGACTGCAGTGGGAAACAGGAGGTAGAGGGACTGCAATGGGAAACAGGAGGTAGAGGGACTACAATGGGAAACAGGAGGTAGAGGGAGTGCAGTGGCAAACAGGAGGTAGAGAGACTGCAGTGGGAAACAGGAGGTAGAGGGACTGCAGTGGGAAAAAGGAGGTAGAGGGACTGCAATGGGAAACAGGTGGTAGAGGGACTGCAGTGGGAAACAGGGGGTAGAGAGACTGCAGTGTTAAACAGGAGGTAGAGGGACTGCAGTGGGAAAAAGGAGGTAGAGGGACTGCAATGCGAAACAGGAGGTAGAGGGACTGCAGTGGGAAACAGGAGGTAGAGGGACTGCAGTGGGAAACAGGAGGTAGAGGGACTGCAATGGGAAACAGGAGGTAGAGGGAATGCAGTGGACAACAGGAGGTAGAGAGACTGCAGTGGGAAACAGGAGGTAGAGGGACTGCAGTGGGAAACAGGAGGTTGAGGGACTGCAGTGGGAAACAGGAGTTAGAGGGACTGCAGTGGGAAACAGGTGGTAGAGGGACTGCAATGGGAAACAGGTGGTAGAGGGACTGCAGTGGGAAACAGCAGGTAGAGAGACTGCAGTGTTAAACAGGAGGTAGAGGGACTGCAGTGGGAAACAGCAGGTAGAGAGACTGCAGTGTTAAACAGGAGGTAGAGGGACTGCAGTGGGAAAAAGGAGGTAGAGGGACTGCAATGGGAAACAGGAGGTAGAGGGACTGCAGTGGGAAAAAGGAGGTAGAGGGACTGCAATGGGAAACAGGAGGTAGAGGGACTGCAGTGGGAAACAGGAGGTAGAGGGACTGCAGTGGGAAAAAGGAGGTAGAGGGACTGCAATGGGAAACAGGAGGTAGAGGGACTGCAGTGGGAAACAGGAGGTAGAGGGACTGCACTGGGAAACAGGAGGTAGAGGGACTGCAATGGGAATCAGGAGGTAGAGGGAATGCAGTGGGGAACAGGAGGTAGAGAGACTGCAGTGGGAAACAGGAGGCAGAGGGACAGCAATGGAAAACAGGGGATAGACGGACTGCAGTGGGAAACAGGAGGTAGAGGGACTGCAGTGCGAAACAGGGGGTAGAGGGACTGCAATGGGAAACAGGAGGTAGAGAGACTGCGGTGGGAAACAGGGGGTAGAGGGACTGCAGTGGGAAACAGGATGTAGGGAGACAGCAGTGGGAAACAGGAGGTAGAGGAACTGCAGTGGGAAACAGGAGGTAGAGGGACTGCAGTGGGAAACAGGAGGTAGAGAGACTGCAGTGGGAAACAGGAGGTAGAGGGACTGCAGTGGGAAACTGGGGGGAGAGGGACTGCAGTGGGAAACAGGAGGTAGAGAGACTGCAGTGTTAAACAGGAGGTAGAGGGACTGCAGTGGGAAACAGCAGGTAGAGAGACTGCAGTGGGAAACAGGAGGTAGAGAGACTGCAGTGGGAAACAGGAGGTAGAGGGACTGCAATGGGAAACAGGAGGTAGAGGGACTGCAGTGGGAAACAGGAGGTAGAGGGACTGCAATGGGAAACAGGAGGTAGAGGGACTGCAGTGGGAAACATGGGGTAGAAGGACTACAGTGGGAAACAGGAGGTAGAGAGACTGCAGTGGGAAACAGGAGGTAGAGGGACTGCAGTGGGAAACAAGAGGTAGAGAGACTGCAGTGGCAAACAGGAGGTAGAGGGACTGCAGTGGGAAACAGGGGGTGCAGGGACTGCAGTGGGAAACAGGGGGTAGAGGGACTGCAGTGGGAAACAGGAGGTAGAGGGACTGCAGTGGGAAACAGGATGTAGAGGGACTGCAGTGGGAAACAGGAGGTAGAGGGACTGCAGTGGGAAAGAGGAGGTACAGGGACTGCAGTGGGAAACAGGAGGTAGAGAGACTGCAGTGGGAAAGAGGATGTACAGGGACTGCAATGGGAAACAGGAGGTAGAGGGACTGCAGTGGGAAACAGGAGGTAGAGGGACTGCAATGGGAAACAGGAGGTAGAGGGACTGCAGTGGGAAACATGGGGTAGAAGGACTACAGTGGGAAACAGGAGGTAGAGAGACTGCAGTGGGAAACAGGAGGTAGAGGGACTGCAGTGGGAAACAAGAGGTAGAGAGACTGCAGTGGCAAACAGGAGGTAGAGGGACTGCAGTGGGAAACAGGGGGTGCAGGGACTGCAGTGGGAAACAGGGGGTAGAGGGACTGCAGTGGGAAACAGGAGGTAGAGGGACTGCAGTGGGAAACAGGATGTAGAGGGACTGCAGTGGGAAACAGGAGGTAGAGGGACTGCAGTGGGAAAGAGGAGGTACAGGGACTGCAGTGGGAAACAGGAGGTAGAGAGACTGCAATGGAAACAGGAGGTAGAGGGACTGCAATGGGAAACAGGAGGTAGAGGGACTGCAGTGGGAAACAGGAGGTAGAGGGGCTGCAGTGGGAAACAGGGGGTAGAGGGACTGCAGTGGGAAACAGGGGGTAGAGGGACTGCAATGGGAAACAGGAGGTAGAGGGAATGCAATGGGAAACAGGAGGTTGAGGGACTGCAATGGGAAACAGGAGGTAGAGGGAATGCAATGGGAAACAGGAGGTAGAGGGACTGCAATGGGAAACAGGAGGTAGTGGGAATGCAATGGGAAACAGGGGGTAGAGGGACTGCAATGGGAAACAGGAGGTAGAGGGAATGCAATGGGAAACAGGAGGTAGAGGGACTGCAGTGGGAAACAGGAGGTAGAGGGACTGCAATGGGAAACAGGGGGTAGAGGGACTGCAATGGGAAACATGAGGTAGAGGGAATGCAATGGGAAACAGGAGGTAGAGGGACTGCAATGGAAAGCAGGAGGTAGAGGGAATGCAATGGGAAGCAGGAGGTAGAGGGACTGCAATGGGAAGCAGGAGGTAGAGGGACTTTTGACACCTCCTCACCTGATTGTAACAATATGAACATGGACTTCTTGTGTATGAACATGGGCTTGTGCTTAAGCTGCAGGTTTATATATTAGAATTCCTGTATGGAATGGGATGGGCAAACAAGTGAAGTACATAAGACCTAGTTTTTTTGCCTTTTGTTTTACCTATTGACTTTATTCATGCCTAATACTTCTCTCTATCTCTCTCTGTCCATATCTTCTCTGTCAGCTCTCTCCTTTGCCAACAATCGCTGTGCCTTTTGTACACTAAAACAGTCAAGACTAATTTGGTGATACTGTCTTGGCGACAAAAGGCAACAAATGTTTGCTTAAACCATGTGGCACAATGCAAGGTCTGTCATCATTGGCAGGGTACAGACATTTTACAGTTTGCAAGCAGCTTGTTGTCTTATTTGCTGACTCTGCTCAATCTCCCTCTAATGCTGCAGCCCAAGAGGAACTGCAACTATAGCATCCATGACTCGGAGTAAGGGTTCTGCCTAGACTGCTTGCCCTCACAAACAAGGCCTTCTCCATGTGCAGCACTACTCCCTGCAGACTTCACCAACTGAAACCTACTCCTCCGAAAACCCAGCACTTCCTCAAGCAAAGGCAGTAGGAAGTAATCAGCAACTAACCTGCAAGCTGTTGATGATCCCTTTAAACACCTCACAATGACCAATGTACCTGATCGACGAACCAAGCACCATGTTAACGGACACATTCTGACCTGCATGAGACCCCCATATCAGGACTTGTGTAAGGCCTAAAACATAGTTAGTATCTGAGGCGAGCAGGCAGGGAGTGACTACACTAACTGGAAACTCGTCACGTTAAGGTGTTACTGCCACCACGTTCCAGTCCACCCAGGTCAGAGGCAGAAAGCAGTGTAATCACCTGGTGTAATAGACATTGTAACTTTTAAAAATTATTCTTTCATGGATGTGGGCACTACTAGCTAGGCCAGCATTTATTGCCCATCCCTAATCGCTCTTGAGAAGGTGGCGGTGAGCTGCCTTCTTGAATCGCTGCAGTCCATTTGGGGTAGGTACACCCACAGTGCTGTTAGGAAGGGAGTTCCAGGATTTTGACCCAGCGATAGTGAAGTAATGGCGATATAGTTCCAAGTCAGGATGGCGTGTAGCTTGGAGGGGAACTTGCAGGTGGTGGTGTTCCCATGCATTTGCTGTCCTTGTTTTTCTAGTTGGTAGAGGTCGCGGGTTTGGAAGGTGCTGTCTAAGGAGCCTTGGTGAGTTGCTGCAGTGCATCTTGTAGATGGTACACACTGCTGTCACTGTGCTTTGGTGGTGGAGGGAGTGAATGTTTGTGAATGGGGTGCCAATCAAGCAAGCTGCTTTGTCCTGGATGGTGTCGAGCTTCTTGAGTGTTGTTGGAGCTGCACCCATCCAGGCAAGTGGAGACTATTACATCACAGAATCACAGAATCACAGAATAATACAGTGCAGAAGAGGCCCTTCAGCCCATCGAGTCTGCACTGATGCATTAAAGATACCTGACCTGACTACCTAATCCCATTTGCCAGCACTTGGCCCATAGCCTTGAATGTTATGACATGCCAAGTGCTCATCCAGGTACTTTTTAAAGGATGTGAGGCAACCTGCCTCTTCCACCCTCCCAGGCAGGGCATTCCAGACCGTCACCACCCTCTGGGTAAAAAAGTTTTTCCTCAAATCCCCCTTAAACCTCCTGCCCCTCACTTAAACTTGTGACCCTTCGTAACTGACCCTTCAACTGAGGGGAACAGCTGCTCCCTATCCACCCTGTCCATGCCCCTCATAATCTGGTACACCTCGATCAGGACACCCCTCAGTCTTCTCTGCTCCAGCGAAAACAACCCAAGCCTATCCACCCTCTCTTCAAAGCTTAAATCACACTCCGGACTTGTGCCTTGTTGATGGTGGACAGGCTATGGGGAGTCAGGAGAGTAACTGAATGGTAACCCCCAAGATGTTGATAGTGGGAGATTCAGCGATGGTAATGCCATTGAATGTCAAGGGGAGATGGTTAGATTCTCTCTTGTTTAAGATGGCCATTGCCTGGCACTTGTGTGTATAATGTGGGGTTCTGGGGATGTAGTACATAGTATAATGGGGGTATGGAGGTGTAATAGACAGTATAATGGGGGTATGGAGGTGTAATAGACAGTATAATGGGGGTATGGAGGTGTAATAGACAGTATAATGGGGGTATGGAGGTGTAATAGACAGTATAATGGGGGTATGGAGGTGTAATAGACAGTATAATGGGAGGTATGGGGGTGTTATAAACAGCATAATAGGGAGTATGGAGGTGTAATAGGGGTTTTGGGTTTTTTTTTCATCCATTCATGGGATGTGGGCGTCACTGGCTATGCCAGCATTTATTGCCCATCCCTAATTGCCCTTGAGAAGGTGGTGGTGAGCTACCTTCTTGAACCGCTGCAGTCCATTTGGGGTAGGTACACCCACAGTGCTGTTAGGAAGGGAATTCCAGGATTTTGACCCAGCGACAGTGAAGGAACGGTGATACAGTTCCAAGTCAGGATGGTGTGTGACTTGGAGTGTAACTTGCAGGTGGTGGTGTTCCCATGCATCTGCTGCTCTTGTTCTTCGAGGTGGTAGAGGTCGCGGGTTTGGAAGGTGCTGTCTAAGGAGCCTTGGTGCTTTGCTGCAGTGCATCTTGTAGATGGTACACACTGTTGCCACTGTGCATCGGTGGTGGAGGGAGTGAATGTTTGTGGATGCTGTGTCAATTAAGTGGGCTGGCTTGTTCTGGATGGTGTCGAGCTTCTTGAGTGTTGTTGGAGCTGCACTCATCCAGTGAGTATTCCATCACATGCCTGACTTGTGCCTTGTAGATGGTGGACAGGCTTTGGGGAGTCAGGAGGTGAGTTAGTCACCGCAGGATTCCTAACCTCTGACCTGCTCTTGTAGCCATGCTATTTATATGGCTACTCTGTTCAGTTTCTGGTCAATGGTAGCCCCTAGGATGTTGATAGTGGGTGATTCAGCGATGGTTATGCCATTGAATGTCAAGGGGAGATGGTTAGATTCTCTCCTGTTTGAGATGGTCATTGCTTGGCACTTGTGTGGCACAAATGTTACTTGCCACTTATCAGCCCAAGCCTGGATATTGTCCAGGTCTTGCTGCATTTCTACACGGACTGCTTCAGTATCTGAGGAGTCGCAAATGGTGCTGAACATTGTGCAATCATCAGCGAACATCCCCACTTCTGACCTTATGAAAGAAGGACATTGATGAAGCAGCTGAAGATGGTTGGGCCTAGGACACTACCCTGAGGAACTCCTGCACTGATGTCCTGGAGCTCAGATGATTGACCTCCTGCAACCACAGCCATCTTCCTTTGCGCTCGGTATGACTCGAGCCAGCGGAAGGTTTTTCCCCTGATTCCCATTGACCTCAATATTGCTGGGCTCCTTGATGCCATACTCGGTCAAATGCTGTCTTGATGTCAAGGGCAGTCACCCACACCTCACCTGTAATCGACAGTATAATGGAGGGGTATGGGGTGTAACAGACAGTATAATGGGGGGATGGGGGTGTAATAGACAGTATAATGGGGGGTTTGGGGGTATAATAGACAGTATAATGGGGGTATGGCTGTGTAATAGACAGTATAATGGGGGGTTTGGGGGTGTAATAGACAGTATAATAGGGGGTATGGGGGTGTAATAGACAGTATAATGGGGGTATTAGGGTGTAATAGACAGTATAATAGGGAGCATGGGGATGTCATAGACAATATAATTGGGGTATGAGGGTGTAATGGACAGTATTATATGGAGCATGGGGTTGTCATAGACAGTATAATAGGGGGATGAGGGTATAATAGACAGTATAATAGGGGGTATGGGGGTGTAATAGACAGTATAATGGGGGTATTAGGGTGTAATAGACAGTATAATAGGGAGCATGGGGATGTCATAGACAATATAATTGGGGTATGAGGGTGTAATGGACAGTATTCTATGGAGCATGGGGTTGTCATAGACAGTATAATAGGGGGATGAGGGTATAATAGACAGTATAATAGGGGGTATGGGGGTGTAATAGACAGTATAATGGGGGTATTAGGGTGTAATAGACAGTATAATAGGGAGCATGGGGATGTCATAGACAATATAATTGGGGTATGAGGGTGTAATGGACAGTATTATATGGAGCATGGGGTTGTCATAGACAGTATAATGGGGGTATGAGGGTATAATAGACAGTATAATAGGGGGTATGGGGGTGTAATAGACAGTATAATGGGGGTATTAGGGTGTAATAGAGTGTATAATAGGGAGCATGGGGGTGTCACAGACAGTATAATGGGGGTATGGGGGTGTAATAGACAGTATAATGGGGGTGTGGGGGTGTAATAGACTGTATAATGGGGATTATGGGTGTGTAATGGACAGTATAATGGGCGGTATGGGGTTGTAATAGACAGAATGATGGGTGCATGGGGGTATAATAAAAAGTATAATGGGGGTATGGGAGTGTAATAAACAGTATAATAGGGGCTATGGAGGTGTAATAGACAGTATAATGGGAGTATGGGAGTGTAATAGACAGTATAATGGGGGTATGGGGGTGTAATAGACAGTATAATGGGGGTATGGGGGTGTAATAGACAGTATAATAGGGGCTATGGAGGTGTAATAGACAGTATAATGGGAGTATGGGAGTGTAATAGACAGTATAATGGGGGTATGGGGGTGTAATAGACAGTATAATGGGGGTATGGGAGTGTAATAGACAGTATAATGGGGGGATGGGTGTGTAATGGACATTATAATAGGGGCTATGGAGGTGTAATCGACAGTATAATGGGAGTATGGGAGTGTAATAGACAGTATAATGGGGGGATGGGGGTGTAATAGACAGTATAATGGGGGTGTGGGGGTGTAATAGACAGTATAAACGGGATTATGGGTGTGTAATGGACAGTATAATGGGCGGTATGGGGTTGTAATAGACAGAATGATGGGTGCATAGGGGTATAATAAAAAGTATAATGGGGGTATGGGAGTGTAATAGACAGTATAATGGTGGGATGGGGGTGTAATGGACAGTATAATAGGGGCTATGGAGGTGTAATAGCCAGTATAATGGGAGTATGGGAGTGTAATAGACAGTATAATGGGGGTATGGGGGTGTAATAGACAGTATAATGGGGGTATGGGGGTGTAATAGACAGTATAATAGGGAGCATGTGGGTGTCATAGACAGTATAATGGGGGTATGGGGTGTAATAGACAGTATAATGGGGGTGTGGGGGTGTAATAGAAAGTATAATGGGGGTATGGGGGTGTAATAGACAGTATAATAAGGAGCATGGGGGTGTCATAGACAGTATAATGGGGGATGGGGGTGTAATGGACAGTATAATGGGGGTATGGCTGTGTAATAGACAGTATAATGGGGGTATGGCTGTGTAATAGACAGTATAATAGGGGCTATGGAGGTGTAATAGACAGTATAATGGGGGTATGTGAGTGTAATAGACAGTATAATGGGGGTATGGGATGTAATAAACAGTATAATGGGGGTGTGGGGGTGTAATAGAAAGTATAATGGGGGTATGGGGGTGTAATAGACAGTATAATAGGGAGCATGGGGGTGTCATAGACAGTATAATGGGGGGATGGGGGTGTAATGGACAGTATAATGGGGGTATGGGGGTGTAATAGACAGTATAATAGAGGCTATGGAGGTGTAATAGACAGTATAATGGGGGTATGGGAGTGTAATAGACAGTATAATGGGGGTATGGGGTGTAATAGACAGTATAATGGGGGTGTGGGGGTGTAATAGAAAGTATAATGGGGGTATGGGGGTGTAATAGACAGTATAATGGGGGTATGGGGGTGTAATAGACAGTATAATAGGGGCTATGGAGGTGTAATAGACAGTATAATGGGGGTATGGGGGTGTAATAGACAGTATAATGGGGGTATGGGGGTGTAATAGACAGTATAATAGGGGCTATGGAGGTGTAATAGACAGTATAATAGGGGTATGGGAGTGTAATAGACAGTATAATGGGGGTATGGGGTGTAATAGACAGTATAATGGGGGTGTGGGGGTGTAATAGAAAGTATAATGGGGGTATGGGGGTGTAATAGACAGTATAATAGGGAGTATGGTTGTGTAATAGGCAGCATAATAGCGGGTATGGTGGTTTAATGGACAGTATAATGGCATCAGGTGGCAGGACCGTGTCTCTAACACAGAAGTCCTCGAGGCGGCCAACATCCCCAGCTTGTACACACTACTGAGTCAGCGGCGCTTGAGATGGCTTGGCCATGTGAGCCGCATGGAAGATGGCAGGATCCCCAAAGACACATTGTCCAGCGAGTTCGCCACTGGTATCAGACCCACCGGCCGTCCACGTCTCCGCTTTAAAGACATCTGCAAACGCGACATGAAATCGTGTGACATTGATCACAAGTCGTGGGAGTCAGTTGCCAGCGTTCGCCAGAGCTGGCGGGCAGCCATAAAGACAGGGCTAAATTGTGGCGAGTCGAAGAGACTTAGTAGTTGGCAGGAAAAAAGACAGAGGCGCAAGGGGAGAGCCAACTGTGTAACAGCCCCGACAAACAAATTTCTCTGCAGCACCTGTGGAACAGCCTGTCACTCTAGAATTGGCCTTTATAGCCACTCCAGGCGCTGCTTCACAAACCACTGACCACCTCCAGGCGCGTATCCATTGTCTCTCGAGATAAGGAGGCCCAAAAGAAAAAGAAAGAATAATGGGGAAATATGGGGATGTAATGGACAGTATAATAGGGGGTATGGTTGTGTAATAGACAGTATAATGCGGGTATTAGGGGTAATAGACAGTATAATAGGGGGTATGGGGGTGTAATAGACTGTATAATAGAGGGTATGGTTGTGTAATAGACAGTATAATGCGGGTATTAGGGGTAATAGACAGTATAATAGGGGGCATGGGGGTGTAATAGACTGTATAATAGGGGGTATGGGGGTGGAATAGACAGTATAATGGATGGTGTCAAGCTTCTTGAGTGTTGTTGGAGCTGCACCCATCCAGGCAAGTGGAGAGTCTTCCACCACACTCCTGACTTGTGCCTTGTAGATGGTGGACAGGCTTTGGGGAGTCAGGAGGTGAGTTACTCGCCTCAGGATTCCTAGCCTCTGAACTGCTGTTGTAGCCACGGTATTAATATGGCTACTCCAGTTCAGTTTCTGGTCAATGGTAGCTCCTAGGATGTTGATAGTGGGTGATTCAGCGATGGTAATGCCATTGAATATCAAGGGGAGATGGTTAGATTCTCTCTTGTTGGAGATGGTCATTGCCTGGCACTTGTGTGGCGCAGATGTTATTTGCCACTTATCAGCCCAAGCCTGGATATTGTCCAGGTCTTGCTGCATTTCTAAACGGACTGCTTCAGCATCTGAGGAGTCACGAATGGGGCCGAACATTGTGCAATCATCAGCGAGCATCCCCACTTCTGACTGTATGATTGAAGGAAGGTCATTGATGAAGCAGCTGAAGATGGTTGGGCCTAGGACACTACCCTGAGGAACTCCTGCAGTGATGTCCTGGAGCTGAGATGATTGATCTCCAACAACCACAACCATCTTCCTTTGCGCTAGGTATGACTCCAGCCAGCGGAGGGTTTTCCCCCTGATTTTCATTGACCTCAGTTTTGCTAGGGCTCCTTGATGCCATACTCAGTCAAATGCTGCCTTGATGTCAAGGGCAGTCACTCTCACCTCACCTCTTGAGTTCAGCTCTTTTGTCCATGTTTGAACCAAGGCTGTAATGAGGTCAGGAGCTGAGTGGCCCTGGCGGAACCCAAACTGAGCGTCACTGAGCAGGTTGTTGCTAAGGAAGTGCCACTTGATGGCACTGCTGATGGCACCTTCCATCACTTTACTGATGATTGAGAGTAGGCTGATGGGTAATTGGCCGGGTCAGACTTGTCCTGCTTTTTGTGTACAGGACATACCTGGGCAATTTTCCACATTGCAGGATCGATGCCAGTGTTGTAGCTGTGCTGGAACAGCTTGGCTAGGAGCGCGGCAAGTTCTGGAGCACAGGTCTTCAGTACTATTGCCGGAATATTGTCAGGACCCATAGCTTTTGCAGTATCCAGTGCCTTCAGTCGTTTCTTGATATCACGCAGAGTGAATCGAATTGGCTGAAGTCTGGCATTTGTGATGCTGGGGACTTCAGGAGGAGGCCAAGATGGATCATCAACTCGGCACTTCTGGCAGAAGCTTGTTGCAAATGCTTCAGCCTTATCTTTTGCACTGATGTGCTGGGCTCCCCCATCATTGCGGATGGGGATATTTGTGGAGCCACCTCCTCCCGTTAGTTGTTTAATTGTCCACCACCATTCACGGCTGGATGTGGCGGGACTGCAGAGCTTAGATCTGATCCGTTGGTTATGGGATCGCTTAGCTCTGTCTATCGTATGCTGCTTACGTAGTTTGGCATGCAAGTAGTCCTGGGTTGTAGCTTCACCAGGTTGACACCTCATTTTGAGGTATGCCTGGTGCTGCTACTAGCATGCCCTCTGGCACTCTTCATTGAACCAGCGTTGGTCTTCTGGCTTGATGGAAATGGTAAAGTGGGGGATATGCCAGGCCATGAGGTTACAGATTGTGGTTGAGTACAATTCTGCTGCTGCTGATGGCCCACAGCGCCTCATGGATGCCCAGTTTTGAGTTGCTAGATCTGTTCGAAATCTATCCCATTTAGCACGGTGATAGTGCCACACAACACGATGGACGGTATCCTCAATGTGAAGGCGGGACTTCGTCTCCACAAGGTCACTCCTACCAATACTGTCATGGACAGAAGCATCTGCAGCAGGCAGATTGGTGAGGATGAGGTCAAGTATGTTTTTCCCTCATGTTGGTTTCCCCACTACCTGCCACAGACCCGGTCTAGCAGCTATGTCCTTTAGGTCTGCTCGGTCAGTAATGGTGCTAACGAGCCACTCTTGGTGATGGACATTGAAGTCCCCCATCCAGAGTACATTTTGTGCCCTTGCCACCCTCAGTGCTTCCTCCAAGTGGTGTTCAACATGGAGGAGTGCTGAGTCATCAGCTGAGGGAGGGCAGTAGGTGGTAATCAGTAGGAGGTTACCTTGCCCATGTTTGACCTGATGCCATGAGACTTCATGGGGTCTGGAGTCGATGTTGAGGACTCCCAGGGAAACTCCCTCCCTACTGTATACCACTGTGCCACCACCTCTGGTGGGTCTGTCCTGCCGGTGGGACAGGACGTACCCGGGAATGGTGATGGCAGTATCTGGGACATTGTCTGTAAGGTATGATTCCGTGAGTATGACAATGTCAGGCTGTTGCTTGACTAGTCTGTGGGACAGCTCTCCCAACTATGGCACAAGCCCCCAGATGTTAGTAAGGAGGACTTTGCAGGGTCGATAGGGCTGGGTTTTCCGTTGTCGTTTCCAGTGCCTAGGTCGATGCCGAGTGGTCCGTCCGGTTTCATTCCTTTTTATTGACTTTGTAGCGGTTAGGTACAATGGAGTGGCTTGCTAGGCCATTTCAGAGGGCATGTAAGAGTTAACCATATTGCTGTGGGTCTGGAGTCATATGTAGGCCAGACCAGGTAAGGACAGCAGATTTCCTTCCCTGAAGGACATTAGTGAACCAGATGGGTTTTTACAACAATCGACAATCATTTCATGGCCATCATTGGACTAGCTTTTAATTCCAGATGTATTAATTAAATTCAGATTCCACCTTCTGCTGTGGTGGGATTTGAACCCATGTCCCCAGAGAAATACTCTGGGTCTCTGGGTTACCAGTCCAGTGATAATACTGCTACACCACCGCCTACTGCCTATTACACAGTATTACAGTATTATGTTATAGATTGGATATTGTATTACAATATTACATTGGAGGCTGGATATAATGTTACAGTACTACAATAGAAACTTGATATTGTGTCACAGTACTACATCAGAGACAAGATAGAGAGTTACAGTCTTATACTAAAGATTTGTGTCACGCTACAAGAAGTGCAACAATGAAAAGTTACAAACTAAAACTGAAGCATTATAAAAATTGACTTTGCCTTTTTTTTAAAAATAGACAATGCTGCTAAAAATGGCCACCGCAGGTAAACAACCTGGCCTTCGTATATTCCAACTGTCTGTTTAAAGTAAAGAATACCTTCCAAACTAAGAGGTGTCAATTGCACCCATCCTGAAACATTCCTGAATTGAATGGACTCTTCTGAAACAAAGGAGGATGATGTAGCCACATCCTGGACCACGGTCGGTCACTATGGGGAAGAAAATACCTGTCTCCCAGCAGAGGTGAGATGTTACAAATTTTTACCTTAAAAAGGCAGGCCTAGAGAGAGGAATAGCGAGAGACCCTGAAAGAAGCATCCAAGAAGCTAGTTTCCAGATAAGGGATTGGGAGAAATCCAAAAAACCAGAAGGGAAATGGCCTGCTGTAGAATTATACATGCTTACCAATGCAGCAGTGAATTGGAATTGATCCACTATCTTCAACTGAACTTTCAACCAAGAGAAAAACCTAATAACACCTCAGGCCTGCAACGGAGAACTTGAGAGAATTCAACAGGTTTCCCTTGACCCACTGAAACCTACCCCATTTAATCCCACTTACTCCTTTTCCTCTCTATCTGTCGTTTCTTGTCTGTGTGTGTTTGTGTGTTTGTGTGAGTGGATGCGGTTACAACTATTTTGGGATAAGGCGTATTGATCAATAAATAATTGATTTTCTGTTTTAAACCTGCAAGAAAACCTGTCACTGTCTATTTTTTTGACAAACAAAACACAAAGGGGTTAAACCCTAATAACAAAAATAAACTAACTGCGGTCAGTTGGGAGTTGAACATTGGGAACCACCCACACCCCTCACAATGTGGCCATAACACTTGATATAGTCTTACAGTATTGTATTAAATGCTGGCTATATTGTTACAATGTTACACTAGAGGTTGGATATTGTGTTGCAATTTCACATTAGAGACTGGATATAGTGTTATAGTATCACATTAGAGACCAGATATAGGGTTGCATAAATACATTGGAGAGGATATAGTGTTATAGTATTATGTTAGAGACTGGAAATAGTGTATTGCATTAGAGGTTGGATAGAGTGTTACATTATTATATTAGAGACTGTATATAGTATTACACTAGAGTCTGGATATAGCATTACTTTAGAGACAGGATGTAGTATTACAGTATTACATTTGAGACAGGATGTATTGTGACAGTATTACATTGGCTTATTCATTATTTCAATAGAAAGTTGGTGACTTTGGAAGGTGATATGGAGGAATGAAGGAATGAGTTGAAGAACACCAGGAGATTTCTAGAATTTGAACGATGAATGGAAGCACTGAGGGGAACAGATGGAAGGAGAGATGGAGAATTTAATGGTGGTAATAATGGAGGTAGAGATGCTGGAACTGATGGATGAAGTGACAAATGTACATTAAGTGATGGAGAGATGGAACATAAGAACGTAAGTAATAGGAGCAGGAGTAGAGCATTTGTCTCCTCGAGCCTGCTCTGCTGTTCAATATGATCATAGCTAATCTTCTGTCTCAACTTCACTTTCCTGCCCACTTCCCATATCTTTTAATTCCCTGAGAGATCAAAAATCTGTCTATCTCAACCTTGAATATATTCAATGATGGCGCATCCACGACCCTCTGGGGTAGAGAATTCCAAAAATTCACAGCCCTTTGAGTGAAGACATTTTTCTTTGTCTCAATCCTGAGTGATCAACCCCTTCCTGAGACTGTGCTTCTGTGTTCTTGATTGCCAAGCCAGGTAAACAACCTTTCAGTGTCTACATTGTCCATCCTCTGAAGAATCTTGTAAGTTTCAATGAGATTACCTCTCATTCTTCTAAACTCTTGAGAGTTTAGGCCCAATTTGCTCAGCCTTTCATTCTGGGAGAATCCTCTCATCCCAGGGACCAATCTGGTGAACCTTTGCTGTACTGCCTCCAATGCAAGTATATCCTTCCTTAAATATGGAGACCAAAATTGTACATAGAACTCCAGGTGTGGTCTAACCAAAGCCCCTCCTTATTCTTGTATTCCAATCCCCTTGCAATAAAGGCCATTTGCCTTCCCAATTGCATGCTAACCTTCTGTGTTCCTTGTACGAAAACACCCAAGTCCCTCTGAATGCCAACATTTAGAAGTTTCATGTCTTCTTGCTACCAAAGTGAATAACCTCTCACTTCCCCACATTATATTCCATCTGCCAACTTGTTGCCCACTCACTTAACCTGTCTATATATCTTTGCAAAAAATGCTGGAAATACTCAGCAGGTCTGGCAGCATCTGTGGAGGGAGAAGCAGAGTTAATGTTTCAGGTCAGTGACCCTTCTTCAGAACTGGCAAATATTAGAAATGTAAAAGGTTACAAGCAAGTAAAGCAGGGGTGGGGCAAAAGATAACAAAGGAGAAGGTGTGGATAAGACAAGGTCACAGAATAGCTGACCAGAAGGTTGTGGAGCAAAGGCAAACAATATGTTAATGGTGTGTTGAAAGACAAAGCATTAGTACAGATAGGGTGTTAACGGACTGAAAATTGAACAGCCACAAGTACAAACATGAAAAACAAAACAGTGGGTAAGCAAACTGAACAAACTAAGATGAAATAAAATAAAATAAAATAAACACAAAAAATCTTAAAAAAGGAAAAGGAAAAAAATAACTAAAAATGAAAGTAAAATGGGGGGCTGTCATGCTCTGAAATTATTGAACTCAATGTTCAGTCCGGCAGGCTGTAGTGTGCCTAATCGATAAATGAGATGCTGTTCCTCGAGCTTGCGTTGATGTTCACTGGAACACTGCAGCAATCCCAGGACAGAGATGTGAGCATGAGAGCAGTGGGGGGGAGTGTTGAAATGGCCAGCAAATGGAAGCTCGGGGTCCTGCTTGCGGACTGAGTGGAGGTGTTCTGCAAAGCGGTCACCCAGTCTGCGTTTGGTCTCCCCGATGTACAGAAGACCACATTGTGAGCAGCGAATACAGTATACTACATTGAAAGAAGTACAAGTAAATGTTGCTTCACCTGAAAGGAGTGTTTGGGGCCTGGGATAGTGAGGAGAGAGGAGGTAAATGGGCAGGTATTACACCTCCAGTGATTGCAGGGGAAGGGGACGAGGTGGTGGGGGTAATGGAGGAGTGGACCAGGGTGTCACGGAGGGAATGATCCGGACACGGTTGAGGGCCCTGTCAACCACAGTGGGGGGGGGGGGGGGGGGGGGGCGGAAATCCTCGGTTGAGGATTGAAGGGTCACTGACCTGAAACGTTAACTCTGCTTTTTTTTTCCACAGATGCTGCCAAACCTGCTGAGTATTTCCAGCATTTATTGTTTTTATTTCAGATTTCCAGCATCCGCAGTAGTTTGCTTTTATTACATCTCTTTGCAGGCCTCTTTGTGTCCTCATGACAGCTTACATTCCCACTGACCTTTGTCAAACATCAGCAAACTTAGATACATTATCCGCGATCTCTTTGGCTGAGTCATTTATATAGATTGTAAATAACTGAGGCCCCAGTGCTAATCCTTGCGGCACTCCACTAGTTACAACCTGCCAGCTTGAAAAGTCCCCATTTATCACTACTCTCTGCTTCCTGTCCGTTAACCTATCTTCCATCCATGCTAATATGGTATGACGAATGGATGGGTGCAGAGTTGGTGGGACAAACGGATGGAGTGATAGAGAGAGGTATTGATGGAGAGATGGATGGTGCAGGGATGGAGCAAGGTATAGGGAAATGGAAGAGTGTGATGTGAGATGACAGAACCGTCTGTCATTCACATATGGCACTACAGTGGAAGCCCGTGATGTATGGGTGGAGGATTTACTGGGACTTGCATTTTTTTCTCAGCACGTAACAACCAACAACTGCCATTGGGTTTAACAAGAGTCATTGTAGAGCAATCAACTATATAGTGCTGAGAGGCAGTGCAACAGTGTGCAATAGTCAGGTCTTCAGTGTTTATCACTAACTCAGTATATGGTTTGAGGCAGAGATCCCAAGTGTTCATTTATATGCCATGCCATATCTGAGTTACAATTCCACACTCAATCAAAAAGTGACCATCTATTTCAAGATGAAACAACCGGATGTGACGCTGACTGATTTTCATATATTTTCTGGTTTCCTCCCTTGGTCTCTGGGTGGCACTGACTCCTTGCTGGGGGACAAGCCACCCTCCAGCCCCCTCACCCGAGTGGTCCTTCTGCACTCGTGATCCTGCACAGTGAGTGCCAGCAGGGTAGTTGACCACGGGGGTCATCACAACCAAACCAAATCCAGCCCTCGCCCAACTCCTACCCACACATACACACATTTTCCAGCAGAAGTGGATAGTGGGTATGTATCAGGAATAGGATTCCCTCCTTCTTCTTAGCTCAGGAAACCTGAAAACTACTGCACTACCCCATTAATTTGGAATATACTCTCGATAGAATATGGGACCTGCTAGTCTGAGGGCTCATTGCAGGGGCAGCGATTGGCAGTGAGACTTGGACTGGCCAAACTGACACATGCATCAAGAAGGAAGCCTGATTTCAGAAGCAGGGCTCAGCTTGCAAGTCCTAGCCTGCGCCATGGTTTATGTCAAGTATCTCATGGAGCACTTAGCTTCCTGCAGAGGGACATCAATAATTCAGGGAGTCAAAACTGCTATACACGCAGGCCCTGGGGTGATGGCATTCACAATCAGTTTCAATTTCAAACTTATTTTGGACTTTTGTAATGAAAATTTGCCAAGAATCAATCACTGTGGATTTGAAGAGAAGAACTTCAGCATTGCTTCAGTTAACAATAGCAATAGGATCCACAAAATGCATCAAACTCCTGCCAGATCCATGGTCTGTTCCTGCTCACTGGTCTAATCAGCTGAGCCCAGTCAGTCTGTTAATGCTGCTTAACTCAAACTCCTCTCTCTCTCTCTGTCTCTGTCCAATTGATTCTTCTGTGGTCAGTATTTCTTTGGACTTCCCTCTCCCTTGTGTTGGCTATGATGGATTGGGAAATGTTACTTAAAGGGATGATGGTGAATCGGCAATGGCAAACATTCAAAGATTGCATGGATGTACTGCAGTAATTGTTTATCCCTGTCTGGCGCAAAAGTAAACTGGGAAAGGTAGCCAAACCATGGCTTACAAGGGAAATTAAAGATAGCATTAGATCCAAGGAAGAGGCATATAAATTCACCAGAAAAAGTAACAGACCTGAGGATTGGGAGCAATTTAGAATTCAGCAAAGGAGGACCAAGGGATTGATTAAGAAGGGGAAAATAAAGTACGAGAGTAAGCTTGCGGGGTACATAAAAACTGACTGTAAAAGTCTCTAAAGGTATGTGAAGAGAAAAAGATTGGTGAAGACAAATGTAGGTCCCTTACAGTCAGAAACAGGGGAATTTATTATGGGGAACAAAGAAATGGCTGACCAACTAAATGCATACTTTGGTTCTGTCTTCACAAAGGAGGACACAAATATCAGATCAGAAATGTTGGGGAACACAGGATTTAGTGAGAGGGAGGAACTGAAGGAAATCAGTATTAATAGAGAAATGGTGTTGGGGAAATTGATGGGATTGAAGGCCGATAAATCCCCAGGGCCTGATAATCTACATCCCAGAGTACTTAAGGAAGTGGCCCTAGAAAGAGTGGTTGCATTGATGGTCATCTTCCAAGATTCTATAGACTCTGGAACAGTTCTAACAGATTGGAGGGTAGCTAATGTAACCTCACTATTTAAAAAGGGAGGTAGAGAGAAAACAGGGAATTATAGACCAGTCAGCCTGACGTCAGTAGAGGGGAAAATTCTACAGTCCATTATCAAAGATTTTATAGCACAGCACTTGGAGAACAGTGGTAGAATCAGACAGAGTCAGCTTGGATTTATGAAAGGGAAATCATGCTTGACAAATCTACTAGAATTCTTTGAGGATGTAACTAGCAGAGTTGATGAGGGGGAGCCAGTGGATGTGGTTTATTTGGACTTTCAGAAGGCTTTCGACAAAGTCCCACATAAGAGATTAGAGTGTAAAATTGAAGTGCATGGGATTGGGGGTAGTGTATTGTGAAGGATAGAAAATTGGTTGGCAGACAGGAAACAAAGAGTAGGAATAAACGGGTCTTTTTCTGAATGGTGACCAGTGAGGTACCGTAGGGATCAGTGCTAGGACCCCGGCTATTCACAATATACATTAATGATTTAGATGAGGGAACTAAATGTAATATCTCCAAATGTGCAGATGACACAAAACTGGGTGGGAGGGTGAGTTGTGAGGAGGATGCAGAGAGGCTTCAGGGTGATTTGGACAAGTTGAGTGAGTGGGCTAATGCATGACAGATGCAGTCTAATGTGGTTAAATGTGAGGTTACCCACTTTGGTAGCAAAAACAGGAAGGCAGATTATAATCTGAACAGCTATAAACTGAGAGAGGGGAATATGCAACGGGACCTGGGTGTTCTCGTACACCAGTCGCTGAAGGTAAGCATGCAGGTGCAAAAGGCAATAAAAAAGGCAAATGGTATGTTGGCCTTCATAGCGAGAGGATTCGAGTACACGAGCAGGGATGTCTTGCTGAAATTATACAGGGCCTTGGTGAGGCTGCACCTGGAATATTGTGTGCAGTTTTGGTCTCCTTATCTGAGGAAGGATGTTTTTGCTATAGAGGGAGTGCAGCGAAGGTTTACCAGACTGATTCCTGGGATGGTGGGACTGACGTATGAGGAGAGATTGAGTCGGTTAGGATTATATTTGCTGAAGTTCAGATGAGTGAGATGGGATCTCATAGAAACCTCTAAATTTCTAACAGGACTTGACAGGGTAGATGCAGGAAGGATGTTCCCGATGCTGGGGGAGTCCAGAACTAGGGGTCATAGTCTAAGGATACGGGGTAAATCTTTCAGGACTGAGATGAGGAGAAATTTCTTCACCCAGAGAGTGGTGAACCTATGGAATTTGCTACCACAGAAAGCAGTTGAGGCCAAAAATTTTAATGTTTTCAAGAAGGAGTTAGAAATAGCTCTTGGGTCCAAAGGGATCAAAGGATATGGGGCGCAAGCGGGAACAGGTTACTGAGTTGGATGATCAGCCATGATCATAATGAATGGCGGAGCAGGCTCGAAGGGCCGAATGGCCTACTCCTGCTCCTATTTTCTATGTCTCTATGTGTTGGGAACATTCCATCTTACATTCCCTGTCTTCTCTCTGGCCTTCCCTCTCTTTTGTGTTGGTAACATTCCATGTTACATTCCCTGTCTTCTCTCTGGCCTTCCTTCTCTTTTGTGTTGGGATCATTCCATCTTACATTCCCTGTCTTCTCTCTGGCCTTCCCTCTCTTTTGTGTTGGTAACATTCCATGTTACATTCCCTGTCTTCTCTCTGGCCTTCCCTCTCTTTTGTGTTGGTAACACTTCATCTTACATTCCCTGTCCTCTCTCTGGCCTTCCCTCTCTTTTGTGTTGGTAACATTTCATCTTACATTCCCTGTCCTCTCTCTGGCCTTCTCTCTCTTTTGTGTTGGTAACATTTCATCTTACATTCCCTGTCCTCTCTCTGGCCTTCCCCCTCTTTTGTGTTGGTAACATTTCATCTTACATTCCCTGTCCTTTCTCTGGCCTTCCCTTTCTTTTGTGTTGGTAACATTTCATCTTACATTCCCTGTCCTCTCTCTGGCCTTCCCTCTCTTTTGTGTTGGTAACATTTCATCTTACATTCCCTGTCCTTTCTCTGGCCTTCTCTCTCTTTTGTGTTGGTAACATTTCATCTTACATTCCCTGGCCTCCCCTCTCTTTTGTGTTGGTAACATTTCATCTTACATTCCCTGTCCTCTCTCTGGCCTTCCCTCTCTTTTGTGTTTGTAACATTTCATCTTACATTCCCTGTCCTCTCTCTGGCCTTCCCTCTCTTTTGTGTTGGTAACATTTCATCTTACATTCCCTGTCCTCTCTCTGGCCTTCCATCTCTTTTATGTTGGTAACATTTCATCTTACATTCCCTGCCCTCTCTCTGGCCTTCCATCTCTTTTATGTTGGTAACATTTCATCTTACATTCCCTGTCCTCTCTCTGGCCTTCCATCTCTTTTATGTTGGTAACATTTCATCTTACATTCCCTGTCCTCTCTCTGGCCTTCCATCTCTTTTATGTTGGTAACATTTCATCTTACATTCCCTGTCCTCTCTCTGGCCTTCCATGTCTTTTGTATTGGTAATATTTCATCTTACATTCCCTGTCCTCTCTCTGGCCTTCCATCTCTTTTATGTTGGTAACATTTCATCTTACATTCCTTGTCCTCTCTCTGGCCTTCCATCTCTTTTATGTTGGTAACATTTCATTTAACATTCCCTGTCCTCTCTCTAGACTTCCCTCTATTTTGTGTTGGTAACATTTCATCTTACATTCCCTGTCCTCTCTCTGGCCTTCTCTCTCTTTTGTGTTGGTAACATTTCATTTAACATTCCCTGTCCTCTCTCTGGCCTTCCATCTCTTTTGTATTGGTAACATTTCATCTTACATTCCCTGTCCTCTCTCTGGCCTTCTCTCTCTTTTGTGTTGGTAACATTTCATCTTACATTCCCTGTCCTCTCTCTGGCCTTCCATCTCTTTTGTATTGGTAACATTTCATCTTACATTCCCTGTCCTCTCTCTGGCCTTCTCTCTCTCTTTTGTGTTGGTAACATTTCATCTTACATTCCCTGTCCTTTCTCTGGCCTTCTCTCTCTTTTGTGTTGGTAACATTTCATCTTACATTCCCTGGCCTCTCTCTGGCCTTCCCTCTCTTTTGTGTTGGTAACATTTCATCTTACATTCCCTGTCCTCTCTCTGGCCTTCCCTCTCTTTTTGTTTGTAACATTTCATCTTACATTCCCTGTCCTCTCTCTGGCCTTCCCTCTCTTTTGTGTTGGTAACATTTCATCTTACATTCCCTGTCCTCTCTCTGGCCTTCCATCTCTTTTATGTTGGTAACATTTCATCTTACATTCCCTGCCCTCTCTCTGGCCTTCCATCTCTTTTATGTTGGTAACATTTCATCTTACATTCCCTGTCCTCTCTCTGGCCTTCCATCTCTTTTATGTTGGTAACATTTCATCTTACATTCCCTGTCCTCTCTCTGGCCTTCCATCTCTTTTATGTTGGTAACATTTCATCTTACATTCCCTGTCCTCTCTCTGGCCTTCCATCTCTTTTGTATTGGTAATATTTCATCTTACATTCCCTGTCCTCTCTCTGGCCTTCCATCTCTTTTATGTTGGTAACATTTCATCTTACATTCCTTGTCCTCTCTCTGGCCTTCCATCTATTTTATGTTGGTAACATTTCATTTAACATTCCCTGTCCTCTCTCTAGCCTTCCCTCTCTTTTGTGTTGGTAACATTTCATCTTACATTCCCTGTCCTCTCTCTGGCCTTCTCTCTCTTTTGTGTTGGTAACATTTCATTTAACATTCCCTGTCCTCTCTCTGGCCTTCCATCTCTTTTGTATTGGTAACATTTCATCTTACATTCCCTGTCCTCTCTCTGGCCTTCTCTCTCTTTTGTGTTGGTAACATTTCATCTTACATTCCCTGTCCTCTCTCTGGCCTTCCATCTCTTTTGTATTGGTAACATTTCATCTTACATTCCCTGTCCTCTCTCTGGCCTTCTCTCTCTTTTGTGTTGGTAACATTTCATCTTACATTCCCTGTCCTCTCTCTGGCCTTCTCTCTCTTTTGTGTTGGTAACATTTCATCTTACATTCCCTGTCCTCTCTCTGGCCTTCCATCTCTTTTGTGTTGGTAACATGTCATCTTACATTCCCTGTCCTCTCTCTGGCCTTCTCTCTCTTTTGTGTTGGTAACATTTCATCTTACATTCCCTGTCCTCTCTCTGGCCTTCTCTCTCTTTTGTGTTGGTAACATTTCATCTTACATTCCCTGTCCTCTCTCTGGCCTTCCCTCTCTTTTGTGTTGGTAACATTTCATCTTACATTCCCTGTCCTCTCTCTGGCCTTCCATCTCTTTTATGTTGGTAACATTTCATCTTACATTCCCAGTCCTCTCTCTGGCCTTCTCTCTCTTTTGTGTTGGTAACATTTCATCATACATTCCCTGTCCTCTCTCTGGGCTTCTCTCTCTTTTGTGTTGGTAACATTTCATCTTACATTCCCTGTCCTCTCTCTGGCCTTCTCTCTCTTTTGTGTTGGTAACATTTCATCTTACATTCCCTGTCCTCTCTCTGGCCTTCCATCTCTTTTTTGTTGGTAACATTTCATCTTACATTCCCTGTCCTCTCTCTGGCCTTCCATCTCTTTTATGTTGGTAACATTTCATCTTACATTCCCTGTCCTCTCTCTGGCCTTCCATCTCTTTTGTGTTGGTAACATTTCATCTTACATTCCCTGTCCTCTCTCTGGCCTTCCCTCTCTTTTGTGTTGGTAACACTTCATCTTACATTCCCTGTCCTCTCTCTGGCTTTCTCTCTCTTTTGTGTTGGTAACATTTCATCTTACATTGCCTGTCCTCTCTCTGGCCTTCCATCTCTTTTGTATTGGTAAGATTTCATCTTACATTCCCTGTCCTCTCTCTGGCCTTCCATCTCTTTTATGTTGGTAAGATTTCATCTTACATTCCCTGTCCTCTCTCTGGCCTTCCATCTCTTTTGTATTGGTAAGATTTCATCTTACATTCCCTGTCCTCTCTCTGGCCTTCTCTCTCTTTTGTGTTGGTAACAGTTCATCTTACATTCCCTGTCCTCTCTCTGGCCTTCCATCGCTTTTATGTTGGTAATATTTCATCTTACATTCCCTGTCCTCTCTCTGGCCTTCCATCTCTTTTGTATTGGTAATATTTCATCTTACATTCCCTGTCCTCTCTCTGGCCTTCCCTCTCTTTTGTGTTGGTAACATTTCATCTTACATTCCCTGTCCTCTCTCTGGCCTTCTCTCTCTTTTGTGTTGGTAACATTTCATCTTACATTCCCTGTCCTCTCTCTGGCCTTACATCTCTTTTATGTTGGTAAGATTTCATCTTATATTCCCTGTCCTCTCTCTGGCCTTCCCTCTCTTTTGTGTTGGTAACATTTCATCTTACATTCCCTGTCCTCTCTCTGGCCTTCCATCTCTTTTGTATTGGTAATATTTCATCTTACATTCCCTGTCCTCTCTCTGGCCTTCTCTCTCTTTTGTGTTGGTAACATTTCATCTTACATTCCCGGGCCTCTCTCTGGCCTTCCCTCTCTTTTGTGTTGGTAACATTTCATCTTACATTCCCTGTCCTCTCTCTGGCCTTCCCTCTCTTTTGTGTTTGTAACATTTCATCTTACATTCCCTGTCCTTTCTCTGGCCTTCCCTTTCTTTTGTGTTGGTAACATTTCATCTTACATTCCCTTTCCTCTCTCTGGCATTCCCTCTCTTTTGTGTTGGTAACATTTCATCTTACATTCCCTGTCCTTTCTCTGGCCTTCTCTCTCTTTTGTGTTGGTAACATTTCATCTTACATTCCCTGTCCTCTCTCTGGCCTTCCATCTCTTTTGTATTGGTAACATTTCATCTTACATTCCCTGTCCTCTCTCTGGCCTTCCCTCTCTTTTGTGTTGGTAACATTTCATCTTCCATTCCCTGTCCTCTCTCTGGCCTTCCCTCTCTTTTGTGTTGGTAACATTTCATCTTACATTCCCTGTCCTCTCTCTGGCCTTCCATCTCTTTTGTATTGGTAACATTTCATCTTACATTCCCTGTCCTCTCTCTGGCCTTCTCTCTCTTTTGTGTTGGTAACATTTCATCTTACATTCCCTGTCCTCTCTCTGGCCTTCCCTCTCTTTTGTGTTTGTAACATTTCATCTTACATTCCCTGTCCTCTCTCTGGCCTTCCCTCTCTTTTGTGTAGGTAACATTTCATCTTACATTCCCTGTCCTCTCTCTGGCCTTCCATCTCTTTTATGTTGGTAACATTTCATCTTACATTCCCTGTCCTCTCTCTGGCCTTCTCTCTCTTTTGTGTTGGTAACATTTCATCATACATTCCCTGTCCTCTCTCTGGGCTTCTCTCTCTTTTGTGTTGGTAACATTTCATCTTACATTCCCTGTCCTCTCTCTGGCCTTCTCTCTCTTTTGTGTTGGTAACATTTCATCTTACATTCCCTGTCCTCTCTCTGGCCTTCCATCTCTTTTGTATTGGTAACATTTCATCTTACATTCCCTGTCCTCTCTCTGGCCTTCTCTCTCTCTTTTGTGTTGGTAACATTTCATCTTACATTCCCTGTCCTTTCTCTGGCCTTCTCTCTCTTTTGTGTTGGTAACATTTCATCTTACATTCCCTGGCCTCTCTCTGGCCTTCCCTCTCTTTTGTGTTGGTAACATTTCATCTTACATTCCCTGTCCTCTCTCTGGCCTTCCCTCTCTTTTTGTTTGTAACTTTTCATCTTACATTCCCTGTCCTCTCTCTGGCCTTCCCTCTCTTTTGTGTTGGTAACATTTCATCTTACATTCCCTGTCCTCTCTCTGGCCTTCCATCTCTTTTATGTTGGTAACATTTCATCTTACATTCCCTGCCCTCTCTCTGGCCTTCCATCTCTTTTATGTTGGTAACATTTCATCTTACATTCCCTGTCCTCTCTCTGGCCTTCCATCTCTTTTATGTTGGTAACATTTCATCTTACATTCCCTGTCCTCTCTCTGGCCTTCCATCTCTTTTATGTTGGTAACATTTCATCTTACATTCCCTGTCCTCTCTCTGGCCTTCCATCTCTTTTGTATTGGTAATATTTCATCTTACATTCCCTGTCCTCTCTCTGGCCTTCCATCTCTTTTATGTTGGTAACATTTCATCTTACATTCCTTGTCCTCTCTCTGTCCTTCCATCTATTTTATGTTGGTAACATTTCATTTAACATTCCCTGTCCTCTCTCTAGCCTTCCCTCTCTTTTGTGTTGGTAACATTTCATCTTACATTCCCTGTCCTCTCTCAGGCCTTCTCTCTCTTTTGTGTTGGTAACATTTCATTTAACATTCCCTGTCCTCTCTCTGGCCTTCCATCTCTTTTGTATTGGTAACATTTCATCTTACATTCCCTGTCCTCTCTCTGGCCTTCTCTCTCTTTTGTGTTGGTAACATTTCATCTTACATTCCCTGTCCTCTCTCTGGCCTTCCATCTCTTTTGTATTGGTAACATTTCATCTTACATTCCCTGTCCTCTCTCTGGCCTTCTCTCTCTTTTGTGTTGGTAACATTTCATCTTACATTCCCTGTCCTCTCTCTGGCCTTCTCTCTCTTTTGTGTTGGTAACATTTCATCTTACATTCCCTGTCCTCTCTCTGGCCTTCCATCTCTTTTGTGTTGGTAACATGTCATCTTACATTCCCTGTCCTCTCTCTGGCCTTCTCTCTCTTTTGTGTTGGTAACATTTCATCTTACATTCCCTGTCCTCTCTCTGGCCTTCTCTCTCTTTTGTGTTGGTAACATTTCATCTTACATTCCCTGTCCTCTCTCTGGCCTTCCCTCTCTTTTGTGTTGGTAACATTTCATCTTACATTCCCTGTCCTCTCTCTGGCCTTCCATCTCTTTTATGTTGGTAACATTTCATCTTACATTCCCAGTCCTCTCTCTGGCCTTCTCTCTCTTTTGTGTTGGTAACATTTCATCATACATTCCCTGTCCTCTCTCTGGGCTTCTCTCTCTTTTGTGTTGGTAACATTTCATCTTACATTCCCTGTCCTCTCTCTGGCCTTCTCTCTCTTTTGTGTTGGTAACATTTCATCTTACATTCCCTGTCCTCTCTCTGGCCTTCCATCTCTTTTTTGTTGGTAACATTTCATCTTACATTCCCTGTCCTCTCTCTGGCCTTCCATCTCTTTTATGTTGGTAACATTTCATCTTACATTCCCTGTCCTCTCTCTGGCCTTCCATCTCTTTTGTGTTGGTAACATTTCATCTTACATTCCCTGTCCTCTCTCTGGCCTTCCCTCTCTTTTGTGTTGGTAACACTTCATCTTACATTCCCTGTCCTCTCTCTGGCTTTCTCTCTCTTTTGTGTTGGTAACATTTCATCTTACATTGCCTGTCCTCTCTCTGGCCTTCCATCTCTTTTGTATTGGTAAGATTTCATCTTACATTCCCTGTCCTCTCTCTGGCCTTCCATCTCTTTTATGTTGGTAAGATTTCATCTTACATTCCCTGTCCTCTCTCTGGCCTTCCATCTCTTTTGTATTGGTAAGATTTCATCTTACATTCCCTGTCCTCTCTCTGGCCTTCTCTCTCTTTTGTGTTGGTCACAGTTCATCTTACATTCCCTGTCCTCTCTCTGGCCTTCCATCGCTTTTATGTTGGTAATATTTCATCTTACATTCCCTGTCCTCTCTCTGGCCTTCCATCTCTTTTGTATTGGTAATATTTCATCTTACATTCCCTGTCCTCTCTCTGGCCTTCCCTCTCTTTTGTGTTGGTAACATTTCATCTTACATTCCCTGTCCTCTCTCTGGCCTTCTCTCTCTTTTGTGTTGGTAACATTTCATCTTACATTCCCTGTCCTCTCTCTGGCCTTACATCTCTTTTATGTTGGTAAGATTTCATCTTATATTCCCTGTCCTCTCTCTGGCCTTCCCTCTCTTTTGTGTTGGTAACATTTCATCTTACATTCCCTGTCCTCTCTCTGGCCTTCCATCTCTTTTGTATTGGTAATATTTCATCTTACATTCCCTGTCCTCTCTCTGGCCTTCTCTCTCTTTTGTGTTGGTAACATTTCATCTTACATTCCCGGGCCTCTCTCTGGCCTTCCCTCTCTTTTGTGTTGGTAACATTTCATCTTACATTCCCTGTCCTCTCTCTGGCCTTCCCTCTCTTTTGTGTTTGTAACATTTCATCTTACATTCCCTGTCCTTTCTCTGGCCTTCCCTTTCTTTTGTGTTGGTAACATTTCATCTTACATTCCCTTTCCTCTCTCTGGCATTCCCTCTCTTTTGTGTTGGTAACATTTCATCTTACATTCCCTGTCCTTTCTCTGGCCTTCTCTCTCTTTTGTGTTGGTAACATTTCATCTTACATTCCCTGTCCTCTCTCTGGCCTTCCATCTCTTTTGTATTGGTAACATTTCATCTTACATTCCCTGTCCTCTCTCTGGCCTTCCCTCTCTTTTGTGTTGGTAACATTTCATCTTCCATTCCCTGTCCTCTCTCTGGCCTTCCATCTCTTTTGTGTTGGTAACATTTCATCTTACATTCCCTGTCCTCTCTCTGGCCTTCCATCTCTTTTGTATTGGTAACATTTCATCTTACATTCCCTGTCCTCTCTCTGGCCTTCTCTCTCTTTTGTGTTGGTAACATTTCATCTTACATTCCCTGTCCTCTCTCTGGCCTTCCCTCTCTTTTGTGTTTGTAACATTTCATCTTACATTCCCTGTCCTCTCTCTGGCCTTCCCTCTCTTTTGTGTAGGTAACATTTCATCTTACATTCCCTGTCCTCTCTCTGGCCTTCCATCTCTTTTATGTTGGTAACATTTCATCTTACATTCCCTGTCCTCTCTCTGGCCTTCTCTCTCTTTTGTGTTGGTAACATTTCATCATACATTCCCTGTCCTCTCTCTGGGCTTCTCTCTCTTTTGTGTTGGTAACATTTCATCTTACATTCCCTGTCCTCTCTCTGGCCTTCTCTCTCTTTTGTGTTGGTAACATTTCATCTTACATTCCCTGTCCTCTCTCTGGCCTTCCATCTCTTTTTTGTTGGTAACATTTCATCTTACATTCCCTGTCCTCTCTCTGGCCTTCCATCTCTTTTATGTTGGTAACATTTCATCTTACATTCCCTGTCCTCTCTCTGGCCTTCCATCTCTTTGGTGTTGGTAACATTTCATCTTACATTCCCTGTCCTCTCTCTGGCCTTCCCTCTCTTTTGTGTTGGTAACACTTCATCTTACATTCCCTGTCCTCTCTCTGGCTTTCTCTCTCTTTTGTGTTGGTAACATTTCATCTTACATTGCCTGTCCTCTCTCTGGCCTTCCATCTCTTTTGTATTGGTAAGATTTCATCTTACATTCCCTGTCCTCTCTCTGGCCTTCCATCTCTTTTATGTTGGTAAGATTTCATCTTACATTCCCTGTCCTCTCTCTGGCCTTCCATCTCTTTTGTATTGGTAAGATTTCATCTTACATTCCCTGTCCTCTCTCTGGCCTTCTCTCTCTTTTGTGTTGGTAACATTTCATCTTACATTCCCTGTCCTCTCTCTGGCCTTCCATCGCTTTTATGTTGGTAATATTTCATCTTACATTCCCTGTCCTCTCTCTGGCCTTCCATCTCTTTTGTATTGGTAATATTTCATCTTACATTCCCTGTCCTCTCTCTGGCCTTCCCTCTCTTTTGTGTTGGTAACATTTCATCTTACATTCCCTGTCCTCTCTCTGGCCTTCTCTCTCTTTTGTGTTGGTAACATTTCATCTTACATTCCCTGTCCTCTCTCTGGCCTTACATCTCTTTTATGTTGGTAAGATTTCATCTTACATTCCCTGTCCTCTCTCTGGCCTTCCCTCTCTTTTGTGTTGGTAACATTTCATCTTACATTCCCTGTCCTCTCTCTGGCCTTCCATCTCTTTTGTATTGGTAATATTTCATCTTACATTCCCTGTCCTCTCTCGGCCTTCTCTCTCTTTTGTGTTGGTAACATTTCATCTTACATTCCCTGTCCTCTCTCTGGCCTTCCCTCTCTTTTGTGTTGGTAACATTTCATCTTACATTCCCTGTCATTTCTCTGGCCTTCTCTCTCTTTTGTGTTGGTAACATTTCATCTTACATTCCCTTTCCTCTCTCTGGCATTCCCTCTCTTTTGTGTTGGTAACATTTCATCTTACATTCCCTGTCCTTTCTCTGGCCTTCTCTCTCTTTTGTGTTGGTAACATTTCATCTTACATTCCCTGTCCTCTCTCTGGCCTTCCATCTCTTTTGTATTGGTAACATTTCATCTTACATTCCCTGTCCTCTCTCTGGCCTTCCCTCTCTTTTGTGTTGGTAACATTTCATCTTCCATTCCCTGTCCTCTCTCTGGCCTTCCATCTCTTTTGTGTTGGTAACATTTCATCTTACATTCCCTGTCCTCTCTCTGGCCTTCCATCTCTTTTGTATTGGTAACATTTCATCTTACATTCCCTGTCCTCTCTCTGGCCTTCTCTCTCTTTTGTGTTGGTAACATTTCATCTTACATTCCCTGTCCTCTCTCTGGCCTTCCCTCTCTTTTGTGTTTGTAACATTTCATCTTACATTCCCTGTCCTCTCTCTGGCCTTCCCTCTCTTTTGTGTAGGTAACATTTCATCTTACGTTCCCTGTCCTCTCTCTGGCCTTCCATCTCTTTTATGTTGGTAACATTTCATCTTACATTCCCTGTCCTCTCTCTGGCCTTCTCTCTCTTTTGTGTTGGTAACATTTCATCATACATTCCCTGTCCTCTCTCTGGGCTTCTCTCTCTTTTGTGTTGGTAACATTTCATCTTACATTCCCTGTCCTCTCTCTGGCCTTCTCTCTCTTTTGTGTTGGTAACATTTCATCTTACATTCCCTGTCCTCTCTCTGGCCTTCCATCTCTTTTTTGTTGGTAACATTTCATCTTACATTCCCTGTCCTCTCTCTGGCCTTCCATCTCTTTTATGTTGGTAACATTTCATCTTACATTCCCTGTCCTCTCTCTGGCCTTCCATCTCTTTGGTGTTGGTAACATTTCATCTTACATTCCCTGTCCTCTCTCTGGCCTTCCCTCTCTTTTGTGTTGGTAACACTTCATCTTACATTCCCTGTCCTCTCTCTGGCTTTCTCTCTCTTTTGTGTTGGTAACATTTCATCTTACATTGCCTGTCCTCTCTCTGGCCTTCCATCTCTTTTGTATTGGTAAGATTTCATCTTACATTCCCTGTCCTCTCTCTGGCCTTCCATCTCTTTTATGTTGGTAAGATTTCATCTTACATTCCCTGTCCTCTCTCTGGCCTTCCATCTCTTTTGTATTGGTAAGATTTCATCTTACATTCCCTGTCCTCTCTCTGGCCTTCTCTCTCTTTTGTGTTGGTAACATTTCATCTTACATTCCCTGTCCTCTCTCTGGCCTTCCATCGCTTTTATGTTGGTAATATTTCATCTTACATTCCCTGTCCTCTCTCTGGCCTTCCATCTCTTTTGTATTGGTAATATTTCATCTTACATTCCCTGTCCTCTCTCTGGCCTTCCCTCTCTTTTGTGTTGGTAACATTTCATCTTACATTCCCTGTCCTCTCTCTGGCCTTCTCTCTCTTTTGTGTTGGTAACATTTCATCTTACATTCCCTGTCCTCTCTCTGGCCTTACATCTCTTTTATGTTGGTAAGATTTCATCTTACATTCCCTGTCCTCTCTCTGGCCTTCCCTCTCTTTTGTGTTGGTAACATTTCATCTTACATTCCCTGTCCTCTCTCTGGCCTTCCATCTCTTTTGTATTGGTAATATTTCATCTTACATTCCCTGTCCTCTCTCGGCCTTCTCTCTCTTTTGTGTTGGTAACATTTCATCTTACATTCCCTGTCCTCTCTCTGGCCTTCCCTCTCTTTTGTGTTGGTAACATTTCATCTTACATTCCCTGTCATTTCTCTGGCCTTCTCTCTCTTTTGTGTTGGTAACATTTCATCTTACATTCCCTGGCCTCTCTCTGGCCTTCCCTCTCTTTTGTGTTGGTAACATTTCATCTTACATTCCCTGTCCTCTCTCTGGCCTTCCCTCTCTTTTGTGTTTGTAACATTTCATCTTACATTCCCTGTCCTTTCTCTGGCCTTCCCTTTCTTTTGTGTTGGTAACATTTCATCTTCCATTCCCTGTCCTCTCTCTGGCATTCCCTCTCTTTTGTGTTGGTAACATTTCATCTTACATTCCCTGTCCTTTCTCTGGCCTTCTCTCTCTTTTGTGTTGGTAACATTTCATCTTACATTCCCTGTCCTCTCTCTGGCCTTCCATCTCTTTTGTATTGGTAACATTTCATCTTACATTCCCTGTCCTCTCTCTGGCCTTCCCTCTCTTTTGTGTTGGTAACATTTCATCTTCCATTTCCTGTCCTCTCTCTGGCCTTCCCTCTCTTTTGTGTTGGTAACATTTCATCTTACATTCCCTGTCCTCTCTCTGGCCTTCCATCTCTTTTGTATTGGTAACATTTCATCTTACATTCCCTGTCCTCTCTCTGGCCTTCTCTCTCTTTTGTGTTGGTAACATTTCATCTTACATTCCCTGTCCTCTCTCTGGCCTTCCATCTCTTTTGTATTGGTAATATTTCATTTTACATTCCCTGTCCTCTCTCTGGCCTTCTCTCTCTTTTGTGTTGGTAACATTTCATCTTACATTCCCTGTCCTCTCTCTGGCCTTTCATCTCTTTTGTATTGGTAATATTTCATCTTACATTCCCTGTCCTCTCTCTGGCCTTCCATCTCTTTTGTGTTGGTAACATTTCATCTTACATTCCCTGTCCTCTCTCTGGCCTTCCATCTCTTTTGTATTGGTAACATTTCATCTTACATTCCCTGTCCTCTCTCTGGCCTTCTCTCTCTTTTGTGTTGGTAACATTTCATCTTACATTCCCTGTCCTCTCTCTGGCCTTCCATCTCTTTTGTATTGGTAATATTTCATCTTACATTCCCTGTCCTCTCTCTGGCCTTCCATCTCTTTTGTATTGGTAATATTTCATCTTTCATTCCCTGTCCTCTCTCTGGCCTTCCATCTCTTTTTTGTTGGTAACATTTCATCTTACATTCCTTGTCCTCTCTCTGGCCTTCCCTCTCTTTTGTGTTGGTAACATTTCATCTTACATTCCCTGTCCTCTCTCTGGGCTTCCATCTCTTTTGTATTGGTAATATTTCATCTTACATTCCCTGTCATCTCTCTGGCCTTCTCTCTCTTTTGTGTTGGTAACATTTCATCTTACATTCCCTGTCCTCTCTCTGGCCTTCCATCTCTTTTGTGTTGGTAACATTTCATCTTACATTCCCTGTCCTCTCTCTGGCCTTCCCTCTCTTTTGTGTTGGTAACATTTCATCTTACATTCCCAGTCCTCTCTCTGGCCTTCCATCTCTTTTTTGTTGGTAACATTTCATCTTACATTCCCTGTCCTCTCTCTGGCCTTCCATCTCTTTTGTATTGGTAATATTTCATCTGACATTCCCTGTCCTCTCTCTGGCCTTCCATCTCTTTTTTGTTGGTAACATTTCATCTTACATTCCTTGTCCTCTCTCTGGCCTTCCATCTCTTTTGTGTTGGTAACATTTCATCTTACATTCCCTGTCCTCTCTCTGGCCTTCCATCTCTTTTGTATTGGTAACATTTCATCTTACATTCCCTGTCCTCTCTCTGGCCTTCTCTCTCTTTTGTGTTGGTAACATTTCATCTTACATTCCCTGTCCTCTCTCTGGCCTTCCATCTCTTTTGTATTGGTAATATTTCATCTTACATTCCCTGTCCTCTCTCTGGCCTTCCATCTCTTTTGTATTGGTAATATTTCATCTTACATTCCCTGTCCTCTCTCTGGCCTTCCATCTCTTTTGTATTGGTAACATTTCATCTTACATTCCCTGTCCTCTCTCTGGCCTTCTCTCTCTTTTGTGTTGGTAACATTTCATCTTACATTCCCTGTCCTCTCTCTGGCCTTCCATCTCTTTTGTATTGGTAATATTTCATCTTACATTCCCTGTCCTCTCTCTGGCCTTCCATCTCTTTTGTATTGGTAATATTTCATCTTACATTCCCTGTCCTCTCTCTGGCCTTCCATCTCTTTTTTGTTGGTAACATTTCATCTTACATTCCCTGTCATCTCTCTGGCCTTCTCTCTCTTTTGTGTTGGTAACATTTCATCTTACATTCCCTGTCCTCTCTCTGGCCTTCCCTCTCTTTTGTATTGGTAATATTTCATCTTACATTCCCTGTCCTCTCTCTGGCCTTCTCTCTCTTTTGTGTTGGTAACATTTCATCTTACATTCCCTGTCCTCTCTCTGGCCTTCCATCTCTTTTGTGTTGGTAACATTTCATCTTACATTCCCTGTCCTCTCTCTGGCCTTCCATCTCTTTTTTGTTGGTAACATTTCATCTTACATTCCCTGTCCTCTCTCTGGCCTTCTCTCTCTTTTGTGTTGGTAACATTTCATCTTACATTCCCTGTCCTCTCTCTGGCCTTCCATCTCTTTTGTATTGGTAATATTTCATCTTACATTCCCTGTCCTCTCTCTGGCCTTCCATCTCTTTTTTGTTGGTAACATTTCATCTTACATTCCTTGTCCTCTCTCTGGCCTTCCATCTCTTTTGTGTTGGTAACATTTCATCTTACATTCCCTGTCCTCTCTCTGGCCTTCCATCTCTTTTGTATAGGTAATATTTCATCTTACATTCCCTGTCCTCTCTCTGGCCTTCCATCTATTTTGTATTGGTAATATTTCATCTTACATTCCCTGTCCTCTCTCTGGCCTTCCATCTCTTTTTTGTTGGTAACATTTCATCTTACATTCCCTGTCATCTCTCTGGCCTTCTCTCTCTTTTGTGTTGGTAACATTTCATCTTACATTCCCTGTCCTCTCTCTGGCCTTCCATCTCTTTTGTATTGGTAATATTTCATCTTACATTCCCTGTCCTCTCTCTGGCCTTCCATCTCTTTTTTGTTGGTAACATTTCATCTTACATTCCTTGTCCTCTCTCTGGCCTTCCCTCTCTTTTGTGTTGGTAACATTTCATCTTACATTCCCTGTCCTCTCTCTGGGCTTCCATCTCTTTTGTATTGGTAATATTTCATCTTACATTCCCTGTCATCTCTCTGGCCTTCTCTCTCTTTTGTGTTGGTAACATTTCATCTTACATTCCCTGTCCTCTCTCTGGCCTTCCATCTCTTTTGTGTTGGTAACATTTCATCTTACATTCCCTGTCCTCTCTCTGGCCTTCCATCTCTTTTTTGTTGGTAACATTTCATCTTACATTCCCTGTCCTCTCTCTGGCCTTCCCTCTCTTTTGTGTTGGTAACATTTCATCTTACATTCCCAGTCCTCTCTCTGGCCTTCCATCTCTTTTTTGTTGGTAACATTTCATCTTACATTCCCTGTCCTCTCTCTGGCCTTCCATCTCTTTTGTATTGGTAATATTTCATCTGACATTCCCTGTCCTCTCTCTGGCCTTCCATCTCTTTTTTGTTGGTAACATTTCATCTTACATTCCTTGTCCTCTCTCTGGCCTTCCATCTCTTTTGTGTTGGTAACATTTCATCTTACATTCCCTGTCCTCTCTCTGGCCTTCCATCTCTTTTGTATTGGTAACATTTCATCTTACATTCCCTGTCCTCTCTCTGGCCTTCTCTCTCTTTTGTGTTGGTAACATTTCATCTTACATTCCCTGTCCTCTCTCTGGCCTTCCATCTCTTTTGTATTGGTAATATTTCATCTTACATTCCCTGTCCTCTCTCTGGCCTTCCATCTCTTTTGTATTGGTAATATTTCATCTTACATTCCCTGTCCTCTCTCTGGCCTTCTCTCTCTTTTGTGTTGGTAACATTTCATCTTACATTCCCTGTCCTCTCTCTGGCCTTTCATCTCTTTTGTATTGGTAATATTTCATCTTACATTCCCTGTCCTCTCTCTGGCCTTCTCTCTGTTTTGTGTTGGTAACATTTCATCTTACATTCCCTGTCCTCTCTCTGGCCTTCCATCTCTTTTTTGTTGGTAACATTTCATCTTACATTCCCTGTCCTCTCTCTGGCCTTCCCTCTCTTTTGTGTTGGTAACATTTCATCTTACATTCCCAGTCCTCTCTCTGGCCTTCCATCTCTTTTTTGTTGGTAACATTTCATCTTACATTCCTTGTCCTCTCTCTGGCCTTCCATCTCTTTTGTGTTGGTAACATTTCATCTTACATTCCCTGTCCTCTCTCTGGCCTTCCATCTCTTTTGTATTGGTAACATTTCATCTTACATTCCCTGTCCTCTCTCTGGCCTTCTCTCTCTTTTGTGTTGGTAACATTTCATCTTACATTCCCTGTCCTCTCTCTGGCCTTCCATCTCTTTTGTATTGGTAATATTTCATCTTACATTCCCTGTCCGCTCTCTGGCCTTCCATCTCTTTTGTATTGGTAATATTTCATCTTACATTCCCTGTCCTCTCTCTGGCCTTCCATCTCTTTTTTGTTGGTAACATTTCATCTTACATTCCCTGTCATCTCTCTGGCCTTCTCTCTCTTTTGTGTTGGTAACATTTCATCTTACATTCCCTGTCCTCTCTCTGGCCTTCCCTCTCTTTTGTATTGGTAATATTTCATCTTACATTCCCTGTCATCTCTCTGGCCTTCTCTCTCTTTTGTGTTGGTAACATTTCATCTTACATTCCCTGTCCTCTCTCTGGCCTTCCATCTCTTTTGTGTTGGTAACATTTCATCTTACATTCCCTGTCCTCTCTCTGGCCTTCCATCTCTTTTTTGTTGGTAACATTTCATCTTACATTCCCTGTCCTCTCTCTGGCCTTCTCTCTCTTTTGTGTTGGTAACATTTCATCTTACATTCCCTGTCCTCTCTCTGGCCTTCCATCTCTTTTGTATTGGTAATATTTCATCTTACATTCCCTGTCCTCTCTCTGGCCTTCCATCTCTTTTTTGTTGGTAACATTTCATCTTACATTCCTTGTCCTCTCTCTGGCCTTCCATCCCTTTTGTGTTGGTAACATTTCATCTTCCTTTCCCTGTCCTCTCTCTGGCCTTCCATCTCTTTTTTGTTGGTAACATTTCATCTTACATTCCTTGTCCTCTCTCTGGCCTTCCATCTCTTTTGTGTTGGTAACATTTCATCTTACATTCCCTGTCCTCTCTCTGGCCTTCCATCTCTTTTGTATTGGTAATATTTCATCTTACATTCCCTGTCCTCTCTCTGGCCTTCCATCTCTTTTTTGTTGGTAACATTTCATCTTACATTCCTTGTCCTCTCTCTGGCCTTCCATCTCTTTTTTGTTGGTAACATTTCATCTTACATTCCCTGTCCTCTCTCTGGCCTTCCATCTCTTTTTTGTTGGTAACATTTCATCTTACATTCCCAGTCCTCTCTCTGGCCTTCCATCTCTTTTTTGTTGGTAACATTTCATCTTACATTCCCTGTCCTCTCTCTGGCCTTCCCTCTCTTTTGTGTTGGTAACATTTCATCTTACATTCCCTATCCTCTCTCTGGCCTTCCATCTCTTTTGTATTGGTAACATTTCATCTTACTTTCCCTGTCCTCTCTCTGGCCTTCCATCTCTTTTATGTTGGTAACATTTCATCTTACATTCCCTGTCCTCTCTCTGGCCTTCCATCTCTTTTGTATTGGTATCATTTCATCTTACATTCCCTGTCCTCTCTCTGGCCTTCCATCTCTTTTGTGTTGGTAACATTTCATCTTCCTTTCCCTGTCCTCTCTCTGGCCTTCCATCTCTTTTTTCTTGGTAACATTTCATCTTACATTCCTTGTCCTCTCTCTGGCCTTCCATCTCTTTTGTGTTGGTAACATTTCATCTTACATTCCCTGTCCTCTCTCTGGCCTTCCATCTCTTTTGTATTGGTAATATTTCATCTTACATTCCCTGTCCTCTCTCTGGCCTTCCATCTCTTTTTTGTTGGTAACATTTCATCTTACATTCCTTGTCCTCTCTCTGGCCTTCCATCTCTTTTTTGTTGGTAACATTTCATCTTACATTCCCTGTCCTCTCTCTGGCCTTCCATCTCTTTTTTGTTGGTAACATTTCATCTTACATTCCCAGTCCTCTCTCTGGCCTTCCATCTCTTTTTTGTTGGTAACATTTCATCTTACATTCCCTGTCCTCTCTCTGGCCTTCCCTCTCTTTTGTGTTGGTAACATTACATCTTACATTCCCTGTCCTCTCTCTGGCCTTCCATCTCTTTTGTATTGGTAACATTTCATCTTACTTTCCCTGTCCTCTCTCTGGCCTTCCATCTCTTTTATGTTGGTAACATTTCATCTTACATTCCCTGTCCTCTCTCTGGCCTTCCATCTCTTTTGTATTGGTATCATTTCATCTTACATTCCCTGTCCTCTCTCTGGCCTTCTCTCTCTTTTGTGTTGGTAACATTTCATCTTACATTCCCTGTCCTCTCTGTGGCCTTCCATCTCTTTTGTATTGGTAATATTTCATTTTACATTCCCTGTCCTCTCTCTGGCCTTCCATCTCTTTTGTATTGGTAATATTTCATCTTACATTCCCTGTCCTCTCTCTGGCCTTCTCTCTCTTTTTTGTTGGTAACATTTCATCTTACATTCCCTGTCATCTCTCTGGCCTTCTCTCTCTTTTGTGTTGGTAACATTTCATCTTACATTCCCTGTCCTCTCTCTGGCCTTCCATCTCTTTTGTATTGGTTATATTTCATCTTACATTCCCTGTCCTCTCTCTGGCCTTCCATCTCTTTTTTGTTGGTAACATTTCATCTTACATTCCTTGTCCTCTCTCTGGCCTTCCATCTCTTTTGTGTTGGTAACATTTCATCTTACATTCCCTGTCCTCTCTCTGGCCTTCCATCTCTTTTTTGTTGGTAACATTTCATCTTACATTCCCTGTCCTCTCTCTGGCCTTCCATCTCTTTTTTGTTGGTAACATTTCATCTTACATTCCCAGTCCTCTCTCTGGCCTTCTGTCTCTTTTTTGTTGGTAACATTTCATCTTACATTCCCTGTCCTCTCTCTGGCCTTCCCTCTCTTTTGTGTTGGTAACATTTCATCTTACATTCCCTGTCCTCTCTCTGGCCTTCCATCTCTTTTTTGTTGGTAACATTTCATCTTACATTCCGTGTCCTCTCTCTGGCCTTCCATCTCTTTTTTGTTGGTAACATTTCATCTTACATTCCCTGTCCTCTCTCTGGCCTTCCATCTCTTTTTTGTTGGTAACATTTCATCTTACATTCCCAGTCCTCTCTCTGGCCTTCTATCTCTTTTTTGTTGGTAACATTTCATCTTACATTCCCTGTCCTCTCTCTGGCCTTCCCTCTCTTTTGTGTTGGTAACATTTCATCTTACATTCCCTGTCTTCTCTCTGGCCTTCCCTCTCTTTTGTGTTGGTAACATTCCATGTTACATTCCCTGTCCTCTCTCTGGCCTTCCCTCTCTTTTGTGTTGGTAACATTTCATCTTCCATTCCCTGTCCTCTCTCTGGCCTTCCCTCTCTTTTGTGTTGGTAACATTTCATCTTACATTCCCTGTCCTCTCTCTGGCCTTCCATCTCTTTTGTATTGGTAATATTTCATCTTCCTTTCCCTGTCCTCTCTCTGGCCTTCCATCTCTTTTGTATTGGTAACATTTCATCTTACATTCCCTGTCCTCTCTCTGGCCTTCTCTCTCTTTTGTGTTGGTAACATTTCATCTTACATTCCCTGTCCTCTCTCTGGCCTTCTCTCTCTTTTGTGTTGGTAACATTTCATCTTACATTCCCTGTCCTCTCTCTGGCCTTCCATCTCTTTTGTATTGGTAATATTTCATCTTACATTCCCTGTCCTCTCTCTGGCCTTCCATCTCTTTTGTATTGGTAATATTTCATCTTACATTCCCTGTCCTCTCTCTGGCCTTCCATCTCTTTTTTGTTGGTAACATTTCATCTTACATTCCCTGTCATCTCTCTGGCCTTCTCTCTCTTTTGTGTTGGTAACATTTCATCTTACATTCCCTGTCCTCTCTCTGGCCTTCCATCTCTTTTTTGTTGGTAACATTTCATCTTACATTCCTTGTCCTCTCTCTGGCCTTCCATCTCTTTTGTGTTGGTAACATTTCATCTTACATTCCCTGTCCTCTCTCTGGCCTTCCATCTCTTTTGTATTGGTAATATTTCATCTTACATTCCCTGTCCTCTCTCTGGCCTTCCATCTCTTTTTTGTTGGTAACATTTCATCTTACATTCCCAGTCCTCTCTCTGGCCTTCCATCTCTTTTTTGTTGGTAACATTTCATCTTACATTCCCTTTCCTCTCTCTGGCCTTCCATCTCTTTTTTGTTGGTAACATTTCATCTTACATTCCCAGGCCTCTCTCTGGCCTTCCATCTCTTTTGTATTGGTAATATTTCATCTTCCTTTCCCTGTCCTCTCTCTGGCCTTCCATCTCTTTTGTATTGGTAACATTTCATCTTACATTCCCTGTCCTCTCTCTGGCCTTCTCTCTCTTTTGTGTTGGTAACATTTCATCTTACATTCCCTGTCCTCTCTCTGGCCTTCTCTCTCTTTTGTGTTGGTAACATTTCATCTTACATTCCCTGTCCTCTCTCTGGCCTTCCATCTCTTTTGTATTGGTAATATTTCATCTTACATTCCCTGTCCTCTCTCTGGCCTTCCATCTCTTTTGTATTGGTAATATTTCATCTTACATTCCCTGTCCTCTCTCTGGCCTTCCATCTCTTTTTTGTTGGTAACATTTCATCTTACATTCCCTGTCATCTCTCTGGCCTTCTCTCTCTTTTGTGTTGGTAACATTTCATCTTACATTCCCTGTCCTCTCTCTGGCCTTCCATCTCTTTTTTGTTGGTAACATTTCATCTTACATTCCTTGTCCTCTCTCTGGCCTTCCATCTCTTTTGTGTTGGTAACATTTCATCTTACATTCCCTGTCCTCTCTCTGGCCTTCCATCTCTTTTGTATTGGTAATATTTCATCTTACATTCCCTGTCCTCTCTCTGGCCTTCCATCTCTTTTTTGTTGGTAACATTTCATCTTACATTCCCAGTCCTCTCTCTGGCCTTCCATCTCTTTTTTGTTGGTAACATTTCATCTTACATTCCCTTTCCTCTCTCTGGCCTTCCATCTCTTTTTTGTTGGTAACATTTCATCTTACATTCCCAGGCCTCTCTCTGGCCTTCCCTCTCTTTTGTCTTGGTAACATTTCATCTTACATTCCCTGTCCTCTCTCTGGCCTTCCATCTCTTTTTTGTTGGTAACATTTCATCTTACATTCCCTGTCCTCTCTCTGGCCTTCCATCTCTTTTGTATTGGTAATATTTCATCTTACATTCCCTGTCCTCTCTCTGGCCTTCCATCTCTTTTTTGTTGGTAACATTTCATCTTACATTCCCTGTCCTCTCTCTGGCCTTCCATCTCTTTTTTGTTGGTAACATTTCATCTTACATTCCCTGTCCTCTCTCTGGCCTTCCATCTCTTTTTTGTTGGTAACATTTCATCTTACATTCCCTGTCCTCTCTCTGGCCTTCCCTCTCTTTTGTGTTGGTAACATTTCATCTTACATTCCCTGTCCTCTCTCTGGCCTTCCATCTCTTTTGTATTGGTAACATTTCATCTTACATTCCCTGTCCTCTCTCTGGCCTTCCATCTCTTTTGTATTGGTAACATTTCATCTTACTTTCCCTGTCCTCTCTCTGGCCTTCCATCTCTTTTGTCTTGGTAACATTTCATCTTACTTTCCCTGTCCTCTCTCTGGCCTTCCCTCTCTTTTGTCTTGGTAACATTTCATCTTACATTCCCTGTCCTCTCTCTGGCCTTCCCTCTCTTTTGTGTTGGTAACATTTCATCTTACATTCCCTGTCCTCTCTCTGGCCTTCCCTCTCTTTTGTGTTGGTAACATTTCATCTTCCTTTCCCTGTCCACTCTCTGGCCTTCCATCTCTTTTATGTTGGTAACATTTCATCTTACATTCCTTGTCTTCTCTCTGGCCTTCCATCTCTTTTGTGTTGGTAACATTTCATCTTACATTCCCTGTCCTCTCTCTGGCCTTCCCTCTCTTTTGTGTTGGTAACATTTCATCTTACATTCCCTGTCCTCTCTCTGGCCTTCTCTCTCTTTTGTGTTGGTAACATTTCATCTTACATTCCCTGTCCTCTCTCTGGCCTTCCATCTCTTTTGTATTGGTAATATTTCATCTTCCATTCCCTGTCCTCTCTCTGGCCTTCCATCTCTTTTGTATTGGTAATATTTCATCTTACATTCCCTGTCCTCTCTCTGGCCTTCCATCTCTTTTTTGTTGGTAACATTTCATCTTACATTCCCTGTCATCATTCTGGCCTTCTCTCTCTTTTGTGTTGGTAACATTTCATCTTACATTCCCTGTCCTCTCTCTGGCCTTCCATCTCTTTTTTGTTGGTAACATTTCATCTTACATTCCTTGTCCTCTCTCTGGCCTTCCATCTCTTTTGTGTTGGTAACATTTCATCTTACATTCCCTGTCCTCTCTCTGGCCTTCCATCTCTTTTGTATTGGTAATATTTCATCTTACATTCCCTGTCCTCTCTCTGGCCTTCCATCTCTTTTTTGTTGGTAACATTTCATCTTACATTGCCTGTCCTCTCTCTGGCCTTCCATCTCTTTTTTGTTGGTAACATTTCATCTTACATTCCCTGTCCTCTCTCTGGCATTCCATCTCTTTTTTGTTGGTAACATTTCATCTTACATTCCCAGTCCTCTCTCTGGCCTTCCATCTCTTTTTTGTTGGTAACATTTCATCTTACATTCCCTGTCCTCTCTCTGGCCTTCCCTCTCTTTTGTGTTGGTAACATTTCATCTTACATTCCCTGTCATCTCTCTGGCCTTCCATCTCTTTTGTGTTGGTAACATTTCATCTTACTTTCCCTGTCCTCTCTCTGGCCTTCCATCTCTTTTGTCTTGGTAACATTTCATCTTACTTTCCCTGTCCTCTCTCTGGCCTTCCCTCTCTTTTGTGTTGGTAACATTTCATCTTACTTTCCCTGTCCTCTCTCTGGCCTTCCCTCTCTTTTGTGTTGGTAACATTTCATCTTACATTCCCTGTCCTCTCTCTGGCCTTCCCTCTCTTTTGTGTTGGTAACATTTCATCTTATATTCCCTGTCCTCTCTCTGGCCTTCCCTCTCTTTTGTGTTGGTAACATTTCATCTTACATTCCCTATCATTTCTCTGGCCTTCCCTCTCTTTTGTGTTGGTAACATTTCATCTTACATTCCCTGTCCTCTCTCTGGCCTTCCCTCTCTTTTGTGTTGGTAACATTTCATCTTACATTCCCTGTCCTTTCTCTGGCCTTCCCTCTCTTTTGTGTTGGTAACATTTCATCTTACATTCCCTGTCCTTTCTCTGGCCTTCTCTCTCTTTTGTGTTGGTAACATTTCATCTTACATTCCCTGTCCTCTCTCTGGCCTTCCATCTCTTTTGTATTGGTAACATTTCATCTTACATTCCCTGTCCTTTCTCTGGCCTTCTCTCTCTTTTGTGTTGGTAACATTTCATCTTACATTCCCTGTCCTCTCTCTGGCCTTCCATCTCTTTTGTATTGGTAACATTTCATCTTACATTCCCTGTCCTCTCTCTGGCCTTCCATCTCTTTTTTGTTGGTAACATTTCATCTTACATTGCCTGTCCTCTCTCTGGCCTTCCATCTCTTTTTTGTTGGTAACAATTCATCTTACATTCCCTGTCCTCTCTCTGGCATTCCATCTCTTTTTTGTTGGTAACATTTCATCTTACATTCCCAGTCCTCTCTCTGGCCTTCCATCTCTTTTTTGTTGGTAACATTTCATCTTACATTCCCTGTCCTCTCTCTGGCCTTCCCTCTCTTTTGTGTTGGTAACATTTCATCTTACATTCCCTGTCCTCTCTCTGGCCTTCCATCTCTTTTGTATTGGTAACATTTCATCTTACTTTCCCTGTCCTCTCTCTGGCCTTCCATCTCTTTTGTCTTGGTAACATTTCATCTTACTTTCCCTGTCCTCTCTCTGGCCTTCCCTCTCTTTTGTGTTGGTAACATTTCATCTTACTTTCCCTGTCCTCTCTCTGGCCTTCCCTCTCTTTTGTGTTGGTAACATTTCATCTTACATTCCCTGTCCTCTCTCTGGCCTTCCCTCTCTTTTGTGTTGGTAACATTTCACCTTATATTCCCTGTCCTCTCTCTGGCCTTCCCTCTCTTTTGTGTTGGTAACATTTCATCTTACATTCCCTATCCTTTCTCTGGCCTTCCCTCTCTTTTGTGTTGGTAACATTTCATCTTACATTCCCTGTCCTCTCTCTGGCCTTCCCTCTCTTTTGTGTTGGTAACATTTCATCTTACATTCCCTGTCCTTTCTCTGGCCTTCTCTCTCTTTTGTGTTGGTAACATTTCATCTTACATTCCCTGTCCTCTCTCTGGCCTTCCATCTCTTTTGTATTGGTAACATTTCATCTTACATTCCCTGTCCTTTCTCTGGCCTTCTCTCTCTTTTGTGTTGGTAACATTTCATCTTACATTCCCTGTCCTCTCTCTGGCCTTCCATCTCTTTTGTATTGGTAACATTTCATCTTACATTCCCTGTCCTCTCTCTGGCCTTCCCTCTCTTTTGTGTTGGTAACATTTCATCTTACATTCCCTGTCCTCTCTCTGGCCTTCCCTCTCTTTTGTGTTGGTAACATTTCATCTTACATTCCCTGTCCTCTCTCTGGCCTTCCATCTCTTTTGTATTGGTAACATTTCATCTTACATTCCCTGTCCTCTCTCTGGCCTTCTCTCTCTTTTGTGTTGGTAACATTTCATCTTACATTCCCTGTCCTCTCTCTGGCCTTCTCTCTCTTTTGTATTGGTAACATTTCATCTTACATTCCCTGTCCTCTCTCTGGCCTTCTCTCTCTTTTGTGTTGGTAACATTTCATCTTACTTTCCCTGTCCTCTCTCTGGCCTTCCCTCTCTTTTGTGTTGGTAACATTTCATCTTACATTCCCTGTCCTCTCTCTGGCCTTCCATCTCTTTTGTGTTGGTAACATTTCATCTTACATTCCCTGTCCTCTCTCTGGCCTTCCATCTCTTTTGTATTGGTAATATTTCATCTTACATTCCCTGTCCTCTCTCTGGCCTTCCAACTCTCTTTTCTTGCTAACATTTCATCTTACATTCCTTGTCCTCTCTCTGGCCTTCCATCTCTTTTGTGTTGGTAACATTTCATCTTACATTCCCTGTCCTCTCTCTGGCCTTCCATCTCTTTTGTATTGGTAACATTTCATCTTACATTCCCTGTCCTCTCTCTGGCCTTCTCTCTCTTTTGTGTTGGTAACATTTCATCTTACATTCCCAGTCCTCTCTCTGGCCTTCTCTCTCTTTTGTGTTGGTAACATTTCATCTTACATTCCCTGTCCTCTCTCTGGCCTTCCATCTCTTTTGTATTGGTAATATTTCATCTTACATTCCCTGTCCTCTCTCTGGCCTTCCATCTCTTTTGTATTGGTAACATTTCATCTTACATTCCCTGTCCTCTCTCTGGCCTTCCATCTCTTTTTTGTTGGTAACATTTCATCTTACATTCCCTGTCCTCTCTCTGGCCTTCTCTCTCTTTTGTGTTGGTAACATTTCATCTTACATTCCCTGTCCTCTCTCTGGCCTTCCATCTCTTTTGTATTGGTAATATTTCATCTTACATTCCCTGTCCTCTCTCTGGCCTTCCATCTCTTTTTTGTTGGTAACATTTCATCTTACATTCCTTGTCCTCTCTCTGGCCTTCCATCTCTTTTGTGTTGGTAACATTTCATCTTACATTCCCTGTCCTCTCTCTGGCCTACCATCTCTTTTGTATTGGTAATATTTCATCTTACATTCCTTGTCCTCTCTCTGGCCTTCCATCTCTTTTGTGTTGGTAACATTTCATCTTACATTCCCTGTCCTCTCTCTGGCCTTCCATCTCTTTTTTGTTGGTAACATTTCATCTTACATTCCCAGTCCTCTCTCTGGCCTTCCATCTCTTTTTTGTTGGTAACATTTCATCTTACATTCCCTGTCCTCTCTCTGGCCTTCCCTCTCTTTTGTGTTGGTAACATTTCATCTTACATTCCCTGTCCTCTCTCTGGCCTTCCATCTCTTTTGTGTTGGTAACATTTCATCTTACTTTCCCTGTCCTCTCTCTGGCCTTCCATCTCTTTTGTCTTGGTAACATTTCATCTTACTTTCCCTGTCCTCTCTCTGGCCTTCCCTCTCTTTTGTGTTGGTAACATTTCATCTTACATTCCCTGTCCTCTCTCTGGCCTTCCCTCTCTTTTGTCTTGGTAACATTTCATCTTACATTCCCTGGCCTTGCTGTGTTGAAATCAAGACACACAACATCCTCCCGTCCTCTTGTACATTATTTGGTGGAGTTGAAATCTCTGTACATCAGTAACATTAGAATTACTGCAAAGGGGAAAGTAACAAAGTTACAACAGAGTGAGAGAGACAGACAGAGAGAGAAAAAGAGGCAGAGCTAGAGAGACAGAGAGAGAGAAAGAAAAACCAGAGGCAGGGAACCAGAGAGAGAGAAACCATGCTCAGAGAGAGGGACAGAGAGACAGGGAGAGACAGTGACATAGGGAGCAAAAGAAAGAGTGCGACAGAGATTCAGAGTCTATTGTCCTGACCCACCAGCCCCATTCACGAACTGCGCTCTCTTTCTCTCCTTCTATGTCTGTCTCTGTCTCTATTTTTCACCCTCTTTCTTTGTGTATCTCACTCTCTCTCTTTGCAGTCCTTAAGATGGTCTGCCCTTAAGGTCATCCCACAACAACCCCCTTTTTTCCAAAGATAAAAACACATGTACAAGAAACAACAATGTTGTGGGTTGGACTAACTGTACATGATCAAACAAAACATTAGTTACAGACAAGCAAATTTAGCAGTCTCTATATCATAGAGGAGGTTTGCTTAGATGTCCTGATCTTTCAGTAGTGACTGTCTTCCCTCATTTGGAAAACTCAGAAAAATAATGATTGACAACATAGCCAATCACCAATAATCCCTCTGGCCTCTGAATACTTGCTGCAACAAACTGAAGTCTGAGGAGAGACTCCAGATTGTACTGTCTCTTCAGGCCAAGACTGCCAGCCTTTGTGTCATCCTTTACATTACCCAACCCAATACACTCGACCTGGATATGTTCTGCCATCTTTGGTGCGTTACTGACTTCATGGATTGTGACAATTCCTCGACCTCAGTATGTTGTAAGTCCTGTGACAGCTGATCCAGTTGTGTCTACAATGCAAAACGGTTGTGGTATCTATTCAGACCTCCCAAAGGTGCACTGTAGGGTTTTCATTCCAACGCACTTGTTTGGAGAACCTTTGTTGGTCGTCAGCCTAGCTGTGGTCGGTTGCACCATAGATTCCCATTTTTTGGAGTACATGTCCTTCAGTATATGGATTGGCGGAGTATTTTCACTCGGTCTGCTGTCGATTTTTTACTCGGAGCTTGTGCTTGCCGCTCTTCTGTGAACATATAGTCCCAATCATGGTGAATGTCTCAGATTGTGTAATATCATTGACATGTTGATCCAAGTTAACTATGTGAAATGCTTGCTCACCGTTTACGAGTGCACTCTTTATCAGTGTCCTTCTGACAATCTGTCTCTCTGCCGACCTGATGCACATGCTTGGGCTTCTGTTGTGTGTTGGCATATCTCTTGTTGCATTTGCCATCTTTTCTTGCAGACGTTGTCTTTGCCTGTGATCCTGTGATCTGCCACCATTCCCGTGTGCAGTAACTGAGCTCGGTCTTCTGCACTGCTTTGCCCAATGTCCTCATATGCCACAAGCTTTGCACTGGTCCTGGTTTGCCGCACAACTGCATAATGAATGGGTCAGACCACATTTGCCACAAGGCGTAGCAGACGTCTGAGTCTTGGTAACATACTGATATTTGTAGCTGTCCCCAAATGCTTGTATCTGTTGGCACTCAGCCATGATGGCTGCAAATTTCCTTGCATCGTGGAATTGAGCATCTACAGTGTGTCTTTTCTTCTTTTCTAGCAGGTCTTTTTTGAAAGGCCTCCTGTGGGGTAGACACAATTATCAGCTCCATAGCTCATCCTGACAATTCACTATCAGCAAAGTCACAAGATTAAGCTTTGTCTCGGCACCTTGCAACAAACTCATCAATGGACTCATCTTGTCTTTGTTAGTAGGTCAAGCTCACAGATCACACACAGATCTTTTTAGGATCCTTCAGATTTTCATCTGGCAAACCTGAGGTATTGAACTGTTTCAAACCTTAGCTACCCAGTGCTATCTTAATCTTGGTAGCTTGTTTCTCTGCTTCAGTGACGTCCATGTCTGGGAAACTTAGTTCCATTTGCATTTGGAATGGTTTAAATGCAGACACTATGTCTGACACCTGCTTGTCTATTACTAGGTATTTGAAAGCCATTGTTATCATCATCCTGTTTTTTTAAATATCAATATATGGTCTTTTGCAGGTATTTTTTCACAGGAACAGTTCTTTTTTTGCCCTTTTAAGAGAAATCTGGTACTGGCTCCTTTTAAGAGAACTGGACCATTGTTTGCAGATAGGCTGTCTGTTGACACAACTGTCATTTCTTATCACAGTTTTTTTCCAAACAGAGCTTTTTTTAAAAAGAAAGTGTGTTCATTTGCAGCAGCTTGCAGCTTCAGCAGCTGCCACAGTCTTTCTTACTGTGCTGGATCTCCCAGTGGCACTGTCTATTTCTTTCCACACTTTTGGGCTTAGGCTCCAGCCATGTAGCAAAAATAATGGGAAAGCTTAAACAGGAATGACACTGGCCACAGCCTGAAAACATTTCAACCCACTGGCAGATAGGTAAAAGCTCCGACCTCCTGGCAAATTGCCTGCTGTACTTGGAGCTACAATTTCCAAAGGTCCTGGATGTGTCATTGCTCACTATGGGGACTCTTGCTCGCTGCTATTCCACTGGATCTTCAGCCACTTAGGTAGGTAGCTTGCTCCTCCTTGTTCTCTTTTTCAATGTATTCTTCGGGGAAAATCAAAAGTTGCCACGATGATGTTTGGTGGTCTTCAGAAAAAATAGATAGATCCTGATGATACCAACATAAAATAGGGCTATTTTCCTTAGAGCAGAGAAGGCTGAGGGGGGACCTGATTGAGGTGTACAAAATTATGAGGGGTATTGATAGGATAGATAGGAAGAAACGTTTTCCCTTAGCAGAGGGATCAATAACCAGGGGGCATAGATTTAAGGTAAGGGGCAGGAGGTTTAGAGGGGATTTGAGGGAAAAAAAATTTCACTCAGATGGTGGTTGGAATCTGAAACGCACTGCCTGAAGAGGTGGTAGAGGCAGGAACTCTCACAACATTTAAGAAATATTTAGATGTGCACTTGAAATGCCAAAGCATACAAGGCTACGGGCCAAGTGCTGGAAAATGGGATTAGAATAGATTAGTTCTCGATGACCTGCACAGACACGATGGGCCGAAGGGCCCGTTTCTGTGCTGTATAACTCTATGACTCTTTGACTCTAATATTACCTGTCATTTGGTGAGTGAACGTTAAGAGTCATGGGAACACAAGCAATATCCAAAATAAATGTGGGGTTTTATTGGAACAGAACTGGAACATACATACACAATAGTAACTGCAGGAGATAGACATGAACAAATTTTATTATTTAGGGTGCCACCCACAACTAACTTGTCACGTGTGACTCGACATCACTTCCTCTGATGATGTTCACTGGCAGTCCTTAAGATGGTCCAAACTTAAGGTCACCCCACAACACCCATTACCATGCCTGATGACCCCATTCACACTCCCAACCCCCACCTCCACTCCTGACACAACGTCACCCCTCTGACATCCCAACCCCACTTCAGTACCCCCATAAACACTCATGACCCCACCTCACCTCCAGTCTCAATACCCATCACCTCACCTGACCACCCCATCCTTACTCACAACACCCACATTCTCACTCACAATCCCCACAACCCCACCCCCAACATCCGGATCCCCCAACTCACTCCCAAACCATCCATCATCACACCCGGCAGCCCAACACCACTCCTCATAGCAACTCAGCACTCCCGTTCCTCACTACCATCACAACTCCACTCTGGGCACCTCACAGGCCTCCCAACGCCCCAGCTCCACTCCTGGCACAACATGATCATAACATATGAGTCCCATTACCTCGCCCCCTGTGGGAAACATTTTTCCCCAGATTCATCAGTGTGAGACATAACTGCCACATCGCCAGACTCACCAGTGAGAAACATAAACACCCCCGCCAGATTCACCAGTGTGAAACATAACCCCCCTCTCAGATTCAACAGTGTGAAACATAAACACCCCCACCAGATTCACCAGTGTGAAACATAAACACCCCCGCCAGATTCACCAGTGTAAAACATAAACACCCCCGCCAGATTCACCAGTGTCAAACATAACCCCCGTCTCAGATTCGCCAGTGTGAAACATAAACACCCCCGCCAGATTGACCAGTGTGAAACATAACCCCCCTCTCAGATTGACCAGTGTGAAACATAATCCACCGCCAGATTCATCAGAGTGAAACATAACCCCCCTCTCAGATTCACCAGTGTGAAACATAAACACCCCCGCCAGATTCACCAGTGTCAAACATAAACACCACCGCCAGATTCATCAGTGTGAAACATAACCCCCCTCTCAGATTCACCAGTGTGAAACATAAACACCCCCGCCAGATTCACCAGTGTCAAACATAAACACCACCGCCAGATTCACCCGTGTGAAACATAACCCACCGCCCGCCAGATTCACCAATGTGAAACATAAACACCACCGCCAGATTCATCAGAGTGAAACATAAACACCACCGCCAGATTCATCAGAGTGAAACATAACCCCCCTCTCAGATTCACCAGTGTGAAACATAAACACCCCCGCCAGATTCACCAGTGTGAAACATAAACACCAACGCCAGATTCACCAGTGTGAAACATAAACACCCCCGCCAGATACACCAGTGTGAAACATAACCCCCCTCTCAGATTCACCAGTGTCAAACATAAACACCAACGCCAGATTTACCAATGTGAAACATAAACACCAACGCCAGATTCACCAGTGTGAAACATAAACACAACCGCCAGATTCACCAGTGTGAAACATAACCCCCCTCTCCGATTCACCAGTGTGAAACATAAATCCCCTCTCAGATTCACTAGTGTGAAATATAACCCCCCCACCAGTCAGATTCACCAGTGTGAAACATAAAACCCCAGCAAGTCAGATTCAACAGTGTGAAACATAAACCCCCCCCCCCCGTCAGATTCATCAGAGTGAAACAAACCCCCCCCCCCGTCAGATTCACCAGTGAGAAACATAAACCCCCCCACCCCGTCAGATTCATCAGTGTGAAACATAAACCCCCCCCCGTCAGATTCATCAGTGTGAAACATAACCCCCCTCTCAGATTCACCAGTGTGAAACATAAACACCCCCGCCAGATACACCAGTGTGAAACATAACCCCCCTCTCAGATTCACCAGTGTGAAACATAACCCCCCTCTCAGATTCACCAGTGTGAAACATAACCCCCCTCTCCGATTCACCAGTGTGAAACATAAACCCCCTCTCAGATTCACCAGTGTGAAACATAAACACCCCCGGTCAGATTCACGAGTGTGAAACATAACCCCACCACCAGTCAGATTCACCAGTGAGAAACATAAACCCCCCCCCCCGTCAGATTCATCAAAGTGAAACATAAACACCCCCCCGTCAGATTCATCAGTGTGAAACATAAACCCCCCCCCACCGTCAGATTCATCAGAGTGAAATATAAACCACCCCCCCGTCAGATTCACCAGTGAGAAACATAAACCCCACCCCCCCGTCAGATTCATCAAAGTGAAACATAAACCCCCCCCCGTCAGATTCACCAGTGTGAAACATAACCACACCACCAGTCAGATTCACCAGTGAGAAACATAAACCCCCCCCCCATCAGATACACCAGTGAGAAACATAAACACCCCCGCCAGATTAACCAGTGTGAAACATAACCCACCGCCAGATTCACCCGTGTGAAACATAAACACCCCCGCCAGATTCACCAGTGTGAAACATAAACACCACCGCCAGATACACCAGTGTGAAACATAAACACCCCCGCCAGATTCACCAGTGTGAAACATAAACACCAATGCCAGATTCACCAGTGTGAAACATAACCCCCCTCTCAGATTCACCAGTGTGAAACATAAACACCCCCGCCAGATACACCAGTGTGAAACATAACCCCCCTCTCAGATTCACCAGTGTCAAACATAAACACCAACGCCAGATTTACCAATGTGAAACATAAACACCACCGCCAGATTCATCAGTGTGAAACATAACCCCCCTCTCAGATTCACCAGTGTGAAACATAAATCCCCTCTCAGATTCACTAGTGTGAAACATAACCCCCCTCTCCGATTCACCAGTGTGAAACATAAATCCCCTCTCAGATTCACTAGTGTGAAATATAACCCCCCCCACCAGTCAGATTCACCAGTGTGAAACATAAAACCCCAGCAAGTCAGATTCAACAGTGTGAAACAGAAACCCTCCCCCGTCAGATTCATCAGAGTGAAACAAACCCCCCCCCCCGTCAGATTCACCAGTGAGAAACATAAACCCCCCCCCCCCCCGTCAGATTCATCAGTGAGAAACATAACCCCCCCCCCCCCCGTCAGATTCATCAGTGTGAAACATAAACCCCCCCCGTCAGATTCATCAGTGTGAAACATAACCCCCCTCTCAGATTCACCAGTGTGAAACATAAACACCCCCGCCAGATTCACCAGTGTGAAACATAAACCCCCCCCCCGTCAGATTCACCAGTGTCAAACATAAACACCACCGCCAGATTCAACCATGTGAAACATAACCCACCGCCCGCCAGATTCACCAATGTGAATCATAAACACCACCGCCAGATTCATCAGTGTGAAACATAAACACCCTCTCAGATTCACCAGTGTGAAACATAACCCCCCTCTCAGATTCACCAGTGTGAAACATAACCCCCCTCTCAGATTCACCAGTGTGAAACATAACCCCCCTCTCAGATTCACCAGTGTGAAACATAAACACCCCCGCCAGATTCACCAGTGTGAAACATAAACACCCTCTCAGATTCACCAGTGTGAAACATAACCCCCCTCTCAGAATCACCAGTGTGAAACATAACCCCCCTCTCAGATTCACCAGTGTGAAACATAACCCCCCTCTCAGATTCACCAGTGTGAAACATAAACCCCCTCTCAGATTCACCAGTGTGAAACATAACCCCCCTCTCAGATTCACCAGTGTGAAACATAAACCCCCTCTCAGATTCACCAGTGTGAAACATAACCCCCCTCTCAGATTCACCAGTGTGAAACATACACCCCCTCTCCGATTCACCAGTGTGAAACATAACCACCCTCTCAGATTCACCAGTGTGAAACATAACCCCCCTCTCAGATTCACCAGTGTGAAACATAACCCCCCTCTCCAATTCACCAGTGTGAAACATAAACCCCCGGTCAGATTCACGAGTGTGAAACATAACCCCACCACCAGTCAGATTCACCAGTGAGAAACATAAAACCCCAGCAAGTCAGATTCAACAGTGTGAAACATAAACCCCACCCCGTCAGATTCATCAAAGTGAAACATAAACACCCCCCCGTCAGATTCATCAGTGTGAAACATAAACCCCCCCCCACCGTCAGATTCATCAGAGTGAAATATAAACCCCCCCCCGTCAGATTCACCAGTGAGAAACATAAACCCCACCCCCCCGTCAGATTCATCAAAGTGAAACATAAACACCCCCCCGTCAGATTCATCAGTGTGAAACATAAACCCCGCCCCCGTCAGATTCACCAGTGTGAAACATAAACACCCCCGCCAGATTCACCAGTGTGAAACATAAACCCCCCCCCATCAGATACACCAGTGAGAAACATAAACACCACCGCCAGATTCACCCGTGTGAAACATAAACACCCCCGCCAGATTCACCAGTGTGAAACATAAACCCCCCCCCCCATCAGATACACCAGTGAGAAACATAAACACCACCGCCAGATTCACCCGTGTGAAACATAAACACCCCCGCCAGATTCACCAGTGTGAAACATAAACCCCCCCCCCATCAGATACACCAGTGAGAAACATAAACACCACCGCCAGATTCACCCGTGTGAAACATAAACACCACCGCCAGATTCACCAGTGTGAAACATAAACACCCCCGCCAGATTCACCAGTGTGAAACATAAACACCACCGCCAGATTCACCAGTGTGAAACATAAACACCCCCGCCAGATTAACCAATGTGAAACATAACCCACCGCCCGCCAGATTCACCAATGTGAAACATAAACACCACCGCCAGATTCATCAGAGTGAAACATAAACACCCTCTCAGATTCACTCGTGTGAAACATAAAACCCCAGCAAGTCAGATTCAACAGTGTGAAACATAAACCCCCCCCCCGTCAGATTCATCAGTGTGAAACATAAACACCCCCCCGTCAGATTCATCAAAGTGAAACATAAACACCCCCCCGTCAGATTCACCAGTGAGAAACATAAACCCCACCCCCCCCGACAGATTCATCAGTGTGAAACATAAACCCCACCCCCCGTCAGATACACCAGTGAGAAACATAAACACCACCCCCCGTCAGATACACCAGTGAGAAACATAAACCCCCCGCCCCCGTCAGATTCATAAGTGAGAAGCATAAACCCCCCCCCGTCAGATTCACCAGTGAGAAACATAAACCAACCCCCCCCGTCAGATTCATAAGTGAGAAACATAAACCCCCCCCGTCAGACACACCAGTGAGAAACATAAACCACCCCCCATCAGATTCATCAGTGTGAAACATAAACCCCCCCACGTCAGATTCCCCAGTGTGAAACATAAACCTCCCCCCCCGTCAGATTCATCAGTGTGAAACATAAACCGCCCCACGTCAGATTCCCCAGTGTGAAACATAAAAGCACCCCCCTGTCAGATTCATCAGTGTGAAACATAAAACCCCCCCCTGTCAGATTCATCAGTGTGAAATATAAAACCACCCCCTGTCAGATTCATCAGTGTGAAACATAAAACGCCCCCCCTGTCAGATTCATCAGTGTGAAATATAAAACCACCCCCTGTCAGATTCATCAGTGTGAAACATAAAACCGCCCCCCCTGTCAGATTCATCAGTGTGAAACATAAACCACCCCCTGTCAGATTCATCAGTGTGAAACATAAACCCCGCCCTCCCGTCAGATTCATCAGTGTGAAACATAAACCACCCCCCCACCCCCACGTCAGATTCATCTGTGTGAAACATAACACCCCCCACCCTGTCAGATTCACCAGTGTGTAACATAAACCCCCACCCCCGTCAGATTCATCAGTGTGAAACATAAACCCCCCCCATCAGATTCATCAGTGTGAAACATAAACCCCCCCCCGTCAGATTCATCAGTGTGAAACATAAACCCCCACCCCCTTCAGATTCATCAGTGTGAAACATAAACCCCCCCCCCTGTCAGATTCATCAGTGTGAAACATAAAACCCCCCCGTCAGATTCATCAGTGTGAAACATAAACCCCCCCGTCAGATTCATCAGTGTGAAACATAAACGCCCCCCGTCAGATTCACCAGTGTGAAACATAAACCCCCCCCCGTCAGTTTAATCAGTGTGAAACATAAACCACCCCCCCGTCAGATTCATCAGTGTGAAACACAAACCTCCCCGCGGTCATATTCAGCAGTGTAAAACATAAAACCCCCCCCGTCAGATTCATCAGTGTGAAACATAAACCACCCCCCCCTGTCAGATTCATCAGTGTGAAACATAAACCCCCCCCCTGTCAGATTCATCAGCGCGAAACATAAAACCCCCCCGTCAGATTCATCAGTGTGAAACATAAACCCCCCCCCCCGTCAGATTCACCAGTGTGAAACATAAACCCCCCCCTGTCAGATTCATCAGTGTGAAACATAAACCCCCCCCCCTCAGATTCATCAGTGTGAAACATAAACCCCACCCGTCAGATTCATCAGTGTGAAACATAAACCCCCACCCGTCAGATTCATCAGTGTGAAATATAAACCCCCCCCGTCAGATTCACCAGTGTGATACATAAACCCCCACCCGTCAGATTGTTCAGTGTGACATATAAACCCCACCCCCGTCAGATTCCTCAGTGTGAAACATAAACCCCCCCCCCCGTCAGATTCATCTGTGTGAAACATAACACCCCCCACACCGTCAGATTCACCAGTGAGAAACATAAACCCCCCCCCATCAGATTCATCAGTGTGAAACATTAACCCCCCCCGTCAGATTCACCAGTGAGAAACATAAACCTCCCCCCCCCGTCAGATTCATCAGAGTGAAACATAAACCCCCCCCGCCAGATTCATCAGTGAGAAACATAAACACCACCCCCGTCAGATTCATAAGTGAGAAACATAAACTCCCCCCGTCAGATTCACCAGTGAGAAACATAAACCCCCACCACCCCCGTCAGATACACCAGTGAGAAACATAAACCCCCCCCCATCAGATTCATCAGTGTGAAACATAAACCCCCCCCCCCGTCAGATTCACCAGTGTCAAACATAAACACCACCGCCAGATTCAACCATGTGAATCATAAACACCACCGCCAGATTCATCAGTGTGAAATATAACCCCCCTCTCAGATTCACCAGTGTGAAACATAAACACCAACGCCAGATTCACCAGTGTGAAACATAAACACCAACGCCAGATTCACCGGTGTGAAACATAAACACCCCCGCCAGATACACCAGTGTGAAACATAAACACCAACGCCAGATTCACCAGTGTGAAACATAAACACCAACGCCAGATTCACCAATGTGAAACATAACCCCTCTCTCAGATTCACCAGTGTGAAACATAACCCCCCTCTCAGATTCACGAGTGTGAAACATAAACCCCACCACCAGTCAGATTCACCAGTGAGAAACATAAAACCCCAGCAAGTCAGATTCAACAGTGTGACACATAAACCTCCCCCACCGTCAGATTCATCAAAGTGAAACATAAACACCCCCCCGTCAGATTCATCAGTGTGAAACATAAACCCCACCCCCGTCAGATTCATCAGAGTGAAATATAAACCCCCCCCCCGTCAGATTCACCAGTGAGAAACATAAACCCCACCCCCCCGTCAGATTCATCAAAGTGAAACATAAACACACCCCCCGTCAGATTCATCAGTGTGAAACATAAACCCCCCCCCGTCAGATTCATCAGAGTGAAATATAAACCCCCCCCGTCAGATTCACCAGTGAGAAACATAAACCCCCCCCCGTCAGATTCACCAGTGAGAAACATAAACCCCCCCCCCATCAGATACACCAGTGAGAAACATAAACACACCCGCCAGATTAACCAGTGTCAAACATAAACCACCGCCCGCCAGATTCACCAATGTGAAACATAAACACCACCGCCAGATTCATCAGAGTGAAACATAAACCCCCTCTCCGATTCACCAGTGTGAAACATAAACCCCCTCTCAGATTCACGAGTGTGAAACATAACCACCCCCGGTCAGATTCACGAGTGTCAAATATAACCCCCCCACCAGTCAGATTCACCAGTGTGAAACATAAAACCCCTCTCAGATTCCCCAGTGTGAAACATAAAACCCCCCCCGTCAGATTCATCAAAGTGAAACATAAACACCCCCCTGTCAGATTCATCAGTGTGAAACATAAACCCCCCCCCCGTCAGATTCATCAAAGTGAAACATAAACCCCCCCCCCCGTCAGATTCATCAAAGTGAAACATAAACACCCCCCCGTCAGATTCACCAGTGAGAAACATAAACCCCCCCGCCCCCTTCAGATTCATAAGTGAGAAACATAAACCCCCCCCGTCAGATTCACCAGTGAGAAACATAAACCCCACCCCCCCGACAGCTTCATCAGTGTGAAACATAAACACCCCCCCGTCAGATTCAACAGAGTGAAACATAAACCCCCCCGCCAGATTCACCAGTGAGAAACATAAACCAACCCCCCCCGTCAGATTCATAAGTGAGAAACATAAACCCCCCCCCCGTCAGACACACCAGTGAGAAACATAAACCACCCCCCATCAGATTCATCAGTGTGAAACATAAACCCCCCCACGTCAGATTCCCCAGTGTGAAACATAAACCTCCCCCCCCGTCAGATTCATCAGTGTGAAACATAAACCCCACCACCAGTCAGATTCACCAGTGAGAAACATAAAACCCCAGCAAGTCAGATTCAACAGTGTGACACATAAACCTCCCCCACCGTCAGATTCATCAAAGTGAAACATAAACACCCCCCCGTCAGATTCATCAGTGTGAAACATAAACCCCACCACCAGTCAGATTCACCAGTGAGAAACATAAAACCCCAGCAAGTCAGATTCAACAGTGTGACACATAAACCTCCCCCACCGTCAGATTCATCAAAGTGAAACATAAACACCCCCCCGTCAGATTCATCAGTGTGAAACATAAACCCCCCCCCCCCCGTCAGATTCATCAGAGTGAAATATAAACCCCCCCCCCGTCAGATTCACCAGTGAGAAACATAAACCCCACCCCCCCGTCAGATTCATCAAAGTGAAACATAAACACACCCCCCGTCAGATTCATCAGTGTGAAACATAAACCCCCCCCCCGTCAGATTCATCAGAGTGAAATATAAACCCCCCCCCCGTCAGATTCACCAGTGAGAAACATAAACCCCCCCCCGTCAGATTCACCAGTGAGAAACATAAACCCCCCCCCCATCAGATACACCAGTGAGAAACATAAACACCCCCGCCAGATTAACCAGTGTCAAACATAAACCACCGCCCGCCAGATTCACCAATGTGAAACATAAACAAACACCGCCAGATTCATCAGAGTGAAACATAAACCCCCTCTCCGATTCACCAGTGTGAAACATAAACCCCCTCTCAGATTCACGAGTGTGAAACATAACCACCCCCGGTCAGATTCACGAGTGTCAAATATAACCCCCCCACCAGTCAGATTCACCAGTGTGAAACATAAAACCCCTCTCAGATTCCCCAGTGTGAAACATAAAACCCCCCCCGTCAGATTCATCAAAGTGAAACATAAACACCCCCCTGTCAGATTCATCAGTGTGAAATATAAACCCCCCCCCGTCAGATTCATCAAAGTGAAACATAAACCCCCCCCCCCGTCAGATTCATCAAAGTGAAACATAAACACCCCCCCGTCAGATTCACCAGTGAGAAACATAAACCCCCCCGCCCCCTTCAGATTCATAAGTGAGAAACATAAACCCCCCCCGTCAGATTCACCAGTGAGAAACATAAACCCCACCCCCCCGACAGATTCATCAGTGTGAAACATAAACACCCCCCCGTCAGATTCAACAGAGTGAAACATAAACCCCCCCGCCAGATTCACCAGTGAGAAACATAAACCAACCCCCCCCGTCAGATTCATAAGTGAGAAACATAAACCCCCCCCCGTCAGACACACCAGTGAGAAACATAAACCACCCCCCATCAGATTCATCAGTGTGAAACATAAACCCCCCCACGTCAGATTCCCCAGTGTGAAACATAAACCTCCCCCCCCGTCAGATTCATCAGTGTGAAACATAAACCCCACCACCAGTCAGATTCACCAGTGAGAAACATAAAACCCCAGCAAGTCAGATTCAACAGTGTGACACATAAACCTCCCCCACCGTCAGATTCATCAAAGTGAAACATAAACACCCCCCCGTCAGATTCATCAGTGTGAAACATAAACCCCCCCCCCCCGTCAGATTCATCAGAGTGAAATATAAACCCCCCCCCCGTCAGATTCACCAGTGAGAAACATAAACCCCACCCCCCCGTCAGATTCATCAAAGTGAAACATAAACACACCCCCCGTCAGATTCATCAGTGTGAAACATAAACCCCCCCCCCGTCAGATTCATCAGAGTGAAATATAAACCCCCCCCCCGTCAGATTCACCAGTGAGAAACATAAACCCCCCCCCGTCAGATTCACCAGTGAGAAACATAAACCCCCCCCCCCATCAGATACACCAGTGAGAAACATAAACACCCCCGCCAGATTAACCAGTGTCAAACATAAACCACCGCCCGCCAGATTCACCAATGTGAAACATAAACAAACACCGCCAGATTCATCAGAGTGAAACATAAACCCCCTCTCCGATTCACCAGTGTGAAACATAAACCCCCTCTCAGATTCACGAGTGTGAAACATAACCACCCCCGGTCAGATTCACGAGTGTCAAATATAACCCCCCCACCAGTCAGATTCACCAGTGTGAAACATAAAACCCCTCTCAGATTCCCCAGTGTGAAACATAAAACCCCCCCCGTCAGATTCATCAAAGTGAAACATAAACACCCCCCTGTCAGATTCATCAGTGTGAAATATAAACACCCCCCCGTCAGATTCATCAAAGTGAAACATAAACCCCCCCCCCCGTCAGATTCATCAAAGTGAAACATAAACACCCCCCCGTCAGATTCACCAGTGAGAAACATAAACCCCCCCGCCCCCTTCAGATTCATAAGTGAGAAACATAAACCCCCCCCGTCAGATTCACCAGTGAGAAACATAAACCCCACCCCCCCGACAGATTCATCAGTGTGAAACATAAACACCCCCCCGTCAGATTCAACAGAGTGAAACATAAACCCCCCCGCCAGATTCACCAGTGAGAAACATAAACCAACCCCCCCCGTCAGATTCATAAGTGAGAAACATAAACCCCCCCCCGTCAGACACACCAGTGAGAAACATAAACCACCCCCCATCAGATTCATCAGTGTGAAACATAAACCCCCCCACGTCAGATTCCCCAGTGTGAAACATAAACCTCCCCCCCCGTCAGATTCATCAGTGTGAAACATAAACCGCCCCACGTCAGATTCCCCAGTGTGAAACATAAAAGCCCCCCCCCTGTCAGATTCATCAGTGTGAAAGATAAAATCCCCCCCTGTCAGATTCATCAGTGTGAAACATAAACCCCCCCCATCAGATTCATCTGTGTGAAACATAACACCCCCCACCCTGTCAGATTCACCAGTGTGTAACATAAACCCCCACCCCCTTCAGATTCATCAGTGTAAAGCATAAACCCCCCCCCTGTCAGATTCATCAGTGTGAAACATAAAACCCCCCCCCGTCAGATTCACCAGTGTGAAACATAAACCCCCCCCCCGTCAGTTTAATCAGTGTGAAACATAAACCCCCCCATCAGATTCACCAGTGTGAAACATAAACCACCCCCCCGTCAGATTCATCAGTGTGAAACATAAAACCCCCCCCCCGTCAGATTCATCAGTGTGAAACATAAACCCCCCCCCCCCCCCCTGTCAGATTCATCAGTGTGAAACATAAACCTCCCCGCGGTCATATTCAGCAGTGTGAAGCATAAACCCCCCCCCCCGTCAGATTCATCGGTGTGAAATATAAACCCCCCCCCCCCTGTCAGATTCATCAGTGTGAAACATAAACCCCCCCCTGTCACATTCATCAGTGTGAAACATAAAACCCACCCCGTCAGATTCATCAGTGTGAAACATAAACCTCCCCGCGCTCATATTCAGCAGTGTGAAACATAAACCCCCCCCCCGTCAGATTCATCAGTGTGAAATATAAAACCCCCCCCGTCAGATTCATCAGTGTGAAACATAAAACCCCCCCCGTCAGATTCATCAGTGTGAAACATAAACCTCCCTGCGCTCATATTCAGCAGTGTGAAACATAAACCCCCCCCCGTCAGACTCACCAGTGAGAAACATAAACCAACCCCCCCGTCAGACACACCAGTGAGAAACATAAACCCCCCCCCATCAGATTCATCAGTGTGAAACATAAACCCCCCCCCGTCAGATTCACCAGTGAGAAACATAAACCTCCCCCCCCCGTCAGATTCATCAGTGTGAAACATAAACCACCCCCCCCGTCAGATTCATCTGAGTGAAACATAAACCCCCCCTGCCAGATTCACCAGTGAGAAACATAAACACCACCCCCGTCAGATACACCAGTGAGAAACATTAACCTCCCCCCGTCAGATTCATAAGTGAGAAACATAAACCCCCCCCCGTCAGATTCACCAGTGAGAAACATAAACCCCCACCCCCCCCCCGTCAGATACACCAGTGAGAAACATAAACCTCCCCCCATCAGATTCATCAGTGTGAAACATAAACCCCCCCACGTCAGATTCCCCAGTGTGAAACATAAACCTCCCCACCCGTCAGATTCACCAGTGTGAAACATAACCCCCCTCACAGATTCAACAGTGTGAAACATAAACACCCCCGCCAGATTCACCAGTGTGAAACATAAACACCACCGCCAGATTCACCAGTGTGAAACATAAACACCCCCGCCAGATTCACCAGTGTGAAACATAAACACCCCCGCCAGATTCACCAGTGTGAAACATAACCCACCGCCAGATTCACCAGTGTGAAACATAAACACCAACGCCAGATTCACCAGTGTGAAACATAAACACCCCCGCCAGATTCACCAGTGTGAAACATAAACACCACCGCCAGATTCACCAGTGTCAAACATAACCCCCGTCTCAGATTCGCCAGTGTGAAACATAAACACCCCCGCCAGATTGACCAGTGTGAAACATAACCCCCCTCTCAGATTGACCAGTGTGAAACATAACCCACCGCCAGATTCACCAGTGTCAAACATAAACACCACCGCCAGATTCATCAGTGTGAAAAATAACCCCCCTCTCAGATTCACCAGTGTGAAACATAAACACCCCCGCCAGATTCACCAGTGTCAAACATAAACACCACCGCCAGATTCACCCATGTGAAACATAACCCACCGCCCGCCAGATTCACCAATGTGAAACATAACCCCCCTCTCAGATTCACCAGTGTCAAACATAAACACCAACGCCAGATTTACCAATGTGAAACATAAACACCAACGCCAGATTCACCAGTGTGAAACATAAACACCACCGCCAGATTCATCAGTGTGAAACATAACCCCCCTCTCAGATTCACCAGTGTGAAACATAAACCCCCCCCGTCAGATTCACCAGTGTCAAACATAAACACCAACGCCAGATTCACCAGTGTGAAACATAAACACCACCGCCAGATTCATCAGTGTGAAACATAACCCCCCTCTCAGATTCACCAGTGTGAAACATAAACCCCCCCCGTCAGATTCACCAGTGTGAAACATAAACATCCCCGCCAGATTAACCAGTGTGAAACATAACCCACCGCCAGATTCACCCGTGTGAAACATAAACACCACCGCCAGATTCATCAGAGTGAAACATAACCCCCCCCGTCAGATTCACCAGTGAGAAACATAAACCTCCCCCCCGTCAGATTCATCAGTGTGAAACATAAACCCCCCCCCCCCGTCAGATTCATCAGAGTGAAACATAAACACCCTCGCCAGATTCACCAGTGTGAAACGTAAACACCCCCGCCAGATACACCTGTGTGAAACATATACACCAACGCCAGATTCACCAGTGTCAAACATAACCCCCATCTCAGATTCACCAGTGTGAAACATAAACACCCCCGCCAGATTAACCAGTGTGAAACATAACCCCCCTCTCAGATTGACCAGTGTGAAACATAACCCACCGCCAGATTCACCCGTGTGAAACATAAACACCACCGCCAGATTCATCAGAGTGAAACATAACCCCCCTCTCAGATTCACCAGTGTGAAACATAAACACCCCCGCCAGATACACCAGTGTGAAACATAAACACCAACGCCAGATTCACCAGTGTGAAACATAAACACCAACGCCAGATTTACCAGTGTGAAACATAAACACCAACGCCAGATTCACCAATGTAAAACATAACCCCCCTCTCAGATTCACCAGTGTGAAACATAACCCCCCTCTCAGATTCACCAGTGTGAAACAAAAACCCCCTCTCAGATTCACTAGTGTGAAACATAAGCACCCCCGGTCAGATTCACGAGTGTGAAATATAAAACCCCAGCAAGTCAGATTCAACAGTGTGAAACATAAACACCCCCCCGTCAGATTCATCAGATGAAATATAAACCACCCCCCCGTCAGATTCACCAGTGAGAAACATAAACCCCACCCCCCCGGCAGATTCATCAATGTGAAACATAAACCCCCCCCCCGTCAGATTCATCAGAGTGAAACATAAACCCCCCCCGTCAGCTACACCAGTGAGAAACATAAACCCCCCGCCCCCGTCAGATTCATAAGTGAGAAACATAAACCCCCCCCCCGTCAGACACACCAGTGAGAAACATAAACCCCCCCCCATCAGATTCATCAGTGTGAAACATAAACGCCCCCCGTCAGATTCACCAGTGAGAAACATAAACCTCCCCCCCGTCAGATTCATCAGTGTGAAACATAAACCACCCCCCCCGTCAGATTCATCAGAGTGAAACATAAACCCCCCCCGTCAGATACACCAGTGAGAAAAATTAACCTCCCCCCGTCAGATTCACCAGTGAGAAACATAAACCCCCACCCCACCCCCGTCAGATACACCAGTGAGAAAAATAAACCCCCCCCCCATCAGATTCATCAGTGTGAAACATAAACCCCCCACGTCAGATTCCCCAGTGTGAAACATAAACCTCCCCACCCGTCAGATTCACCAGTGTGAAACATAACCCCCCTCACAGATTCACCAGTGTGAAACATAAACACCACCGCCAGATTCACCAGTGTGAAACATAAACACCCCCGTCAGATTCACCAGTGTGAAACATAACCCCCCCTCTCAGATTGACCAGTGTCAAACATAACCCCCATCTCAGATTCACCAGTGTGAAACATAAACACCCCCGCCAGATTAACCAGTGCGAAACATAACCCCCCTCTCAGATTGACCAGTGTGAAACATAAACACCCCCGCCAGATTCACCAGTGTGAAACATAAACACCAACGCCAGATTCACCAGTGTGAAATATAAACACCAACGCCAGATTTACCAATGTGAAACATAAACACCAACGCCAGATTCACCAGTGTGAAACATAAACACCCCCGCCAGATACACCAGTGTGAAACATAAACACCCCCGCTAGATTCACCAGTGTGAAACATAAACACCAACCCCAGATTCACTAGTGTGAAACATAAACACCCCCGGTCAGATTCACCAGTGTGAAATATAAACCACCCACCCCCCCCGTCAGATTCATCAGTGTGAAACATAAACCACCCACCCCGTCAGATTCACCAGTGTGAATCATAAAACCCCCCCTGTCAGATTCATCAGTGTGAAACATAAACCACCCACCCCGTCAGATTGACCAGTGTGAAACATAAACACCCCCCCCTGTCAGATTCATCAGTGTGAAACATAAAACCCCCCCCTGTCAGATTCATCAGTATGAAAAATAAACCCCCCCCCGTCAGATTCATCAGTGTGAAACATAAACACCGCCCCCGTCAGATTCACCAGTGTGAAACATAAAACCCCCCCCCCGTCAGATTCATCAGTGTGAAACATAAACCCCCCCCCGTCAGATTCATCAGTGTGAAACATAAACCCCACCCCCCCTCTGTCAGATTCATCAGTGTGAAACATAAACCCCCCCGTGGTCATATTCAGCAGTGTGAAACATAACCCCCCCCACCCCGTCAGATTCATCAGTGTGAAACATAAACCCCCCCCCCCGTCAGATTCATCAGTGTGAAACATAAACCCCCCCCGTCAGATTCACCAGTGTGAAACATAAACCCCACCCCCGTCAGATTCATCAGTGTGAAACATAAACCCCCCCCGTCAGATTCATCAGTGTGAAACATAAACCCCCCCCGTCAGATTCATCAGTGTGAAATATAAACCCCCCCCGTCAGATTCATCAGTGTGAAACATAAACCCCCCCGTCAGATTCATCAGTGTGAAACATAAACCCCCACCCGTCAGATTCATCAGTGTGAAATATAAACCCCCCCCCGTCAGATTCAACAGTGTGAAACATAAACCCCCACCCGTCAGATTCACCAGTGTGAAACATAAACCCCCACCCGTCAGATTCATCAGTGTGAAACATAAACCCCCCCCCTGTCAGATTCATCAGTGTGAAACATAAACCCCCCCCCGTCAGATTCATCAGTGTGAAACATAAACCCCCCCCCCTTAAGATTCATCAGTGTGAAACATAAACCCCCCTGTCAGATTCATCAGTGTGAAACATAAACCCCCCCCCCGTCAGATTCATCAGTGTGAAACATAAACCCCCCCCGTCAGATTCATCAGTGTGAAACATAAACCCCCCGCGTCAGATTCATCAGTGTGAAACATAAACCCCCCCCGTCAGATTCATCAGTGTGAAACATAAACCCCCCCGTCAGATTCATCAGTGTGAAACATAAACCCCCCCCCGTCAGATTCATCAGTGTGAAACATAAACCCCCCTCTCAGATTCACCAGTGTGAAACATAAACCCCCCTCTCAGATTCACCAGTGTGAAACATAAACCCCCACCCGTCAGATTCACCAGTGTGAAACATAAACCCCCACCCGTCAGATTCATCAGTGTGAAACATAAACCCCCCCCCCGTCAGATTCATCAGTGTGAAACATAAACCCCCCCCGTCAGATTCATCAGTGTGAAACATAAACCCCCCCCGTCAGATTCATCAGTGTGAAACATAAACCCCCCCGTCAGATTCATCAGTGTGAAACATAAACCCCCCCCCGTCAGATTCATCAGTGTGAAACATAAACCCCCCTCTCAGATTCACCAGTGTGAAACATAAACCCCCCTCTCAGATTCACCAGTGTGAAACATAAACCCCCTCTCAGATTCACCAGTGTGAAACATAAACCCCCTCTCAGATTCACCAGTGTGAAACATAACCCCCATCTCAGATTCACCAGTGTGAAACATAAACCCCCTCTCAGATTCACCAGTGTGAAACATAAACCCCCTCTCAGATTCACCAGTGTGAAACATAACCCCCATCTCAGATTCACCAGTGTGAAACATAAACCCCCTCTCAGATTCACCAGTGTGAAACATAAACCCCCTCTCAGATTCACCAGTGTGAAACATAAACCCCCTCTCAGATTCACCAGTGTGAAACATAACCCCCCTCTCAGATTCACCAGTGTGAAACATAACCCCCATCTCAGATTGACCAGTGTGAAACATAACCCACCGCCAGATTCACCCGTGTGAAACATAAACACCAACGCCAGATTCACCAGTGTGAAACATAAACACCCCCGCTAGATTCACCAGTGTGAAACATAAACACCAACGCCAGATTCACTAGTGTGAAACATAAACACCCCCGGTCAGATTCACCAGTGTGAAACATAAAACCCCCCCCTGTCAGATTCATCAGTATGAAAAATAAACCCCCCCCCGTCAGATTCATCAGTGTGAAACATAAACACCGCCCCCGTCAGATTCACCAGTGTGAAACATAAAACCCCCCCCGTCAGATTCATCAGTGTGAAACATAAAACCCCCCCCTGTCAGATTCATCAGTGTGAAACATAAAACCCCCCCCTGTCAGATTCATCAGTATGAAAAATAAACCCCCCCCCGTCAGATTCATCAGTGTGAAACATAAACACCGCCCCCGTCAGAATCACCAGTGTGAAACATAAAACCCCCCCCGTCAGATTCATCAGTGTGAAACATAAACCCCACCCCCTCTGTCAGATTCATCAGTGTGAAACATAAACCCCACTGTGGTCATATTCAGCAGTGTGAAACATAAACCCCACCCCGTCAGATTCATCAGTGTGAAACATAAACCCCCCCCCCTGTCAGATTCATCAGTGTGAAACATAAACCCCCCCCCCGTCAGATTCACCAGTGTGAAACATAAACCCCACCACCGTCAGATTCATCAGTGTGAAACATAAACCCCCCCCCGTCAGATTCATCAGTGTGAAATATAAACCCCCCCGTCAGATTCATCAGTGTGAAACATAAACCCCCCCGTCAGATTCATCAGTGTGAAACATAAAACCCCACCCGTCAGATTCATCAGTGTGAAATATAAACCCCCCCCGTCAGATTCACCAGTGTGAAACATAAACCCCCACCCGTCAGATTCACCAGTGTGAAACATAAACCCCCACCCGTCAGATTCATCAGTGTGAAACATAAACCCCCCCCCCCCGTCAGATTCATCAGTGTGAAACATAAAACCCCCCCCGTCAGATTCATCAGTGTGAAACATAAACCCCCCCCCCCCCCGTCAGATTCATCAGTGTGAAACATAAACCCCCACCCCCGGTCAGATTCATCAGTGTGAAACATAAACCCACCCCCCCCGTCAGATTCATCAGTGTGAAACATAAACCCCCACCCCCGGTCAGATTCATCAGTGTGAAACATAAACCCCCCCCCTCCTTAAGATTCATCAGTGTGAAACATAAACCCCCCTGTCAGATTCATCAGTGTGAAACATAAACCCCCCCCCCGTCAGATTCATCAGTGTGAAACATAAACCCCCCTCTCAGATTCACCAGTGTGAAACATAAACCCCCCTCTCAGATTCACCAGTGTGAAACATAAACCCCCTCTCAGATTCACCAGTGTGAAACATAAACCCCCTCTCAGATTCACCAGTGTGAAACATAACCCCCATCTCAGATTCACCAGTGTGAAACATAAACCCCCTCTCAGATTCACCAGTGTGAAACATAAACCCCCTCTCAGATTCACCAGTGTGAAACAGAACCCCCATCTCAGATTCACCAGTGTGAAACATAAACCCCCTCTCAGATTCACCAGTGTGAAACATAAACCCCCTCTCAGATTCACCAGTGTGAAACATAAACCCCCTCTCAGATTCACCAGTGTGAAACATAACCCCCCTCTCAGATTAACCAGTGTGAAACATAACCCCCATCTCAGATTGACCAGTGTGAAACATAACCCACCGCCAGATTCACCCGTGTGAAACATAAACACCAACGCCAGATTCACCAGTGTGAAACATAAACACCCCCGCTAGATTCACCAGTGTGAAACATAAACACCAACGCCAGATTCACTAGTGTGAAACATAAACACCCCCGGTCAGATTCACCAGTGTGAAACATAAACACCAACGCCAGATTCACTAGTGTGAAACATAAACACCCCCGGTCAGATTCACCAGTGTGAAATATAAACCACCCACCCCCACCCCCCGTCAGATTCATCAGTATGAAACATAAACCACCCACCCCGTCAGATTCACCAGTGTGAATCATAAAACCCCCCCTGTCAGATTCATCAGTGTGAAACATAAACCACCCACCCCGTCAGATTCACCAGTGTGAAACATAAACCACACCCCCCCCGTCAGATTCATCAGTGTGAAACATAAACCCCCACCATCAGATTCATCAGTGTGAAACATAAAACCCCCCCCCGTCAGATTCATCAGTGTGAAACATAAACCCCCACCCCCTTCAGATTCATCAGTGTGAAACATAAACCCCCCCCCTGTCAGATTCATCAGTGTGAAACATAAAACCCCCCCCTGTCAGATTCATCAGTATGAAAAATAAACCCCCCCCCGTGAGATTCATCAGTGTGAAACATAAACACCGCCCCCGTCAGATTCACCAGTGTGAAACATAAAACCCCCCCCGTCAGATTCATCAGTGTGAAACATAAACCCCACCCCCTCTGTCAGATTCATCAGTGTGAAACATAAACCCCACCGTGGTCATATTCAGCAGTGTGAAACATAAACCCCCCCCCGTCAGATTCATCAGTGTGAAACATAAACCCCCCCCGTCAGATTCACCAGTGTGAAACATAAACCCCACCACCGTCAGATTCATCAATGTGAAACATAAACCCCCCCCCCGTCAGATTCATCAGTGTGAAATATAAACCCCCCCCGTCAGATTCATCAGTGTGAAACATAAACCCCCCCGTCAGATTCATCAGTGTGAAACATAAAACCCCACCCGTCAGATTCATCAGTGTGAAATATAAACCCCCCCCGTCAGATTCACCAGTGTGAAACATAAACCCCCACCCGTCAGATTCACCAGTGTGAAACATAAACCCCCACCAGTCAGATTCATCAGTGTGAAACATAAACCACCCCCCCCCCCGTCAGATTCATCAGTGTGAAACATGAAACCCCCCCATCAGATTCATCAGTGTGAAACATAAACCCCCCCCCCACCCCCGTCAGATTCATCAGTGTGAAACATAAACCCCCACCCCCGGTCAGATTCATCAGTGTGAAACATAAACCCCCCCCCACCGTCAGATTCATCAGTGTGAAACATAAACCCCCCCCCCCGTCAGATTCATCAGTGTGAAACATAAACCCCCCCCCCCCCCTTAAGATTCATCAGTGTGAAACATAAACCCCCCTGTCAGATTCATCAGTGTGAAACATAAACCCCCCCCCGTCAGATTCATCAGTGTGAAACATAAACCCCCCCGGTCAGATTCATCAGTGTGAAACATAAACCCCCCGCGTCAGATTCATCAGTGTGAAACATAAACCCCCCCCCACAGATTCATCAGTGTGAAACATAAACCCCCCCCGTCAGATTCATCAGTGTGAAACATAAACACCCCCCCGTCAGATTCATCAGTGTGAAACATAAACCCCCCTCTCAGATTCACCAGTGTGAAACATAAACCCCCTCTAGATTCACCAGTGTGAAACATAAACCCCCTCTCAGATTCACCAGTGTGAAACATAACCCCCATCTCAGATTCACCAGTGTGAAACATAAACCCCCTCTCAGATTCACCAGTGTGAAACATAAACCCCCTCTCAGATTCACCAGTGTGAAACATAACCCCCCTCTCAGATTCACCAGTGTGAAACATAACCCCCATCTCAGATTGACCAGTGTGAAACATAACCCACCGCCAGATTCACCCGTGTGAAACATAAACACCAACGCCAGATTCACCAGTGTGAAACATAAACACCCCCGCTAGATTCACCAGTGTGAAACATAAACACCAACGCCAGATTCACTAGTGTGAAACATAAACACCCCCGGTCAGATTCACCAGTGTGAAACATAAACCCCCCCCCCCCGTCAGATTCATCAGTGTGAAACATAAACCCCCCCCCGTCAGATTCATCAGTGTGAAACATAAACCCCTCCCCCCCGTCAGATGCATCAGTGTGAAACATAAACCCCCACCCCCGGTCAGATTCATCAGTGTGAAACATAAACCCCCCCCCCCCCCCGTCAGATTCATCAGTGTGAAACATAAAACCCCCCCCCCGTCAGATTCATCAGTGTGAAACATAAACCCCCCCCGTCAGATTCATCAGTGTGAAACATAAACCCCCACCCGTCAGATTCATCAGTGTGAAACATAAACCCCCCCGTCAGATTCATCAGTGTGAAACATAAACCCCCCCCCGTCAGATTCATCAGTGTGAAACATAAACCCCCCCCGTCAGATTCATCAGTGTGAAACATAAACCCCCCCCGTCAGATTCATCAGTGTGAAACATAAAACCCCCCCCTGTCAGATTCATCAGTGTGAAACATAAACCCCCCCCGTCAGATTCACCAGTGTGAAACATAAACCCCACCCCCGTCAGATTCATCAGTGTGAAACATAAACCCCCCCCCCCCCGTCAGATTCATCAGTGTGAAATATAAAACCCCCCCGTCAGATTCATCAGTGTGAAACATAAACCCACCCCCCGTCAGATTCATCAGTGTGAAACATAAACCCCCCCCCCCGTCAGATTCATCAGTGTGAAACATAAACCCCCCCCCCCTTAAGATTCATCAGTGTGAAACATAAACCCCCCTGTCAGATTCATCAGTGTGAAACATAAACCCCCCCCCGTCAGATTCATCAGTGTGAAACATAAACCCCCCCGGTCAGATTCATCAGTGTGAAACATAAACCCCCCGCGTCAGATTCATCAGTGTGAAACATAAACCCCCCCCCACAGATTCATCAGTGTGAAACATAAACCCCCCCCGTCAGATTCATCAGTGTGAAACATAAACCCCCCCCCGTCAGATTCATCAGTGTGAAACATAAACCCCCCTCTCAGATTCACCAGTGTGAAACATAAACCCCCTCTAGATTCACCAGTGTGAAACATAAACCCCATCTCAGATTCACCAGTGTGAAACATAACCCCCATCTCAGATTCACCAGTGTGAAACATAAACCCCCTCTCAGATTCACCAGTGTGAAACATAAACCCCCTCTCAGATTCACCAGTGTGAAACATAACCCCCCTCTCAGATTCACCAGTGTGAAACATAACCCCCATCTCAGATTGACCAGTGTGAAACATAACCCACCGCCAGATTCACCCGTGTGAAACATAAACACCCCCGGTCAGATTCACCAGTGTGAAACATAAACCCCCCCCCCCCCCGTCAGATTCATCAGTGTGAAACATAAACCCCCCCCCGTCAGATTCATCAGTGTGAAACATAAACCCCTCCCCCCCGTCAGATTCATCAGTGTGAAACATAAACCCCCACCCCCGGTCAGATTCATCAGTGTGAAACATAAACCCCCCCCCCCCCCGTCAGATTCATCAGTGTGAAACATAAAACCCCCCCCCCGTCAGATTCATCAGTGTGAAACATAAACCCCCCCCGTCAGATTCATCAGTGTGAAACATAAACCCCCACCCGTCAGATTCATCAGTGTGAAACATAAACCCCCCCGTCAGATTCATCAGTGTGAAACATAAACCCCCCCCCGTCAGATTCATCAGTGTGAAACTTAAACCCCCCCCGTCAGATTCATCAGTGTGAAACATAAACCCCCCCCGTCAGATTCATCAGTGTGAAACATAAACCCCCCCCGTCAGATTCACCAGTGTGAAACATAAACCCCACCCCCGTCAGATTCATCAGTGTGAAACATAAACCCCCCCCCCCCGTCAGATTCATCAGTGTGAAATATAAAACCCCCCCGTCAGATTCATCAGTGTGAAACATAAACCCCCCCGTCAGATTCATCAGTGTGAAACATAAAACCCCACCCGTCAGATTCATCAGTGTGAAATATAAACCCCCCCCGTCAGATTCACCAGTGTGAAACATAAACCCCCACCCGTCAGATTCACCAGTGTGAAACATAAACCCCCACCCGTCAGATTCATCAGTGTGAAACATAAACCCCCCCCCCCCGTCAGATTCATCAGTGTGAAACATAAACCCCCCCCCCGTCAGATTCATCAGTGTGAAACATAAACCCCTCCCCCCCGTCAGATTCATCAGTGTGAAACATAAACCCCTCCCCCCCGTCAGATTCATCAGTGTGAAACATAAACCCCCACCCCCGGTCAGATTCATCAGTGTGAAACATAAACCCCCCCCCCCCCGTCAGATTCATCAGTGTGAAACATAAACCCCCCCCCGTCAGATTCATCAGTGTGAAACATAAACCCCTCCCCCCCGTCAGATGCATCAGTGTGAAACATAAACCCCCACCCCCGGTCAGATTCATCAGTGTGAAACATAAACCCCCCCCCCCCCCCGTCAGATTCATCAGTGTGAAACATAAACCCCCCCCCCCCCCCGTCAGATTCATCAGTGTGAAACATAAACCCCCCCCGTCAGATTCATCAGTGTGAAACATAAACCCCCACCCGTCAGATTCATCAGTGTGAAACATAAACCCCCCCGTCAGATTCATCAGTGTGAAACATAAACCCCCCCCCGTCAGATTCATCAGTGTGAAACATAAACCCCCCCCGTCAGATTCATCAGTGTGAAACATAAACCCCCCCCGTCAGATTCATCAGTGTGAAACATAAAACCCCCCCCTGTCAGATTCATCAGTGTGAAACATAAACCCCCCCCGTCAGATTCACCAGTGTGAAACATAAACCCCACCCCCGTCAGATTCATCAGTGTGAAACATAAACCCCCCCGCCCCCGTCAGATTCATCAGTGTGAAATATAAAACCCCCCCGTCAGATTCATCAGTGTGAAACATAAACCCCCTCTCAGATTCACCAGTGTGAAACATAACCCCCCTCTCAGATTCACCAGTGTGAAACATAACCCCCATCTCAGATTCACCAGTGTGAAACATAAACCCCCTCTCAGATTCACCAGTGTGAAACATAACCCCCCTCTCAGATTCACCAGTGTGAAACATAACCCCCATCTCAGATTGACCAGTGTGAAACATAACCCACCGCCAGATTCACCCGTGTGAAACATAAACACCAACGCCAGATTCACCAGTGTGAAACATAAACACCCCCGCTAGATTCACCAGTGTGAAACATAAACACCAACGCCAGATTCACTAGTGTGAAACATAAACACCCCCGGTCAGATTCACCAGTGTGAAACATAAACCCCCCCCCCCCCGTCAGATTCATCAGTGTGAAACATAAACCCCCCCCCGTCAGATTCATCAGTGTGAAACATAAACCCCTCCCCCCCGTCAGATTCATCAGTGTGAAACATAAACCCCCACCCCCGGTCAGATTCATCAGTGTGAAACATAAACCCCCCCCCCCCCCCCCGTCAGATTCATCAGTGTGAAACATAAAACCCCCCCCCCCGTCAGATTCATCAGTGTGAAACATAAACCCCCCCCGTCAGATTCATCAGTGTGAAACATAAACCCCCACCCGTCAGATTCATCAGTGTGAAACATAAACCCCCCCGTCAGATTCATCAGTGTGAAACATAAACCCCCCCCCGTCAGATTCATCAGTGTGAAACTTAAACCCCCCCCGTCAGATTCATCAGTGTGAAACATAAACCCCCCCCGTCAGATTCATCAGTGTGAAACATAAACCCCCCCCGTCAGATTCACCAGTGTGAAACATAAACCCCACCCCCGTCAGATTCATCAGTGTGAAACATAAACCCCCCCCCCCGTCAGATTCATCAGTGTGAATTATAAAACCCCCCCGTCAGATTCATCAGTGTGAAACATAAACCCCCCCGTCAGATTCATCAGTGTGAAACATAAAACCCCACCCGTCAGATTCATCAGTGTGAAATATAAACCCCCACCCGTCAGATTCACCAGTGTGAAACATAAACCCCCACCCGTCAGATTCATCAGTGTGAAACATAAACCCCCCCCCCCCCCGTCAGATTCATCAGTGTGAAACATAAACCCCCCCCCCGTCAGATTCATCAGTGTGAAACATAAACCCCTCCCCCCCGTCAGATTCATCAGTGTGAAACATAAACCCCCACCCCCGGTCAGATTCATCAGTGTGAAACATAAACCCCCCCCCCCCCCGTCAGATTCATCAGTGTGAAACATAAACCCCCCCCCCCCCTTCAGATTCATCAGTGTGAAACATAAACCCCCCCCCGTCAGATTCATCAGTGTGAAACATAAACCCCCACCCGTCAGATTCATCAGTGTGAAACATAAACCCCCCCGTCAGATTCATCAGTGTGAAACATAAACCCCCCCCCGTCAGATTCATCAGTGTGAAACATAAACCCCCCCCATCAGATTCATCAGTGTGAAACATAAACCCCCCCGTCAGATTCATCAGTGTGAAACATAAACCCCCCCATCAGATTCATCAGTGTGAAACATAAACCCCCCCCATCAGATTCATCAGTGTGAAACATAAACCCCCCCGTCAGATTCATCAGTGTGAAACATAAACCCCCCCGTCAGATTCATCAGTGTGAAACATAAACCCCCCCGTCAGATTCATCAGTGTGAAACATAAAACCCCACCCGTCAGATTCATCAGTGTGAAATATAAACCCCCCCCGTCAGATTCACCAGTGTGAAACATAAACCCCCACCCGTCAGATTCACCAGTGTGAAACATAAACCCCCACCCGTCAGATTCATCAGTGTGAAACATAAACCCCCCCCCCCCCGTCAGATTCATCAGTGTGAAACATAAACCCCCCCCCCGTCAGATTCATCAGTGTGAAACATAAACCCCTGCCCCCCGGCAGATTCATCAGTGTGAAACATAAACCCCCACCCCCGGTCAGATTCATCAGTGTGAAACATAAACCCCCCCCCCCCCGTCAGATTCATCAGTGTGAAACATAAACCCCCCCCCCCCGTCAGATTCATCAGTGTGAAACATAAACCCCCCCCCGTCAGATTCATCAGTGTGAAACATAAACCCCCACCCGTCAGATTCATCAGTGTGAAACATAAACCCCCCCGTCAGATTCATCAGTGTGAAACATAAACCCCCCCCCGTCAGATTCATCAGTGTGAAACATAAACCCCCCCCATCAGATTCATCAGTGTGAAACATAAACCCCCCCGTCAGATTCATCAGTGTGAAACATAAACCCCCCCATCAGATTCATCAGTGTGAAACATAAAACCCCCCCCTGTCAGATTCATCAGTATGAAAAATAAACCCCCCCCCGTCAGATTCATCAGTGTGAAACATAAACCCCGCCACCCCGTCAGATTCATCAGTGTGAAACATAAACCCCCCCCTGTCAGATTCATCAGTGTGAAACATAAACCCCCCGTCAGATTCATCAGTGTGAAACATAAAACCCCCCCCGTCAGATTCATCAGTGTGAAACATAAACCCCCCCCCCGTCAGATTCATCAGTGTGAAACATAAACCCCCCCGTCAGATTCATCAGTGTCAAACATAAAACCCCCCCTGTTAGATTCACGTGTGAAACATAAACCCCCCCCGTCAGATTCATCAGTTTGAAACATAAAACCCCCCGCGTCAGATTCATCAGTGTGTCATATAAACCCCACCCCCGTCAGATTCATCAGTGTGAAACATAAAACCCCCCCGTCAGATTCATCGGTGTGAAACATAAGCCTCCCCCCCCGTCAGATTCATCAGTGTGAAACATAAACCCCGCCACCCCGTCAGATTCATCAGTGTGAAACATAAACCCCCCCCTGTCAGATTCATCAGTGTGAAACATAAACCCCCCGTCAGATTCATCAGTGTGAAACATAAACCCCCCCCCCGGCAGATTCACCAGTGAGAAACATAAACCCCACCCCCCCGTCAAATTCATCAGTGTGAAACATAAACCCCCCCCCGGCAGATTCACCAGTGTGAAACATAAACCCCCCCCCACCCCATCAGATTCATCAGTGTGAAACATAAAACCCCCGTCAGATTCACCAGTGTGAAACATAAACCCCCCCCCGTCAGATTCATCAGTGTGACACATAAAACCCCCGTCAGATTCATCAGTGTGAAACATAAACCCCCCCTCGTCAGATTCACCAGTGTGAAACATAAATCCACCCCCCCTGTCAGATTCATCAGTGTGAAACATAAACCCCCCCTCGTCAGATTCATCAGTGTGAAACATAAATCCACCCCCCCTGTCAGATTCATCAGTGTGAAACATAAATCCACCCCCCCTGTCAGATTCATCAGTGTGAAACATAAACCCCCCCCTCGTCAGATTCATCAGTGTGAAACATAAATCCACCCCCCCTGTCAGATTCATCAGTGTGAAACATAAATCCACCCCCCCTGTCAGATTCATCAGTGTGAAACATAAACCTCCCCTCGTCAGATTCATCAGTGTGAAACATAAATCCACCCCCCCTGTCAGATTCATCAGTGTGAAACATAAACCCCCCCTCGTCAGATTCATCAGTGTGAAACATAAATCCACCCCCCCTGTCAGATTCATCAGTGTGAAACATAAACCCCCCCCTCGTCAGATTCATCAGTGTGAAACATAAATCCACCCCCCCCCCCCCCCGTCAGATTCATCAGTGTGTAACATAAACCCCCCCGCGGTCATATTCAGCAGTGTGAAACATAAACCCCCACCCGTCAGATTCATCAGTGTGAAATATAAACCCCCCCCCCCGTCAGATTCACCAGTGTGAAACATAAACCCCCACCCGTCAGATTCATCAGTGTGAAACATAAACCCCCCCCCCCCGTCAGATTCATCAGTGTGAAACATAAACCCCCCCACCCCTTCAGATTCATCAGTGTGAAACATAAATCCACCCCCCCCCTGTCAGATTCATCAGTGTGAAACATAAACCCCCCCGCGGTCATATTCAGCAGTGTGAAACATAAACCCCCACCCGTCAGATTCATCAGTGTGAAATATAAACCCCCCCCCCGTCAGATTCACCAGTGTGAAACATAAACCCCCACCCGTCAGATTCATCAGTGTGAAACATAAACCCCCCCCCCGTCAGATTCATCAGTGTGAAACATAAACCCCCCCCCCCCTTCTGATTCATCAGTGTGAAACATAAACACCCCCCCGTCAGATTCACCAGTGTGAAACATAAACCCCCACCCGTCAGATTCATCAGTGTGAAATATAAACCCCCCCGTCAGATTCACCAGTGTGAAACATAAACCCCCACCCGTCAGATTCATCAGTGTGAAATATAACCCCCCCCCCGTCAGATTCCTCAGTGTGAAACATAAACCGCACCCCCGTCAGATTCCTCAGTGTGAAACATAAACCTCCCCCGTCAGATTCATCAGGGTGAAATATAACCCCCCCCCGTCAGATTCCTCAGTGTGAAACATAAACCGCCCCCCCGTCAGATTCCTGAGTGTGAAACATAAACCGCCCCCCCCGTCAGATTCCTCAGTGTGAAATATAAACCCCCCCCGTCAGATTCACCAGTGTGAAACATAAACCCCCACCCGTCAGATTCACCAGTGTGAAACATAAACCCCCCCCATCAGATTCACCAGTGTGAAACATAAACCCCCACCCGTCAGATTCCTCAGTGTGAAACATAAACCGCCCCCCCCGTCAGATTCCTCAGTGTGAAACATAAACCCCTCCCCCCGTCAGATTCATCAGTGTGAAACATTAACCCCCCCACCCCGTCAGATTCATCAGTGTGAAACATAAACCAACCCCCGTCAGATTCATCAGAGTGAAATATAAACCCCCCCCCCCGTCAGATTCATCAGTGAGAAACATAAACCCTACCCCCCCGTCAGATTCATCAGTGTGAAACATAAACCCCCCCCGTCAGATTCATCAGTGTGAAACATAAACCCCCCCCCGTCAGATTCATCAGAGTGAAACATAAACCCCCCCCGCCAGATTCACCAGTGAGAAACATAAACACCACCCCCCGTAAGATACACCAGTGAGAAACATAACCCCCCCCCCCGTCAGATTCATAAGTGAGAAACATAAACCCCCCCCATCAGATTCACCAGTGAGAAACATAAACCCCCCCCCGTCAGATTCATAAGTGAGAAACATAAACCTCCCCCGTCAGACACACCAGTGAGAAACATAAACCCCACCCCCCATCAGATTCATCAGTGTGAAACATAAACCCCCCCCATCAGATTCATCAGTGTGAAACATAAACCCCCCCCCGTCAGATTCATCAGTGTGAAACATAAAACCCCCCCCTGTCAGATTCATCAGTGTGAAACATAAAACCCCCCCCTGTCAGACTCACCAGTGAGAAACATAAACCCCACCCCCCATCAGATTCATCAGTGTGAAACATTAACCCCCCGTCAGATTCATCAGTGTGAAATATAACCCCCCCCCGTCAGACTCACCAGTGTGAAACATAAACCCCCCCCCATCAGATTCCCCAGTGTGAAACATAAACCCCCCCCCGTCAGACTCACCAGTGTGAAACATAAAACGCCCCCCGTCAGATTCATCAGTGTGAAACATAAACCCCCCCCCCCGTCAGATTCATCAGTGTGAAACATAAACCCCCCCACCCCTTCAGATTCATCAGTGTGAAACATAAATCCACCCCCCCCCCTGTCAGATTCATCAGTGTGAAACATAAACCCCCCCGCGGTCATATTCAGCAGTGTGAAACATAAACCCCCACCCGTCAGATTCATCAGTGTGAAATATAAACCCCCCCCCGTCAGATTCACCAGTGTGAAACATAAACCCCCACCCGTCAGATTCATCAGTGTGAAACATAAACCCCCCCCCGTCAGATTCATCAGTGTGAAACATAAACCCCCCCCCTTCTGATTCATCAGTGTGAAACATAAACACCCCCCCGTCAGATTCACCAGTGTGAAACATAAACCCCCACCCGTCAGATTCATCAGTGTGAAATATAAACCCCCCCCGTCAGATTCACCAGTGTGAAACATAAACCCCCACCCGTCAGATTCATCAGTGTGAAATATAACCCCCCCCCCGTCAGATTCCTCAGTGTGAAACATAAACCGCACCCCCGTCAGATTCCTCAGTGTGAAACATAAACCTCCCCCGTCAGATTCATCAGGGTGAAATATAAACCCCCCCCCCCGTCAGATTCCTCAGTGTGAAACATAAACCGCCCCCCCGTCAGATTCCTGAGTGTGAAACATAAACCGCCCCCCCGTCAGATTCCTCAGTGTGAAATATAAACCCCCCCCGTCAGATTCACCAGTGTGAAACATAAACCCCCACCCGTCAGATTCACCAGTGTGAAATATAAACCCCCCCCGTCAGATTCACCAGTGTGAAACATAAACCCCCACCCGTCAGATTCACCAGTGTGAAACATAAACCCCCACCCGTCAGATTCATCAGTGTGAAACATAAACCCCCCCCCCCCCGTCAGATTCATCAGTGTGAAACATAAACCCCCCCCCCGTCAGATTCATCAGTGTGAAACATAAACCCCTCCCCCCCGTCAGATTCATCAGTGTGAAACATAAACCCCCACCCCCGGTCAGATTCATCAGTGTGAAACATAAACCCCCCCCCCCCGTCAGATTCATCAGTGTGAAACATAAACCCCCCCCCGTCAGATTCATCAGTGTGAAACATAAACCCCTCCCCCCCGTCAGATGCATCAGTGTGAAACATAAACCCCCACCCCCGGTCAGATTCATCAGTGTGAAACATAAACCCCCCCCCCCCCCCGTCAGATTCATCAGTGTGAAACATAAAACCCCCCCCCCCCCCGTCAGATTCATCAGTGTGAAACATAAACCCCCCCCGTCAGATTCATCAGTGTGAAACATAAACCCCCACCCGTCAGATTCATCAGTGTGAAACATAAACCCCCCCGTCAGATTCATCAGTGTGAAACATAAACCCCCCCCCGTCAGATTCATCAGTGTGAAACATAAACCCCCCCCGTCAGATTCATCAGTGTGAAACATAAACCCCCCCCGTCAGATTCATCAGTGTGAAACATAAAACCCCCCCTGTCAGATTCATCAGTGTGAAACATAAACCCCCCCCGTCAGATTCACCAGTGTGAAACATAAACCCCACCCCCGTCAGATTCATCAGTGTGAAACATAAACCCCCCCGCCCCCGTCAGATTCATCAGTGTGAAATATAAAACCCCCCCGTCAGATTCATCAGTGTGAAACATAAACCCCCTCTCAGATTCACCAGTGTGAAACATAACCCCCCTCTCAGATTCACCAGTGTGAAACATAACCCCCATCTCAGATTCACCAGTGTGAAACATAAACCCCCTCTCAGATTCACCAGTGTGAAACATAAACCCCCACCCGTCAGATTCATCAGTGTGAAATATAAACCCCCCCCGTCAGATTCACCAGTGTGAAACATAAACCCCCACCCGTCAGATTCATCAGTGTGAAATATAACCCCCCCCCCGTCAGATTCCTCAGTGTGAAACATAAACCGCACCCCCGTCAGATTCCTCAGTGTGAAACATAAACCTCCCCCGTCAGATTCATCAGGGTGAAATATAACCCCCCCCCGTCAGATTCCTCAGTGTGAAACATAAACCGCCCCCCCGTCAGATTCCTGAGTGTGAAACATAAACCGCCCCCCCCGTCAGATTCCTCAGTGTGAAATATAAACCCCCCCCGTCAGATTCACCAGTGTGAAACATAAACCCCCACCCGTCAGATTCACCAGTGTGAAACATAAACCCCCCCCATCAGATTCACCAGTGTGAAACATAAACCCCCACCCGTCAGATTCCTCAGTGTGAAACATAAACCGCCCCCCCGTCAGATTCCTCAGTGTGAAACATAAACCCCTCCCCCCGTCAGATTCATCAGTGTGAAACATTAACCCCCCCACCCCGTCAGATTCATCAGTGTGAAACATAAACCAACCCCCGTCAGATTCATCAGAGTGAAATATAAACCCCCCCCCCCGTCAGATTCATCAGTGAGAAACATAAACCCTACCCCCCCGTCAGATTCATCAGTGTGAAACATAAACCCCCCCCGTCAGATTCATCAGTGTGAAACATAAACCCCCCCCCGTCAGATTCATCAGAGTGAAACATAAACCCCCCCCGCCAGATTCACCAGTGAGAAACATAAACACCACCCCCCGTAAGATACACCAGTGAGAAACATAACCCCCCCCCCCGTCAGATTCATAAGTGAGAAACATAAACCCCCCCCATCAGATTCACCAGTGAGAAACATAAACCCCCCCCCGTCAGATTCATAAGTGAGAAACATAAACCTCCCCCGTCAGACACACCAGTGAGAAACATAAACCCCACCCCCCATCAGATTCATCAGTGTGAAACATAAACCCCCCCCCATCAGATTCATCAGTGTGAAACATAAACCCCCCCCCGTCAGATTCATCAGTGTGAAACATAAAACCCCCCCCTGTCAGATTCATCAGTGTGAAACATAAAACCCCCCCCTGTCAGACTCACCAGTGAGAAACATAAACCCCACCCCCCATCAGATTCATCAGTGTGAAACATTAACCCCCCGTCAGATTCATCAGTGTGAAATATAACCCCCCCCCGTCAGACTCACCAGTGTGAAACATAAACCCCCCCCCATCAGATTCCCCAGTGTGAAACATAAACCCCCCCCCGTCAGACTCACCAGTGTGAAACATAAAACGCCCCCCGTCAGATTCATCAGTGTGAAACATAAACCCCCCCCCCCGTCAGATTCATCAGTGTGAAACATAAACCCCCCCACCCCTTCAGATTCATCAGTGTGAAACATAAATCCACCCCCCCCCCTGTCAGATTCATCAGTGTGAAACATAAACCCCCCCGCGGTCATATTCAGCAGTGTGAAACATAAACCCCCACCCGTCAGATTCATCAGTGTGAAATATAAACCCCCCCCCGTCAGATTCACCAGTGTGAAACATAAACCCCCACCCGTCAGATTCATCAGTGTGAAACATAAACCCCCCCCCGTCAGATTCATCAGTGTGAAACATAAACCCCCCCCCTTCTGATTCATCAGTGTGAAACATAAACACCCCCCCGTCAGATTCACCAGTGTGAAACATAAACCCCCACCCGTCAGATTCATCAGTGTGAAATATAAACCCCCCCCGTCAGATTCACCAGTGTGAAACATAAACCCCCACCCGTCAGATTCATCAGTGTGAAATATAACCCCCCCCCCGTCAGATTCCTCAGTGTGAAACATAAACCGCACCCCCGTCAGATTCCTCAGTGTGAAACATAAACCTCCCCCGTCAGATTCATCAGGGTGAAATATAACCCCCCCCCGTCAGATTCCTCAGTGTGAAACATAAACCGCCCCCCCCGTCAGATTCCTGAGTGTGAAACATAAACCGCCCCCCCGTCAGATTCCTCAGTGTGAAATATAAACCCCCCCCGTCAGATTCACCAGTGTGAAACATAAACCCCCACCCGTCAGATTCACCAGTGTGAAATATAAACCCCCCCCGTCAGATTCACCAGTGTGAAACATAAACCCCCACCCGTCAGATTCACCAGTGTGAAACATAAACCCCCACCCGTCAGATTCATCAGTGTGAAACATAAACCCCCCCCCCCCGTCAGATTCATCAGTGTGAAACATAAACCCCCCCCCCGTCAGATTCATCAGTGTGAAACATAAACCCCTCCCCCCCGTCAGATTCATCAGTGTGAAACATAAACCCCCACCCCCGGTCAGATTCATCAGTGTGAAACATAAACCCCCCCCCCCCCGTCAGATTCATCAGTGTGAAACATAAACCCCCCCCCGTCAGATTCATCAGTGTGAAACATAAACCCCTCCCCCCCGTCAGATGCATCAGTGTGAAACATAAACCCCCACCCCCGGTCAGATTCATCAGTTGAAACATAAACCCCCCCCCCCCCCGTCAGATTCATCAGTGTGAAACATAAAACCCCCCCCCCCCCCCCGTCAGATTCATCAGTGTGAAACATAAACCCCCCCCGTCAGATTCATCAGTGTGAAACATAAACCCCCACCCGTCAGATTCATCAGTGTGAAACATAAACCCCCCCGTCAGATTCATCAGTGTGAAACATAAACCCCCCCCCGTCAGATTCATCAGTGTGAAACATAAACCCCCCCCGTCAGATTCATCAGTGTGAAACATAAACCCCCCCCGTCAGATTCATCAGTGTGAAACATAAAACCCCCCCCTGTCAGATTCATCAGTGTGAAACATAAACCCCCCCCGTCAGATTCACCAGTGTGAAACATAAACCCCACCCCCGTCAGATTCATCAGTGTGAAACATAAACCCCCCCGCCCCCGTCAGATTCATCAGTGTGAAATATAAAACCCCCCCGTCAGATTCATCAGTGTGAAACATAAACCCCCTCTCAGATTCACCAGTGTGAAACATAACCCCCCTCTCAGATTCACCAGTGTGAAACATAACCCCCATCTCAGATTCACCAGTGTGAAACATAAACCCCCTCTCAGATTCACCAGTGTGAAACATAACCCCCCTCTCAGATTCACCAGTGTGAAACATAACCCCCATCTCAGATTGACCAGTGTGAAACATAACCCACCGCCAGATTCACCCGTGTGAAACATAAACACCAACGCCAGATTCACCAGTGTGAAACATAAACACCCCCGCTAGATTCACCAGTGTGAAACATAAACACCAACGCCAGATTCACTAGTGTGAAACATAAACACCCCCGGTCAGATTCACCAGTGTGAAACATAAACCCCCCCCCCCCCCCGTCAGATTCATCAGTGTGAAACATAAACCCCCCCCCGTCAGATTCATCAGTGTGAAACATAAACCCCTCCCCCCCGTCAGATTCATCAGTGTGAAACATAAACCCCCACCCCCGGTCAGATTCATCAGTGTGAAACATAAACCCCCCCCCCCCCCCCGTCAGATTCATCAGTGTGAAACATAAAACCCCCCCCCCGTCAGATTCATCAGTGTGAAACATAAACCCCCCCCGTCAGATTCATCAGTGTGAAACATAAACCCCCACCCGTCAGATTCATCAGTGTGAAACATAAACCCCCCCGTCAGATTCATCAGTGTGAAACATAAACCCCCCCCCGTCAGATTCATCAGTGTGAAACTTAAACCCCCCCCGTCAGATTCATCAGTGTGAAACATAAACCCCCCCCGTCAGATTCATCAGTGTGAAACATAAACCCCCCCCGTCAGATTCACCAGTGTGAAACATAAACCCCACCCCCGTCAGATTCATCAGTGTGAAACATAAACCCCCCCCCCCGTCAGATTCATCAGTGTGAATTATAAAACCCCCCCGTCAGATTCATCAGTGTGAAACATAAACCCCCCCGTCAGATTCATCAGTGTGAAACATAAAACCCCACCCGTCAGATTCATCAGTGTGAAATATAAACCCCCCCCGTCAGATTCACCAGTGTTAAACATAAACCCCCACCCGTCAGATTCACCAGTGTGAAACATAAACCCCCACCCGTCAGATTCATCAGTGTGAAACATAAACCCCCCCCCCCCCGTCAGATTCATCAGTGTGAAACATAAACCCCCCCCCCCGTCAGATTCATCAGTGTGAAACATAAACCCCTCCCCCCCGTCAGATTCATCAGTGTGAAACATAAACCCCCACCCCCGGTCAGATTCATCAGTGTGAAACATAAACCCCCCCCCCCCCCCGTCAGATTCATCAGTGTGAAACATAACCCCCCCCCCCCCGTCAGATTCATCAGTGTGAAACATAAACCCCCCCCCGTCAGATTCATCAGTGTGAAACATAAACCCCCACCCGTCAGATTCATCAGTGTGAAACATAAACCCCCCCGTCAGATTCATCAGTGTGAAACATAAACCCCCCCCCGTCAGATTCATCAGTGTGAAACATAAACCCCCCCCATCAGATTCATCAGTGTGAAACATAAACCCCCCCGTCAGATTCATCAGTGTGAAACATAAACCCCCCCATCAGATTCATCAGTGTGAAACATAAACCCCCCCCATCAGATTCATCAGTGTGAAACATAAACCCCCCCGTCAGATTCATCAGTGTGAAACATAAACCCCCCCGTCAGATTCATCAGTGTGAAACATAAACCCCCCCGTCAGATTCATCAGTGTGAAACATAAAACCCCACCCGTCAGATTCATCAGTGTGAAATATAAACCCCCCCCGTCAGATTCACCAGTGTGAAACATAAACCCCCACCCGTCAGATTCACCAGTGTGAAACATAAACCCCCACCCGTCAGATTCATCAGTGTGAAACATAAACCCCCCCCCCCCCGTCAGATTCATCAGTGTGAAACATAAACCCCCCCCCGTCAGATTCATCAGTGTGAAACATAAACCCCTGCCCCCCGGCAGATTCATCAGTGTGAAACATAAACCCCCACCCCCGGTCAGATTCATCAGTGTGAAACATAAACCCCCCCCCCCCCGTCAGATTCATCAGTGTGAAACATAAACCCCCCCCCCCCGTCAGATTCATCAGTGTGAAACATAAACCCCCCCCCGTCAGATTCATCAGTGTGAAACATAAACCCCCACCCGTCAGATTCATCAGTGTGAAACATAAACCCCCCCGTCAGATTCATCAGTGTGAAACATAAACCCCCCCCCGTCAGATTCATCAGTGTGAAACATAAACCCCCCCCATCAGATTCATCAGTGTGAAACATAAACCCCCCCGTCAGATTCATCAGTGTGAAACATAAACCCCCCCATCAGATTCATCAGTGTGAAACATAAAACCCCCCCCTGTCAGATTCATCAGTATGAAAAATAAACCCCCCCCCGTCAGATTCATCAGTGTGAAACATAAACCCCGCCACCCCGTCAGATTCATCAGTGTGAAACATAAACCCCCCCCTGTCAGATTCATCAGTGTGAAACATAAACCCCCCGTCAGATTCATCAGTGTGAAACATAAAACCCCCCCCGTCAGATTCATCAGTGTGAAACATAAACCCCCCCCCCGTCAGATTCATCAGTGTGAAACATAAACCCCCCCGTCAGATTCATCAGTGTCAAACATAAAACCCCCCCTGTTAGATTCACGTGTGAAACATAAACCCCCCCCGTCAGATTCATCAGTTTGAAACATAAAACCCCCCGCGTCAGATTCATCAGTGTGTCATATAAACCCCACCCCCGTCAGATTCATCAGTGTGAAACATAAAACCCCCCCGTCAGATTCATCGGTGTGAAACATAAGCCTCCCCCCCCGTCAGATTCATCAGTGTGAAACATAAACCCCGCCACCCCCGTCAGATTCATCAGTGTGAAACATAAACCCCCCCCTGTCAGATTCATCAGTGTGAAACATAAACCCCCCGTCAGATTCATCAGTGTGAAACATAAAACCCCCCCCCGGCAGATTCACCAGTGAGAAACATAAACCCCACCCCCCCGTCAAATTCATCAGTGTGAAACATAAACCCCCCCCCGGCAGATTCACCAGTGTGAAACATAAACCCCCCCCCACCCCATCAGATTCATCAGTGTGAAACATAAAACCCCCGTCAGATTCACCAGTGTGAAACATAAACCCCCCCCCGTCAGATTCATCAGTGTGACACATAAAACCCCCGTCAGATTCATCAGTGTGAAACATAAACCCCCCCTCGTCAGATTCACCAGTGTGAAACATAAATCCACCCCCCCTGTCAGATTCATCAGTGTGAAACATAAACCCCCCCTCGTCAGATTCATCAGTGTGAAACATAAATCCACCCCCCCTGTCAGATTCATCAGTGTGAAACATAAATCCACCCCCCCTGTCAGATTCATCAGTGTGAAACATAAACCTCCCCTCGTCAGATTCATCAGTGTGAAACATAAATCCACCCCCCCTGTCAGATTCATCAGTGTGAAACATAAATCCACCCCCCCTGTCAGATTCATCAGTGTGAAACATAAACCCCCCCTCGTCAGATTCATCAGTGTGAAACATAAATCCACCCCCCCTGTCAGATTCATCAGTGTGAAACATAAACCCCCCCTCGTCAGATTCATCAGTGTGAAACATAAATCCACCCCCCCTGTCAGATTCATCAGTGTGAAACATAAACCCCCCCCTCGTCAGATTCATCAGTGTGAAACATAAATCCACACCCCCCCCCCCCCCGTCAGATTCATCAGTGTGTAACATAAACCCCCCCGCGGTCATATTCAGCAGTGTGAAACATAAACCCCCACCCGTCAGATTCATCAGTGTGAAATATAAACCCCCCCCCCCGTCAGATTCACCAGTGTGAAACATAAACCCCCACCCGTCAGATTCATCAGTGTGAAACATAAACCCCCCCCCCCCGTCAGATTCATCAGTGTGAAACATAAACCCCCCCACCCCTTCAGATTCATCAGTGTGAAACATAAATCCACCCCCCCCCTGTCAGATTCATCAGTGTGAAACATAAACCCCCCCGCGGTCATATTCAGCAGTGTGAAACATAAACCCCCACCCGTCAGATTCATCAGTGTGAAATATAAACCCCCCCCCCGTCAGATTCACCAGTGTGAAACATAAACCCCCACCCGTCAGATTCATCAGTGTGAAACATAAACCCCCCCCCCCCGTCAGATTCATCAGTGTGAAACATAAACCCCCCCCCCCTTCTGATTCATCAGTGTGAAACATAAACACCCCCCCGTCAGATTCACCAGTGTGAAACATAAACCCCCACCCGTCAGATTCATCAGTGTGAAATATAAACCCCCCCCGTCAGATTCACCAGTGTGAAACATAAACCCCCACCCGTCAGATTCATCAGTGTGAAATATAACCCCCCCCCCGTCAGATTCCTCAGTGTGAAACATAAACCGCACCCCCGTCAGATTCCTCAGTGTGAAACATAAACCTCCCCCGTCAGATTCATCAGGGTGAAATATAACCCCCCCCCGTCAGATTCCTCAGTGTGAAACATAAACCGCCCCCCCGTCAGATTCCTGAGTGTGAAACATAAACCGCCCCCCCGTCAGATTCCTCAGTGTGAAATATAAACCCCCCCCGTCAGATTCACCAGTGTGAAACATAAACCCCCACCCGTCAGATTCACCAGTGTGAAACATAAACCCCCCCCATCAGATTCACCAGTGTGAAACATAAACCCCCACCCGTCAGATTCCTCAGTGTGAAACATAAACCGCCCCCCCCGTCAGATTCCTCAGTGTGAAACATAAACCCCTCCCCCCGTCAGATTCATCAGTGTGAAACATTAACCCCCCCACCCCGTCATATTCATCAGTGTGAAACATAAACCAACCCCCGTCAGATTCATCAGAGTGAAATATAAACCCCCCCCCCCCCCCGTCAGATTCATCAGTGAGAAACATAAACCCTACCCCCCCGTCAGATTCATCAGTGTGAAACATAAACCCCCCCCGTCAGATTCATCAGTGTGAAACATAAACCCCCCCCCCGTCAGATTCATCAGAGTGAAACATAAACCCCCCCCGCCAGATTCACCAGTGAGAAACATAAACACCACCCCCCGTAAGATACACCAGTGAGAAACATAACCCCCCCCCCCGTCAGATTCATAAGTGAGAAACATAAACCCCCCCCATCAGATTCACCAGTGAGAAACATAAACCCCCCCCCGTCAGATTCATAAGTGAGAAACATAAACCTCCCCCGTCAGACACACCAGTGAGAAACATAAACCCCACCCCCCATCAGATTCATCAGTGTGAAACATAAACCCCCCCCATCAGATTCATCAGTGTGAAACATAAACCCCCCCCCCGTCAGATTCATCAGTGTGAAACATAAAACCCCCCCCTGTCAGATTCATCAGTGTGAAACATAAAACCCCCCCCCTGTCAGACTCACCAGTGAGAAACATAAACCCCACCCCCCATCAGATTCATCAGTGTGAAACATTAACCCCCCGTCAGATTCATCAGTGTGAAATATAACCCCCCCCCGTCAGACTCACCAGTGTGAAACATAAACCCCCCCCCATCAGATTCCCCAGTGTGAAACATAAACCCCCCCCCGTCAGACTCACCAGTGTGAAACATAAAACGCCCCCCGTCAGATTCATCAGTGTGAAACATAAAACCCCCACCGTCAGATTCATCAGTGTGAAACATAAACCCCACCCCTGTCAGATTCATCAGTGTGAAACATAAACCCCCCCCCCCCGTCAGATACATCAGTGTGAAACATAAACCCCCCCCCGTCAGATTCATCAGTGTGAAACATAAACCCCCACCCGTCAGATTCATCAGTGTGAAACATAAACCCCCCCGTCAGATTCATCAGTGTGAAACATAAACCCCCCCCCGTCAGATTCATCAGTGTGAAACATAAACCCCCCCCATCAGATTCATCAGTGTGAAACATAAACCCCCCCGTCAGATTCATCAGTGTGAAACATAAACCCCCCCCGTCAGATTCATCAGTGTGAAACATAAACCCCCCCCGTCAGATTCATCAGTGTGAAAGATAAAACCCCCCCTGTCAGATTCATCAGTATGAAAAATAAACCCCCCCCCGTCAGATTCATCAGTGTGAAACATAAACCCCGCCACCCCGTCAGATTCATCAGTGTGAAACATAAACCCCCCCCTGTCAGATTCATCAGTGTGAAACATAAACCCCCCGTCAGATTCATCAGTGTGAAACATAAAACCCCCCCCGTCAGATTCATCAGTGTGAAACATAAACCCCCCCCCGTCAGATTCATCAGTGTGAAACATAAACCCCCCCGTCAGATTCATCAGTGTCAAACATAAAACCCCCCCTGTTAGATTCACGTGTGAAACATAAACCCCCCCCGTCAGATTCATCAGTTTGAAACATAAAACCCCCCGCGTCAGATTCATCAGTGTGTCATATAAACCCCACCCCCGTCAGATTCATCAGTGTGAAACATAAAACCCCCCCGTCAGATTCATCAGTGTGAAACATAAACCCCGCCACCCCGTCAGATTCATCAGTGTGAAACATAAACCCCCCCCTGTCAGATTCATCAGTGTGAAACATAAACCCCCCGTCAGATTCATCAGTGTGAAACATAAAACCCCCCCCGGCAGATTCACCAGTGTGAAACATAAACCCCACCCCCCCGTCAAATTCATCAGTGTGAAACATAAACCCCCCCCCGGCAGATTCACCAGTGTGAAACATAACCCCCCCCCCACCCCGTCAGATTCATCAGTGTGAAACATAAAACCCCCGTCAGATTCACCAGTGTGAAACATAAACCCCCCCCCCCGTCAGATTCATCAGTGTGACACATAAAACCCCCGTCAGATTCATCAGTGTGAAACATAAACCCCCCCTCGTCAGATTCACCAGTGTGAAACATAAATCCACCCCCCCTGTCAGATTCATCAGTGTGAAACATAAACCCCCCCTCGTCAGATTCATCAGTGTGAAACATAAATCCACCCCCCCTGTCAGATTCATCAGTGTGAAACATAAATCCACCCCCCCTGTCAGATTCATCAGTGTGAAACATAAACCCCCCCTCGTCAGATTCATCAGTGTGAAACATAAATCCACCCCCCCCTGTCAGATTCATCAGTGTGAAACATAAATCCACCCCCCCTGTCAGATTCATCAGTGTGAAACATAAACCCCCCCTCGTCAGATTCATCAGTGTGAAACATAAATCCACCCCCCCTGTCAGATTCATCAGTGTGAAACATAAACCCCCCCCTCGTCAGATTCATCAGTGTGAAACATAAATCCACCCCCCCCCCCCGTCAGATTCATCAGTGTGAAACATAAACCCCCCCGCGGTCATATTCAGCAGTGTGAAACATAAACCCCCACCCGTCAGATTCATCAGTGTGAAATATAAACCCCCCCCCCGTCAGATTCACCAGTGTGAAACATAAACCCCCACCCGTCAGATTCATCAGTGTGAAACATAAACCCGCCCCCCGGCAGATTCATCAGTGTGAAACATAAACCCCCCCACCCCTTCAGATTCATCAGTGTGAAACATAAATCCACCCCCCCCCTGTCAGATTCATCAGTGTGAAACATAAACCCCCCCGCGGTCATATTCAGCAGTGTGAAACATAAACCCCCACCCGTCAGATTCATCAGTGTGAAATATAAACCCCCCCCCGTCAGATTCACCAGTGTGAAACATAAACCCCCACCCGTCAGATTCATCAGTGTGAAACATAAACCCCCTCCCCGTCAGATTCATCAGTGTGAAACATAAACCCCCCCCCCTTCTGATTCATCAGTGTGAAACATAAACACCCCCCCGTCAGATTCACCAGTGTGAAACATAAACCCCCACCCGTCAGATTCATCAGTGTGAAATATAAACCCCCCCCGTCAGATTCACCAGTGTGAAACATAAACCCCCACCCGTCAGATTCATCAGTGTGAAATATAACCCCCCCCCCGTCAGATTCCTCAGTGTGAAACATAAACCGCACCCACGTCAGATTCCTCAGTGTGAAACATAAACCTCCCCCGTCAGATTCATCAGGGTGAAATATAACCCCCCCCCGTCAGATTCCTCAGTGTGAAACATAAACCGCCCCCCCGTCAGATTCCTGAGTGTGAAACATAAACCGCCCCCCCGTCAGATTCCTCAGTGTGAAATATAAACCCCCCCCGTCAGATTCACCAGTGTGAAACATAAACCCCCACCCGTCAGATTCACCAGTGTGAAACATAAACCCCCCCCATCAGATTCACCAGTGTGAAACATAAACCCCCACCCGTCAGATTCCTCAGTGTGAAACATAAACCGCCCCCCCGTCAGATTCCTCAGTGTGAAACATAAACCCCTCCCCCCGTCAGATTCATCAGTGTGAAACATTAACCCCCCCACCCCGTCAGATTCATCAGTGTGAAACATAAACCAACCCCCGTCAGATTCATCAGAGTGAAATATAAACCCCCCCCCCCCGTCAGATTCATCAGTGAGAAACATAAACCCTACCCCCCCGTCAGATTCATCAGTGTGAAACATAAACCCCCCCCGTCAGATTCATCAGTGTGAAACATAAACCCCCCCCCGTCAGATTCATCAGAGTGAAACATAAACCCCCCCCGCCAGATTCACCAGTGAGAAACATAAACACCACCCCCCGTAAGATACACCAGTGAGAAACATAACCCCCCCCCCGTCAGATTCATAAGTGAGAAACATAAACCCCCCCCATCAGATTCACCAGTGAGAAACATAAACCCCCCCCCGTCAGATTCATAAGTGAGAAACATAAACCTCCCCCGTCAGACACACCAGTGAGAAACATAAACCCCACCCCCCATCAGATTCATCAGTGTGAAACATAAACCCCCCCCATCAGATTCATCAGTGTGAAACATAAACCCCCCCCCGTCAGATTCATCAGTGTGAAACATAAAACCCCCCCCTGTCAGATTCATCAGTGTGAAACATAAAACCCCCCCCTGTCAGACTCACCAGTGAGAAACATAAACCCCACCCCCCATCAGATTCATCAGTGTGAAACATTAACCCCCCGTCAGATTCATCAGTGTGAAATATAACCCCCCCCCGTCAGACTCACCAGTGTGAAACATAAACCCCCCCCCATCAGATTCCCCAGTGTGAAACATAAACCCCCCCCCGTCAGACTCACCAGTGTGAAACATAAAACGCCCCCCGTCAGATTCATCAGTGTGAAACATAAACCCCCCCCCCCGTCAGATTCATCAGTGTGAAACATAAACCCCCCCACCCCTTCAGATTCATCAGTGTGAAACATAAATCCACCCCCCCCCCTGTCAGATTCATCAGTGTGAAACATAAACCCCCCCGCGGTCATATTCAGCAGTGTGAAACATAAACCCCCACCCGTCAGATTCATCAGTGTGAAATATAAACCCCCCCCCGTCAGATTCACCAGTGTGAAACATAAACCCCCACCCGTCAGATTCATCAGTGTGAAACATAAACCCCCCCCCGTCAGATTCATCAGTGTGAAACATAAACCCCCCCCCTTCTGATTCATCAGTGTGAAACATAAACACCCCCCCGTCAGATTCACCAGTGTGAAACATAAACCCCCACCCGTCAGATTCATCAGTGTGAAATATAAACCCCCCCCGTCAGATTCACCAGTGTGAAACATAAACCCCCACCCGTCAGATTCATCAGTGTGAAATATAACCCCCCCCCCCGTCAGATTCCTCAGTGTGAAACATAAACCGCACCCCCGTCAGATTCCTCAGTGTGAAACATAAACCTCCCCCGTCAGATTCATCAGGGTGAAATATAACCCCCCCCCCGTCAGATTCCTCAGTGTGAAACATAAACCGCCCCCCCGTCAGATTCCTGAGTGTGAAACATAAACCGCCCCCCCGTCAGATTCCTCAGTGTGAAATATAAACCCCCCCCGTCAGATTCACCAGTGTGAAACATAAACCCCCACCCGTCAGATTCACCAGTGTGAAACATAAACCCCCCCCATCAGATTCACCAGTGTGAAACATAAACCCCCACCCGTCAGATTCCTCAGTGTGAAACATAAACCGCACCCCCGTCAGATTCCTCAGTGTGAAACATAAACCCCTCCCCCCGTCAGATTCATCAGTGTGAAACATTAACCCCCCCACCCCGTCAGATTCATCAGTGTGAAACATAAACCAACCCCCGTCAGATTCATCAGAGTGAAATATAAACCCCCCCCCCCCCCGTCAGATTCATCAGTGAGAAACATAAACCCTACCCCCCCGTCAGATTCATCAGTGTGAAACATAAACCCCCCCCGTCAGATTCATCAGTGTGAAACATAAACCCCCCCCCCGTCAGATTCATCAGAGTGAAACATAAACCCCCCCCGCCAGATTCACCAGTGAGAAACATAAACACCACCCCCCGTAAGATACACCAGTGAGAAACATAACCCCCCCCCCCCGTCAGATTCATAAGTGAGAAACATAAACCCCCCCCATCAGATTCACCAGTGAGAAACATAAACCCCCCCCCCGTCAGATTCATAAGTGAGAAACATAAACCTCCCCCGTCAGACACACCAGTGAGAAACATAAACCCCACCCCCCATCAGATTCATCAGTGTGAAACATAAACCCCCCCCATCAGATTCATCAGTGTGAAACATAAACCCCCCCCCCCGTCAGATTCATCAGTGTGAAACATAAAACCCCCCCCTGTCAGATTCATCAGTGTGAAACATAAAACCCCCCCCGTCAGACTCACCAGTGAGAAACATAAACCCCACCCCCCATCAGATTCATCAGTGTGAAACATTAACCCCCCGTCAGATTCATCAGTGTGAAATATAACCCCCCCCCGTCAGACTCACCAGTGTGAAACATAAACCCCCCCCCATCAGATTCCCCAGTGTGAAACATAAACCCCCCCCCGTCAGACTCACCAGTGTGAAACATAAAACGCCCCCCGTCAGATTCATCAGTGTGAAACATAAAACCCCCACCGTCAGATTCATCAGTGTGAAACATAAACCCCACCCCTGTCAGATTTATCAGTGTGAAACATAAAACCCCCCCCTGTCAGATTCCCCAGTGTGAAACATAAACCCCCCCTCGACAGATTCATCAGTGTGAAACATAAACCCCCCCCGTCAGATTCATCAGTGTGAAACATAAACCCCCCCCCCCGTCAGATTCCCCAGTGTGAAACATAAAACCCCCCCCCGTCAGATTCATCAGTGTGAAACATAAACCCCCCCCCCCCTGTCAGATTCATCAGTGTAAAACATAAACCCCCCCGCGGTCATATTCAGCAGTGTGAAACATAAACCCCCCCCCCCGTCAGATTCATCAGTGTGAAACATAAAACCCCCCCCGTCTGATTCATCAGTGTGAAACATAAACCCCCCCGTCAGATTCACCAGTGTGAAACATAAACCACCCCCCCCGTCAGATTCATCAGTGTGAAACATAAACCCCCCCCCGTCAGATTCATCAGTGTGAAACATAAACCCCCCCCCGTCAGATTCATCAGTGTGAAACATTACCCCCCCCGTCAGATTCATCAGTGTGAAACATAAAACCCCCCCCGTCTGATTCATCAGTGTGAAACATAAACACCCCCCCGTCAGATTCATCAGTGTGAAACATAAACCCCCCCCCCCGTCAGATTCATCAGTGTGAAACATAAAACCCCCCCCGTCTGATTCATCAGTGTGAAACATAAACACCCCCCCCGTCAGATTCATCAGTGTGAAACATAAAACCCCCCCTGTCAGATTCATCAGTGTGAAACATAAACCCCCCCCGTCAGATTCATCAGTGTGAAACATAAACCCCCCCCTTGTCAGATTCATCAGTGTGAAACATAAACCCCCCCCCGTCAGATTCATCAGTGTGAAACATAAACCCCCCCCGTCAGATTCATCAGTGTGAAACATAAACCCCCCCCTTGTCAGATTCATCAGTGTGAAACATAAACCCCCCCCCCGTCAGATTCATCAGTGTGAAACATAAAACCCCCCCCGTCTGATTCATCAGTGTGAAACATAAACCCCCCCCCCCGTCAGATTCATCAGTGTGAAACATAAAACCCCCCCTGTCAGATTCCTCAGTGTGAAACATAAACCCCCCCCGTCAGATTCATCAGTGTGAAACATAAACCCCCCCCTTGTCAGATTCATCAGTGTGAAACATAAACCCCCCCCCGTCAGATTCATCAGTGTGAAACATAAACCCCCCCCCTTGTCAGATTCATCAGTGTGAAACATAATGAAAGCACATCCTTTACTCAGTGCTCCATCATCGAACAACTCCAATTCTGATGCAAGCTGAGGCTGACATTGATTAATTGTTCAACCTGTAAGCACTCAATGTAAAAAAATTATTTTCATGTCATCCCCTGTGCCTCAATCAATCTCCATTCTCCATCTGTTACAGAGGAAGGTAGATTAAATAAAGAGAAGAAAATACTCATGAATTATGGATCAGATCAGTGGGGTTAGGGAGGGAAATCAATGAGTGAAAACAGAAAGCAGTGTTCCAATTCTTCACTACTTTGGGACTTCTGTTGTTCTAGTTAGCCCTTACTGAACTTTACTGGTCTCTGCAGTTACTAAACTTAATAAAATTCCCTGTATTACAACAGTGACAACCAAAAAATTACTTCATAAAGTGCTTTAATATGTCCGGTGGTCATGAAAGGTGCTATATAAATGTACATTATTTTTTTCCTTTACAAATACAATTTCTGACTTCTCTGAAGGAGCAGAGTCTCACTGCATACGTCAAAAAGTCCCAGTATCCAATACCACACAGTGTCCGTTCGACATGAGAGTGTCCTCAGGATATTTCACCGTGTGCTCAATGTCAGCTGGATCAGAGGCTGCTGACCAGATAGCAAGGGGTCAGGGTAGTGATCAGGAGAAAAACACTGGGCTGATTTAAGCCCCTGATTTCACATGGGGGCACTGAGGCCAATTGTAGGCTCCCTAGCAACGTCTGTCATTTTAAAACAGATGACAATGCTTCGCCCAGGGATGGAACATGGGACGGCAGGAAAATGGCTTCTCAATAATAATGTTTGATGAGACTACATTTGTTGCCCATCACGAGTTACCCTGACAAGGTGGTGATGGGCGTAGGTGGGGCTGCCTTTGACATGAACGACTGCCATCCCTAGAAAGCAGATATCCATGCAAATGAGGGGCGCGCTGGATCACATTAGAGGCCAGTTAAGAATTGACCAAGTTACTGAGAGACTGGACAGATATACAGGTCAGAGCAGGTCAGGAATAAATGTTTCCTACTCTAAAGGACAGTAGTGATACAGATGGGTTCCAGAAACAATTCACAGACTCACAGTCAATTTTAAAGATATTAGAATTATACATACAGATTTAAAAAACAAACAGAACACAAATCCTCAAACGGCCTGAAAACATAAGACAGGTACAGAGATAAAAATTGACATCACCGACCCCACTGTACCACACTGACTACACCGACCCCACTGTACCACACTGACTACACCGACCCCACTGTGCCACACTGATCACACCGACCCCACTGTACCACACTGACTACACCGACCCCACTGTACCACACTGACTACACCGACCCAACTGTATCACACTGATCACACCGACCCCACTGTACCACACTGACTACACCGACCCAACTGTATCACACTGATCACACCGACCCCACTGTATCAAACTGACCACACCGACCCCACTGTCCCACACTGACCGCACCGAACCCACTGTACCACACTGACAGCACCGACCCCACTGTACAACACTGACCGCACCGATCCCACTGTACCACACTGACCGCACCGACCCCACTGTCCCACACTGACAGCACCGACCCCACTGTCCCACACTGACCGCACCGAACCCACTGTACCACACTGACCGCACCGACCCCACTGTCCCACACTGACAGCACCGACCCCACTGTACCACAGTGACCGCACCGACCCCACTGTACCACACTGACCGCACCGAACCCACTGTACCACACTGATCACACCGACCCCACTGTCCCACACTGACCGCACCGAACCCACTGTACCACACTGACCGCACCGACCCCACTGTCCCACACTGACCCCATCGACCCGACTGTACCACACTGACCGCATCGGCCCCAATTTACCACACTGACCGCCCGGACCCCACTGTACCACACTGATAGCACCGACCCAACTGTACCACACTGACTACACCGACCCAACTGTATCACACTGACTACACCGACCCAACTGTATCACACTGACTACACCGACCCAACTGTATCACACTGATCACACCGACCCCACAGTTCCACACTGACCACACCGACCACACTGTACCACAATGACCGCAGCGACCCCACTGTATCACACTGACCGCACCGACCCCACTGTATCAAACTGACCACACCGACCCCACTGTCCCACACTGACCGAACCGAACCCACTGTACCACACTGACAGCACCGACCACACTGTACAACACTGACCGCCCCAACCCCACTGTACCACACTGACCGCACCGACCCCACTGTCCCACACTGACAGCACCAACCCCACAGTATCACACTGACCGCACCGACCCCACTGTACCACACTGACCGCACCTATCACAATGTACCACATAGACAGCACGGACCACACTGTATCACACTGACCGCACCGATCCCTATGTATCACACTGACAGCACGGACCCCACTGTACCACACTGACCGCACCGGCCCCAGTTTACCACACTGAAAGCATGGACCACACTGTATCATACTGACCCCATCGACCCCACTGTTCCACACTGACCGCATTGGCGCCAGTTTACCACACTGACCGCACCGATCCCCATGTATCAGACTGACAGCATGGACCCCACTGTATCATACTGACCCCATCGACCCCACTGTACCACACTGACCGCACCGACCCCAATTTACCACACTGACCGCACCGACCCCACTGTACCACACTAACCGCACCGACCCCACTGTGCCACACTGACAGCACCGACCCCACTGTACCACACTGACAGCACCGACCCCACTGTACCACACTAACCGCACCGACCCCACTGTGCCACACTGACAGCACCGACCCCACTGTACCACACTGACCGCACCGACCCCACTGTACCACACTGACAGCACCGACCCCTCTGTCCCACACTGACAGCACCGACCCCACTGTACCACACTGACCGCACCGGCCCCAGTTTACCACACTGAAAGCACAGACCACACTGAATCACACTCACCCCATCGACACCACTGTACCACACTGACCGCATCGGCCCCAGTTTACCACACTGACCGCACCGATCCCTATGTATCACACTGACAGCACGGACCCCACTGTACCACACTGACCGCACCGGCCCCAGTTTACCACACTGACCGCACCGACCCCACTGTACCACACTGACCGCACCGACCCCACTGTGACACACTGACAGCACCGACCCCACTGTACCACACTGCCAGCACCGACCCCACTGTCGCACTCTAACCGCACCGACCCTACTGTGCCACACTGACAGCACTGACCCCACTGTACCACACTGACCGCACCGACCCCACTGTCCCACTCTGACAGCACCGACCACGCTGTACCACACTGACCGCACCGACCCCACTGTATCACACTGACCGCACCGACCCCACTGTCCCACACTGACAGCACCGACCCCACTGTACCACACTAACCGCACCGACCCCACTGTACCACACTGACCGCACCTACGATTATGTACCACACTGACAGCACTGACCACACTGTAAAACACTGACCGCACCGACCCCACTGTATCAAACTGACCGCCCCGAACACACTGTAACACACTGACAGCACCGACCCCACTGTACCACACGGACCCCATCGACCCCACTGTACCACACGGACCCCATCGACCCGACTGTACCACACTGACCGCACCGACCCCACTGTATCACACTATCCGCACCGACCCCACTGTACCACACGGACCCCATCGACCCCACTATACCACACGGACCCCATCGACCCCACTGTACCACACGGACCCCATCGACCCGACTGTACCACATTGACTACACCGACCCAACTGTATCACACTGATCACACCGACCCCACTGTAACACACTGACCGCACCGACCCCACAGTTCCACACTGACCGCACCGACCACACTGTACCACACTGATCGCGCCGACCCCACTGTACCACAATGACCGCAGCGACCCCACTGTATCACACTGACCGCACCGACCCCACTGTATCAAACTGACCACACCGACCCCACTGTCCCACACTGACCGCACCGAACCCACTGTACCACACTGACAGCACCGACCCCACTGTCCCACACTGACAGCACCGACCCCACTGTCCCACACTGACCGCACCGACCCCACTGTATCAAACTGACCACACCGACCCCACTGTCCCACACTGACCGCACCGAACCCACTGTACCACACTGACAGCACCGACCCCACTGTCCCACACTGACAGCACCGACCCCACTGTCCCACACTGACAGCACCGACCCCACTGTACAACACTGACCGCACCGATCCCACTGTACCACACTGACCGCACCGACCCCACTGTCCCACACTGACAGCACCGACCCCACTGTCCCACACTGACCGCACCGAACCCACTGTACCACACTGATCACACCGACCCCACTGTCCCACACTGACCGCACCGAACCCACTGTACCACACTGACCGCACCGATCCCGCTGTACCACACTGACCGCACCGACCCCACTGTCCCACACTGACAGCACCGACCCCACTGTACCACACTGACCGCACCGACCCCACTGTACCACACTGACCACACCGATCCCACTGTACCACACTGACCACACCGATCCCACTGTACCACACTGACCGCACCGGCGCCAGTTTACCACACTGACCGCACCGATCCCCATGTATCACACTGACAGCATGGACCCCACTGTATCACACTGACCCCATCGACCCGACTGTACCACACTGACCGCATCGGCCCCAATTTACCACACTGACCGCCCGGACCCCACTGTACCACACTGATAGCACCGACCCAACTGTACCACACTGACTACACCGACCCAACTGTATCACACTGATCACACCGACCCCACTGTACCACACTGACTACACCGACCCCACTGTATCACACTGACTACACCGACCCAACTGTATCACACTGATCACACCGACCCCACAGTTCCACACTGACCACACCGACCACACTGTACCACACTGATCGCACCGACCCCACTGTACCACAATGACCGCAGCGACCCCACTGTATCACACTGACCGCACCGACCCCACTGTATCAAACTGACCACACCGACCCCACTGTCCCACACTGACCGAACCGAACCCACTGTACCACACTGACAGCACCGACCACACTGTACAACACTGACCGCCCCAACCCCACTGTACCACACTGACCGCACCGACCCCACTGTCCCACACTGACAGCACCAACCCCACAGTATCACACTGACCGCACCGACCCCACTGTACCACACTGACCGCACCTATCACAATGTACCACATAGACAGCACGGACCACACTGTATCACACTGACCGCACCGATCCCTATGTATCACACTGACAGCACGGACCCCACTGTACCACACTGACCGCACCGGTCTCAGTTTACCACACTGAAAGCACGGACCACACTGTATCATACTGACCCCATCGACCCCACTGTTCCACACTGACCGCATCGGCGCCAGTTTACCACACTGACCGCACCGATCCCCATGTATCAGACTGACAGCATGGACCCCACTGTATCATACTGACCCCATCGACCCCACTGTACCACACTGACCGCACCGACCCCAATTTACCACACTGACCGCACCGATCCCCATGTATCAGACTGACAGCATGGACCCCACTGTATCATACTGACCCCATCGACCCCACTGTACCACACTGACCGCACCGACCCCAATTTACCACACTGACCGCACCGACCCCACTGTACCACACTAACCGCACCGACCCCACTGTACCACACTAACCGCACCGACCCCACTGTGCCACACTGACAGCACCGACCCCACTGTACCACACTGACCGCACCGACCCCACTGTACCACCCTGACAGCACCGACCCCTCTGTCCCACACTGACAGCACCGACCCCACTGTACCACACTGACCGCACCGGCCCCAGTTTACCACACTGAAAGCACAGACCCCACTGTACCACACTGACCACACCGACCCCACTGTGACACACTGACAGCACCGACCCCACTGTACCACACTGAGCGCACCGACCCCAATGTACCACACTGACCACACCGACCCCACGGTACAACACTGACAGCACCGACCCCACTGTATCACACTGACCGCACCGACCCCACTGTACAACACTGACAGCACCGACCCCATGTATCACACTGACCACACCGACCCCACTGTACAACACTGACAGCACCGACCCCACTGTATCACACTGACCGCACCGACCCCACTGTATCACACTGACCGCTCCGACCTCACTGTATCACACTAACCGCACCGACCCCACTGTAACACTCTGACCGCACCGACCCCACTGTATCACACTAACCGCACAGACCCCACTGTATCACACTAACCGCACCGACCCCACTGTACCACACTGACCACTCCGACCCCACGGTACAACACTGACAGCACCGACCCCACTGTATCACACTGACCGCACAGACCCCACTGTATCACACTAACCGCACCGACCCCAATGTACCACACTGACCACACCGACCCCACGGTACAACACTGACAGCACCGACCCCACTGTATCACACTGACCGCACCGACCCCACTGTGCCATACTGACAGCACCGACCCCACTGTATCACACTGACCGCACCGACCCCACTGTATCACACTATCCGCACCGACCCCACTGTAACACACTGACCCCATCGACCCCACTGTACCACATGGACCCCATCGACCCCACTGTACCACACTGACAGCAACGACCCCAATGTATCACACTGACCCCATCGACCCCACTGTACCACACTGACCCCATCGACCCCACTGTACCACACTGACCCCATCGACCCCACTGTACCACATTGACCGCACCGACCCCACAGTATCACACTGACCGCACCGACCCTACTGTACCACTCTGACAGCAACGACCCCACTGTATCACACTGAACCCATCGACCCCAACGTAACACACTGACTGCACCGACCCCACTGTATCACACTGACCGCACCGACCCCACTGTACCACACTGACCGCACTGACCCCACTGTATCACACTGACCGCACCGACCCCACTGTATCACACTGACCGCACCGACCCCACTGTAACACTCTGACCGCACCGTCCCCACTGTATCACTCTGACCCCATCGACCCCACTGTACCACACTGACCGCACCGACCCCACTGTAAAACTCTTACCTCACCAACCCCACTGTATCACACTGACCGCACCGACCCCACTGTAACACTCTTACCTCACCAACCCCACTGTATCACACTGACCGCACCGACCCCACTGTAACACTCTGACCTCACCAACCCCACTGAATCACACTGACCCCATCGACCCAACTGTATCACACTGACCGCACCGACCCCACTGTAACACTCTTACCTCACCAACCCCACTTTATCACACTGACCGCACCGACCCCACTGTTACACTCTGACCTCACCAACCCCACTTTATCACACTGACCGCACCGACCCCACTGTAACACTCTGACCTCACCAACCCCACTGTATCACACTGACCCCATCGACCCAACTGTACCACACTGACCGCACCGATCACACTTTACCACACTGTCAGCCCCGACCCCACTGTAAAACACTGACCGCACCGAACCCACTGTACAACACTGAGCGCTCCGATCCCACTTTACCACACTCACAGCACCGACCACACTGTAAAACACTGACCGCACCGACCCCACTGTACCACACTGACAGCACGGACCCCACTGTACCTCACTGACCGCACCGACCCCACTTTACCACACTGACAGCACCGACCCCACTGTACCACGCTGACCGCACCGACCCCACTGTACCACACTGACAGCACGGACCCCACTGTACCTCACTGACCGCACGGACCCCACTGTACCTCACTGACCGCACCGACCCCACTTTACCACACTGACAGCACCGACCCCAATGTACCACACTGACAGCACCGACCCCAATGTACCACACTGACCGCACCGACCCCACTGTACCACACTAAGAGCACGCACCCCACTGTACCTCACTGACCGCACGGAACCCAATGGACCACACTGACCGCACCGACCCCACTCTACCAGACTGACAGCACCGACCCCACTGCATCACACTGACCGCACCAACCCCACTCTACCAGACTGACAGCACCAACCCCACTGTATCACACTGACCGCACCGACCCCACTGTACCACACTGACAGCACCGACCCCAATGTACCACACTAACCGCACCGACCCCGCTGTACCACACTGACCGCACCAACCCAACTGTACCACACTGACCGCACCGATCCCACTGTACCACACTGACAGCACCTACCCCAATGTACCACACTGACCACACCGACCCCACTGTACAACACTGACAGCACCGACCCCACTGTATCACACTGACCGCACCGACCCCACTGTATCACACTGACCGCTCCGACCCCACTGTATCACACTAACCGCACAGACCCCACTGTATCACACTAACCGCACCGACCCCACTGTACCACACTGACCGCACCGACCCCACTGTGCCATACTGACAGCACCGACCCCACTGTACCACACTGACCGCACCTACCCCACTGTACCACACTGACCGCACCGACCACTATGGACCGCACTGACAGCACCGACCCCACTGTATCACACTGACAGCACCGACCCCACTGTACCACACTGACCGCACCGACCCCACTGGACCACACGGACCCCATCGAACCCACTGTACCACACTGACCGCACCGACCCCACTGCATCACACTGACCGCACCGACCCCACTGTACCACACTGACAGCACCGACCCCACTGTACCACACTGACAGCACCGACCACACTGTACCACACTAACCGCACCGACCCCGCTGTACCACACTGACCGCACCAACCCAACTGTACCACACTGACCGCACCGATCCCACTGTACCACACTGACAGCACCGACCCCACTGTACGACACTGACAGCACCGACCACACTGTACCACACTAACCGCACCGACCCCGCTGTACCACACTGACCGCACCAACCCAACTGTACCACACTGACCGCACCGATCCCACTGTACCACACTGACAGCACCGACCCCAATGTACCACACTGACCACACCGACCCCACTGTACAACACTGACAGCACCGACCCCACTGTATCACACTGACCGCACCGACCCCACTGTATCACACTGACCGCTCCGACCCCACTGTATCACACTAACCGCACAGACCCCACTGTATCACACTAACCGCACCGACCCCACTGTACCACACTGACCGCACCGACCCCACTGTGCCATACTGACAGCACCGACCCCACTGTATCACACTGACAGCACCGACCCCACTGTACCACACTGACCGCACCTACCCCACTGTACCACACTGACCGCACCGACCACTATGGACCGCACTGACAGCACCGACCCCACTGTACCACACTGACCGCACCTACCCCACAGTACCACACTGACCGCACCGACCCCACTGGACCACACGGACCCCATCGAACCCACTGTACCACACTGACCGCACCGACCCCACTGCATCACACTGACCGCACCGACCCCACTGTACCACACTGACAGCACCGACCCCACTGTACCACACTGACCGCACCGACCCCACTGTACGACACTGACAGCACCGACCACACTGTACCACACTGACCGCACCGACCCCACTGTACCACACTGACCTGACCGACCCCACTGTCCCACACTGACAGCACCGACCCCACTGTACCACCCTAACCGCACCGACCCCACTGTACCACACTGACCGCACCGACCATTATGTACCACACTGACAGCACCGACCACACTGTAAAACACTGACCGCACCGACCCCACTGTATCAAACTGACCGCCCCGAACACACTGTAACACACTGACAGCACCGACCCCACTGTACCACACGGACCCCATCGACCCCACTGTACCACACGGACCCCATCGACCCCACTGTACCACACTGACCGCACCGACCCCACTGTACCACACTGACCGCACAGACCCCACTGTATCACACTATCCGCACCGACCCTACTATACCACACTGACCGCACCGACCCCACTGTATCACACTGACCGCACCGACCCCACTGTACCACACTGACAGCAATGACCCCACTGTACCACACTGACCGCACCGACCCCACTGTACGACACTGACAGCACCGACCACACTGTACCACACTGACCGCACCGACCCCACTGTACCACACTGACCGCACAGACCCCACTGTATCACACTATCCGCACCGACCCCACTGTACCACACTGACCGCACCGACCCCACTGTACCACACTGACAGCACTGACCCCACTGTACCACACGGACCCCATCGACCCCACTGTACCACACGGACCCCATCGACCCCACTGTACCACACTGACCGCACCGACCCCACTGTACCACACTGACCGCACAGACCCCACTGTATCACACTATCCGCACCGACCCCACTGTACCACACTGACCGCACCGACCCCACTGTACCACACTGATAGCACCGACCCCACTGTACCACACTGACCGCACCGACCCCACTGTACGACACTGACAGCACCGACCACACTGTACCACACTGACCGCACCGACCCCACTGTACCCCACTGACCGCACCGACCCCACTGTCCCACACTGACAGCACCGACCCCACTGTACCACACTAACCGCACCGACCCCACTGTACCACAATGACCGCACCGACCATTATGTACCACACTGACAGCACCGACCACACTGTAAAACACTGACCGCACCGACCCCACTGTATCAAACTGACCGCCCCGAACACACTGTAACACACTGACAGCACCGACCCCACTGTACCACACGGACCCCATCGACCCCACTGTACCACACGGACCCCATCGACCCCACTGTACCACACTGACCGCACCGACCCCACTGTACCACACTGACCGCACAGACCCCACTGTATCACACTATCCACACCGACCCCACTGTACCACACTGACCGCACCAACCCCACTGTATCACACTATCCGTACCGACCCCACTGTATCACACTGACCGCACCGACCCCACTGTATCACACTATCCGCACCGACCCCACTGTATCACACTATCCACACCGACCCCACTGTACCACACTGACCGCACAGACCCCACTGTATCACACTATCCACACCGACCCCACTGTACCACACTGACCGCACCGACCCCACTGTATCACACTATCCGTACCGACCCCACTGTATCACACTGACAGCACCGACCCCACTGACCACACTGACCGCACCGACCCCACTGTACGACACTGACAGCACCGACCACACTGTACCACACTGACCGCCCCGACCGCACTGTACCACACTGACCGCACCGACCCCACTGTCCCACACTGACAGCACCGACCCCACTGGACCACACTAACCGCACCGACCCCACTGTACCACACTGACCGCACCGACCATTATGTACCACACTGACAGCACCGACCACACTGTAAAACACTGACCGCACCGACCCCACTGTATCAAACTGACCGCCCCGAACACACTGTAACACACTGACAGCACCGACCCCACTGTACCACACGGACTCCATCGACCCCACTGTACCACACGGACCCCATCGACCCCACTGTAAAACACTGACCGCACCGACCCCACTGTATCAAACTGACCGCCCCGAACACACTGTAACACACTGACAGCACCGACCCCACTGTACCACACGGACCCCATCGACCCCAATGTACCACACGGACCCCATCGACCCCACTGTACCATACTGACCGCACCGACCCCACTGTACCACACTGACCGCACAGACCCCACTGTATCACACTATCCGCACCGACCCCACTGTACCACACTGACCGCACCGACCCCACTGTATCACACTATCCGTACCGACCCCACTGTATCACACTGATGGCACCGACCCCACTGTACGACACTGACAGCACCGACCACACTGTACCACACTGACCGCACCGACCCCACTGTACCACACTGACCGCACCGACCCCACTGTCCCACACTGACAGCACCGACCCCACTGTACCACACTAACCGTACCGACCCCACTGTACCACACTGACCGCACCGACCATTATGTACCACACTGACAGCACCGACCACACTGTAAAACACTGACCGCACCGACCCCACTGTATCAAACTGACCGCCCCGAACACACTGTAACACACTGACAGCACCGACCCCAATGTACCACACGGACCCCATCGACCCCACTGTACCACACGGACCCCATCGACCCCACTGTACCACACTGACCGCACCGACCCCACTGTACCACACTGACCGCACAGACCCCACTGTATCACACTATCCGCACCGACCCCACTGTACCACACTGACCGCACCGACCCCACTGTATCACACTGACCGCACCGACCCCACTGTACCACACTGACAGCACCGACCCCACTGTACCACACTGACCGCACCGACCCCACTGTACGACACTGACAGCACCGACCACACTGTACCACACTGACCGCACCGACCCCACTGTCCCACACTGACAGCACCGACCCCACTGTCCCACACTGACAGCACCGACCCCACTGTCCCACACTGACAGCACCGACCCCACTGTACCACACTAACCGCACCGACCCCACTGTACCACACTGACCGCACCGACCATTATGTACCACACTGACAGCACCGACCCCACTGTACGACACTGACAGCACCGACCCCACTGTATCAAACTGACCGCCCCGAACACACTGTAACACACTGACAGCACCGACCACACTGAAAAACACTGACCGCACCGACCCCACTGTATCAAACTGACCGCCCCGAACACACTGTAACACACTGACAGCACCGACCCCACTGTACCACACTGACCGCATCGACCCCACTGTACCACACTGACCGCACCGACCCCACTGTACCACACTGACCGCACAGACCCCACTGCATCACACTATCCGCACCGAACCCACTGTACCACACGGACCCCATCGACCCCACTGTACCACACTGACAGCAACGACCCCAATGTATCACACGGACCCCATCGACCCCACTGTACCACACGGACCCCATCGACCCCACTGTACCACACTGACAGCAACGACCCCAATGTATCACACTGACCCCATCGACCCCACTGTACCACACTGACCCCATCGACCCCACTGTACCACACTGACCGCACCGACCCCACTGAATCACACTGACCGCACCGACCCCACAGTATCACACTGACCGCACCGACCCTACTGTACCACTCTGACAGCAACGACCCCACTGTATCACACTGACCCCATCGACCCCAACGTAACACACTGACCGCACCGACCCCACTGTATCACACTGACCGCACCGACCCCACTGTACCACTCTGACCGCACCGACCCCACTGTATCACACTGACCGCACCGACCCCACTGTAACACTCTGACCGCACCGACCCCACTGTATCACACTGACCCCATCGACCCCACTGTACCACACTGACCGCACCGACCCAACTGTACCACACTGAGCGCACTGACCCCACTGTACCACACTGACCGCACCGACCCCAATGTACCACATTGACAGCACAGACCACACTGTATCACACTGACCGCACCGACCCCAATGTACCACACTGACCGCACCGACCCAACTGTACCACACTGACCGCACCGACCCCAATATACCACACTGAACGCACCGACCCCACTGTAGCACTCTTACCTCACCAACCCCACTGTATCACACTGACCGCACCGACCTCACTGTAACACTCTTACCTCACCAACCCCACTGTATCACACTGACCGCACCGACCCCACTGTAAAACTCTTACCTCACCAACCCCACTGTATCACACTGACCGCACCGACGTCACTGTAACACTCTGACCTCACCAACCCCACTGTATCACACTGACCCCATCGACCCAACTGTATCACACTGACCGCACCGACCCCACTGTAACACTCTTACCTCACCAACCCCACTGTATCACACTGACCGCACCGACCCCACTGTAAAACTCTTACCTCACCAACCCCACTGTATCACACTGACCGCACCGACGTCACTGTAACACTCTGACCTCACCAACCCCACTGTATCACACTGACCGCACCGACCCCACTGTAACACTCTTACCTCACCAACCCCACTTTATCACACTGACCGCGCCGACCCCACTGTTACACTCTGACCTCACCAACTCCACTTTATCACACTGACCGCACCGACCCCACTGTAACACTCTGACCTCACCAACCCCACTGTATCACACTGACCCCATCGACCCCACTGTATGACACTATCCGTACCGACCCCACTGTATCACACTGACCGCGCCGACCCCACTGTTACACTCTGACCTCACCAACTCCACTTTATCACACTGACCGCACCGACCCCACTGTATCACACTATCCGTACCGACCCCACTTTATCACACTGACCGCAACGACCCCACTGTACCACACTGACCGCACAGACCCCACTGTTACACTCTGACCTCACCAACCCCACTGTACCACACTGACCGCACCGACCCCACTGTATCACACTATCCGTACCAACCCCACTGTATCACACTGACCGCACCGACCCCACTGTATCACACTATCCGCACCGACCCCACTGTACCACACTGACAGCAACGACCCCAATGTATCACACTGACCCCATCGACCCCACTGTACCACACTGAGCCCATCGACCCCACTGCACCACACTGACCGCACCGACCCCACTGAATCACACTGACCGCTCCGACCCCACAGTATCACACTGACCGCACCGACCCTACTGTACCACTCTGACAGCAACGACCCCACTGTATCACACTGACCCCATCGACCCCAACGTAACACACTGACCGCACCGACCCCACTGTATCACACTGACCGCACCGACCCCACTGTACCACACTGACCGCACCGACCCCACTGTATCACACTGACCGCACCGACCCCACTGTAACACTCTGACCGCACCGACCCCACTGTATCACACTGACCCCAACGACCCCAATGTATCACACTGATCGCACCGACCCAACTGTAACACTCTGACCGCACCGACCCCACTGTATCACACTGACCCCAACGACCCCACTGTATCACACTGACCGCACCGACCCCACTGTAACACTCTGACCGCACCGACCCCACTGTATCACACTGACCCCAACGACCCCAATGTATCACACTGACCGCACCGACCCCACTGTAACACTCTGACCGCACCGACCCCACTGTATCACACTGACCCCAACGACCCCACTGTACCACACTGACCGCACCGATCACACTGTATCACACTGACCCCAACGACCCCACTGTACCACACTGACCGCACCGATCACACTGTATCACACTGACCCCAACGACCCCACTGTAACACTCTGACCGCACCGACCCCACTGTATCACACTGACCCCAACGACCCCACTGTACCACACTGACCGCACCGATCACACTGTATCACACTGACCCCAACGACCCCACTGTACCACACTGACCGCACCAACCCCAATGGACCACATTGACAGCACAGACCACACTGTATCACACTGACCGCAACCGACCCCACTGTACCACACTGACCACACCGACCCCACTGTATCACTCTGACCGCACCGACCACTATGGACCACACTGACCGCACCGACCCCACTGAAGCACTCTTACTTCACCAACCCCACTGTATCACACTGACCGCACCGACCTCACTGTAACACTCTTACCGCACCAACCCCACTGTATCACACTGACCGCACCGACCCCACTGTAACACTCTTACCTCACCAACCCCACTGTATCACACTGACCGCACCGACCCCACTGTAACACTCTGACCTCACCAACCCCACTGTATCACACTGACCCCATCGACCCAACGGTACCACACTGACCGCACCGATCACACTTTACCACACTGTCAGCCCCGACCCCACTGTAAAACACTGACCGCACCGAACCCACTGTACAACACTGAGCGCTCCGATCCCACTTTACCACACTCACAGCACCGACCACACTGGAAAACACTGACCGCACCGACCCCACTGTACCTCACTGACCGCACCGACCCCACTGTACCACACTGACCGCACCGACCCCACTGTACCACACTGACGGCACCGACCCCACTTTACCACACTGACAGCACCGACCCCAATGTACCACACTGACAGCACCGACCCCACTGTACCACACTGACCGCACCGACCCCACTGTATCACACTGACCGCACCGACCCCACTGTACCACTCTGACAGCACCGACCCCACTGTACCACTCTGACAGCACCGACCCCACTGTACCACACTGACCGCACCGACCCCACTTTACCACACTGACAGCACCGACCCCAATGTACCACACTGACAGCACCGACCCCACTGTACCACACTGTCCTCACCGACTCCACTGTACCTCACTGACCGCACCGACCCCACTTTACCACACTGGCAGCACCGACCCCAATGTACCACACTGACAGCACCGACCCCACTGTACCACACTGACCTCACCGACCCCACTGTACCACACTGACCACACCGACCCCAATGTACCACACTGACAGCACCGACCCCACTGTATCACACTGATCGCACCGACCCCGCTGTACCACACTGACCGCACCAACCCCACTGTACCACACTGACCGCACCGACCCCACTGTACCACACTGACAGCACCGACCCCAATGTACCACACTGACGACACCGACCCCACTGTACCACACTGACAGCACCGACCCCACTGTATCACACTGACCGCACCGACCCCACTGTACCACACTGACCGCACCAACCCCACTGTACCACACTGACCGCACCGACCCCACTGTACCACACTGACAGCACCGACCCCAATGTACCACACTGACCACACCAACCCCACGGTACAACACTGACAGCACCGACCCCACTGTATCACACTGACCCCACCGACCCCACTGTATCACACTGACCGCTCCGACCCCACTGTATCACACTAACCGCACAGACCCCACTGGATCACACTAACCGCACCGACCCCACTGTACCACATTGACCGCACCGACCCCACTGTGCCATACTGACAGCACCGACCCCACTGTATCACACTAACCGCACCGACCCCACTGTATCACACTGACAGCACCGACCCCACTATACCACACTGACCGCACCGACCCCACTGTACCACACGGACCCCATCGAACCCACTGTACCACACTGACCGCACCGACCCCACTGTATCACACTGACCGCACCGACCCCACTGTACCACACTGACAGCACCGACCCCACTGTACCACACGGACCCCATCGACCCCACTGTACCACACTGACCGCTCCGACCCCACTGTACCACACTGACAGCACCGACCCCACTGTACCACACGGACCCCAACGACCCCACTGTACCACACTGAGCGCCCCGACCCCACTGTACCACACTGACCGCACCAACCCCACTGTATCACACTGACCGCACCGACCACTATGGACCGCACTGACAGCACAGACCACACTGTATCACACTGACCGCAACCGACCCCACTGTACCACACTGACCACACCGACCCCACTGTATCACACTGACCGCACCGACCACTATGGACCGCACTGACCGCACCGACCCCACTGTAGCACTCTTACTTCACCAACCCCACTGTATCACACTGACCGCACCGACCTCACTGTAACACTCTTACCGCACCAACCCCACTGTATCACACTGACCGCACCGACCCCACTGTAACACTCTTACCTCACCAACCCCACTGTATCACACTGACCGCACCGACCCCACTGTAACACTCTTACCTCACCAACCCCACTGTATCACACTGACCGCACCGACGTCACTGTAACACTCTGACCTCACCAACCCCACTGTATCACACTGACCCCATCGACCCAACTGTATCACACTGACCGCACCGACCCCACTGTAACACTCTTACCTCACCAACCCCACTTTATCACACTGACCGCGCCGACCCCACTGTTACACTCTGACCTCACTAACCCCACTTTATCACACTGACCGCACCGACCCCACTGTAACACTCTGACCTCACCAACCCCACTGTATCACACTGACCCCATCGACCCAACTGTACCACACTGACCGCACCGATCACATTTTACCACACTGTCAGCCCCGACCCCACTGTAAAACACTGACCGCACCGAACCCACTGTACAACACTGAGCGCTCCGATCCCACTTTACCAGACTCACAGCACCGACCACACTGTAAAACACTGACCGCACCGACCCCACTGTACCTCACTGACCGCACCGACCCCACTGTACCACACTGACCGCACCGACCCCACTGTACCACACTGACGGCACCGACCCCACTTTACCACACTGACAGCACCGACCCCAATGTACCACACTGACAGCACCGACCCCACTGTACCACGCTGACCGCACCGACCCCACTGTACCACTCTGACAGCACCGACCCCACTGTACCACACTGACCGCACCGACCCCACTTTACCACACTGACAGCACCGACCCCAATGTACCACACTGACAGCACCGACCCCACTGTACCACACTGACCTCACCGACCCCACTGTACCACACTGACCGCACCGACCCCAATGTACCACACTGACAGCACCGACCCCACTGTACCACACTGACCGCACCGACCCCACTTTACCACACTGACAGCACCGACCCCAATGTACCACACTGACAGCACCGACCCCACTGTACCACACTGACCTCACCGACCCCACTGTACCACACTGACAGCACCGACCCCAATGTACCACACTGACCACACCGACCCCATTGTACCACACTGACAGCACCGACCCCACTGTATCACACTGACCGCACCGACCCCGCTGTACCACACTGACCGCACCAACCCCACTGTACCACACTGACCGCACCGACCCCACTGTACCACACTGACAGCACCGACCCCAATGTACCACACTGACGACACCGACCCCACTGTATCACACTGACCGCACCGACCCCACTGTACCACACTGACCGCACCAACCCCACTGTACCACACTGACCGCACCGACCCCACTGTACCACACTGACAGCACCGACCCCAATGTACCACACTGACCACACCAACCCCACGGTACAACACTGACAGCACCGACCCCACTGTATCACACTGACCCCACCGACCCCACTGTATCACACTGACCGCTCCGACCCCACTGTATCACACTAACCGCACAGACCCCACTGGATCACACTAACCGCACCGACCCCACTGTACCACACTGACCGCACCGACCCCACTGTGCCATACTGACAGCACCGACCCCACTGTGTCACACTGACAGCACCGACCCCACTGTACCACACTGACCACACCGACCCCACTGTATCACACTGACCGCACCGACCACTATGGACCGCACTGACCGCACCGACCCCACTGTATCACACTGACAGCACCGACCCCACTATACCACACTGACTGCACCGACCCCACTGTACCACACGGACCCCATCGAACCCACTGTACCACACTGACCGCACCGACCCCACTGTATCACACTGACCGCACCGACCCCACTGTACCACACTGACAGCACCGACCCCACTGTACCACACGGACCCCATCGACCCCACTGTACCACACTGACCGCTCCGACCCCACTGTACCACACTGACCGCACAGACCCCACTGTATCACACTATCCGCACCGACCCCACTGTACCACACTGACCGCACCGACCCCACTGTATCACACTATCCGTACCGACCCCACTGTATCACACTATCCGCACCGACCCCACTGTACCACACGGACCCCATCGACCCCACTGTACCACACGGACCCCATCGACCCCACTGTACCACACTGACAGCAACGACCCCACTGAATCACACTGACCGCACCGACCCCACAGTATCACACTGACCGCACCGACCCTACTGTACCACTCTGACAGCAACGACCCCACTGTATCACACTGACCCCATCGACCCCAACGTAACACACTGACCGCACCGACCCCACTGTATCACACTGACCGCACCGACCCCACTGTACCACACTGACCGCACTGACCCCACTGTATCACTCTGACCGCACCGACCCCACTGTAACACTCTGACCGCACCGACCCCACTGTATCACACTGACCCCATCGACCCCACTGTACCACACTGGCCGCACCGACCCCACTGTACCACACTGACCGCACCGACCCCAATGTACCACATTGACAGCACAGACCACACTGTAGCACTCTTACTTCACCAACCCCACTGTATCACACTGACCGCACCGAACCCAATGTACCACACTGACCGCACCGACCTCACTGTAACACTCTTACCTCACCAACCCCACTGTATCACACTGACCGCACCGACCCCACTGTAACACTCTTACCTCACCAACCCCACTTCATCACTCTGACCGCGCCGACCCCACTGTTACACTCTGACCTCACCAACCTCACTTTATCACACTGACCGCACCGACCCCACTGTAACACTCTGACCTCACCAACCCCACTGTATCACACTGACCCCATCGACCCCACTGTTCCACACTGACCGCACCGACCCCACTGTACCACACTGACCGCACAGACCCCACTGTTGCACTCTGACCTCACCAACCCCACTGTCCCACACTGACCGCACCGACCCCACTGTATCACACTATCCGTACCGACCCCACTGTATCACACTGACCGCGCCGACCCCACTTTTACACTCTGACCTCACCAACCCCACTTTATCACACTGACCGCACCGACCCCACTGTAACACTCTGACCTCACCAACCCCACTGTATCACACTGACCCCATCGACCCAACTGTACCACACTGACCGCACCGATCACACTTTACCACACTGTCAGCCCCGACCCCACTGTAAAACACTGACCGCACCGAACCCACTGTACAACACTGAGCGCTCCGATCCCACTTTACCACACTCACAGCACCGACCACACTGTAAAACACTGACCGCACCGACCCCACTGTACCTCACTGACCGCACCGACCCCACTTTACCACACTGACAGCACCGACCCCAATGTACCACACTGACAGCACCGACCCCACTGTACCACACTGACCTCACCGACCCCACTGTACCACACTGACCGCACCGACCACTATGGACCGCACTGACCGCACCGACCCCACTGTATCACACTGACAGCACCGACCCCACTGTACCTCACTGACCGCACGGAACCCAATGGACCACACTGACCGCACCGACCCCACTCTACCAGACTGACAGCACCGACCCCAATGTACCACACTGACCGCACCGACCCCACTGTACCACACTGACAGCACCGACCCCAATGTACCACACTGACCACACCGACCCCACTGTACCACACTGACAGCACCGACCCCACTGTACCACACTGACCACACCGACCCCATGGTACAACACTGACAGCACCGACCCCACTGTATCACACTGACCCCACCGACCCCACTGTATCACACTGACCGCTCCGACCCCACTGTATCACACTAACCGCACAGACCCCACTGTATCACACTAACCGCACCGACCCCACTGTACCACACTGACCGCACCGACCCCACTGTGCCAGACTGACAGCACCGACCCCACTGTATCACACTGACAGCACCGACCCCACTGTACCACACTGACCGCACCGACCCCACTGTACCAAACTGACCGCACCGACCACTATGGACCGCACTGACCGCACTGACCCCACTGTATCACACTGACAGCACCGACCCCACTGTACCACACTGACCGCACCGACCCCACTGTACCACACGGACCCCATCGAACCCACTGTACCACACTGACCGCACCGACCCCACTGTATCACACTGACCGCACCGACCCCACTGTACCACACGGACCCCATCGACCCCACTGTACCACACTGACCGCACCGACCCCACTGTACCACACTGACCGCACAGACCCCACTGTATCACACTATCCGCACCGACCCCACTGTACCACACTGACCGCACCGACCCCACTGTATCACACGGACCCCATCGACCCCACTGTACCACACGGACCCCATCGACCCCACTGTACCACACTGACAGCAACGACCCCAATGTATCACACTGACCCCATCGACCCCACTGTACCACACTGACCGCACAGACCCCACTGAATCACACTGACCGCACCGACCCCACAGTATCACACTGACCGCACCGACCCTACTGTACCACTCTGACAGCAACGACCCCACTGTATCACACTGACCCCATCGACCCCAACGTAACACACTGACCGCACCGACCCCACTGTATCACACTGACCGCACCGACCCCACTGTACCACACTGACCGCACTGACCCCACTGTATCGCACTGACCGCACCGACCCCACTGTAACACTCTGACCGCACCGACCCCACTGTATCACACTGAGCGCACCGACCCCACTGTACCACACTGACCGCACCGACCCAACTGTACCACACTGAGCGCACCGACCCAACTGTACCACACGGACCCCATCGACCCCACTGTACCACATTGACAGCACAGACCACACTGTATCACACTGACCGCACCGACCCCAATGTACCACATTGACAGCACAGACCACACTGTATCACACTGACCGCACCGACCCCAATGTACCACATTGACAGCACAGACCACACTGTATCACACTGACCGCACCGACCCCACTGTAGCACTCTTACCTCACCAACCCCACTGTATCACACTGACCCCATCGACCCAACTGTATCACACTGACCGCACCGACCCCAATGTAAAACTCTTACCTCACCAACCCCACTGTATCACACTGACCGCACCGACGTCACTGTAACACTCTGACCTCACCAACCCCACTGTATCACACTGACCCCATCGACCCAACTGTATCACACTGACCGCACCGACCCCAATGTACCACACTGAACGCACCGACCCCACTGTAACACTCTTACCTCACCAACCCCACTGTATCACACTGACCGCACCGACCCCACTGTAACACTCTTACCTCACCAACCCCACTGTATCACACTGACCGCACCGACCTCACTGTAACACTCTTACCTCACCAACCCCACTGTATCACACTGACCGCACCGACCCCACTGTAAAACTCTTACCTCACCAACCCCACTGTATCACACTGACCGCTCCGACCCCACTGTAACACTCTTACCTCACCAACCCCACTGTATCACACTGACCGCACCGACCCCACTGTAACACTCTTACCTCACCAACCCCACTGTATCACACTGACCGCACCGACCCCACTGTACCACACTGACAGCACGGACCCCACTGTACCTCACTGACCGCACCGACCCCACTTTACCACACTGACAGCACCGACCCCACTCTACCAGACTGACAGCACTGACCCCAATGTACCACACTGACAGCACCGACCCCACTGTATCACACTGACCGCATCGACCCCACTGTACCACACTGACAGCACCGACCCCAATGTACCACACTGACCACACCGACCCCACTGTACAACACTGACAGCACCGACCCCACTGTATCACACTGACCGCACCGACCCCACTGTACCACACTGACAGCACCGACCCCAATGTACCACACTGACCACACCGACCCCACTGTACAACACTGACAGCACCGACCCCACTGTAGCACTCTTACCTCACCAACCCCACTGTATCACACTGACCCCATCGACCCAACTGTATCACACTGACCGCACCGACCCCAATGTAAAACTCTTACCTCACCAACCCCACTGTATCACACTGACCGCACCGACGTCACTGTAACACTCTGACCTCACCAACCCCACTGTATCACACTGACCCCATCGACCCAACTGTATCACACTGACCGCACCGACCCCAATGTACCACACTGAACGCACCGACCCCACTGTAACACTCTTACCTCACCAACCCCACTGTATCACACTGACCGCACCGACCCCACTGTAACACTCTTACCTCACCAACCCCACTGTATCACACTGACTGCACCGACCTCACTGTAACACTCTTACCTCACCAACCCCACTGTATCACACTGACCGCACCGACCCCACTGTAAAACTCTTACCTCACCAACCCCACTGTATCACACTGACCGCTCCGACCCCACTGTAACACTCTTACCTCACCAACCCCACTGTATCACACTGACCGCACCGACCCCACTGTAACACTCTTACCTCACCAACCCCACTGTATCACACTGACCGCACCGACCCCACTGTACCACACTGACAGCACGGACCCCACTGTACCTCACTGACCGCACCGACCCCACTTTACCACACTGACAGCACCGACCCCACTCTACCAGACTGACAGCACTGACCCCAATGTACCACACTGACAGCACCGACCCCACTGTATCACACTGACCGCATCGACCCCACTGTACCACACTGACAGCACCGACCCCAATGTACCACACTGACCACACCGACCCCACTGTACAACACTGACAGCACCGACCCCACTGTATCACACTGACCGCACCGACCCCACTGTACCACACTGACAGCACCGACCCCACTGGACAACACTGACAGCACCGACCCCACTGTATCACACTCACCGCACCGACCCCACTGTACAACACTGACAGCACCGACCCCAATGTACCACACTGACCACACCGACCCCACGGTACAACACTGGCAGCACCGACCCCACTGTATCACACTGACCGCACCGACCCCACTGTATCACACTGACCGCTCCGACCCCACTGTATCACACTAACCGCACAGACCCCACTGTATCACACTAACCGCACCGACCCCACTGTACCACACTGACCGCACCGACCCCACTGTGCCATACTGACAGCACCGACCCCACTGTATCACACTGACAGCACCGACCCCACTTTACCACACTGACATCACCGACCCCAATGTACCACACTGACAGCACCGACCCCACTGTACCACACTGACCGCACCGACCCCACTTTACCACACTGACAGCACCGACCCCACTGTATCACACTGACAGCACCGACCCCACTTTACCACACTGACAGCACCGACCCCAATGTACCACACTGACAGCACCGACCCCACTGTACCACACTGACAGCACCGACCCCAATGTACCACACTGACAGCACCGACCCCACTTTACCACACTGACAGCACCGACCCCAATGTACCACACTGACAGCACCGACCCCACTGTACCACACTGACCTCACCGACCCCAATGTACCACACTGTCCTCACCGACCCCACTGTACCACACTGACCTCACCGACGCCACTGTACCACACTGACAGCACCGACCCCACTGTACCACACTGACCGCACGGAACCCAATGGACCACACTGAGCACACCGACCCCACTGTACCACACTGACAGCACCGACCCCAATGTACCACACTGAGCACACCGACCCCACTGTATCACACTGACAGCACTGACCCCACTGTACCACACTAACCGCACCGACCCCACTGTGCCACACTGGCAGCACCGACCCCACTGTACCACACTGACAGCACCGACCCCACTGTACCACACTGACCGCAACGATCCCACTGTGCCACACTGACAGCACTGACCCCACTGTACCACACTAACCGCACCGACCCCACTGTGCCACACTGGCAGCACCGACCCCACTGTACCACACTGACAGCACCGACCCCACTGTACCACACTGACCGCACCGACCCCAGTTTACCAAACTGAAAGCACGGACCACACTGTATCACACTCACCCCATCGAACCCACTGTACCACACTGCCCGCATCGGCCCCAGTTTACCACACTGACCGCACCGATCCCTATGTATCACACTGACAGCACGGACCCCACTGTACCACACTGACCGCACCGGCCCCAGTTTACCACACTGACCGCACCGACCCCACTGTACCACTCTAACCGCACCGACCCCACTGTGCCACACTGACAGCACCGACCCCACTGTACCACTCTAACCGCACCGACCCTACTGTGCCACACAGACAGCACCGACCCCACTGTACCACACTGACAGCACCGACCCCACTGTACCACACTGACAGCACCGATCCCACTGTACCACACTAACCGCACCGACCCCACTGTACCACACTGACAGCACCGACCCCACTGTACCACTCTAACTGCACCGACCCCACTGTACCACACTGACAGCACCGACCCCACTGTACCACACTGACCGCACCGACCCCACTGTACCACACTGACAGCACCGATCCCACTGTACCACTCTAACCGCACCGACCCCACTGTGCCACACTGACAGCACCGACCCCACTGTACCACACTGACCGCACCGACCCCACTGTACCACACTGACAGCACGGACCCCACTGTACCACACTGACCGCACCGACCCCAATGTACCACACTGACCGCATCGGCCCCAGTTTACCACACTGACCGCACCGATCGCTATGTATCACACTGACAGCACGGACCCCACTGTACCACACTGACTGCACCGGCCCCAGTTTACCACACTGAAAGCACGGACCACACTGTATCACACTGACCCCATCGACCCCACTGTACCACACTGACCGCATCGGCCCCAGTTTACCACACTGACCGCACCGATCCCTATGTATGACACTGACAGCACGGACCCCACTGTATCACACTGACCGCACCGACCCCACTGTGCCACACTGACAGCACTGACCCCACTGTGCCACACTGACAGCACTGACCCCACTGTACCACACTGACAGCACCGACCCCACTGCACCACACTGACCGCACCACCCCACTTTACCACACCGACCCCTCCAACCCCACTTTACCACACTGACGGCAACGACTCCACTGTACCACACTGAAAGCACGGACCACACTGTATCACACTGACCGCACCGATCCCTATGTATCACACTGACCGCACCGGCCCCAGTTTACCACACAGAGAGCACCGACCCCACTGTACCACACTAACCGCACCGACCCCACTGTGCCACAATGACAGCACCGACCCCACTGTATCACACTGACAGCACCGACCCCACTGTACCACTCTAACCGCACCGACCCTACTGTGCCACACTGACAGCACCGACCCCACTGTACCACACTGACCGCACCGACCCCACTGTACCACACTGACCGCACCGACCACTATGTACCACACTGACAGCACCGACCACACTGTAAAACACTGACCGCACCGACCCCACTGTATCAAACTGACCGCCCCGAACACACTGTAACACACTGACAGCACCGACCCCACTGTACCACACTGACCGCACCGACCCCACTGTACCACACTGACCGCACAGACCCCACTGTATCACACTATCCGCACCGACCCTACTGTACCACACTGACCGCACCGACCCCACTGTATCACACTATCCGTACCGACCCCACTGTATCACACTGACCGCACCGACCCCACTGTATCACACTATCCGCACCGACCCCACTGTACCATACGGACCACATCGACCCCACTGTACCACACGGACCCCATCGACCCCACTGTACCACACTGACAGCAACGACCCCACTGTATCACACTGACCCCATCGACCCCACTGTACCACACTGACCGCATCACCGCACTGTATCACACGGACCGGACCAAACCCACTGCACCAGGCTGACCGCACCGACCCAAATGTACCGCACTGACCGCACCGACCTCACTGTACCACACTGACAGCACCGACCCCACTGTACCACACTGAACACACCGACACCACTGTATCACATTGACCGCACCGACCTCACTGTACCACACTGACCGCACCACTGCACTGTACCACACGGACCGGACCAAACCCACTGTGCCACGCTGACCGCCCTGACCCCAGTGTACCACACTGACCGCACCGACCCCACTGTACCAAAATGACCGCACCACCCCACTGTACCACATGGACCGGAACAAAGCCACTGCACCAGGCTGACCGTACCGACCCCAATGTACCACACTGACCGTACCGACCTCACTGTATCACACAGACCGCACCGACCCCACTGTACCACACTGACGGCACCGACCCCACTGTATCAACTTGACCGCACCGACCCCACTGTATCACACTGACCCCATCGCCCCACTGTACCACACTGACAGCACCGACCCCACTGTACCACACTGACCTCAACGACCCCACTGTACCACACTGACTGCACCGACCCCACAGTATCACACTGACCGCAGCGACCCCACTGTATCACACTGACCTCACCGACCCCACTGTACCACACTGACCACACCGACCCCACTGTATCACACTGACCGCAGCGACCCACTGTATCACACTGACAGCAAAGACCCCACTGTACCACACTGACCGCTGCGACCCTCTGTATCAGACTGACCGCAGCGACCCACTGTACCACACTGACCACACCGACCCCACTGTACCACACTGACCACACCGACCCCACTGTCCCACACTGACAGCAAAGACCCCACTGTACCACACTGACCACACCGACCCCACTGTCCCACACTGACAGCAAAGACCCCACTGTACCACACTGACCACACCGACCCCACTGTACCACACTGACCACACCGACCCCACTGTCCCACACTGACAGCAAAGACCCCACTGTACCACACAGACCACACCGACCCCACTGTACCACACTGACAGCAAAGACCCCACTGTATCACACTGATCACACTGACCCCACGGTACCACACTGACCGCACCGACCTCACTGTACCACACTGAACACACCGACACCACTGTATCACATTGACCGCACCGACCTCACTGTACCACACTGACCGCACCACTGCACTGTACCACACGGACCGGACCAAACCCACTGTGCCACGCTGACCGCCCTGACCCCAGTGTACCACACTGACCGCACCGACCCCACTGTACCAAAATGACCGCACCACCCCACTGTACCACACTGACCCCATCGACCCCACTGTATCACACTGATCACACTGACCCCACGGTACCACACTGACAGCAACGACCCCGCTGTATCACTCTGACCTCACCAACCCCACTGTACCACACTGACAGCAACGACCCCACTGTATCACACTGACCGCATCGACCCCACTGTATCACTCTGACCTCACCAACCCCACTGTACCACACTGACAGCAACGACCCCACTGTATCACACTGACCGCACCGACCCCACTGTACCACACTGACAGCAACGACCCCACTGTACCACACTGACCCCATCGACCCCACTGTACCACACTGACCGCGCCGACCACACTGTATCACACTGACAGCACCGACCCCACTGTATCACACTGACCCCATCGCCCCACTGTATCACACTGACCTCATTGAACACACTGACCTCACTGAACACACTGACCGCACTGACATCACTGACCTCAATGAACGCACTGAACACATGACCTCACTGAGCACCCTGACCCCACTGCCCGCAATGTACCATAATTAACACTCTGTCCCCACTGACCATACTGAACACACTGACCTCACTGAACACACTGACCTCCCTGAACACACTGACCTGACTGATCACACTGAACACACTGACCGCACTGCACCGTAATGAACACTCTGTCCCCACTGACCACACTGACCCCACTGTACACACTGACCTCACTGACCCTACCGAACACACTGACCCGACTGAACACACTGAACACACTGACCTGACTGAACACACTGGCCACACTGAACACACTGAACAAACTGATGTCACTGACACCACTGACCTCACTGACCCCACTGACCACACTGATCAAACCGATCACACTGACCCCACTGTATCATTATGAACACTCTGTCCCCACTGTACACGCTGACCTCACTGAACACACTGACCTCACAAACCCCGCTGACCACACTGATCACACTGACCACACTGACCGCACTGCACCGTAATGAACACTCTGTCCCCACTGACCACACTGACCTCACTGAACACACTGACCTCACTGACCACACTGACCTCACTGAGCACACTGTTCTAACTGACCTCACTGAACACACTGACCTCACTGACCCCGCTGACCACACTGATCACACTGACCACACTGACCGCACCGCACAGTAATGAACACTCTGTCCCCACTGACCACACTGACCACACTGACCTCACTGAACACACTGACCTCACTGACCACACTGACCTCACTGAGCACACTGAACACACTGACCTCACTGAACACACTGACCTGACTGAACACACTGACCCCACTGAACACACTGACCACACTGAACACACTGAACACACTGACCCCACTGAACACACTGACCACACTGACCACACTGAACACACTGACCCCACTGAACACACTGACCTGACTGAACACACTGACCACACTGAACACACTGACCCCACTGAACACACTGACCACACTGACCTCACTGAACACTCTGATCACACTGACCGCACTGCACCGTAATGAACACTCTGTCCCCACTGACTATACTGACCCCACTGAACACACTCACCTCACTGTCCACACTGACCATACTGACCACACTGACCCCACTGAACACACTGACCACACTGATCTCACTGAACACACTGATCACACTGACCACACTGACCGCACTGCACCGTAATGAACACTCTGTCCCCACTGACCATACTGACCTCACTGAACACACTGACCTCACTGTCCACACTGACCACACTGACCACACTGACCCCACTGAACACACTGACCCCACTGAACACACTGACCACACTGACCCCACTGAACACACTGACCCCACTGAAAACACTGACCACACTGACCCCACTGAACACACTGATCACACTGACCACACTGACCCCACTGTACACACTGACCTCACTGAACACACTGACCACACTGACCTCACTGAACACACTGATCACACTGACCACACTGACCGCACTGCACCGTAATAAAAACTCTGTCCCCACTGACCATACTGAGCTCACTGAACACACTGACCTCACTGTCCACACTGACCACACTGACCACACTGACCCCACTGAACACACTGACCCCACTGAACCCCACTGACCACACTGACCCCACTGAACACACTGACCCCACTGAACCCCACTGACCACACTGACCCCACTGAACACACTGACCACACTGAAAACACTGAACACACTGACCCCACTGAACCCCACTGACCACACTGACCACGCTGAACACACTGACCCCACTGAACACACTGACCTCACTGAACACACTGACCACACTGACCTCACTGAACATACTGATCACACTGACCACACTGATCACACTGACCACGCTGAACACACTGACCCCACTGAACACACTGACCTCATTGAACACACTGACCACACTGACCTCACTGATCATACTGATCACACTGATCACACTGATCACACTGTCCACACTGACCACACTGACCACACTGAACACACTGACCACACTGACCTCACTGAACACACTGATCACACTGACCACACTGAACACACTGACCCCACAGAACACACTGACCACACTGACCCCACTGAGCACACTGACCCCACTGAACACACTGACCTCACTGTCCACACTGACCACACTGACCACACTGCCCCCACTGAACACACTGATCCCACTGAACACACTGACCACACTGACCCCACTGAACACACTGACCCCACTGAAAACACTGACCACACTGACCCCACTGAACACACTGACCACACTGACCACACTGACCCCACTGTACACACTGACCTCACTGAACACACTGACCACACTGACCTCACTGAACACACTGATCACACTGACCACACTGACCGCACTGCACCGTAATAAAAACTCTGTCCCCACTGACCATACTGACCTCACTGAACACACTGACCTCACGGTCCACACTGACCACACTGACCACACTGACCCCACTGAACACACTGACCCCACTGAACCCCACTGACCACACTGACCCCACTGAACACACTGACCACACTGAAAACACTGACCATACTGACCCCACTGAACACACTGACCACACTGACCCCACTGTACACACTGACCTCACTGAACACACTGACCACACTGACCTCACTGAACACACTGACCCCACTGTACACACTGACCTCACTGAACACACTGACCACACTGACCCCACTGAACACACTGACCACACTGACCCCACTGTACACACTGATCACACTGAACACACTGACCCCACTGACCCCACTGAACACACTGACCCCACTGTACACACTGACCTCACTGAACACACTGACCACACTGACCCCACTGAACACACTGACCACACTGACCCCACTGTACACACTGACCTCACTGAACACACTGACCCCACTGAACACACTGACCCCACTGAAGACACTGACCACACTGAACCCACTGAACACACTGACCCCACTGAACACACTGACCACACTGAACACACTGACCACACTGACCCCACTGAACACACTGACCCCACTGAACACACTGATCGCACTGACCCCACTGACCTCACTGTATACACTGACCTCACTGAACACACTGACCACACTGACCACACTGACCCCACTGTACACACTGACCTCACTGAACACACTGACCACACTGACCTCACTGAACACACTGACCACACTGACCACACTGAACACACTGACCACACTGACCCCACTGAACACACTGACCCCACTGGAAACACTGACCACACTGACCCCACTGAACACACTGACCACACTGACCACACTGACCCCACTGTACACACTGATCGCACTGAACACACTGATCACACTGACCACACTGATCGCACTGCACCGTAATGAACACTCTGTCCCCACTGACCATACTGACCTCTCTGAACACACTGACCTCACTGTCCACACTGACCACACTGACCACACTGACCACACTGATCACACTGACCACACTGACCGCACTGCACCGTAATGAACACTCTGTCCCCACTGACCATACTGACCTCTCTGAACACACTGACCTCACTGTCCCCACTGACCACACTGTCCCCACTGAACACACTGACCTCACTGACATCACTGACCTGACTGAAGACACTGACCACACTGACCCCACTGAACACACTGACCCCACTGAACACACTGACCCCACTGAACACACTGACCTCACTGAACACACTGACCCCACTGAAAACACTGACCCCACTGAACACACTGACCTGACTGAAGACACTGTCCACACTGACCCCACTGAACACACTGACCCCACTGAACACACTGAACACACTGGCCTGACTGAACACACTGTCCACACTGACCCCACTGAACACACTGACCTCACTGAACACACTGACCACACTGACCCCACTGAACACACTGACCACACTGACCCCACTGTACACACTGACCTCACTGAACACACTGACCACACTGACCCCACTGTACACACTGACCTCACTGAACACACTGAACACACTGAACACACTGGCCTGACTGAACACACTGTCCACACTGACCCCACTGAACACAATGACCCCACTGACCCCACTGAACACACTGACCCCACTGTACACACTGACCTCACTGAACACACTGACCACACTGACCCCACTGAACACACTGACCACACTGACCCCACTGACCTCGCTGAACACACTGACCCCACTGAACACACTGACCCCACTGAAGACACTGACTACACTGACCCCACTGAACACACTGACCCCACTGAACACACTGACCACACTGAACACACTGACCACACTGACCCCACTGAACACACTGACCCCACTGAACACACTGATCGCACTGACCCCACTGACCCCACTGTATACACTGACCTCACTGAACACACTGACCACACTGACCACACTGACCCCACTGTACACACTGACCTCACTGAACACACTGACCACACTGACCTCACTGAACACACTGACCACACTGACCCCACTGAACACACTGACCCCACTGGAAACACTGACCACACTGACCCCACTGAACACACTGACCACACTGACCCCACTGTACACACTGACCTCACTGAACACACTGACCATACTGACCTCACTGAACACACTGATCGCACTGAACACACTGATCGCACTGACCACACTGATCGCACTGCACCGTAATGAACACTCTGTCCCCACTGACCATACTGACCTCTCTGAACACACTGACCTCACTGTCCACACTGACCACACTGACCACACTGACCACACTGAACACACTGACCTCACTGTCCACACTGACCACACTGACCACACTGCCCCCACTGAACACACTCATCCCACTGAACACACTGACCACACTGACCCCACTGAACACACTGACCCCACTGAAAACACTGACCACACTGACCCCACTGAACACACTGACAACACTGACCACACTGACCCCACTGTACACACTGACCTCACTGAACACACTGACCACACTGACCTCACTGAACACACTGATCACACTGACCACACTGACCGCACTGCACCGTAATAAAAACTCTGTCCCCACTGACCATACTGACCTCACTGAACACACTGACCTCACGGTCCACACTGACCACACTGACCACACTGACCCCACTGAACACACTGACCCCACTGAACCCCACTGACCACACTGACCCCACTGAACACACTGACCACACTGAAAACACTGACCATACTGACCCCACTGAACACACTGACCACACTGACCCCACTGTACACACTGACCTCACTGAACACACTGACCACACTGACCTCACTGAACACACTGACCCCACTGTACACACTGACCTCACTGAACACACTGACCACACTGACCACACTGACCACACTGACCCCACTGTACACACTGATCACACTGAACACACTGACCCCACTGACCCCACTGAACACACTGACCCCACTGTACACACTGACCTCACTGAACACACTGACCACACTGACCCCACTGAACACACTGACCACACTGACCCCACTGTACACACTGACCTCACTGAACACACTGACCCCACTGAACACACTGACCCCACTGAAGACACTGACCACACTGAACCCACTGAACACACTGACCCCACTGAACACACTGACCACACTGAACACACTGACCACACTGACCCCACTGAACACACTGACCCCACTGAACACACTGATCGCACTGACCCCACTGACCTCACTGTATACACTGACCTCACTGAACACACTGACCACACTGACCCCACTGTACACACTGACCTCACTGAACACACTGACCACACTGACCTCACTGAACACACTGACCACACTGACCACACTGAACACACTGACCACACTGACCCCACTGAACACACTGACCCCACTGGAAACACTGACCACACTGACCCCACTGAACACACTGACCACACTGACCACACTGACCCCACTGTACACACTGATCGCACTGAACACACTGATCACACTGACCACACTGATCGCACTGCACCGTAATAAACACTCTGTCCCCACTGACCATACTGACCTCTCTGAACACACTGACCTCACTGTCCACACTGACCACACTGACCACACTGACCACACTGATCACACTGACCACACTGACCGCACTGCACCGTAATGAACACTCTGTCCCCACTGACCATACTGACCTCTCTGAACACACTGACCTCACTGTCCCCACTGACCACACTGTCCCCACTGAACACACTGACCTCACTGACATCACTGACCTCACTGAAGACACTGACCACACTGACCCCACTGAACACACTGACCCCACTGAACACACTGACCTCACTGAACACACTGACCTCACTGAACACACTGACCACACTGACCCCACTGAACACACTGACCCCACTGAACACACTGACCTCACTGAACACACTGACCCCACTGAATACACTGACCCCACTGAACACACTGACCTGACTGAACACACTGTCCACACTGACCCCACTGAACACACTGACCCCACTGAACACACTGAACACACTGGCCTGACTGAACACACTGTCCACACTGACCCCACTGAACACACTGACCCCACTGACCCCACTGAACACACTGACCCCACTGTACACACTGACCTCACTGAACACACTGACCACACTGACCCCACTGAACACACTGACCACACTGACCCCACTGTACACACTGACCTCGCTGAACACACTGACCCCACTGAACACACTGACCCCACTGAAGACACTGACTACACTGACCCCACTGAACACACTGACCCCACTGAACACACTGACCACACTGAACACACTGACCACACTGACCCCACTGAACACACTGACCCCACTGAACACACTGATCGCACTGACCCCACTGACCCCACTGTATACACTGACCTCACTGAACACACTGACCACACTGACCACACTGACCCCACTGTACACACTGACCTCACTGAACACACTGACCACACTGACCTCACTGAACACACTGACCACACTGACCACACTGAACACACTGACCACACTGACCCCACTGAACACACTGACCCCACTGGAAACACTGACCACACTGACCCCACTGAACACACTGACCACACTGACCCCACTGTACACACTGACCTCACTGAACACACTGACCATACTGACCTCACTGAACACACTGATCGCACTGAACACACTGATCGCACTGACCACACTGATCGCACTGCACCGTAATGAACACTCTGTCCCCACTGACCATACTGACCTCTCTGAACACACTGACCTCACTGTCCACACTGACCACACTGACCACACTGACCACACTGATCACACTGACCGCACTGCACCGTAATGAACACTCTGTCCCCACTGACCATGCTGACCTCTCTGAACACACTGACCTCACTGTCCCCACTGACCACACTGACCTCACTGAACACACTGACCTCACTGAACACACTGACCTGACTGAACACACTGACCACACTGACCCCACTGAACACACTGACCCCACTGAACACACTGACCTCACTGAACACACTGACCCCACTGAATACACTGACCCCACTGAACACACTGACCTGACTGAACACACTGTCCACACTGACCCCACTGAACACACTGACCCCACTGAACACACTGAACACACTGGCCTGACTGAACACACTGTCCACACTGACCCCACTGAACACACTGACCCCACTGAACACACTGACCACACTGAACACACTGACCACACTGACCCCACTGAACACAATGACCCCACTGAACACACTGACCACACTGACCCCACTGAACACACTGACCACACTGACCACACTGACCACACTGAACGCACTGCACCGTAATGAACACTCTGTCCCCACTGACCATACTGACCTCACTGAACACACTGACCTCACTGTCCACACTGACCACACTGACCCCACTGAACACACTGACCCCCTGAACACACTGACCTCACTGACCCCACTGAACACACTGACCCCACTGAAAACACTGACCACACTGACACCACTGAACACACTGACCACACTGACCACACTGACCCCACTGTACACACTGACCTCACTGAACACACTGACCACACTGACCCCACTGTACACACTGACCTCACTGAACACACTGACCACACTGACCCCACTGAACACACTGACCCCACTGAAAACACTGACCCCACTGAACACACTGACCCCACTGAACACACTGACCCCACTGAAAACACTGACCACACTGACCCCACTGAACACACTGACCACACTGACCCCACTGTACACACTGACCTCACTGAACACACTGACCACATTGACCCCACTGTACACACTGACCACACTGATAGCACTGCACCGTAATGAACACTCTGTCCCCACTGACCATACTGACCTCACTGAACACACTGACCCCACTGAACACACTGACCACACTGAACACACTGACCCCACTGAAAACACTGACCACACTGACCCCACTGAACACACTGGCCACACTGAACACACTGGCCTGACTGAACACACTGTCCACACTGACCCCACTGAACACACTGACCCCACTGAACACACTGACCACACTGACCACACTGACCCCACTGAACACAATGACCCCACTGAACACACTGACCACACTGACCCCACTGAACACACTGACCACACTGACCACACTGAACGCACTGCACCGTAATGAACACTCTGGCCCCACTGACCATACTGACCTCACTGAACACACTGACCTCACTGTCCACACTGACCACACTGACCCCACTGAACACACTGACCCCCTGAACACACTGACCTCACTGACCCCACTGAACACACTGACCCCACTGAAAACCCTGACCACACTGACCCCACTGAACACACTGACCACACTGACCACACTGACCCCACTATACACACTGACCTCACTGAACACACTGACCACACTGACCCCACTGTACACACTGACCTCACTGAACACACTGACCACACTGACCTCACTGACCCCACTGAACACACTGACCCCACTGAAAACACTGACCCCACTGTACACACTGACCTCACTGAACACACTGACCCCACTGTACACACTGACCTCACTGAACACACTGACCACACTGACCTCACTGACCCCACTGAACACACTGACCCCACTGAAAACACTGACCACACTGACCCCACTGAACACACTGACCACACTGACCCCACTGTACACACTGACCTCACTGAACACACTGACCACACTGACCCCACTGAACACACTGACCACACTGATCCCACTGTACACACTGACCTTACTGACCACACTGACCTCACTGATCACACTGACCACACTGATAGCACTGCACCGTAATGAACACTCTGTACCCACTGACCATACTGACCTCACTGAACACACTGACCTCACTTGAACACACTGACCACACTGACCCCACTGAACACACTGACCACACTGACCACACTGACCCCACTGTACACACTGACCTCACTGAACACACTGACCACACTGACCTCACTGACCCCACTGAACACACTGACCCCACTGAAAACACTGACCACACTGACCCCACTGAACACACTGACCACACTGACCTCACTGACCCCACTGAACACACTGACCCCACTGAACACACTGGCCACACTGACCTCACTGAACACACTGGCCACACTGACCTCACTGAACACACTGACCACACTGACCCCACTGACCTCACTGAACGCGCTGGCCTCACTGAACACACTGCCCTAACTGAACACACTGACCCCACTGTACACACTGACCTCACTGACCACACTGACCTCACTGAGCACACTGACCTCACTGACCACACTGACCTCACTGAGCACACTGACCTCACTGAGCACACTGAGCAGACTGACCACACTGACCTCACTGAACGCGCTGACCTCACTGAACACACTGCCCTAACTGACCTCACAGACCACACTGACCTCACTGAACACACTGACCCCACTGTACACACTGACCTCACTGAACGCGCTGACCTCACTGAACACACTGCCCTAACTGACCTCACAGACCACACTGACCTCACTGAACACACTGATCCCACTGTACACACTGACCTCACTGACCACACTGACCTCACTGAGCACACTGACCTCACTGAGCGCACTGAGCAGACTGACCACACTGACCTCACTGAACGCGCTGACCTCACTGAACACACTGCCCTAACTGACCTCACAGACCACACTGACCTCACTGAACGCGCTGACCTCACTGACCACACTGACCTCACTGAACACACTGCCCTAACTGACCACACTGACCTCACTGAACACACTGCCCTAACTGACCTCACAGACCACACTGACCTCACTGAACGCGCTGACCTCACTGACCTCACTGACCACACTGACCTCACTGAACACACTGACCTCACTGACCACACTGACCTCACTGAACACACTGCCCTAACTGACCTCACAGACCACACTGACCTCACTGAACGCGCTGACCTCACTGAACACACTACCCTAACTGACCTCACAGACCACACTGACCTCACTGAACGCGCTGACCTCACTGAACACATTGACCTGACTGAACACACTGACCACACTGACCCCACTGAACACACTGACCACACTGACCCCACTGTACACACTGACCTCACTGAACACACTGACCTCACTGAACACACTGATCACACAGAACACACTGACCACACTGACCTCACTGAACACACTGATCACACTGACCACACTGATCACACTGACCACACTGACCACACTGCACCGTAATGAACACTCTGTCCCCACTGACCACACTGACCCCACTGTACACACTGACCTCACTGAACACACTGATCACACTGACCACACTGACCACACTGAACACACTGACCTCACTGACCACACTGACCTCACTGAACACACTGCCCTAACTGACCTCACTGAACACACCGACCTCACTGAACGCGCTGACCTCACTGAACACACTGACCTCACTGAACACACTGACCTGACTGAACACACTGTCCACACTGATCCCACTGAACACACTGACCTCACTGACCCCACTGACCTCACTGACCTCGCTGACCACACTGACCCCACTGACACCACTGACCACACTGACCACACTGACCCCACTGAACGCACTGACCCCACTGACCTCACTGATCACTCTGACCACACAGACCTCACTGAACACACTGACCTCACTGTACCATAATGTACACTCTGTCCCCACTGACCACACTGACCTCACGGAACACACTGACCTCACTGACCTCTCTGAACACACTGTCCACTGTGGAACCTGAGGTGAGCCATCCTTGGACTAGGGGTGTGAGTTTGCTTGGTCAGTATGTTTCTCACGCAAACTGCTCCTTCGGAATGTGCCATGTCTGGGTGATGAGATCAGAAGAGTGTTGTTGAAGCCTGATGTCTCTTTCTTTTGTTGTGCTGTACCAGCTGCAAGGCCAATGGTGAGATAGATATGTAAACAAAGGATTGAAAATTACCGTATCGTTTTCGTTTAGAGCAAGTTGTAAGATTATTGGTTGCAGAATAGTATAATTGCCACTGTTTGACTGTAATTCTTTAGAACATCGCACTGAGTCTCAATGTGAGCTCTACTGTGTTTGTTCTCCTTGTGCACAAGTTAATAAAGTAGTTTGCGAGTACTCATCCGAGGAAGTTTGATTTATTTTGCTCTAGTTTCTTCAACAGTTTCTTGGAGGTTCCACCGAGATGACGAACCCCCGGAGTGCTAGCACGGGAGAATAGCGTGGTGCCTCGCGGGTCAACGGCTCGATGACCGCGCTGCCTGATTTCGGCATTACGAGGTTTTGACCGAGGAAACGCACACGCTCACCTGTGTTGCACTACCGGGGTAAGTCAGAAGAGTTTGAGGGAGGTTCGAGTCCCCCTCGGGGTTAGAGTCCCCGTCCGGATCCGGAGGAGTTTGAGGGTGGTTAGAGGCCCCCTCGGAGGGTGGTTCGAGTCCCCCTCGGGGTTAGAGGCCCCGTTAGAGCCAGGTCGACGAGATTGGTAGGTAATTCGGAAGTCGGCCGATAAGGTAAAGTCTAATTAGCTTTTGTTGTAATTATAGGAAATTTGTTAACGAAGGGGACTGGGGTCCCCCCTAAGGGAACACCCAATGCATATATGTAGATACATTATGGGCCTGAAAGCATTCTATATGTCCCGAGATGGGTGAAATGGACGCAGGGTAGGGAAATGATGTTCCCGCCCGACGTTACCTTTAATAAGGACCGAATGCAGGAGCGCTTAGATGAGTCGCGGAAGAGTCAGGAAAGTGTACGAAGGTCTGAGGAAGTGAGACAGGGACCCAAAGCCAGGATCCTGGTCGCGCAAACACAAAAGGGCCGGCTCCTAAGGAGTCTGAACCTCCTGTTGAGCAGGAGGAGGAAATTTCAAGTGAGTAAAAACAAGTTACTGTGTCTTTTGATTCAAGTGTGTGAATATTGGAAGCTTTCATGAATTGAATGTCTGGGATGTACAGCTTGTGTTCTGTAGACTGGCGTTAACTCTTTGTTGTCTGGCTTTAATGTTGAAAGCATGAGTCTATTAAGTTGTTTGGAATTGAATGAGTGTGAAAAGTGATTGTTGAGTGTGTTCATTTCGATTTAAGATTGTACACCCAGGAATGGGATATAAAATTGAATTATATTTTAAGTTAAAATTTTATTTTGATTTTAAAAGTTGGTTTTGCAACTGTGAAAAGGCAATGAACAATTTTCTAAGAGATAAGCTTCAGCCTTGAAGATCTGAAGAGGTTTGGCAGAAATCCAATTTGAAATTTAAAACACAGTTTAAAATCTGTTCTAGTTTTTTTTTGGAGTTTAAATTAAAAACATGTTTTACTGACTGTTTTAAGTAGCAAATGTCAGGAATTGGATATTGGTTTAAGGGAGAGAAGGATAAACAAAGGAGATATAGGAAAGATTAAAGTTTGTGTAAGAACCTAGTGTTAAATCTTTTGTTGTAAGAATGTTAAATAACTTTTTGGTTTTATTACAGTCATTTGAAAAGGTGCCTGAAGAACAAGAAAAATGACGTAATTTACCTATCTTTTAAATTAAGCACGTGCTATTCTGTTCTGTGTGTAGTTAATAAGTAGTATAAGTTAATAAGTCTGAATTGAATTAATACTGTTAAGGTTAATTGACCTGTTTAAGTTGAAGAACTGGAAATTTCATTTGTTGCCACAATGAACTTTCAAGTTTAGCATGTCGAGTTTTGGGGGAGTCTTCAGTTCCGGACAGAGGACTCACTCATATAACATTGGCAGTTTTGATTTTTAAATATTATTGCAGTGAATTGGAATTTGGAATCATCTTTGTTAAAAAAAATAATCATCCTTGGATTAGAAACCTCTTATTAAGGATAAAAAAAACATTTAAAATGGAGTTTAGTTCTTTTCCATTAAAACAAAAGGGTTACATAAAGCGGCGCAGCGGAGAATGCTTTGCTCCGCCCCCTTGGAGACAAGCAAGAAATTAACCTTGCTGCAACTATCTTTATCAATGAGACAAAGTGCTTGAGAAGGAGAGATAGTCGCAAGCACTTCTGTCTTTAACGTACAAAAAGTACAACCAAGTCTGGGCATAAGAAATTGGAATCAATAAACAAAATTTAATTGATCTGGGTGGTTATTTAAAGAACTCAAAGGGAAATTTATTGTTATTTGAATTTGGAATAATGTGAGATGTCGAAAATCCAGTTTAATTTGGCAAGTTATTTAAGGAGTTAGAATGTCATCTAAGGTAAAAAAAACATAAACAATATACACTAATGTCTGGAATCAAATGGAAATGTTTGATTTCTGTTTTAAGGAATTATGAATATTAATTGTAAAGGTTCTCCAGGGCTCAAAATGAAATAGAATTATAATTAATGGGAATTGGCAATCAGTTCTGGCTGATGCAAGCGCTAATAAAGGAATTCTGGGAATAAACAAATAGTGAAATAAACAGCTAATTTCCAAGAAGCCTCGAATTTTCCAGTGAATGTCAGGAAAGTGTAGATAAGATTAGCAATTGATAGTTTTCTCTTGGAGATATGAGTTTTTAAGAGAGCTACATTTGAAAGTCTGGCCATAACTTGAGACATCAGGACCCTGCAGGGGGAGGTAAGCAAAGATCTCAGATAGACACCACCAGCACCCCGCCTTTTCATCACCGCTGATATTTGATCTTTTGATAAGATCACCTGAGAGTTCAGAATATGTGGCATGACAGTGGAATACCAGTATAAATGTGCAGATGTGATTTGTTATTTGGAAAGCAACGGAAGCATTCGTGGCATTTTCAACTTCAAAGGCGAGCAACCCTAAGGATACCAAAAGGATTTAAAAAATAGATTAAAATGGAGTGTGGTTTTTTTTCCGATCAGAGAAGGAAAAGATTTTGTAAAGTGACGCAGCTGAGACGATTTTGCTCCTCCCCTTGAAACAAAAAACCCCCCGCTGCAGCTGCTGTTTTTCCATTTAACCCACCACACAATTTTGCATTGCTGAGAGTAAAATTTATATATAATGGACATTATTAAACCTTAAATTTCTAAATTGACAGATAGAATTGGACAAATTAACCCATTGGGCTCAGGGGCAGAGCCACAATGGATTCTTTGTGTTTTTTTAAGCAGGTGACGGCAGGTTCCAAGGCCACATGAGAACTGATGCCCAACAAGAGATCCAGCAGCTTTAAGAATTTAAAAACCTAATTGCAGACATCAAATATCACAGCATCTTTATCAGTGTGACAATTGACCTACTGGAGGAGCTCCTTCAACTCCTTTGGAAGGTTGGAGTGAAAGTTAACCCGGAAAAGGCACAGATATTGAAAGAAAAGGTTTATTATTTGAGAATAGTGATAACACAGGGAAAGCATGAGAGAGAGCAGATGCGAGTACAGACAATCCTCAAACTTCCAACTCCCCCTACCACAAGATACTAAGGCTCTGAGATCATTTTTGGGCCTTGTTGGGTATCGCAGGAACCTTACTGATGGATTTGACATAAAGCCAGCCCCTTTATATAATATCCTGCAAATAACTACTATGTGCCTGGCGGACAATTTAATCTGCTGAGTATTTCCAGCATTTCTTGTTTTTGTTTCGGATTTTCAGCATCTGCAGTACTTTGCTTTTACTTTAGTGGACAATTTAATCTACCAGGTGTGTCACATTTTGACAGCAAAGGCCCTCCAGGGACCTTTTGTGTCAAAATCATTGGGGGGTGTACAAGGGAAGGAGCCAGAAATCAAACCAGCACTCAAAATTTATTAAATGGACAACAAGCACCAATTACCATGGTTAACCCCACATCCGAATTACTAACGAGTAAGGTTACGACCTAACAGCCACAAGTGACTGGTCTCCCTTGCCCGGCCTTGACTACAGGACCAGAAAATGGACTTGCAATAATAAAAAGTAATAAAATTGTATATGATAATATAAAGCTTGAGTTGGTACCAGTAATATTGAATATCTCAGATATCCAGCTACCTGACTGGTGCCCTGAGAAGACCCGAGAGTATTACTGCAACAATTGTTGAGACAGGAATTTGGTAATGAGAAAATAATAAAGGGAAAGAGCCATAAACGTAGTTTAGTGAATGACGCAGCCACAGTCCTTAATACAGGAACTTCAATTGTCAATACTATAGATTTGGAAAATGTGGACCAGAAGGTTAGAACTTTCAGTCAGCTAGTAAAGGATATTTTTTTTTAAAGGAACAAAAGGCACAGAAGTGGTGTAGCTAAAGAAGGACAGGATCTGACAAAAACAGTGACAGGATTGGTGAGAGTACGGGAAGGTCATGCTCATACTATTAATGATATCATAGAAAAGGTAAAGGAGGTCCACAACATTTCAAATAATGAAAGTGTTTGTAGTACATATGGTCCGTGGATGTTAGAACAAACGAAGGAAAATTGGAGGCAAATTGATGCTGGACAGGTACCAGTTTGGATAAATTATACCCAGTTGGAGGACTTAGCTAGTCACACAAATGATAAAATTATCAGGTGCCAACTCAGAAAACTTAAGGTATGGAAAGGTCAGGAATGTGTAAATACAGGATCTATGAGTGTTGGAGTAGTGTTGGGAATACCTGTAATTCTGAGAGATAAGTTAGGGATGCAATTACATGAAGTAGAAAATATAGGGGTGATAAGGGGAAAAGATTACATAAAATACAATGATATTTTACCCTACGTTATGGAAATTGGAAAAGAGGTAGTTGGACCAACATTGTCTGAGTGTAGTCTGGAAAACCAGGTGGTCATATGTCCTCATCCTATATATAAAACGGCAGAATCAAAATGTGGGTTTAATGCCACTGTAAATTGCACCATGCAGACTAGGAAAGCATTATCAGGGCTAACCCATGTGGCCTATATGGGAAAGGGGAGATATTGCTTAACCACCACAACGAAGGAGTACCAGTATGGACATAACCGGACTTGTGCGGTGAACAGCAGTATGTTTTGTTTCAACCCACAAATACCAACCAGGGTGGGGAAGATGGAGTTGGTAGACATACAAAAACGAAAGACAGAAAGTATTAAGGAGGGTTATATAAATATACTATTGCGCAATTGCCCACACGCTTGGGTAAAGAGAGACAGCAGCTAGAAGCCACTGCTGTAGTGTACTACAATCTGGAACAACAGTTGAAGAAGCTACAAGATGAGATTGACGAGATAAACAATTCTACCTGGTGGGAGGACTTATGGAACTGGGGGTTAAACGTGCAGATACACCCCTGGTTTAGAATTATCTCCCATGTCCTGATAGTGGTTTTGGGCATCATGGTGTTATATGTGACATACTTAATTTGGAAACTTAAGAAATTAATTAGGCGATGTGAGAGGATGTATGAATACAGGATGGACAGCTACATTAAAGTTTTCAAACTTGCTCTATAAAAGATAGACAATTAGTTATTCCACACAAGGGTGATTGTGTAACCTATTCGTATATACTTAAAATGAATTAATGAATGGTCAATTTGCTCTAAGAATGAAATTGCGGCTGTATTATGTTCGCACAATTGATTATGTAATGGTGATGATACAAATGCCTAAATGTATGGGATACAACTATGTGCTGCTATTACTGTAGCCAAGTTACTGTTACGTGAATATGGGCCTAAGTTTGGAATCCCTGAAATCATATCCAGCGACAATGGCCCTTCACTTCTTGCTGGCGGCACAAGGCGGGGGGAGGGGGGGGGGGGGTGGTCTGTGCAGCTCATCCTGTACGTTGTCATCCAACTCTTCCTTTGTTGCATCCGCTCCGTTTGCTGCTCACAGAATCTCCAGGGTCCTGGTGGCAGTCCAACAACCCATCTCCTCCCTCTCCTCAAGAACCATGACCCCACTAAGGATGAAGCCCAGCAGCAAGCAAACATAGAACTTGAGTGAGACCTGGCAGTTGTCCTTCCAGGACAAAAGGGAGGAAGTGTGGAACCTGAGGTGAGCCATCCATGGACTAGGGGTGTGAGCTTGCTTGGTCAGTATGTTTCTCACGCAAACTGCTTCTTAGGAATGTGCGATGTCTGGCTGATGAGATAAGAGTGTTGTTGAAGCCTGATGTCTCTTTCTGTTGTTGTGCTGTACCAGCTGCAAGGCCAATGGTGAGATAGATATGTAAACAAAGGATTGAAAATTACCGTATCGTTTTCGTTTAGAGCAAGAATTAAATTGTAATATTATTGGTGCTTGAGAATGCAAATTAAGGATTGAAATATTATTGTAAGATTATTGGTTGCAGAATAGTATAATTGCCACTGTTTGACTGTAATTCTTTAGAACATCGCACTGAGTCTCAATGTGAGCTCCACTGTGTTTGTTCTCCTTGTGCACAAGTTAATAAAGTAGTTTGCGAGTACTCATCCGAGGAAGTTTGATTTATTTTGCTCGAGTTTCTTCAACACCACACTGAACAGACTGAACACACTGACCTCACAGACCTCACTGAACACACTGACCACACTGAACATACTGAACACACTGACCTCACTGAACATACTGAACACACTGACCTCACTGAACATACTGAACACTCTGACCTCACTGAACATACTGAACACACTGACCTCACTGACCTCACTGAACACACTGACCACACTGAACATACTGAACACACTGACCTCACTGAACATACTGAACACACTGACCTCACTGAACATACTGAACACACTGACCACACTGAACATACTGAACACACTGACCTCACTGAACATACTGAACACACTGACCTCACTGAACAGACTGAACACACTGACCTCACTGACCTCACTGAACACACTGACCTCACTGACCTCACAGACCTCACTGAACACACTGACCACACTGAACATACTGAACACACTGACCTCACTGACCTCACTGAACACACTGGCCACACTGAACATACTGAACACACTGACCACACTGAACATACTGAACACACTGACCTCACTGACCTCACTGAACACACTGACCTCACTGACCTCACAGACCTCACTGAACACACTGACCACACTGAACATACTGAACACACTGACCTCACTGACCTCACTGAACACACTGACCTCACTGACCTCACTGAACACACTGACCACACTGAACATACTGAACACACTGACCTCACTAAACATACTGAACACACTGACCACACTGAACATACTGAACACACTGACCTCACTGACCTCACTGAACACACTGACCACACTGAACATACTGAACACACTGACCACACTGAACATACTTAACACACTGACCTCACTGAACATACTGAACACACTGACCTCATTGAACATACTGAACACACTGACCTCACTGACCTCACTGAACACACTGACCACATTGAACATACTGAACACACTGACCTCACTGAACATACTGAACACACTGACCACACTGAACACACTGAACACATGACCTCACTGAGCACCCTGACCCCAAATGTACCATAATGAACACTCTGTCCCCACTGACCATACTGACCTCACTGAACACACTGACCTCACTGACCTCACTGAACACATTGACCCCACTGATCACACTGACCTCACTGAACACACTGACCTCACTGACCTCACTGAACACACTGACCTCACTGACCTCACTGAACACACTGACCCCACTGATCACACTGACCCCACTGACCACACTGACCTCGCTGAACACAGTGACCTGACTGAATACACTGACCACACTGACCCTACTGAACATACCGACCCCACTGACCCCACTGAACACACTGACCTCACTGAAAACACTGATGTCACTGACCACACTGACCTAACTGACCACACTGATCACACTGACCCCACTGTACCATTATGAACACTCTGTCCCCACTGACTACACTGACCTCACTAAACACACTGACCTCACTGACCTCACTGAACATACTGACCTCAATGACACAAATGTACCATAATGAACTCTCTGTCTCCACTGTCCATACTGAACCCACTGACCTCACTGAACACACTGACCTCACTGAAAACACTGAACACACTGACCACACTCACCACACTCACCACACTGACCCCACTGACCCCACTGACCTCACTGATCACACAGACCACACTGACCTCACTGACCCCACTGACCTCACTGAACACACTGAACTCACTGACCACACTCAACACACTGACCTCACTGAACACACCAACCTCACTGACCTCACTGAACACAATGACCCAACTGACCCCACCTGAATACACTGGCCTCACTGACCTCACTGTCCTCGCTGACCTCACTGAACACACTGACATCACTTCACACACTGAACTCACTGACCACACATCACTACACTGACCTCACTGAACACACTGACCCCACTGAACACACTGTACACACTGACCTCACTTAACACACTGAACTCACTGACCACACTCACCACTCTGACCTTACTGAACACACTGACCCCAGTAACCTCACTGAACACACTGACCTCACTGAATACACTGACCTCACTGACCCCACTGAACACACTGACCACACTGTCCTCACTGACCGCACTGACTTCACTGAATACACTGACCTCACTGACCTCACTGAACACACTGAACACACTTAACACACTGAACACACTCACCACTCTGACCTCACTGAACACACTGACCACACTGTCCTCACTGACCGCACTGACCTCACTGAATACACTGACCTCACTGAACACACTGACCACACTGAACATACTGAACACACTGACCTCACTGAACACACTGACCACACTGAACATACTCAACACACTGACCTCACTGAACATACTCAACACACTGACCTCACTGAACACACTGACCACACTGAACATACTGAACACACTGACCTCACTGAACATACTGAACACACTGACCACACTGAACATACTGAACACACTGACCTCACTGAACATACTGAACGCACTGACATCACTGACCTCACTGACCTCAATGAACACATGACCTCACTGAGCACCCTGACCTCACTGACCCCAATGTACCATAATGAACACTCTGTCCCCACTGACCATACTGACCTCACTGAACACACTGACCTCCCTGAACACACTGAACATACTGAACACACTGACCTCACTGAACGCACTGACCACACTGAACATACTGAACACACTGACCTCACTGATCACACTGACCACACTGAACATACTCAACACACTGACCTCACTGAACATACTGACCCCACTGATCACACTGACCTCACTGAACACACTGACCTCACTGACCTCACTGAACACACTGACCCCACTGATCACACTGACCCCACTGACCACACTGACCTCGCTGAACACAGTGACCTGACTGAACACACTGACCACACTGACCCTACTGAACACACCGACCCCACTGACCCCACTGAACACACTGACCTCACTGACCTCACTGAAAACACTGATGTCACTGACCACACTGACCTCACTGACCACACTGATCACACTGACCCCACTGTACCATTATGAACACTCTGTCCCCACTGACCACACTGACCTCACTAAACACACTGACCTCACTGACCTCACTGAACACACTGACCTCAATGACACAAATGTACCATAATGAACTCTCTGTCTCCACTGTCCATACTGAACCCACTGACCTCACTGAACACACTGACCTCACTGAAAACACTGAACACACTGACCACACTCACCAGACTGACCCCACTGACCTCACTGATCACACAGACCACACTGAACACACTGAATACACTGACCTCACTGAACACACTGAACACACCAACCTCACTGACCCCACTGACCTCACTGAACACACTGAACACACTGAACTCACTGACCACACTCAACACACTGACCTCACTGAACAGACCAACCACACTGACCTCACTGAACACAATGACCCAACTGACCCCACCTGAACACACTGACCTCACTGACCTCACTGTCCTCGCTGACCTCACTGAACACACTGACATCACTTAACACACTGAACTCACTGACCACACATCACCACACTGACCTCTCTGAACACACTGACCCCACTGAACACACTGTACACACTGACCTCACTTAACACACTGAACTCACTGACCACACTCACCACAATGACCTTACTGAACACACTGACCCCACTAACCTCACTGAACACACTGACCCCACTGAACACACTGACCACACTGACCCCACTAACCTCACTGAACACACTGACCCCACTGAACACACTGACCTCACTTAACACACTGAACTCACTGACCACACTCACGACACTGACCTCACTGAACACACTGACCTCACTGAACACACTGAACACACTGACCACGCTCACCACACTGACCTCACTGAACACACTGACCCCACTGACCTCACTGATCACACTGACCACACTGACCTCACTGACCTCACTGAATACACTGACCACACTGACCTCACTGACCTCACTGAATACACTGACCTCACTGAACACACTGAACACACCAACCTCACTGACCCCACTGACCTCACTGAACACACTGAACACACTGAACTCACTGACCACACTCAACACACTGACCTCACTGAACACACCAACCTCACTGACCTCACTGAACACAATGACCCAACTGACCCCACCTGAACACACTGACCTCACTGACCTCACTGTCCTCGCTGACCTCACTGAACACACTGACATCACTTAAAACACTGAACTCACTGACCACACATCACCACAATGACCTCACTGAACATACTGACCCCACTGAACACACTGTACACACTGACCTCACTTAACACACTGAACTCACTGACCACACTCACCACAATGACCTTACTGAACACACTGACCCCACTAACCTCACTGAACACACTGACCCCACTGAACACACTGACCACACTGACCCCACTAACCTCACTGAACACACTGACCCCACTGAACACACTGACCTCACTTAAAACACTGAACTCACTGACCACACTCACCACACTGACCTCACTGAACTCACTGACCACACTCACCACACTGACCTCACTGAACACACTGAACACACTGAACACACTGAACACACTGACCTCACTGAACACACTGACCCCACTGAACACACTGAACACACTGACCTCACTTAACACACTGACCCCACTGACCTCACTGATCACACAGACCACACTGAACACACTGAATACACTGACCACACTGACCTCACTGACCTCACTGAATACACTGACCTCACTGAACACACTGAACACACTGAACTCACTGACCACACTCAACACACTGACCTCACTGAACACAGCAACCTCACTGACCTCACTGAACACAATGACCCAACTGACCCCACCTGAACACACTGACCTCACTGACCTCACTGACCTCACTGTCCTCGCTGACCTAACTGAACACACTGACATCACTTAACACACTGAACTCACTGACCACACATCACCACACTGACCTCACTGAACATACTGACCCCACTGAACACACTGTACACACTGACCTCACTTAACACACTGAACTCACTGACCACACTCACCACAATGACCTTACTGAACACACTGACCCCACTAACCTCACTGAACATACTGACCCCACTGAACACACTGTACACACTGACCTCACTTAACACACTGAACTCACTGCCCACACTCAGCACAATGACCTTACTGAACACACTGACCCCACTAACCTCACTGAACACACTGACCCCACTGAACACACTGACCACACTGACCCCACTAACCTCACTCAACACACTGACCCCACTGAACACACTGACCACACTGACCCCACTAACCTCACTGAACACACTGACCCCACTGAACACACTGACCACACTGACCCCACTAACCTCACTGAACACACTGACCCCACTGAACACACTGACCTCACTTAAAACACTGAACTCACTGACCACACTCACCACACTGCCCTCACTGAACACACTGAACTCACTGACCACACTCACCACACTGACCTCACTGAACACACTGACCCCACTGAACACACTGAACACACTGACCTCACTGAACACACTGAACTCACTGACCACACTCACCACTCTGACCTCACTGAACACACTGACCCCACTGAACACACTGACCACACTGTCCTCACTGACCTCACTGAACTCACTGAATACACTGACCTCACTGACCTCACTGAATACACTGACCTCACTTAACACACTGAACTCACTGACCACACGCACCACACTGACCTCACTGAACACACTGAACATACCAAACTCACTGACCCCACTGACCTCACTGAACACACAGACCCCACTGAACACTCTGAACACACTGACCCCACTGAACACACTGAACACACTGACCTCACTCACCACACTGACCCCACTGAACACACTGACCTCACTTAACACACTGAACTCACTGACCACACTCACTACACTGACCTCACTGAACACACTGACCCCACTGAACACACTGAACACACTGACCTCACTCACCACACTGACCCCACTGAACACACTGACCTCACTTAACACACTGAACTCACTGACCTCACTCATCACACTGACCCCACTGAACACACCAAACTCACTGACCTCACTGACCTCACTGACCTCACTGAACACACTGGACACACCAAACTCACTGACCTCACTGAACAGACTGACCTCACTGAACACACTGAACACACTGGACACACCAAACTCACTGACCTCACTGACCTTACTGAACACACTGGACACACCAAACTCACTGACCTCACTGACCTCACTGAACACACCGGACACACCAAACTCACTGACCTCACTGACCCCACTGAACACACTGAACACACCAAACTCACTGATTCACTGACCTCACTGAACACACTGAACACACCAAACTCACTGACCTCACTGAACAGACTGACCTCACTGACCTCACTGAACACACTGAACACACCAAACTCACTGACCTCACTGACCTCACTGACCTCACTGACCCCACTGAACACACTGAACACATCAACCTCACTGACCTCACTGACCCCACTGAACACACTGAAGACACCAAACTCACTGACCTCACTGACCTCACTGAACACACTGGACACACCAAACTCACTGACCTCACTGACCTCACTGACCCCACTGAACACACTGAACACACTGACCTCTCTGACTTTACTGAACACACTGACCTCACTGAACACAGTGACCCCGCTGACCTCGCTGACCTCACTGACCACACTGACCTCGCTGACCACAGTGACCTCACTGACAACACTGAACACACTGACCCCACTGACCACACTGATCACACTGACCTCACTGACCTCACTCAACACACTGAACACACCAACCTCACTGACCCCACTGAAGTCACTGAACAGACTGACCTCACGGACCTCACTGACCCCACTGACCACACTGACCTCACGGAACACACTGACCTAACGGAACACACTGACCTCACTGACCTCTCTGACCTCACTGACCTCACGGAACACACTGACCTCACTGACCTCACTGACCACACGGAACACACTGACCTCACTGACCTCACTGACTTCACTGAACACACTGACCACACTGAACATACTGATCACACTGACCTCACTGACCTCACTGAACACACTGACCTCACTGAACATACTGACGTCGCTGACCTCACTGACCTAACTGACCTCACTGTGCACACTGACCACACTGACCCCACTGACCTAACGGACCTCACTGACCCCACTGAACACACTGAACACACTGACACCACTGAACACACTGACCTCACCGAACACACTGACCTCACTGACCTCACTGAACACAGTGAACACACTGACCTCATCGAACAGACTGACCTCACTGAACACACTGACCTCACTGAACTCAGTGAACACAGTGAACACACTGACCTCACTGACCTCACTGAACACACTGACCTCACTGACCTCACTGAACACACTGACCTCACTGACCTCACTGACCACACTGAACACACTGACACCACTGAACACACTGACCTCACTGACCACACATACCTCACTGAACACACTGACCTCACTGACATCACTGACCTCACTGAACACACTGACCACACTGAACGCACTGACACCACTGAACACACTGACCTCACTGAACACACTGACCTCACCGAACACACTGACCTCACTGAACACACTGACCACACTGAACACACTGACACCAATGAACACATTGACCACACTGACCTCACTGACCTCACTGACCACACTGAACACACTGACCTCACTGAACACACTGACCTCACCGAACACAATGACCTCAATGAACTCACTGAACACAGTGAACACACTGACCACACCGAACACACTGTCCTCACTGACCTCACTGAACACACTGACCACTCTGAACACACTGACACCACTGAACACACTGACCACACTGACCTAACTGACCATACTGACCTCACTGAACACACTGACCTCACTGACATCACTGACCACACTGACCTCACTGACCTCACTGAACACACTGACCACACTGACCTCACTGACATCACTGACCTCACTGACACCACTGAACACACTGACCACACCGACCACACTGAACACACTGACCTCACTGAACACACTGACCACACTGAACACACTGACACCACTGAACACACTGACCACACTGACCTCACTGACCACACTGACCTCACTGAACACACTGACCTCACTAACATCACTGACCTCACTGAACACACTGACCACACTGAACACACTGACACCACTGAACACACTGACCACACTGACCTCACTGACCTCACTGATCACACTGAACACACTGACCTCACTGAACACACTGACCTCACCGAACACACTGACCTCACTGAACACACTGACCACACTGAACACAATGACACCACTGAACACACTGACCACACTGACCTCACTGACCTCACTGACCACACTGAACACACTGACCTCACTGAACACACTGACCTCACCGAACACACTGACCTCAATGAACTCACTGAACACAGTGAACACACCAACCTCACCGAACACACTGTCCTCACTGACCTCACTGAACACACTGACCACACTGAACACACTGACCATACTGACCTCACTGAACACACTGACGTCACCGAACACACTGACATCACTGAACACACTGACCACACTGAACACACTGACCACACTGAACACACCGACCTCACTGAACACACTGACCTCACCGAACACACTGACCTCACTGAACACACTGACCTCACTGAACTCACTGAACACAGTGAACACACTGACACCACTGAACACACTGACCTCACCGAACACACTGACCTCACTGAAAACAATGACCTCACTGAACTCACTGAACACAGTGAACACACTGACCTCATCGAACACACTGTCCTCACTGACCTCACTGAACACAGTGAACAGACTGGCCTCACTGAACACACTGAACATAGTGAACACACTGACCTCACTGAACACACTGAACACACTGACCTCACTGAACTCACTGAACATAGTGAACACACTGACCTCACTGACCTCACCGAACACACTGACCTCACTGAACTCACTGAACATAGTGAACACACTGACCTCACCGAACACACTGACCTCACTGAACTCACTGAACATAGTGAACACACTGACCTCACTGACCTCACCGAACACACTGACCTCACTGAACTCACTGAACATAGTGAACACACTGAACTCACTGAACACACTGAACACACACACCTCACCGAACACACTGACCTCACTGAACTCACTGAACACACTGAACACACTGACCTCACCGAACACACTGACCTCACCGAACACACTGACCTCACTGAACTCACTGAACACACTGACCTCACTGAACTCACTGAACACAGTGATCACACTGACCTCACCGAACACACTGACCTCAATGAACTCACTGAACACACTGACCTCACTGAACTCACTGAACACAGTGATCACAGTGAACACACTGACCTCACTGACCACACTGAACACACTGACCTCACCGAACAAACTGACCTCACTGAACTCACTGAACACACTGACCTCACTGAACTCACTGAACACAGTGATCACACTGACCTCACCGAACACACTGACCTCACTGAACTCACTGAACACACTGACCTCACTGAACTCACCGAACACACTGACCTCAATGAACTCACTGAACATAGTGAACACACTGACCTCACCGAACACACTGTCCTCACTGACCTCACTGAACATAGTGAACACACTGACCTCACTGAACACACTGAACATAGTGAACACACTGACCTCACTGAACACACTGACATCACTGAACTCACTGAACATAGTGAACACACTGACCTCACTGACCTCACCGAACACACTGACCTCACTGAACTCACTGAACATAGTGAACACACTGACCTCACTGAACACACTGACCTCACCGAACACACTGACCTCACTGAACTCACTGAACACACTGAACACACTGACCTCACTGAACACACTGACCTCACTGAACTCACTGAACACACTGACCACACTGTCCTCACTGTACACACTGACCTCACTGAACTCACTGAACACAGTGAACACACTGACCTCACCGAACACACTGTCGTCACTGACCTCACTGAACACACTGAACACTGTGATCTCACCGAACACACTGACCTCACTGAACTCACTGAACACACTGACCACACTGACCTCACTGAACACACTGACCTCACTGAACTCACTGAACACAGTGAACACACTGACCTCACCGAACACACTGACCTCACTGACCTCACTGAACACACTGACCACACTGACCTCACTGACATCACTGACCTCACTGACCCCAATGTACCATAATGAACAGTCTGTCCCCACTGACCATACTGAATCCGATGACCTCACTGAACACACTTACCTCCCTGAACACACTGACCTCACTGATCTCACTGAACACACTGACCTCACTGAACTCACTGAACACAGTGATCACACTGATCTCACCGAACACACTGACCTCACTGAACTCACTGAACACACTGAACACACTGACCTCACCGAACACACTGAGCTCACTGAACTCACTGAACACACTGACCTCTCCGAACACACTGACCTCACTGAACTCACTGAACATAGTGAACACACTGACCTCACCGAACACACTGTCCTCACTGACCTCACTGAACATAGTGAACACACTGACCTCACTGAACACACTGAACATAGTGAACACACTGACCTCACTGAACACACTGACCTCACTGAACTCACTGAACATAATGAACACACTGACCTCACTGACCTCACCGAACACACTGACCTCACTGAACTCACTGAACATAGTGAACACACTGACCTCACTGAACACACTGACCTCACCGAACACACTGACCTCACTGAACTCACTGAACACACTGAACACACTGACCTCACCGAACACACTGACCTCACTGAACTCACTGAACACACTGACCACACTGACCTCACTGAACACACTGACCTCACTGAACTCACTGAACACACTGACCACACTGACCTCACTGAACACACTGACCTCACTGAACACAGTGAACACACTGACCTCACCGAACACACTGACCTCACTGAACTCACTGAACACAGTGAACACACTGACCTCACCGAACACACTGACCTCACCGAACACACTGTCGTCACTGACCTCACTGACACACTGAACACTGTGATCTCACCGAACACACTGACCTCACTGACCTCACTGAACACACTGACCACACTGACCACACTGACCTCACTGACCTCACTGACCTCACTGAACACATTGACCGCACTGAGCACCCTGACCTCACTGACCCCAATGTACCATAATGAACACTCTGTCCCCACTGACCATACTGAATCCAATGACCTCACTGAACACACTTACCTCCCTGAACACACTGACCCCACTGACCCCACTGACCACACTGACCTCACTGAACTCACTAACCCCACTGACTTCACTGAACACACATACCTTCCTGAACACACTGACCCCACTGAACACACTGACCTCACTGAACACACTGACCCCACTGAACACACTGACCCCACTGACCCCACTGACCCCACTGACCTCACTGAACACACTAACCCCACTGACTTCACTGAACACACTTACCTTCCTGAACACACTGACCTCACTGAACACACTGAACACACTGACCTCACTGAACTCACTGAACATAGTGAACACACTGACCTCACTGACCTCACCGAACACACTGACCTCACTGAACTCACTGAACATAGTGAACACAATGACCTCACTGAACACACTGAACACACTGACCTCACCGAACACACTGACCTCACTGAACACACTGAACATAGTGAACTCACTGACCTCACTGAACACACTGAACACACTGAACACACTGACCTCACTGAACTCACTGAACATAGTGAACACACTGACCTCAATGACCTCACCGAACACACTGACCTCACTGAACTCACTGAACATAGTGAACACACTGACCTCACTGAACTCACTGAACACACTGAACTCACTGACCTCACCGAACACAGTGAACACACTGACCTCACCGAACACACTGACCTCACTGAACTCACTGAACACAGTGAACACACTGACCTCACCGAACACGCTGACCTCACTGAACTCACTGAACACAGTGAACACACTGACCTCACCGAACGCACTGTCCTCACTGACCATAGTGAACACACTGACCTCACTGAACACACTGAACATAGTGAACAAACTGACCTCACTGAACACACTGAACACACAGACCTCACTGAACATAGTGAACACACTGACCTCACTGACCTCACCGAACACACTGACCTCACTGAACTCACTGAACATAGTGAACACACAGACCTCACTGAACACACTGAACACACTGACCTCACCGAACACACTGACCTCACTGAACTCACTGAACACACTGATCACACTGACCTCACCGAACACACTGACCTCACTGAACTCACTGAACACACTGACCACACTGACCACACTGACCTCACTGAACACACTGACCTCACTGAACTCACTGAACACAGTGAACACACTGACCTCACCGAACACACTGACCTCACCGAACACACTGACCTCACTGAACTCACTGAACACACTGAACACGCTGACCTCACCGAACACACTGACCTCACTGACCTCACTGAACACACTGACCTCACTGACCTCACTGAACACACTGACCACACTGTCCTCACTGACATCACTGACCTCACTGACACCACTGAACACACTGACCACACTGACCTCACTGAACACACTGACCTCACTGAACACACTGACCACACTGAACACACTGACACCACTGAACACACTGACCACACTGACCTCACTGACCACACTGACCTCACTGAACACACTGACCTCACTGACATCACTGACCTCACTGAACACACTGACCACACTGAACACACTGACACCACTGATCACACTGACCACACTGACCTCACTGACCTCACTGATCACACTGAACACACTGACCTCACTGAACACACTGACCTCACCGAACACACTGACCTCACTGAACACACTGACCACACTGAACACAATGACACCACTGAACACACTGACCACACTGACCTCACTGACCTCACTGGCCACACTGAACACACTGACCTCACCGAACACACTGACCTCAATGAACTCACTGAACACAGTGAACACACTGACCACACCGAACACACTGTCCTCACTGACCTCACTGAACACACCGACCACACTGAACACACTGACCATACTGACCTCACTGAACACACTGACCTCACTGAACACACTGACCTCACTGACATCACTGACACCAGTGAACACACTGAACACACTGAGCTCACTGACCTCACTGACGACACTGAACACACTGACCTCACTGAACACACTGACCTCACTGAACACACTGAACACACTGACCTCACTGAACTCACTGAACATAGTGAACATACTGACCTCACTGACCTCACCGAACACACTGACCTCACTGAACTCACTGAACATAGTGAACACACTGACCTCACTGAACACACTGAAAACACTGACCTCACCGAACACACTGACCTCACTGAACATAGTGAACACACTGACCTCAATGACCTCACCGAACACACTGACCTCACTGAACTCACTGAACATAGTGAACACACTGAACTCACTGAACACACTGAACACACTGACCTCACCGAACACACTGACCTCACTGAACTCACTGAACACACTGACCTCACTGAACTCACTGAACACAGTGAACACACTGACCTCACCGAACACACTGACCTCACTGAACTCACTGAACACAGTGAACACACTGACCTCACCGAACACGCTGACCTCACTGAACTCACTGAACACAGTGAACACACTGACCTCACCGAACACACTGACCTCACTGAACTCACTGAACATAGTGAACACACTGACCTCACCGAACGTACTGTCCTCACTGACCTCACTGAACATAGTGAACACACTGACCTCACTGAACACACTGAACATAGTGAACAAACTGACCTCACTGAACACACTGACCACACTGACCTCACTGACCTCACTGACCACACTGAACACACTGACCTCACTGAACACACTGACCTCACCGAACACACTGACCTCAATGAACTCACTGAACACACTGACCTCACTGAACTCACTGAACAGAGTGAACACACTGAACTCACTGAACACACTGAACACACTGACCTCACCGAACACACTGACCTCACTGAACTCACTGAACACACTGAACACACTGACCTCACCGAACACACTGACCTCACTGAACTCACTGAACACACTGACCTCACTGAACTCACTGAACACACTGAACACACTGACCTCACCGAACACACTGACCTCACTGAACTCACTGAACACACTGACCTCACTGAACTCACTGAACACACTGAACACACTGACCTCACCGAACACACTGACCTCACTGAACTCACTGAACACACTGACCTCACTGAACTCACCGAACACACTGACCTCACTGAACTCACTGAACATAGTGAACACACTGACCTCACCGAACACACTGACCTCACTGAACTCACTGAACATAGTGAACACACTGACCTCACCGAACACACTGTCCTCACTGACCTCACTGAACATAGTGAACACACTGACCTCACTGAACACACTGAACATAGTGAACACACTGACCTCACTGAACACACTGACCTCACTGAACTCACTGAACATAGTGAACACACTGACCTCACTGACCTCACCGAACACACTGACCTCACTGAACTCACTGAACATAGTGAGCACACTGACCTCACTGAACACACTGACCTCACCGAACACACTGACCTCACTGAACTCACTGAACACACTGAACACACTGACCTCACCGAACACACTGACCTCACTGAACTCACTGAACACACTGACCACACTGACGTCACTGAACACACTGACCTCACTGAACTCACTGAACACAGTGAACACACTAACCTCACCGAACACACTGACCTCACTGAACTCACTGAACACACTGACCTCACCGAACACACTGACCTCACTGAACTCACTGAACACACTGAACACTGTGATCTCACCGAACACACTGACCTCACTGACCTCACTGAACACACTGACCACACTGACCTCACTGACATCACTGACCTCACTGACCTCACTGAGCACACTGACCGCACTGAGCACCCTGACCTCACTGACCCCAATGTACCATAATGAACACTCTGTCCCCACTGACCATACTGAATCCAATGAGCTCACTGAACACACTTACCTCCCTGAACACACTGACCTCACCGAACACACTGACCTCACTGAACTCACTGAACACACTGACCTCACTGAACTCACTGAACACAGTGATCACAATGACCTCACCGAACACACTGACCTCACTGAACTCACTGAACACACTGAACACACTGACCTCACCGAACACACTGACCTCACTGAACTCAATGAACACACTGACCTCACTGAACTCACTGAACACAGTGATCACAGTGAACACACTGACCTCACTGAACACACTGAACACACACACCTCACCGAACACACTGACCTCACTGAACTCACTGAACACACTGAACACACTGAACACACTGACCTCACCGAACACACTGACCTCACTGAACTCACTGACCTCACTGAACACACTGACCTCACTGACCTCACTGACCTCACTGAACACACTGACCTCACTGACCTCACTGAACATAGTGAACACACTGACTTCACTGAACACACTGAACATAGTGAACACACTGACCTCACTGAACACACTGACCTCACTGAACTCACTGACCACACTGAACACAATGACACCACTGAACACACTGACCACACTGACCTCACTGACCTCACTGGCCACACTGAACACACTGACCTCACCGAACACACTGACCTCAATGAACTCACTGAACACAGTGAACACACTGACCACACCGAACACACTGTCCTCACTGACCTCACTGAACACACTGACCACACTGAACACACTGACCATACTGACCTCACTGAACACACTGACCTCACTGAACACACTGACCTCACTGACATCACTGACACCAGTGAACACACTGAACACACTGAGCTCACTGACCTCACTGACGACACTGAACACACTGACCTCACTGAACACACTGACCTCACTGAACACACTGAACACACTGACCTCACTGAACTCACTGAACATAGTGAACATACTGACCTCACTGACCTCACCGAACACACTGACCTCACTGAACTCACTGAACATAGTGAACACACTGACCTCACTGAACACACTGAAAACACTGACCTCACCGAACACGCTGACCTCACTGAACATAGTGAACACACTGACCTCAATGACCTCACCGAACACACTGACCTCACTGAACTCACTGAACATAGTGAACACACTGACCTCACTGAACTCACTGAACACACTGAACACACTGACCTCACCGAACACACTGACCTCACTGAACTCACTGAACACACTGACCTCACTGAACTCACTGAACACAGTGAACACACTGACCTCACCGAACTCACTGAACTCACTGAACACAGTGAACACACTGACCTCACCGAACACGCTGACCTCACTGAACTCACTGAACACAGTGAACACACTGACCTCACCGAATACACTGACCTCACTGAACTCACTGAACATAGTGAACACACTGACCTCACCGAACGTACTGTCCTCACTGACCTCACTGAACATAGTGAACACACTGACCTCACTGAACACACTGAACATAGTGAACAAACTGACCTCACTGAACACACTGACCACACTGACCTCACTGACCTCACTGACCACACTGAACACACTGACCTCACTGAACACACTGACCTCACCGAACACACTGACCTCAATGAACTCACTGAACACACTGACCTCACTGAACTCACTGAACATAGTGAACACAATGAACTCACTGAACACACTGAACACACTGACCTCACCGAACACACTGACCTCACTGAACTCACTGAACACACTGAACACACTGACCTCACCGAACACACTGACCTCACTGAACTCACTGAACACACTGACCTCACTGAACTCACTGAACACACTGAACACACTGACCTCACCGAACACACTGACCTCACTGAACTCACTGAACACACTGACCTCACTGAACTCACTGAACACACTGAACACACTGACCTCACCGAACACACTGACCTCACTGAACTCACTGAACACACTGACCTCACTGAACTCACCGAACACACTGACCTCACTGAACTCACTGAACATAGTGAACACACTGACCTCACCGAACACACTGACCTCACTGAACTCACTGAACATAGTGAACACACTGACCTCACCGAACACACTGTCCTCACTGACCTCACTGAACATAGTGAACACACTGACCTCACTGAACACACTGAACATAGTGAACACACTGACCTCACTGAACACACTGACCTCACTGAACTCACTGAACATAGTGAACACACTGACCTCACTGACCTCACCGAACACACTGACCTCACTGAACTCACTGAACATAGTGAGCACACTGACCTCACTGAACACACTGACCTCACCGAACACACTGACCTCACTGAACTCACTGAACACACTGAACACACTGAACACACTGACCTCACCGAACACACTGACCTCACTGAACACACTGACCACACTGACGTCACTGAACACACTGACCTCACTGAACTCACTGAACACAGTGAACACACTAACCTCACCGAACACACTGACCTCACTGAACTCACTGAACACACTGACCTCACCGAACACACTGACCTCACTGAACTCACTGAACACACTGAACACTGTGATCTCACCGAACACACTGACCTCACTGACCTCACTGAACACACTGACCACACTGACCTCACTGACATCACTGACCTCACTGACCTCACTGAGCACACTGACCGCACTGAGCACCCTGACCTCACTGACCCCAATGTACCATAATGAACACTCTGTCCCCACTGACCATACTGAATCCAATGAGCTCACTGAACACACTTACCTCCCTGAACACACTGACCTCACCGAACACACTGACCTCACTGAACTCACTGAACACACTGACCTCACTGAACTCACTGAACACAGTGATCACACTGACCTCACCGAACACACTGACCTCACTGAAGTCACTGAACACACTGAACACACTGACCTCACCGAACACACTGACCTCACTGAACTCACTGAACACACTGACCTCACTGAACTCACTGAACACAGTGATCACAGTGAACACACTGACCTCACTGAACACACTGAACACACACACCTCACCGAACACACTGACCTCACTGAACTCACTGAACACACTGAACACACTGAACACACTGACCTCACCGAACACACTGACCTCACTGAACTCACTGACCTCACTGAACACACTGACCTCACTGACCTCACTGACCTCACTGAACACACTGACCTCACTGACCTCACTGAACATAGTGAACACACTGACCTCACTGAACACACTGAACATAGTGAACACACTGACCTCACTGAACACACTGACCTCACTGAACTCACTGAACATAGTGAACACACTGACCTCACTGACCTCACCGAACACACTGACCTCACTGAACTCACTGAACATAGTGAACACACTGACCACACTGACCTCACTGAACACACTGACCTCACCGAACACACTGACCTCACTGACCTCACCGAACACACTGACCTCACTGAACTCACTGAACATAGTGAGCACACTGACCTCACTGAACACACTGACCTCACCGAACACACTGACCTCACTGAACTCACTGAACACACTGAACACACTGACCTCACCGAACACACTGACCTCACTGAACTCACTGAACACACTGACCACACTGACGTCACTGAACACACTGACCTCACTGAACTCACTGAACACAGTGAACACACTAACCTCACCGAACACACTGACCTCACTGAACTCACTGAACACACTGACCTCACCGAACACACTGACCTCACTGAACTCACTGAACACACTGAACACTGTGATCTCACCGAACACACTGACCTCACTGACCTCACTGAACACACTGACCACACTGACCTCACTGACATCACTGACCTCACTGACCTCACTGAGCACACTGACCGCACTGAGCACCCTGACCTCACTGACCCCAATGTACCATAATGAACACTCTGTCCCCACTGACCATACTGAATCCAATGAGCTCACTGAACACACTTACCTCCCTGAACACACTGACCTCACCGAACACACTGACCTCACTGAACTCACTGAACACACTGACCTCACTGAACTCACTGAACACAGTGATCACAATGACCTCACCGAACACACTGACCTCACTGAACTCACTGAACACACTGAACACACTGACCTCACCGAACACACTGACCTCACTGAACTCAATGAACACACTGACCTCACTGAACTCACTGAACACAGTGATCACAGTGAACACACTGACCTCACTGAACACACTGAACACACACACCTCACCGAACACACTGACCTCACTGAACTCACTGAACACACTGAACACACTGAACACACTGACCTCACCGAACACACTGACCTCACTGAACTCACTGACCTCACTGAACACACTGACCTCACTGACCTCACTGAACACACTGACCTCACTGACCTCACTGAACATAGTGAACACACTGACCTCACTGAACACACTGAACATAGTGAACACACTGACCTCACTGAACACACTGACCTCACTGAACTCACTGACCACACTGAACACAATGACACCACTGAACACACTGACCACACTGACCTCACTGACCTCACTGGCCACACTGAACACACTGACCTCACCGAACACACTGACCTCAATGAACTCACTGAACACAGTGAACACACTGACCACACCGAACACACTGTCCTCACTGACCTCACTGAACACACTGACCACACTGAACACACTGACCATACTGACCTCACTGAACACACTGACCTCACTGAACACACTGACCTCACTGACATCACTGACACCAGTGAACACACTGAACACACTGAGCTCACTGACCTCACTGACGACACTGAACACACTGACCTCACTGAACACACTGACCTCACTGAACACACTGAACACACTGACCTCACTGAACTCACTGAACATAGTGAACATACTGACCTCACTGACCTCACCGAACACACTGACCTCACTGAACTCACTGAACATAGTGAACACACTGACCTCACTGAACACACTGAAAACACTGACCTCACCGAACACACTGACCTCACTGAACATAGTGAACACACTGACCTCAATGACCTCACCGAACACACTGACCTCACTGAACTCACTGAACATAGTGAACACACTGACCTCACTGAACTCACTGAACACACTGAACACACTGACCTCACCGAACACACTGACCTCACTGAACTCACTGAACACACTGACCTCACTGAACTCACTGAACACAGTGAACACACTGACCTCACCGAACACACTGACCTCACTGAACTCACTGAACACAGTGAACACACTGACCTCACCGAACACGCTGACCTCACTGAACTCACTGAACACAGTGAACACACTGACCTCACCGAATACACTGACCTCACTGAACTCACTGAACATAGTGAACACACTGACCTCACCGAACGTACTGTCCTCACTGACCTCACTGAACATAGTGAACACACTGACCTCACTGAACACACTGAACATAGTGAACAAACTGACCTCACTGAACACACTGACCACACTGACCTCACTGACCTCACTGACCACACTGAACACACTGACCTCACTGAACACACTGACCTCACCGAACACACTGACCTCAATGAACTCACTGAACACACTGACCTCACTGAACTCACTGAACATAGTGAACACACTGAACTCACTGAACACACTGAACACACTGACCTCACCGAACACACTGACCTCACTGAACTCACTGAACACACTGAACACACTGACCTCACCGAACACACTGACCTCACTGAACTCACTGAACACACTGACCTCACTGAACTCACTGAACACACTGAACACACTGACCTCACCGAACACACTGACCTCACTGAACTCACTGAACACACTGACCTCACTGAACTCACTGAACACACTGAACACACTGACCTCACCGAACACACTGACCTCACTGAACTCACTGAACACACTGACCTCACTGAACTCACCGAACACACTGACCTCACTGAACTCACTGAACATAGTGAACACACTGACCTCACCGAACACACTGACCTCACTGAACTCACTGAACATAGTGAACACACTGACCTCACCGAACACACTGTCCTCACTGACCTCACTGAACATAGTGAACACACTGACCTCACTGAACACACTGAACATAGTGAACACACTGACCTCACTGAACACACTGACCTCACTGAACTCACTGAACATAGTGAACACACTGACCTCACTGACCTCACCGAACACACTGACCTCACTGAACTCACTGAACTTAGTGAGCACACTGACCTCACTGAACACACTGACCTCACCGAACACACTGACCTCACTGAACTCACTGAACACACTGAACACACTGACCTCACCGAACACACTGACCTCACTGAACTCACTGAACACAGTGAACACACTAACCTCACCGAACACACTGACCTCACTGAACTCACTGAACACACTGAACACTGTGATCTCACCGAACACACTGACCTCACTGACCTCACTGAACACACTGACCACACTGACCTCACTGACATCACTGACCTCACTGACCTCACTGAGCACACTGACCGCACTGAGCACCCTGACCTCACTGACCCCAATGTACCATAATGAACACTCTGTCCCCACTGACCATACTGAATCCAATGAGCTCACTGAACACACTTACCTCCCTGAACACACTGACCTCACCGAACACACTGACCTCACTGAACTCACTGAACACACTGACCTCACTGAACTCACTGAACACAGTGATCACACTGACCTCACCGAACACACTGACCTCACTGAACTCACTGAACACACTGAACACACTGACCTCACCGAACACACTGACCTCACTGAACTCACTGAACACACTGACCTCACTGAACTCACTGAACACAGTGATCACAGTGAACACACTGACCTCACTGAACACACTGAACACACACACCTCACCGAACACACTGACCTCACTGAACTCACTGAACACACTGAACACACTGAACACACTGACCTCACCGAACACACTGACCTCACTGAACTCACTGACCTCACTGAACACACTGACCTCACTGACCTCACTGACCTCACTGAACACACTGACCTCACTGACCTCACTGAACATAGTGAACACACTGACCTCACTGAACACACTGAACATAGTGAACACACTGACCTCACTGAACACACTGACCTCACTGAACTCACTGAACATAGTGAACACACTGACCTCACTGACCTCACCGAACACACTGACCTCACTGAACTCACTGAACATAGTGAACACACTGACCACACTGACCTCACTGAACACACTGACCTCACCGAACACACTGACCTCACTGAACTCACTGAACACACTAACCACACTGACCTCACTGAACACACTGACCTCACTGAACTCACTTAACACAGTGAACACACTGACCTCACCGAACACACTGACCTCACTGATCTCACTGAACACACTGAACACACTGACCTCACCGAACACACTGACCTCACCGAACACACTGTCGTCACTGACCTCACTGAACACACTGAACACTGTGATCTCACCGAACACACTGACCTCACTGACCTCACTGAACACACTGACCACACTGACCTCACTGAACACACTGTCCTCACTGACCTCACTGACCTCACCGAACACACTGACCTCACTGAACTCACTGAACACACTGACCTCACTGAACTCACTGAACACACTGACCTCACTGAACACACTGAACACAGTGATCTCACCGAACACACTGACCTCACTGACCTCACTGAACACACTGTCCTCACTGACCTCACTGACCTCACCGAACACACTGACCTCACTGAACTCACTGAACACACTGACCTCACTGAACTCACTGAACACACTGACCTCACTGAACACACTGAACACTGTGATCTCACCGAACACACTGACCTCACTGACCTCACCGAACACACTGACCTCACTGAACTCACTGAACACACTGACCTCACGGAACACACTGAACACTGTGATCTCACCGAACACTCTGACCTCACTGACCTCACTGAACACACTGTCCTCACTGACCTCACTGACCTCACCGAACACACTGACCTCACTGAACTCACTGAACACACTGACCTCACTGAACTCACCGAACACACTTGAACACACTGACCTCACCGAACACACTGACCTCACTGAACTCACTGACCTCACTGAACACACTGACCTCACTGACCTCACTGACCTCACTGAACACACTGACCTCACTGACCTCACTGAACATAGTGAACACACTGACCTCACTGAACACACTGAACATAGTGAACACACTGACCTCACTGAACACACTGACCTCACTGAACTCACTGAACATAGTGAACACACTGACCTCACTGACCTCACCGAACACACTGACCTCACTGAACTCACTGAACATAGTGAACACACTGACCTCACCGAACACACTGACCTCACTGAACTCACTGAACACACTGACCACACTGACCTCACTGAACACACTGACCTCACTGAACTCACTGATCTCACTGAACACACTGACCTCACCGAACACACTGACCTCACTGAACTCACTGAACACACTGACCACACTGACCTCACTGAACACACTGACCTCACTGAACTCACTGAACACACTGACCACACTGACCTCACTGAACTCACTGACCTCACTGAACACACTGACCTCACCGAACACACTGACCTCACTGAACTCACTGAACACACTGACCACACTGACCTCACTGAACACACTGACCTCACTGAACTCACTTAACACAGTGAACACACTGACCTCACCGAACACACTGACCTCACTGAACTCACTGAACACACTGAACACACTGACCTCACCGAACACACTGACCTCACCGAACACACTGTCGTCACTGACCTCACTGAACACACTGAACACTGTGATCTCACCGAACACACTGACCTCACTGACCTCACTGAACACACTGACCACACTGACCTCACTGACATCACTGACCTCACTGACCTCACTGAACACACTGACCGCACTGAGCACCCTGACCTCACTGACCCCAATGTACCATAATGAACACTCTGTCCCCACTGACCATACTGAATCCAATGACCTCACTGAACACACTTACCTCCCTGAACACACTGACCCCACTGACCACACTGACCTCACTGAACACACTAACCCCACTGACTTCACTGAACACACTTACCTTCCTGAACACACTGACCCCACTGAACACACTGACCTCACTGAACACACTGACCCCACTGAACACACTGACCCCACTGACCCCACTGACCACACTGACCTCACTGAACACACTAACCCCACTGACTTCACTGAACACACTTACCTTCCTGAACACACTGACCCCACTGAACACACTGACCTCACTGAACACACTGACCCCACTGAACACACTAACCCCTCTAACTTCACTGAACTCACTGACCTCACTGAACATACTGACCTCACTGAACACACTGAACACACTGACCTCACTGAACTCACTGACCTCACTGAACATACTGACCTCACTGAACACAGTGCTCACACTGACCTCACTGAACACACTGAACACAGTGAACACACTGACCCCACTGAACACACTGACCTCACTGAACACACTGAACACAGTGAACACACTGACCCCACTGAACACACTGACCTCACCGAACGCACTGACCCCACTGAACACACTGACATCACTGAACACACTGACCTCACTGAACACACTGAACAAAGTGAACACACTGACCCCACTGAACACACTGACCTCACTGAACACACTGTCCTCACTGACCTCACTGAACATAGTGAACACACTGACCTCACTGAACACACTGAACATAGTGAACACACTGACCTCACTGAACACACTGAACACACTGGCCTCACTGAACTCACTGAACATAGTGAACACACTGACCTCACTGACCTCACCGAACACACTGACCTCACTGAACTCACTGAACATAGTGAACACACTGACCTCACTGAACACATTGAACACACACACCTCACCGAACACACTGACCACACTGAACTCACTGAACACACTGACCTCACTGAACTCACTGTACACACTGAACACACTGACCTCACCGAACACACTGACCTCACTGAACTCACTGAACACACTGACCTCACTGAACTCACTGAACACAGTGATCACACTGACCTCACCGAACACACTTACCTCACTGAACTCAATGAACACACTGAACACACTGACCTCACCGAACACGCTGACCTCACTGAACGCACTGAACACAGTGAACACACTGACCTCACCGAACAGACTGACCTCACTGAACTCACTGAACATAGTGAACACACTGACCTCACCGAACACACTGTCCTCACTGACCTCACTGAACATAGTGAACACACTGACCTCACTGAACACACTGAACATAGTGAACACACTGACCTCACTGAACACACTGAACACACTGACCTCACTGAACTCACTGAACATAGTGAACACACTGACCTCACTGACCTCACCGAACACACTGTCCTCACTGACCTCACTGAACATAGTAAACACACTGACCTCACTGAACACACTGACCTCACCGAACACACTGACCTCACTGAACTCACTGAACACACTGAACACACTGACCTCAACGAACACACTGACCTCACTGAACTCACTGAACACACTGACCACACTGACCTCACTGAACACACTGACCATACTGAACTCACTGAACACAGTGAACACACTGACATCACCGAACACACCGACCTCACTGAACTCACTGAACACACTGAACACACTGACCTCACCGAACACACTGACCTCACTGAACTCACTGAACACAGTGAACACACTGACCTCACCGAACACACTGTCCTCACTGACCTCACTGAACACACTGAACACAGTGATCTCACCGAACACACTGACCTCACTGACCTCACTGAACACAATGACCACACTGACCTCACTGACCTCACTGAACACACTGACCACACTGACCTCACTGACATCACTGACCTCACTGACCTCACTGAACACACTGACCGCACTGAGCACCCTGACCTCACTGACCCCAATGTACCATAATGAACACTCTGTCCCCACTGACCATACTGAATCCAATGACCTCACTGAACACACTTACCTCCCTGAACACACTGACCTCACCGAACACACTGTCCTCACTGACCTCACTGAACACACTGAACACAGTGATCTCACCGAACACACTGACCTCACTGACCTCACTGAACACAATGACCACACTGACCTCACTGACCTCACTGACCTCACTGAACACACTGACCACACTGACCTCACTGACATCACTGACCTCACTTACCTCACTGAACACACTGACCGCAATGAGCACCCTGACCTCACTGACCCCAATGTACCATAATGAACACACTGTCCCCACTGACCATACTGAATCCAATGACCTCCCTGAACACACTTACCTCCCTGAACACACTGACCCCACTGACCCCATTGACCACACTGACCTCACTGAACACACTAACCCCACTGACTTCACTGAACACACTTACCTTCCTGAACACACTGACCCCACTGAACACACTGACCTCACTGAACACACTGACCCCACTGACTTCACTGAACACACTTACCTTCCTGAACACACTGACCCCACTGAACACACTGACCCCACTGAACACACTGACCTCACTGAACACACTGACCCCACTGAACACACTGACCCCACTGACCCCACTGACCACACTGACCCCACTGAACACACTAACCCCACTGACTTCACTGAACACACTTACCTTCCTGAACACACTGACCCCACTGACCCCACTGACCACACTGACCACACTGACCCCACTGAACACACTGACCACACTGACCCCACTGAACACACTAACCCCACTGACTTCACTGAACACACTGACCTCACTGAACATACTGACCTCACTGAACACACTGAACACACTGACCTCACTGAACACACTGACCTCACTGACTCACTGCACACAGTGAACACACTGACCTCACTGAACACACTGAACACACTGAACACAGTGAACACAATGACCCCACTGAACATACTGACCTCACTGAACACACTGAACACACTGACCTCACTGAACACACTGACCTCACTGAACACACTGAACACAGTGAACACACTGACCTCACTGAGCACACTGTCCGAACTGACCTCACTGAACACACTGACCTCACTGACCACACTGACCTCACTGAACACACTGACCTCACTGACCACACTGACCTCACTGAGCACACTGTCCGAACTGACCTCACTGAACACACTGACCTCACTGAACGCACTGACCTCACTGAACACACTGACCACACTGAATGCTCTGACCTCACTGAACACACTGACTCCACTGAACACACTGACCCCACTGACCCCACTGATCACACTGACCTCACTGACCTCACTGATCCACTGACCCCACTGACCCCACTGATCACACTGACCTCACTGACCTCACTGATCCACTGACCACACTGACCTCACTGAACACACTGACCTCACTGACCACACTGAACACACTGACCTCACTGACCTCACTGATCCACTGACCTCACTGACCACACTGAACACACTGATGTCACTGACCCCACTGACCTCACTGACCCCACTGACCACACTGATCACACTGACCACACTGACCCCACTGTACCATTATGAACACTCTGTCCCCACTGACCTCACTGACCTCACTGAACACACTGAACACACTGTCCTCACTGAACACATTAACCTCACTGAACACACTGACCTCACTGACACCAATGTACCATAATTAACTCTCTGTCCCCACTGTCCATACTGACCCCACTGACCTCACTGAACACACTGACTTCACTGACCACACTCACCACACTGACCTCACTGAACACACTGACCTCACTGAACACACTGACCACACTGACCCCACTGTCCGTTAATGAACACTTTACCCCATTGACCACACTGACCCCACTGAACACACTGACCTCACTGATAACACTGACCACACTGATCCCACTGAACACTCTGAACACCCTGACCTCACTGATCACACTGACTACACTGACCCCACTGAAAACACTGAACACACCGACCTCATTGACCTCACTGTACCACACTGACCCCACTGAACGCACCGACCTCACGGACCTCATTGACCTCACTGTACCACACTGACCCCACTGAACACACCGACCTCACGGACCTCATTGACCTCACTGTACCACACTGACCCCACTGTTCCACAGGAGGCTGTTGCCTCATATTCAGAAACATTTCAGAATCTGATCTTTTTGGATTCATATATTTTTTCTCAAATATCTGTCATCATAATGCCCACTCTACCCAGCAGGAGGAACTGAGCGCTGAATGTGTTGCTTAATGCATGATTTATTTGTGTTACCTCTGTGAGGTCTTCTCCCAGATCCATTCTGGGCCTGTATCATTTGCTGACCAGACATCATATGCTCTGGCCAACCCTCCATTGAGCAAGGTCCACCTTCTCTTACCTGTGGATTTCAGCAAGAAGGTGAGCAGTATTTGGGTGTTACAGTCTTACTGCATCCTTAAACAACCAGATACTCCCTGTTAGTATCGGCTTGTATTGAGTGTGTTAGCCAGGCAGCAGGGCCCTATTCGCCAGTGATTCAATGCTGTGTACTCAAGCAGATTTCCCGCTCCTGGACAAGATACGGAGCCTCCTGTTGCAAAGCGTAAGTGCACCAATATTGGATAGGCACTGGACTGACGACAGTGCGATGCCCATCGTGGTGGAATATCTGGGGTGGTTTTCGTGTCTCGGTGCACTCGTGAAGAATAGAAATTTGTCCTGTAGATCTGCCACTCTCTTGGCTTTAACATGAACAAAGAACAAAGAACAGTACAAACCTTCTGCACTTCCGGGGTCGTATCCCTCTATTCCCATCCTATTCATGTGTTTGTCAAGATGCCTCTTAAACGTCGCTATCGTACCTGCTTCCACCACCTCCCCCGGCAGCAAGTTCCAGGCACTCATCACCCACTGTGTAAAAAAACTTGCCTCACACATCCCCTCTAAACTTTGCCCCTCGCACCTTAAACCTATGTCCCCGAGTAACTGATTCTTCCACCCTGGGAAAAAGCTTCTGACTATCCACTCTGTCCATGCCACTCATAACTTTGTAAACCTCTATCATGTCACCCCTCCACCTCTGTCGTTCCAGTGAAAACAATCTGAGTTTATCCAACCTCTCCTCATAGCTAATGCCCTCCAGACCAGGCAACATCCTGGTAAACCTCTTCTGTACCCTTTCCAAAGCCTCCACGTCCTTCTGGTAGTGTGGCGAACAGAATTGTACACAATATTCCAAGTGTGGCCTTAACTAAGGTTCTGTACAGCTGCAACATGACTTGCCAATTTTTATACTCTGTGCCCCAACCGATGAAGGCAAGCATGCCGTATGCCTTCTTGACTACCTTATCCACCTGCGTTGCCACTTTCAGTGATCTGTGGACCTGTACGCCCAGATCTCTCTGCCTGTCAATACTCCTAAGGGTTCTGCCATTTACTGCATACTTCCCACCTGTATTAGTCCTTCCAAACTGCATTACCTCACATTTGTCCGGATTAAACTCCATCTGCCATTTCTCCACCCAAATCTCCAACCTATCTATATCCTGCTGTATCCTCTGACAATCCTCATCACTATCCGCACCCATCCGCAAACTTACTAATCAGACCAGCTACATTTTCCTTCAAATCATTTATATATATACTACAAACAGCAAAGGTCCCAGCACTGATCCCTGCGGAACACCACTAGTCACAGCCCTCCATTCAGAAAAGCACCCTTCCACTGCTACCCTCTGTCTTCTATGACCGAGCCAGTTCTGTATCCATCTTGCCAGCTCACCTCTGATCCCGTGTGACTTCACCTTTTGTACCAGTCTGCCATGAGGGACCTTGTCAAAGGCTTTACTGAAGTCCATGTAGACAACATCCACTGCCCTTCCTTCATCAATCATCTTCGTCACTTCCTCAAAAAACTCGATCAAGTTAGTGAGACACGACCTCCCCTTTACAAAACCATGCTGCCTCTCACTAATAAGTCCATTTGTTTCCAAATGGGAGTAAATCCTGTCCCGAAGAATCCTCTCCAATAACTTCCCTACCACTGACGTAAGGCTCACCGGCCTGTAATTTCCTGGATTATCCTTACTACCCTTGTTAAACAAAGGAACAACATTGGCTATTCTCCAGTCCTCTTGGACCTCATCTGTAGCCAATGAGGATACAAAGATCTCTGTCAAGGCCCCAGCAATTTCAAATGCTTCTGTGATGAGACATCCCACAGATCACTCGGTGATCCAAGTAAGGACATTTAGAATTATAGAATCATTGAATGGTTCCAGCACAGAAGGAGGCCATTCGGCCTGTCATGCCTGTGCTAGCTCTCTGCAAGAGCAACTCAGCTAATCTCACTCCACTTTTCCCCGTAGCCCTGCAAATCTTTTCTCTTCAGATAATTATCCAATTCTCTTTTGAATGCCCTGCTTGAATTTGCCTCCACCACACTCTCAGGCAGAGCATTTCAGATCCAAACCACTTGCTGCATAAAAAAGTTTTACCTCATGTCGCCTCTGGTTCTTTTGCCAATCACTTTAAATCAGTGTCCTCTGGTTCTCGATCCTTCTGCCAATGGCAACAGTTTCTCTCTACCTACTCTGTCCAGACCCCTCATGATCTTGAACACCTCTATCAAATCTCCTCTCAACCTTCTCAGCTCCAGGAGAACATCCCGAGCTTCTCCAAACTATCCACATAACTGAAGACTCTCATCTGGAACCATTCTCATCAATCGTTTCTGTGTTCTCTCCCATTTCTTTACATTATTTCTCAAATGCAGTGCCCAGAATGAATACAATACTCCAGTTGAAGCTGAACCAGTGTTTTAATAAGGTTTCAACATAACTTCCTTGCTTTTGTACTCTCTGCCTCTATTTATAAAGCCCAGGATCCCTTATGTATTATTAACCACTTTCTCTACCTGCCCTGCCACCTTCAATGACTTATACACATAAACCCCCAGGTCCCTCCGCTCCTGCACCCACTTTAGAATGTCGCCCTTTATTTTATATTGCCTCTCCTCGTTCATCCTGCCAAAATGCATCACTTCACAATTCTTTGCATTAAATTTTATCTGTCATATGTCTGCCCATTCCACCAGCCTGTCTATGTTCTTTTGATGTTTATCACGATCCTCCTCACAGTTCACAATACTTCCAAGTTTTGTATCATTTGCAAATTTTGAAGTTTTGCCATGTCCACTCAGGGCTGAATTTTCCTGAATGTACTGAAGGAGAGGTTGTGTTTAGAATTTTTTATTATTCTTTTCATGGGATGTGGGCATTGCTGGCAAGGCCAGCATTTGTTGCCCATCCCTAATTGCCCTTGAACTGAGTGGCTTCTTAGGTCATTTCAGAGGGCAGTTAAGAGTCAATCACATTGCTGTGGATCTGGAGTTACATGTAGGCCAGACCAGGTAAGGACAGCAGATTTCCTTCTTGAAAGGATATGAATGAACCAGGTGGGTTTTTACAATAATCAATGATAACTTCATGGCACTATTATTGAGACTAGCCTTCAAATCTGGATTTTTACTAATAATTAATTGCATTTAAATTCCATCAGCTGGCATGGTGAGATTTGAACCCATGTCCCCAAGGCATTAGCCTAGGCCTCTGGTTACTAGTCTAGTGACATTACCACTATGCCACAGCCACTGTCTATTCATTGCCTGAATTTAATGGAAATGGGCACCATTCCCATCCATCACGTGGGCACTGCCCCGCCATGATCGCTCGGCAGGCAGCCATTGTGCATAATGGAGACACAGCCCCCCCAGTCACGTGGTGGGGGTGGGATGAGAGTCATCAATTGCAGCGTCAGATATCTCTGGTGCAGGCGCTGGTGCCATATTTAAAAGGCTGCCAGCCCTGCATTCACTCCTGCCTTAGAGTCATTGGCAGCTATGTGCAGCTTAAAACGTTGCTTTTACTGGTTCCTGGACCCCACAACCCTCTGAGGAGTGCAGAAAATGATGGCTGAGGCAAGACACAGGGTGTCCCCAGTGTTCAGTGATTCCTCCTTGCAGATTCTCCTCCATGCTGCCAGGGAAAGGCGGGACGTTCTCTTCCCCAGCGGTGGCAAGAAGAGGTCTTCCCGCCTGACCAAGCAAGCCTGGGTGGAGATCACAGATGAGGTGAGTAGCCGTGGAGTCATCTGACGAAACTGAGCCTAGTGCAGGAAGAGGGTCAACGACCTCCTGCGTTCTGCCAAAGTGAGTGCTCCACGCCTCTCTCCTTTTTGGGGATTGTATGTGACTATGCGGGAGGCTTCGCAACATGGGGAGGGTCACACTGTAACTGCGATGTTAGAGGGCGGGGTTAGGACCTCACCCTGACAGATGCACGGCTGCATTTCGGCCACAGGCCACCTTCCATCATAGCTCACCCCCATTAACTCCCCTGGCATTGAGTGTCAGCATGAGAGATATCAGATCCCCCAGTAGGGGATGAGGGTCTGACAGTAGCAGAACTGTCATGTTGATCTCTCTGCCATTTTCTACTATCCTTCCTCTTGCAGGACACTAGGAGGGAGATGGCCCAGACTGGAGGAGGAGTTCTGGATCTACATCCTCTCACCACCGCCAAGAAAGAGGCCTTGGAATTGATGGGGATTCAGGGCAGCCGTGCAATCTCGGACAAAGAGACTGGAGTCCCTGCACAAGAGAGTGAGGATTGACTTCCATCGACATACTCATCACTTCTAGAGACCCACATCACGCATGGTTGACATGACAAGATCTGCACAGCCTAACCAACACATTTATGTTCTCTCATGCAGGTCAGTGTGTGCAGGAGACCACAGTCCCTGGGGCACAGTCACCAACCTCTGAGGAGGATGACCACTCAGCAGAAGCATCATGGGTATGTATTTTCCCCCTTTATCTAGAGGTTTGAATATCATGCCCCTGAGACACGGTCCTTCTTCGATCTCCAGATAAAGCAGAAGATGGCTCAGGTGACCGCCATGGTGCAGCTGTGGGGTATGGGACAGACCATGTTCTTACCCTCATTGGAGAGGGATTGTCACTCCCACATGACCAGTTTCTATTTCACCATGGCTACTCGCTCCTTCCAGCTTTTACCCTGACCCCTCCGAAACATATCCCCAATACCTTCAGGTAGTCTGACCTGATGGTAAAGGGGACAAAGTCTCAGTCGGCCCAGTTCCCAAAGAATATGACCTTGATCTTGCTGTAATTTATTTTGACTCCCAAGTCCAGCATCTGGTCACAGATGCTCATCAGCCTGTGAACTGACAGTGGATCCGAGCAGAAGACGATGACATTGTCCACGTACAGGAAGGCTATGACCTGAGTGTCTCCACTGCCTGGGAATCACCAACTCCAGAGCTGACTTTACCCAATTGGCAATGACCTTGGACAGAATTTTGTAGTTTACCTTGAGAAGTGAGATGGGCCGCTAATTTCTGATTTCCGTCGCCTTGCCCTTCCGCTTGTAGATGAGGGTGATGATGCCTTTCCTCGTGGATTCTGACATGCTGCCGGCCAGAAGCATACTCTCATATACTTCCAGCAGATCTGGGCTGATCCAGTCCCACAGAGTCGAATACAACTCAACCAGTAAGCGGTCGTCTTACTCGTCTTGAAGGATCTGATGGCCTTTGTCAGCTTGTCCAGAGTTCCCCGCCCCTAACGCTACCCAGAGAATCTACACCCTGCTTACTGTTACGACCAGGTGAGAAAGAGGTCTAGGGTTCCCTTTCGGCCTTCACCTGGTCTTACTGTAACAGGGTTTAATTTTAAAATAGTGTTTCAGCTCCCCCTTGGTCAATCCTTGTTCACCACTTTCCAATTATAAGAGAAAGAAACCAGCACACACACAGGTGTTTGCAGGTTTAAAGAAAAATGATTGAAAGTTATTAAACTTAAACTTAAACTCTAATTCGGTTTACGCCTACAGATACACGACGCACCCCAAGCTAACATGCATATGTGATACACACATGCAAATAGAAACAGAAAAGAGCAGAAGAAAAATAAAGTGGAAAGGTTTGAAGCAATATCTGCAGTGTTTTTGTTATGGTTCTTGGAGCTCACTGTAGAGTCCTTGATTGTAGGTAGATCTTGCTTTGGTTGGGGCCCAGTATTCTTCTTAAATCTTGTTCACGGTAGGAGACTTTCCTCTCTTGGGGTTCATGAGTCTTCAGTCGATTCAGAGGCTTGTGAGAAAGAGATGGGAGCAGGCAGACAGGAGATCTTCTTCAGTCCAGGAGCATTCTCCTTTCTGCAGGCTCTCAGTTCAAACTGTACAATTCAGAAACCCCCAGGTTGCCAAGCAGGTTAGTCATGTGACTGCTCTGACCACATCATGGTTCTGTGTATTGTATTATCTCAGCAGGGAATGGAATGCGCTTCCCTGCCTTCAATGTCTGTTACCAGAAACTGTCCTTCCACCAACTCTTCTAAATGTGTTTTTTCCAGCCAAGGTTTAGCAGTCCTTGTAACAGGCCTTCTCTTCTTCCGAGCAACAATTTGAAAGTTAATGTCCATGTGGTGAAATTAATATGCCTCATTCTTGGCAAGTGGGGGCCTGTATGACACTAGACTCTTCCCCACCCAGCCTCTAACTCCACCACCCTCCTTGGTTCACCTAAATTACTCGAAACAAAGTGAGAACCCTGTACCCATCAATCCGCAATGTCTATTTTCAAGCCCGTCATGCACTCACATTACGTAACGCACTAGTGTAGCATTGTGTGCAATGTACTATTATTGTACACAGGGAGTAAACCGAATCAAATTCTGTATATTAACCCAAATTGTAGTAAGGGACAGAATGAATGTTTTTCACACTTCTGAACTCAGCCCACAGAGTGAAAGTCCACTTGCTGAAATGCTGGCTGCTCTCTACTTGTCTGCTTTTGTTCATTTTGGGAAGAATTAGATATCTGCAGAATCTGTCCTTCCACCAACTCTTCTATCAAAACAAGAATGTGTTACAATGAAGTGATTCCATGGAGACTGTCACTAAGATACGCAAGAGAAATTAGCCACCAACACAGGAACTGTGAGGCCCCTTCAGGGCAATTCCAGGGGTGTTAATCCTCTTAACCTCTGCTCTGAAAGTCCTTATGCTAAATCCTGTGCTAAGTGTTGTTTTCTCCTGCTCAATTCTCTGTAGGATATCTCCAAACCTCTGGTTTGCTGTCAAATACTGTGTGATTGGAATGACAATGCTGAGAGTGACTGTGAAGGAGGGAAGGTTAAAGACATTTCTTTTAAACCCAGTGCCATCTGAGAACAATGTATTGTAAAACTGGTGCCTGTAAATCCCCCTCCCCCATTCTCAACCATTCCCTTTCCACTAGAATAACAACACAACATTGCGGTTTTATTGAGTGAATCTACCTCCTGACAGGGACTGTAATATCTAATTAAAACATGTAGTATTTAATTAACACCAGTGTATTATCTTTTCGATATTCTATATTTTCTCAAGCTGTTTTCATCTTTAAGACCCTGGGTGGGTCTTCATCAGTTTGCTGTGTCTCAGAGAGCCTGTTTTATAATATTGTGCTCCTGGCTGTGGAGTCTCACCTACTGAGAGAGGATGTGAGCACATTGGGCATACAAACCCAGGGATACGATTGCCTACGTGCAGGACTGGAGGGTGGATACCTGCCTCAAGGGCTTGGGCCAGGAGAAGGCCTTTGACAGAACATCATACACCGAACATATTGGATGTGCTCTCCAAAGTGGGGTTTGAAGAGGGAATCTGTGATTGGATTCAATTGCTCTACACAAGCATCAGTAGCACAGTTTCAATCAATGGGTGGGAATCGGAAAGCTTTCTGATCGAATCTGGATTCAGGCGAGGCTGTCCTCTCCCCTCTTCCTTGTATCAAACCCTTTTCCAAGTCCATCAGGAAGGATGCGGATATAAAAGGGATGGTAATCCCAGACAGTAGAGCCACTCAGCCATCTTCTGCTTGGATCTGCTGTCTGATTAGCATCTGCGACCACTTTGAACCAGCTCCAGGAGCCGATGTCAATCATGGCAAGAGTGAGGCCATGTTCTTTGGAAACTGGGCCGACCGATCCTTTGTCCCCTTCACTGTCAGGCCAGACTAGCTGAACGGTTGGAGGGGCTGGGGCTTGCACTAATAACTGGAAGGAGCCTATAGCCATGGTGAAACAGAAACTGGGCATGTGGGAGTGATGCTTCCTCCTCCATTGTGTTAAGAGCCCTGACATAAGGCACGAGTTGCTTTTGGTGTTGCTGTACATCATGCAGAGCTGGCCCATACATCTGACCTGAGTTGTGTAGTTCACCCGAGCCATCTTCTACTTTATCTGGAGATCGATAATAGATCATGTCCATAGTGACACCATGTATATATCTCAAAATAATGAAGGCCCTCATCCTGATGGCCACCATTGTGTGCAGCTCCATCAAGCTGTGCATAGAACCCCAGTACTCAAACACCAAGTGTCACTACGTGCTGAGGTTTTATCTGTCCTCGGTATTGCATCTGGCCATGTTGCTGTGGAACGCTCCATTCACTTGGACCGTGCCGTACCACCTGTCCCTTGTGGAAAAGTTTGTGCAGATACACAAGTCCATTAAGCAGTGGTCTGCTGGAATGTCCTCAAGGCCCTGTGGGAAAAGGAGATAGTGGATCCTATCAGGTGGTTCCCCGAGCAGAGTGTCAAACTCATTTGGCAGAATGCCTCATCACGAGAACTTTCAAACAAGCACCAAGACATAGCTGTAAGAAGGGCACTGCACGTCAGATCCTTCCTGCACACCTGGGCTGGGGCCTTGTGAAGGTGGCGGGGCTCCCGGTGCTGGGCCGAAAAGGTGAGGGCAACCTGCCTTGGCCTTTTCACCACCTCCCCCACCCTCCAAGGCGATCCTCCGTTGTTCCAACAGGACCGGCAGTTCAGCAGTATCAGCAGCGCCACTAGGAACAGTGACCACTGTCAGTACTGCAGAGGCCTTGGACACAGACCCAGTGCTGGAAATCCGGACGCCAGCAAAGTGAGGTGGGGTAGTTGGGCCCGTCCGGAAGGCCCCTGTAAGGGGGCGGGGGGGGGGGGGAAAGCAGTGAGGACATGGATTCCAAGTCCAGGGGAAGGGGGGTCCATGGAGAGGGAGGTTTTTCCAGCAGGGGTTCTCTGTGGACAACAGATTGACCATGGAGAGGGAACACTCCCAAGCCCGCAGGGAGTGTTCCTCGTTTTACAAGGCACCCTCACCGCGTGGCAGAGGCACACCCCACCTGCTGCTTAGATCCCAGCAGCAATGGGAAGAGGCTCTTAAGTGGTTAATAGGCCACTTAAAGCCATCAATTGGCCTCTGGGCGGAAAGGCCATGATCAGCTTATCTCGCCCCTGGCAAAATCGTGTGGCAACGGGGCAGCAATGGGCCCTCTGTGCCCCCCCTGCCTGCCACCCATGGCGGTTCTATGGGCTCCCCGCCTCTGATCCCATCTCAGGAAGCCATCAAATCCAGCCCCTGGAGTCTCATCGCCACCGCATGGTGTCCTCACAGTGGCTGCGATGGGGATGAGACCGTCATCCATCTCCTTCTGGAACGTGTTTTTGCAAAGAAGGTGTGGAAGGAGATGCAGTGGATTTTGTTGAGGTTCATTCCTAGCAGGTCTGTAACATAGGACTCTGTGTTCTCCAGAGACACACACCAAGATAAACATCAACTGCTGGAGGACCATCAACTCAGTTCCAGTGCAAAGAGCCGTCAATGACTGAGTGTTGCAGACTTGCAAACTCCAAGATTCGGGTGTACATGCTGAGGGACACAATAAAGCTTGGGTCAACCACCGCAAAGGCTCAATGGGGAATGTCTGAGGCCCACCTGAGGGGCGCGCACCTGTGGAAAATCCCTCCGGTTGTATACACCAGAGAATGCTTGACATGACATAAGTAGTATAAGGAGGTAAAGGGTTAATAATGAAGACAGTGAGAGCGATGCCTCCCATTGTAAGAATGATGATGGAACAGTCAAATGCTATGGGCTTGAGGAGAAGAGATAGCAGCACAGAGGATGCTAGCTTAGGAGGCTTGTGGAGAGTGTATATAGTAAATGTATATAATAAAGTGTTGTTAGTTGACTTTATCCGGAGTCTAAGACTTTCTCTGGAATGCTCTAGCAACGCTACTAATGCAACAACACACAACAGCAAGCAAATGTATCTTTTAAATATAACCTGCAATTGTAAGTGTACGGAGGCATCTCATGTACTGCATTGAAAGAAAATGATCTGTATTTCATATGTACATATGAATTAGAAGCAGGAGTAGGCCACTCGGCCCCTCGAGCCTGCCCTGCCATTCAACAAGATCATGGCTGATCTGATTGTAACCTCGACTCCACATTCCCCCCGATGACCTTTCACCCCCTTGCTTATCAAGAATCTATCTAACTCTGCCTTAAAAATATTCAAAGACTCTGCTTCCACTGCCTTTTGAGGAAGAAAATTCCAAAGACTCACGACCCTCTGAGAGAAAAAATCCTTCTCATCTCTGTCTGAAATGGGCAACCCCTTATTTTTAATCACTTGATGGAATGTCAAATTTGAACTGTTAGGTAATGTACTTTTAAAAATTTTAGGAATAAAGTATATGTATATTTTTTAAGAAGCACAAAACCACAATGTTTGGCTTGGAGCTTTGTGTGCAGTGGGCTCCCCAATTCCAAACATAAGATCCCAGTTTGGGAGGCTTCACACCCAGAGCCTGATTTATGTCAATGTACCCTACATGTGTGAGTCCGGTGAGTGCCTGCTATTTGACTATAGGGAGCATCACAGACAAGCCCTATCATGTCACTAGTATAGGTAGGTGGTAGGGAAATATAGGGACAGATGGGGATGTTTGGTAGGAATATGGGATTAGTGTAGGATTAGTATAAATGGGTGGTTGATGGTCGGCACAGACTCGGTGGGCCGAAGGGCCTGTTTCAGTGCTGTATCTCTAATCTAATCTAAATCTAAAATCATAACTAATCTGCTGGGCACTCTGGGTTTTCTTTTCTGAATTGTACAGTTTGAACAGAGAGCCGGCAGAAAGCAGAATGCTCCTGGATTGAAAAGACCTCTCCTGGCTGGAAAGAAAAGGATGTATTCCTGAACCTATCGATCCATTGTTTCCACACTTCCATAGCAAGGATATTAAGGTCATTGAAGTTAGCTCGCCAGAGCCTCTCCTGTCTGCTCCCATCTCTTTCTCCAAAACCCACTGAAGAAACATGAACCATGAAGAAACATGAAGAAAAGTCTCCTACAGTGAACAAGGTTTAAGAAGAATACTGGGCCCTAGCAAAAAGCAAGATCTACCTACAATCAAGGACTCTACAGTGAGCTTGAAGAACCATAACAACAACTCTTCAGAAATTGCCACAAATTTTTCCACCCTATTTTTCTTCTGTTCTTTTCTGTCTCTGTTTGCATATGTGTATTGCGTATGCATGCTAGCATGGGCACGTCATGTATCCATAGACGTAAACTGAATTAGAGTTTAAGTTTAATAAGTTTCAACTTTCTTCTTTAAACTGAAGAAAGCCTGTTTGTGCTGGTTTCTTTGCCTTTTAGTTGGAAAGCGGTGAACAAGGAATGACCAAGGGGGAGTTAAAACACTATGCGCTTAAAAATAAAACCCTGTTACAGCAAGACCAGGTGAGGGCTGAAAGGGAACCCGAGACCTCTTTCTCACCTGGTCGTAACAGCAGCCTTGGCCAAAACATGGACAAAAGAGCTGAACTCCAGAGGCGATGTGAGAGTGACTGCCCTTGACATCAAGGCAGCATTTGACCGGCAATGACATCAAAGAGCTCTAGCAAAACAGGAGTCAATGGGAATCATGTGAAAACTCTCCGTTGGTTGGAGTCATACCTAGAACAAAGGAAGGTGGTTGTGGTTGTTGGAGGTCAATCATCTCAGTCCCAGGAAATCACAGCAGGAGTTCCTCAGGGTAGTGTCCTAGGCCCAACCATCTTCAGCTGCTTCATCAGTGACCTTCCCTCCATCAAAAGATCAGAAGTGGGGATGTTCGCTGATGATTGCGCAATGTTCAGCACCAATTTGCAACTCCTCAGATACTGAAACAGCCCAGGTCCATATGCAGCAAGACCTGGAAAACATCCAGGCTTCGGCTGATAAGTGGCAAGTAACATTCGCTCCACACAAGTGCCAGGCAATGACCATCTTCAACAAGAGAGAATCTACCCAGCTCCCCTTGATATTCAATGGCGTTACCATTGCTAAATCCCTGAATATCAACATCCTGGGGGGTTATCATTGACCAGAAACTGAACTGGACCAGCCACATAAATGCTGTGGCTACAAGAGCACGCTGGGAATTCTGTGCTGAGTAATCCCCCTTCCATATCCCCAATGCCTGTCCACTATCTACAAGGCACAAGTCACTTGCCTGGATGGGTGCAGCTGCAACAACACTCAAGAAGCTCGACACCATCCAGGACAAAGCAATCCGCTTGATTGGCACCTCATCCGACACCTTCAACATTCACTCCCTTCAACACCAATGCACAGTGGTGGCAATGTATACCATCTGCAGCAACTCACCAAGGCTCCTTCAACAGCACCTTCCAAAACCACAATCTACCACCTAGAAGGGCAAGGACAGCAGATGCATGGGAACACCAGCACCTTCAAATTCCCCTCCAAGCCACACACCAAACAGATTTGGAACTATATCGTCGTTCCTTCACTGTCGCTGGGTCAAAATCCTGGAACTCCCTTCCTAATAGCACTGTAGGTATACCTACACCCCAAGGTCTGCAGTGGTTCAGGAAGGCAGCTCACCACCACCTTCTCAAGGGCAATTAGGGATGGGCAATAAATGCTGGCCTAGCCAGCGACACCCACATCCCATGAACGAATACAAAAAAATTACCAGCAACACTTGAGACATCTACAAGATAAATTTTAATATATTACTAGGTAAGTTCCAGCATTTTACTGAGTTTGTTTCAGTATTTTACAGGTAAAGTTTTATTTAATTACAGGGTAAATTTCAGTACGTTGTCAGCCATGGCTCAGTTGGTAGCACTTTTGTCTCTAGCCAAAATGGTTGTCAGTTCAAGTACCAGTTCAGGACTGAAACACAAAAATCAAGGCTGACACTACAGTGGAGTACAGAGGGAGTGCTGCATTGTCAGAGGTGCTGCATTTTGTATGAAATCTTAAGCTGAAGTCCTGTCTGCCCTTTCAGATGGACAGAAAAGATCCCATTGCATTATTTTGAGGATTTATCCTGTGTCCTGGCCAATATTTAACCTTTAACCAACATCACAGAAACAGATTACCTGGTCATGATTACATTGCTGTTTGTGGGAGCTTGCTATGTGCAAATTGGCTGCTGTGTTTCCTACATTACAACACTGCATACACTTAAAAAGTACCTCAGTGGCTATAAAGCACAATGGGACAGTATCCTGAGATTGTCATAGAGTCATAGAGTCGTACAGCATAGAAACAGGCCCTTCGGCCCACCGCGTCCATACCGACCATAATGCCTATCTATACTAATCCCACCTGCCTGTATTAATTCCATATCCCTCTATGCCTTGCTCATTCAAGTACCTGTCCAGATGCCTCTTAACTGTTGCTACTGTTCCTGCCTCCACCACCTCCTCAGGCAGCTCATTCCAGATACCCACTATTCTTTGTGTGAAATATTTACCCCTTTGATCCCCTTTAAATCTCCTTCCTCTCACCTGAAATCTATGCCCTCTAGTTTTAGTCACCCCTACCATGGAAAACAGACTCTGCCTATCTAACCTATCCATGCCTCTCATAATTTTATATACCTCTATCATGTCCCCTCTCAGCCTCCTTCGCTCCAGGGAAAACAGACCCAGCCTATCCAATCTCTTTTAATAAATCAAGCCCTCCAAACCAGGCAACATCCTTGTGAATCATTTCTGCACCCTGTCTAGCTTAATCACAACTTTCCTGCAGTGTGGCGACCAGAACTGCACACAGTACTCCAAATGCAGCCTAACCAACGTTATGTACAATTGTAACATGACGTCCCAACTCTTGTACTCAATGCCTCGGCCGATGAAGGCAAGCATGCTATATGCCTTCTTCACCACCATGTCTACTTGTGTTGCCACTTTCAGGGAACTGTGTACTTGCACCCCAAGGTCTCTCTGCTCAACCACACTCCCCAGGGCCTGTATATGTCCTGCCCTGGTTTAACTTCCCAAAATGCATCACTTCACAATTGTCTGCGTTAAATTCTATTTGCCAATCCCTTGCCCACTTTCCCAGTTTATCTATATCCTGTTGTAACCTTAGACAACCTTCTTCACTGTCCACTATACCACCAATTTTGGTGTCATCTGCAAACTCACTAATCATGCCCCTTACATTCACATCCAAGTCATTAATATATATGACAAACAACAGAGGGCCCAGCACCGATCCCTGCGGCACACCACTGGTCACCGGCCTCCAATCTGAAAAACAACCCTCCACTACCACCTTTTGCCTCCTATCACCAAGCCAATTTTGTATCCAAGCCAATTTTATCCATGTGAAAGGGGCCATTTAAATACAAGTTTTTCTAAAAATTTGCTGGGCAAATTTCATTAGTTAATAGGGTAAGTGTTAGTATTTTACCATCAAACTTTCGTTATATTACATGGTAAATTTCAATACCTTGTAATTACGTCATAATGAATAGTTTCAGCATACCACTGAGTAAGTTCCAGGATAATACCTGGTAAATGTCAGTATATTACCAGGTATGTTGCAGTATATGACAGGATAGTTCCAGTATATTCCCTGGTAAATTTCAGGACATTACCAGGTACGTTCCAGAATAATTACAGGGAAAGTTCCAGTACATTACATGGTAAATGTCAGTATATTACCAAGTACATTCCAGTATATTATAGGGAAAGTTCCAGTACATTACCTGGCAATTTCCATTATATTACCTGGTAATTTCCAGTACATTACCTGGCAATTGCTAGTATATTACCTGGTAACTTCCAGTATATTACCTGGCAATTGCTAGTATATTACCAGGTAAGTTCTAGTATATTACCTGGCAATTTCCATTATATTACCTGGCAACTTCCAGTATATTACCTGGCAATTGCTAGTATATTACCAGGTAAGTTCCAGAATATTACCTGGCAATTTCCATTATATTACCAGGTAACTTCCAGTATATTACCTGGCAATTGCTAGTATATTACCAGGTAAGTTCCAGTATATTACCTGGCAATTTCCATTATATTACCTGGCAATTTCCAGGATATTACAAGGTATGTTCCAGTCTATTAACTGGCAATTTCCAAAATATTATCTGATCAGTTCCAGTATATCACCTGGCAATTTCCAGTATATTACCAGGCATTTTCCAGTACATTACCCGGGAAGTTCCAGTATATTACCTGGCAATTTCCAGTATATTACCAGGCATTTTCCAGTACATTACCCGGGAAGTTCCTGTATATTACCTGTCATTTCCAGTAGACAACCAGGTAAGTGACAGTATATTACCTGGAAATTTCCAGTATATTACCTGGTAAGTTCCAGTAAATTACTTGGCAATTCCCAGTATGTTACCTCGAAAGTTCCAGTATATTACCTGGCAATTTCCAGCATATTAGCTGGCATTTTCCAGTATATTACCAGGTAAGTTCCAGTTCATTACCTGGCAATTTCCAGTATATTACCAGGTAAGTTCCAGTATGTTACCTGGCAAATTCCAGTATATTACCAGGTAAGTTCCAGTTAATTACCAGGCAAATTCCAGTATATAACCTGATAAGTTACAGTATATTACCTGGCAATTTCCAGTATATTACCTGGCAAGTTCCAGTATATTACCTGGCAATTTCCAGTATATTACCTGGCAAATTCCAGGATATAACCTGATAAGTTACAGTATAATACCTGGCAAATTCCAGTATATTACCAGGTAAGTTCCAGTTAATTACCAGGCAAATTCCAGTATATAACCTGATAAGTTACAGTATATTACCTGGCAAATTCCAGTACATTATCTGGTAAGTTCCAGTATATGACCTGGCAATTTCCAGTATATTACCAGGTAAGTTCCAGTTCATTGCCTGGCAATTTCCAGTAAATTACCAGGTAAGTTCCAGTTCATTACCTGTCAATTTCCAGTATATTACCAGGTAAGTTCCAGTTCATTGCCTGGCAATTTCCAGTAAATTACCAGGTAAGTTCCAGTTCATTACCTGGCAATTTCCAGTATATTACCTGGTAAGTTCCAGTAAATAATTTGGCAATTCCGAGTATATTACCTGGCAAGTTCCAGTTCATTACCTGGCAATTTCCAGTATATTATCAGGTAAGTTCCAGTTCATTTCCTGGCAATCTCCAGTATATTACCAGGTAAGTTGCAGTTCATTACCTGCCAATTTCCAGTATATTACCTGGTACGTTCCAGTTCATTACCTGGCAATTTCCAGTATATGACCAGGTAAGTTGCAGTATGTTACCTGGCAAATTCCAGTATATTACCAGGTAAGTTCCAGTTCATTACCTGGCAATTTCCAGTATATTAACAGGTAAGTTCCAGTTCATTACCTGCCAATTTCCAGTATATTACCTGGTACGTTCCAGTTCATTACCTGGCAATTTCCAGTATATGACCAGGTAAGTTGCAGTATGTTACCTGGCAATTTCCAGTATATTACCAGGTAAGTTCCAGTATCTAACCTGGCAAATACCAGTATATTACCAGGTAAGTTCCAGTTCATTACCTGGCATTTTCCAATAAATTGCCAGGCAAATTCCAGTATATTACCTGGTAAGTTCCAGTTCATTACCTGGCAATTTCCAGTATATTACCAGGTAAGTTCCAGTATCTAACCTGGCAAATACCAGTATATTACCAGGTAAGTTCCAGTTCATTACCTGGCATTTTCCAATAAATTGCCAGGCAAATTCCAGTATATTACCTGGTAAGTTCCAGTTCATTACCTGGCAATTTCCAGTATATTACCAGGTAAGTTCCAGTTCATTACCTGGCATTTTCCAATAAATTGCCAGGCAAATTCCAGTATATTACCAGGTAAGTTCCAGTTCATTACCTGGCAATTTCCAGTATATTACCTGGTAAGTTACACTATATTACCTGTCATTTCCAGTAGACAACCAGGTAAGTTACAGTATATTACCTGGAAATTTCCTGTATATTAGAACAAAAGAACAAAGAACAAAGATAATTACAGCACAGGAACAGGCCCTTCGGCCCTCCAAGCCTGCGCCGATCCAGATCCTCTCTCTAAACATGTCGCCTATTTTCTAAGGTTCTGTATCTCTTTTCTTCCTGCCCATTCATGTATCTGTCTAGATACATCTTAAAAGAATCCATCTTGCCCGCATCTACCACCTCCGCTGGCAATGCGTTCCAGGTGCCCACCACCCTCTGCGTAAAGAACTTTCCACGCATATCCCCCCTAAACTTTTCCCCTTTCACTTTGAACTCGTGTCCTCTAGTAATTGAAACCCCCACTCTGGGAAAAAGCCTCTTGCTATCCACCCTGTCTATACCTCTCATGATTTTGTACACCTCAATCAGGTCCCCCCTCAACCTCCGTCTTTCTAATGAAAATAATCCTAATCTGCTCAACCTCTCTTCATAGCTAGCGCCCTCCATACCAGGCAACATCCTGGTGAACCTTCTCTGCACCCTCTCCAAAGCATCCACATCCTTTTGATAATGTGGCGACCAGAACTGTACGCAGTATTCCAAATGTGGCCGAACCAAAGTCCTATACAACTGTAACATGACCTGCCAACTCTTGTACTCAATGCCCCGTCCGATGAAGGAAAGCATGCCGTATGCCTTCTTGACCACTCTATTTACCTGCGTTGCCACCTTCAGGGAACAGTGGACCTGAACACCCAAATCTCTCTGGACATCAATTTTCCCCAGGACTTTTCCATTTACTGTATAGTTCACTCTTGAATTGGATCTTCCAAAATGCATCACCTCGCATTTGCCCTGATTGAACTCCATCTGCCATTTCTCTGCCCAACTCTCCAATCTATCTATATTCTGCTGTATTCTCTGACAGTCCCCTTCACTATCTGCTACTCCACCAATCTTAGTGTCGTCTGCAAATTTGCTAATCAGTCCACCTATACTTTCCTCCAAATCATTAATGTATATCACAAACAACAGTGGTCCCAGCACGGATCCCTGTGGAACACCACTGGTCACACGTCTCCATTTTGAGAAACTCCCTTCTACTGCTACTCTCTGTCTCCTGTTGCCCAGCCAGTTCTTTATCCATCGAGCTAGTACACCTTGGACCCCAAGCGCCTTCACTTTCTCCATCAGCCTGCCATGGGGAACCTTATCAAACGCCTTACTGAAGTCCATGTATATGACATCGACAGCCTCATCAATCAACTTTGTCACTTCCTCAAAGAATTCTATTAAGTTGGTAAGACATGACCTTCCCTGCACAAAACCATGTTTCCTATCACTGATGAGCCCATTTTCTTCCAAATGGGAATAGATCCTATCCCTCAGTATCTTCTCCAGCAGCTTCCCTACCACTGACGTCAGGCTCACCGGTCTATAATTACCTGGATTATCCCTGCTACCCTTCTTAAACAAGGGGACAACATTAGCAATTCTCCAGTCCTCCGGGACCTCACCCGTGTTTAAGGATGCTGCAAAGATATCTGTTAAGGCCCCAGCTATTTCCTCTCTCGCTTCCCTCAGTAACCTGGGATAGATCCCATCCGGACCTGGGGACTTGTCCACCTTAATGCCCTTTAGAATACCCAACACTTCCTCCCTCCTTATGCCGACTTGACCTAGAGTAATCAAACATCTGTTCCTAACCTCAACATCCGTCATGTCCCTCTCCTCGGTGAATACCGATGCAAAGTACTCGTTTAGAATCTCACCCATTTTCTCTGAGTCCAAGCATAACTTTCCTCCTTTGTCCTTTAGTGGGCCAATCCTTTCTCTAGTTACCCTCTTTCTCCTTATATATGAATAAAAGGCTTTGGGATTTTCCTTAACCCTGTTTGCTAAAGATATTTCATGACCCCTTTTAGCCCTCTTAATTCCTCGTTTCAGATTGGTCCTACATTCCCGATATTCTTTCAAAGCTTCGTCTTTCATCAGCCGCCTAGACCTTGTATAGAGTATGCTTCCTTTTTCCTCTTAGCTAGTCTCACAATTTCACCTGTCATCCATGGTTCCCTAATCTTGCCATTTCTATCCCTCATTTTCACAGGAACATGTCTCTCCTGCACGCTAATCAACCTCTCTTTAAAAGCCTCCCACATATCACATGTGGATTTACCTTCAAACAGCTGCTCCCAATCTACATTTCCCAGCTCCTGCCGAATTTTGGTATAGTTGGCCTTCCCCCAATTTAGCACTCTTCCTTTAGGACCACTCTCGTCTTTGTCCATGAGTATTTTAAAGCTTACGGAATTGTGATCACTATTCCCAAAGTAGTCCCCTACTGAAACTTCAACAACCTGGCCGGGCTCATTCCCCAACACCAGGTCCAGTATGGCCCCTTCCCGAGTTGGACTATTTACATACTGCTCTAGAAAACCCTCCTGGATGCTCCTTACAAATTCTGCTCCATCTGGACCTCTAACACTAAGCGAATCCCAGTCAATGTTGGGAAAATTAAAATCTCCTATCACCACCACCCTGTTGCTCCTACATCTTTCCATAATCTGTTTACATATTTGTACCTCTATCTCACGCTCGCTGTTGGGAGGCCTGTAGTACAGCCCCAACATTGTTACCGCACCCTTCCTATTTCTGAGTTCTGTCCATATTGCCTCACTGCTCGAGTCCTCCATAGTGCCCTCCTTCAGCACAGCTGTGATATCCTCTTTGACCAGTAATGTAACTCCTCCACCCCTTTTACCTCCCTCTCTATCCCGCCTGAAGCATCGATATCCTGGGATATTTAGTTGCCAATCATGCCCTTCCCTCAACCAAGTCTCAGTAATAGCAATAACATCATACTCCCAGGTACCAATCCAAGCCCTAAGTTCATCTGCCTTACCAACTACACTTCTTGCATTAAAACAAATGCACCTCAGACCACCAGTCCCTTTATATTCATCATCTGCTCCCTGCCTGCTCTTCCCCTTAGTCACACTGACTTCATTATCTAGTTCCTTACAGGCTTTTGTTACTACCTCCTTACTGTCAACTGACCTCAATTGGTTCCCATCCCCCTGCCACATTAGTTTAAACCCTCCCCAACAGCGTTAGCAAAAGCACCTCCAAGGACATTGGTTCCAGTCCGGCCCAGGTGTAGACCATCCAATTTGTAATAGTCCCACCTCCCCCAGAACCGGTCCCAATGTCCCAAAAATCTGAACCCCTCCTTCCTGCACCATCTCTCAAGCCACGCATTCATCCTGACTATTCTTTCATTTTTACTCTGACTATCACGTGGCACTGGTAGTAATCCTGAGATTACTACCTTTGAGGTCCTACTTTTTAACTTGGCTCCTAACTCCCTAAACTCTGCTTGTAGGACCTCATCCCGTTTTTTACCTATATCATTAGTGCCTATGTGCACAATGACAACTGGCTGTTCACCCTCCCCCTTTAGAATGTTCTGCAGCCGATCTGAGACGTCCCTGACCCGTGCACCTGGGAGGCAACATACCATTCGGGAGCCTCGTTTTCGACCACAGAACCGCCTATCTACTCCCCTTACAATCGAATCCCCTACGACTATAGCCCTTCCACTCTTTTTCCCGCCCTTCGGAACAGCAGAGCCAGCCACGGTGCCATGGACCTGGCTACTGCTGCCTTCCCCTGGTGAGCCATCTCCCTCAACAGTATCCAAAACGGTATACTTGTTTTGGAGGGAGATGACCGCAGGGGACTCCTGCGCTGCCTTCCTGCTCTTTCTCTGCCTTTTGGTCACCCATTCCCTTTCTCCCTCAGCAATCCTAATCTGCGGTGTGACCAATTCACTAAACGTGCTATCCACTACCTCCTCAGCATCGCGCATGCTCCAAAGTGAGTCCATCCGCAGCTCGAGAGCCGTCATGCGGTCTAACAAGAGCTGCAGTTGGACACACTTCCTGCATGTGAAGGAGTCAGGGACATCAGCCATGTCCCTGAGCTCCCACATTGAGCAAGAGGAGCATGACACGGGTCTGAGATCTCCTGCCATTTTTAATCTTAAGTTTAAACTTAGTTAAATGAAAAAGGAACGAAAAGTTTTTACCAATCACAATAAAACCAGAGAAATCGAAAAAGCCTTACCTTATAAACACCCCACCGAGTCCTTTTTTTTTGGTTAGAGGAGGAGGGCGGGTGGGAGACACTACAAGTGTGGTGTCTCGGGTTCAGAAACCGCCCAAATATATAGTGTTTTACTTACCCAGCAGCCCCCTGGCCTCCGCCGAAAAACAAAAGGAAATTAAATTTACTTTCAAACTGACTTTTCCAGCTGCTCACTCGCTCACACGCAGCTCCCGAAAAAGCTGCTGCACTGATATTAACAGGTAAGTTCCAGTATATTACCAGGTAAGTTCCAGTCTATTAACTGGCAATTTCCAAAATATTATCTGATCAGTTCCAGTATATCACCTGGCATTTTCCAGTACATTACCCGGGAAGTTCCAGTATATTACCAGGTAAGTTCCAGTATGTTACCTGGCAATTTCCAGTATATTACCTGGAAAGTTCCTGTATATTACCTGGCAATTTCCAGCATATTACCTGGCATTTTCCAGTATATTACCTGGTAAGTTACGGTATATTACCTGTCATTTCCAGTAGACAACCAGGTAAGTGACAGTATATTACCTGGAAATTTCCAGTATATTACCTGGCATTTTCCAGTATATAACCTGGTAAGTTCCAGTAAATTACTTGGCAATTCCCAGTATGTTACCTCGAAAGTTCCAGTATATTACCTGGCAATTTCCAGCATATTAGCTGGCATTTTCCAGTATATAACCTGGTAAGTTCCAGTAAATTAATTGACAATTTCCAGTATATTACCATGTAAGTTCCGGTTCATTGCCTGGCAATTTCCAGTATATTACCAGGTAAGTTCCAGTACATTACCTGGCAATTTCCAGCATATTATCTGGCAAGTTCCAGAATATTACCTGGCAATTTCCAGTATATTACCTGGCAAATTCCAGTACATTATCTGGCAATTCCCAGTATATTACCAGGTAAGTTCCAGTTAATTACCTGGCAATTTTCCAGTATATAACCTGATAAGTTACAGTATATTACCTGGCAAGTTCCAGTATATTACCTGGCAATTTCCAGTATATTACCAGGTAAGTTCCAGTTAATTACCTGGCAAATTCCAGTACATTATCTGGCAATTTCCAGTATATTACCTCGAAAGTTCCAGTTCATTACCTGGCAATTTCCAGTAAATTACCAGGTAAGTTCCAGTTCATTACCTGGCAATTTCCAGTATATTACCAGGTAAGTTCCAGTTCATTGCCTGGCAATTTCCAGTATATTACCTGGTAAGTTCCAGTAAATAATTTGGCAATTCCGAGTATATTACCTGGCAAGTTCCAGTTCATTACCTGGCAATTTCCAGTATATTACCTGGTAAGTTCCAGTAAATAATTTGGCAATTCCGAGTATATTACCTGGCAAGTTCCAGTTCATTTCCTGGCAATTTCCAGTATATTACCAGGTAAGTTCCAGTATGTTATCTGGCAAATTCCAGTATCTTACCTGGTAGGTTCCTGTTCATTGCCTGGCAATTTCCAGTATATTACCTGGTAAGTTCCAGTAAATAATTTGGCAATTCCGAGTATATTACCTGGCAAGTTCCAGTTCATTACCTGGCAATTTCCAGTATATTACCTTGTAAGTTCCAGTTCATTACCTGGCAATTTCCAGTATATTATCAGGTAAGTTCCAGTTCATTTCCTGGCAATTTCCAGTATATTACCAGGTAAGTTCCAGTATGTTACCTGGCAATTTCCAGTATATTACCTGGTAAGTTCCAGTTCATTACCTGCCAATTTCCAGTATAGTAACTGGTATGTTCCAGTTCATTACCTGGCAATTTCCCGTATATTACCAGGTAAGTTGCAGTATGTTACCTGGCAAATTCCAGTATATTACCTGGTACGTTCCAGTTCATTACCTGGCAATTTCCAGTATATTAACAGGTAAGTTCCAGTTCATTACCTGGCAATTCCCAGTATATTACCAGGTAAGTTCCAGTATCTAACCTGGCAAATACCAGTATATTACCAGGTAAGTTCCAGTTCATTACCTGGCATTTTCCAATAAATTGCCAGGCAAATTCCAGTATATTACCTGGTAAGTTCCAGTTCATTACCTGGCAATTTCCAGTATATTACCTGGCAATTTCCAGTATATTACCTGGCAAATTCCAGGATATAACCTGATAAGTTACAGTATAATACCTGGCAAATTCCAGTATATTACCAGGTAAGTTCCAGTTAATTACCAGGCAAATTCCAGTATATAACCTGATAAGTTACAGTATATTACCTTGCAATTTCCAGTATATTACCTGGCAAATTCCAGTACATTATCTGGTAAGTTCCAGTTCATTACCTGGCAATTTCCAGTATATTACCAGGTAAGTTCCAGTTCATTACCTGGCAATTTCCAGTATATTACCAGGTAAGTTCCAGTTCATTGCCTGGCAATTTCCAGTATATTACCTGGTAAGGTCCAGTAAATAATTTGGCAATTCCGAGTAATTACCTGGCAAGTTCCAGTTCATTACCTGGCAATTTCCCGTATATTACCTTGTAAGTTCCAGTTCATTACCAGGCAATTTCTAGTATATTATCAGGTAAGTTCCAGTTCATTTCCTGGCAATTTCCAGTATATTACCAGGTAAGTTCCAGTTCATTACCTGCCAATTTCCAGTATATTACGTGGTACGTTCCAGTTCATTACCTGGCAATTTCCAGTATATTACCAGGTAAGTTGCAGTATGTTACCTGGCAAATTCCAGTATATTACCAGGTAAGTTCCAGTTCATTACCAGGCAATTTCCAGTATATTACGTGGTACGTTCCAGTTCATTACCTGGCAATTTCCAGTATATTACGTGGTACGTTCCAGTTCATTACCTGGCAATTTCCAGTATATTACGTGGTACGTTCCAGTTCATTACCTGGCAATTTCTAGTATATTATCAGGTAAGTTCCAGTTCATTTCCTGGCAATTTCCAGTATATTACCAGGTAAGTTCCAGTTCATTACCTGCCAATTTCCAGTATATTACGTGGTACGTTCCAGTTCATTACCTGGCAATTTCCAGTATATTAACAGGTAAGTTCCAGTTCATTACCTGGCAATTTCCAGTATATTACCAGGTAAGTTCCAGTATCTAACCTGGCAAATACCAGTATATTACCAGGTAAGTTCCAGTTCATTACCTGGCATTTTCCAATAAATTGCCAGGCAAATTCCAGTATATTACCAGGTAAGTTCCAGTTCATTACCTGGCAATTTCCAGTATATTACCAGGTAAGTTCCAGTTCATTACCTGGCATTTTCCAATAAATTGCCAGGCAAATTCCAGTACATTACCAGGTAAGTTCCAGTTCATTACCTGGCAATTTCCAGTATATTACCTGGTAAGTTACACTATATTACCTGTCATTTCCAGTAGACAACCAGATAAGTTACAGTATATTACCTGGAAAGTTCCTGTATATTACCTGGCAATTTCCAGGATATTAACAGGTAAGTTCCAGTATATTACCAGGTCAGTTCCAGTCTATTAACTGGCAATTTCCAAAATATTATCTGAATTGTTCCAGTATATCACCTGGCATTTTCCAGTACATTACCCGGGAAGTTCCAGTATATTACCAGGTAAGTTCCAGTATGTTACCTGGCAATTTCCAGTATATTACCTGGGAAGTTCCAGTATATTACCAGGTAAGTTCCAGTATGTTACCTGGCAATTTCCAGTATATTACCTGGAAAGTTCCTGTATATTACCTGGCAATTTCCAGCATATTACCTGGCATTTTCCAGTATATTACCTGGTAAGTGACGGTATATTACCTGTCATTTCCAGTAGACAACCAGGTAAGTGACAGTATATTACCTGGAAATCTCCAGTATATTACCTGGCATTTTCCAGTATATAACCTGGTAAGTTCCAGTAAATTACTTGGCAATTCCCAGTATGTTACCTCGAAAGTTCCAGTATATTACCTGGCAATTTCCAGCATATTAGCTGGCATTTTCCAGTATATAACCTGGTAAGTTCCAGTAAATTAATTGACAATTTCCAGTATATTACCATGTAAGTTCCAGTTCATTGCCTGGCAATTTCCAGCATATTACCAGGTAAGTTCCAGTATGTTACCTGGCAAATTCCAGTATATTACCAGGTAAGTTCCAGTACATTACCTGGCAAGTTCCAGTTCATGACCTGGCAATTTCCAGCATATTATCTGGCAAGTTCCAGTATATTACCTGGCAAGTTCCAGTATATTACCTGGCAAATTCCAGTATATAACCTGATAAGTTAGAGTATATTACCTGGCAAATTCCAGTACATTATCTGGTGAGTTCCAGTATATTACCTGGTAAGTTCCAGTTCATTTCCTGGCAATTTCCAGTATATTACCAGGTAAGTTCCAGTATGTTATCTGGCAAATTCCAGTATATTACCTGGTAAGTTCCTGTTCATTACCTGGCAATTTCCAGTATATTACCAGGTAAGTTCCAGTTAATTACCTGGCAATTTTCCAGTATATAACCTGATAAGTTACAGTATATTACCTGGCAAGTTCCAGTATATTACCTGGCAATTTCCAGTATATTACCAGGTAAGTTCCAGTTAATTACCTGGCAAATTCCAGTACATTATCTGGCAATTTCCAGTATATTACCTCGAAAGTTCCAGTTCATTACCTGGCAATTTCCAGTAAATTACCAGGTAAGTTCCAGTTCATTACCTGGCAATTTCCAGTATATTACCAGGTAAGTTCCAGTTCATTGCCTGGCAATTTCCAGTATATTACCTGGTAAGTTCCAGTAAATAATTTGGCAATTCCGAGTATATTACCTGGCAAGTTCCAGTTCATTACCTGGCAATTTCCAGTATATTACCTGGTAAGTTCCAGTTCATTTCCTGGCAATTTCCAGTATATTACCAGGTAAGTTCCAGTATGTTATCTGGCAAATTCCAGTATCTTACCTGGTAGGTTCCTGTTCATTGCCTGGCAATTTCCAGTATATTACCTGGTAAGTTCCAGTAAATAATTTGGCAATTCCGAGTATATTACCTGGCAAGTTCCAGTTCATTACCTGGCAATTTCCAGTATATTACCTTGTAAGTTCCAGTTCATTACCTGGCAATTTCCAGTATATTACCAGGTAAGTTCCAGTATGTTACCTGGCAATTTCCAGTATATTACCTGGTAAGTTCCAGTTCATTACCTGCCAATTTCCAGTATAGTAACTGGTATGTTCCAGTTCATTACCTGGCAATTTCCCGTATATTACCAGGTAAGTTGCAGTATGTTACCTGGCAAATTCCAGTATATTATCAGGTAAGTTCCAGTTCATTTCCTGGCAATTTCCAGTATATTACCAGGTAAGTTCCAGTATGTTACCTGGCAATTTCCAGTATATTACCTGGTAAGTTCCAGTTCATTACCTGCCAATTTCCAGTATAGTAACTGGTATGTTCCAGTTCATTACCTGGCAATTTCCCGTATATTACCAGGTAAGTTGCAGTATGTTACCTGGCAAATTCCAGTATATTACCTGGTACGTTCCAGTTCATTACCTGGCAATTTCCAGTATATTAACAGGTAAGTTCCAGTTCATTACCTGGCAATTCCCAGTATATTACCAGGTAAGTTCCAGTATCTAACCTGGCAAATTCCAGTATATTACCTGGTACGTTCCAGTTCATTACCTGGCAATTTCCAGTATATTAACAGGTAAGTTCCAGTTCATTACCTGGCAATTCCCAGTATATTACCAGGTAAGTTCCAGTATCTAACCTGGCAAATACCAGTATATTACCAGGTAAGTTCCAGTTCATTACCTGGCATTTTCCAATAAATTGCCAGGCAAATTCCAGTATATTACCTGGTAAGTTCCAGTTCATTACCTGGCAATTTCCAGTATATTACCTGGCAATTTCCAGTATATTACCTGGCAAATTCCAGGATATAACCTGATAAGTTACAGTATAATACCTGGCAAATTCCAGTATATTACCAGGTAAGTTCCAGTTAATTACCAGGCAAATTCCAGTATATAACCTGATAAGTTACAGTATATTACCTTGCAATTTCCAGTATATTACCTGGCAAATTCCAGTACATTATCTGGTAAGTTCCAGTATATGACCTGGCAATTTCCAGTATATTACCAGGTAAGTTCCAGTTCATTACCTGGCAATTTCCAGTATATTACCAGGTAAGTTCCAGTTCATTACCTGGCAATTTCCAGTATATTACCAGGTAAGTTCCAGTTCATTGCCTGGCAATTTCCAGTATATTACCTGGTAAGGTCCAGTAAATAATTTGGCAATTCCGAGTAATTACCTGGCAAGTTCCAGTTCATTACCTGGCAATTTCCCGTATATTACCTTGTAAGTTCCAGTTCATTACCAGGCAATTTCTAGTATATTATCAGGTAAGTTCCAGTTCATTTCCTGGCAATTTCCAGTATATTACCAGGTAAGTTCCAGTTCATTACCTGCCAATTTCCAGTATATTACGTGGTACGTTCCAGTTCATTACCTGGCAATTTCCAGTATATTACCAGGTAAGTTGCAGTATGTTACCTGGCAAATTCCAGTATATTACCTGGCAAGTTCCAGTTCATTACCAGGCAATTTCTAGTATATTATCAGGTAAGTTCCAGTTCATTTCCTGGCAATTTCCAGTATATTACCAGGTAAGTTCCAGTTCATTACCTGCCAATTTCCAGTATATTACGTGGTACGTTCCAGTTCATTACCTGGCAATTTCCAGTATATTACCAGGTAAGTTGCAGTATGTTACCTGGCAAATTCCAGTATATTACCAGGTAAGTTCCAGTTCATTACCTGGCAATTTCCAGTATATTAACAGGTAAGTTCCAGTTCATTACCTGGCAATTTCCAGTATATTACCAGGTAAGTTCCAGTATCTAAACTGGCAAATACCAGTATATTACCAGGTAAGTTCCAGTTCATTACCTGGCATTTTCCAATAAATTGCCAGGCAAATTCCAGTATATTACAAGGTAAGTTCCAGTTCATTACCTGGCAATTTCCAGTATATTACCAGGTAAGTTCCAGTTCATTACCTGGCATTTTCCAATAAATTGCCAGGCAAATTCCAGTACATTACCAGGTAAGTTCCAGTTCATTACCTGGCAATTTCCAGTATATTACCTGGTAAGTTACACTATATTACCTGTCATTTCCAGTAGACAACCAGGTAAGTTACAGTATATTACCTGGAAAGTTCCTGTATATTACCTGGCAATTTCCAGGATATTAACAGGTAAGTTCCAGTATATTACCAGGTCAGTTCCAGTTCATTACCTGGCAATTTCCAGTATATTAACAGGTAAGTTCCAGTTCATTACCTCGCAATTTCCAGTATATTAACAGGTAAGTTCCAGTTCATTACCTGGCAATTTCCAGTATATTACCAGGTAAGTTCCAGTATCTAAACTGGCAAATACCAGTATATTACCAGGTAAGTTCCAGTTCATTACCTGGCAATTTCCAGTATATTAACAGGTAAGTTCCAGTTCATTACCTGGCAATTTCCAGTATATTACCAGGTAAGTTCCAGTATCTAAACTGGCAAATACCAGTATATTACCAGGTAAGTTCCAGTTCATTACCTGGCATTTTCCAATAAATTGCCAGGCAAATTCCAGTATATTACAAGGTAAGTTCCAGTTCATTACCTGGCAATTTCCAGTATATTACCAGGTAAGTTCCAGTTCATTACCTGGCATTTTCCAATAAATTGCCAGGCAAATTCCAGTACATTACCAGGTAAGTTCCAGTTCATTACCTGGCAATTTCCAGTATATTACCTGGTAAGTTACACTATATTACCTGTCATTTCCAGTAGACAACCAGGTAAGTTACAGTATATTACCTGGAAAGTTCCTGTATATTACCTGGCAATTTCCAGGATATTAACAGGTAAGTTCCAGTATATTACCAGGTCAGTTCCAGTCTATTAACTGGCAATTTCCAAAATATTATCTGAATTGTTCCAGTATATCACCTGGCATTTTCCAGTACATTACCCGGGAAGTTCCAGTATATTACCAGGTAAGTTCCAGTATGTTACCTGGCAATTTCCAGTATATTACCTGGGAAGTTCCAGTATATTACCAGGTAAGTTCCAGTATGTTACCTGGCAATTTCCAGTATATTACCTGGAAAGTTCCTGTATATTACCTGGCAATTTCCAGCATATTACCTGGCATTTTCCAGTATATTACCTGGTAAGTGACGGTATATTACCTGTCATTTCCAGTAGACAACCAGGTAAGTGACAGTATATTACCTGGAAATCTCCAGTATATTACCTGGCATTTTCCAGTATATAACCTGGTAAGTTCCAGTAAATTACTTGGCAATTCCCAGTATGTTACCTCGAAAGTTCCAGTATATTACCTGGCAATTTCCAGCATATTAGCTGGCATTTTCCAGTATATAACCTGGTAAGTTCCAGTAAATTACTTGACAATTTCCAGTATATTACCATGTAAGTTCCAGTTCATTGCCTGGCAATTTCCAGTATATTACCAGGTAAGTTCCAGTATGTTACCTGGCAAATTCCAGTATATAACCTGATAAGTTACAGTATATTAACTGGCAAACTCCAGTACATTACCTGGCAAGTTCCAGTACATTACCTGGCAATTTCCAGCATATTATCTGGCAAGTTCCAGTATATTACCTGGCAATTTCCAGTATATTACCTGGCAAATTCCAGGATATAACCTGCTAAGTTAGAGTATATTACCTGGCAAATTCCAGTACATTATCTGGCAATTCCCAGTATATTCCCAGGTAGGTTCCAGTTCATTACCTGGCAAGTCCCAATACATTACCTGGCAATTTCCAGCATATTATCTGGCAAGTTCCAGTATATTACCTGGCAATTTCCAGTATATTACCTGGCAAATTCCAGTATATAACCTGATAAATTCGAGTATATTACCTGGCAAATTCCAGTACATTATCTGGTGAGTTCCAGTATATTACCTGGTAAGTTCCAGTTCATTTCCTGGCAATTTCCAGTATATTACCAGGTAAGTTCCAGTTCATTACCTGCCAATTTCCAGTATATTACCAGGTAAGTTCCAGTTAATTACCTGGCAATTTTCCAGTATATAATCTGATAAGTTACAGTATATTACCTGGCAAGTTCCAGTATATTACCTGGCAATTTCCAGTATATTACCAGGTAAGTTCCAGTATGTTACCTGGCAAATTCCAGTATATTACCAGGTAAGTTCCAGTTAATTACCTGGCAATTTTCCAGTATATAACCTGATAAGTTACAGTATATTACCTGGCAAGTTCCAGTATATTACCTGGCAATTTCCAGTATATTACCAGGTAAGTTCCAGTTTATTACCTGGCAAATTCCAGTACATTATCTGGCAATTTCCAGTATATTACCTCGAAAGTTCCAGTTCATTACCTGGCAATTTCCAGTAAATTACCAGGTAAGTTCCAGTTCATTACCTGGCAATTTCCAGTATATTACCAGGTAAGTTCCAGTTCATTGCCTGGCAATTTCCAGTATATTACCTGGTAAGTTCCAGTAAATAATTTGGCAATTCCGAGTATATTACCTGGCAAGTTCCAGTTCATTTCCTGGCAATTTCCAGTATATTACCAGGTAAGTTCCAGTATGTTATCTGGCAAATTCCAGTATCTTACCTGGTAGGTTCCTGTTCATTGCCTGGCAATTTCCAGTATATTACCTGGTAAGTTCCAGTAAATAATTTGGCAATTCCGAGTATATTACCTGGCAAGTTCCAGTTCATTACCTGGCAATTTCCAGTATATTACCTTGTAAGTTCCAGTTCATTACCTGGCAATTTCCAGTATATTATCAGGTAAGTTCCAGTTCATTTCCTGGCAATTTCCAGTATATTACCAGGTAAGTTCCAGTATGTTACCTGGCAATTTCCAGTATATTACCTGGTAAGTTCCAGTTCATTACCTGCCAATTTCCAGTATATTACCTGGTACGTTCCAGTTCATTACCTGGCATTTTCCTGTATATTACCAGGTAAGTTGCAGTATGTTACCTGGCAATTTCCAGTATATTAACATGTAAGTTCCAGTTCATTACCTGGCAATTTCCAGTATATTACCAGGTAAGTTCCAGTATCTAACCTGGCAAATACCAGTATATTACCAGGTAAGTTCCAGTTCATTACCTGGCATTTTCCAATAAATTGCCAGGCAAATTCCAGTATATTACAAGGTAAGTTCCAGTTCATTACCTGGCAATTTCCAGTATATTACCAGGTAAGTTCCAGTTCATTACCTGGCATTTTCCAATAAATTGCCAGGCAAATTCCAGTATATTACAAGGTAAGTTCCAGTTCATTACCTGGCAATTTCCAGTATATTACCAGGTAAGTTCCAGTTCATTACCTGGCAATTTCCAGTATATTACCTGGTAAGTTACACTATATTACCTGTCATTTCCAGTAGACAACCAGGTAAGTTACAGTATATTACCTGGTAAGTTCCAGTTCATTACCTGGCAATTTCCAGCATATTACCAGGTAAGTTCCAGTTCATTACCTGGCATTTTCCAATAAATTGCCAGGCAAATTCCAGTATATTACAAGGTAAGTTCCAGTTCATTACCTGGCAATTTCCAGTATATTACCAGGTAAGTTCCAGTTCATTACCTGGCATTTTCCAATAAATTGCCAGGCAAATTCCAGTACATTACCAGGTAAGTTCCAGTTCATTACCTGGCAATTTCCAGTATATTACCTGGTAAGTTACACTATATTACCTGTCATTTCCAGTAGACAACCAGGTAAGTTACAGTATATTACCTGGAAAGTTCCTGTATATTACCTGGCAATTTCCAGGATATTAACAGGTAAGTTCCAGTATATTACCAGGTAAGTTCTAGTCTATTAACTGGCAATTTCCAAAATATTATCTGATCAGTTCCAGTATATCACCTGGCATTTTCCAGTACATTACCCGGGAAGTTCCAGTATATTACCAGGTAAGTTCCAGTATGTTACCTGGCAATTTCCAGTATATTACCCGGGAAGTTCCAGTATATTACCAGGTAAGTTCCAGTATGTTACCTGGCAATTTCCAGTATATTACCTGGAAAGTTCCTGTATATTACCTGGCAATTTCCAGCATATTACCTGGCATTTTCCAGTATATTACCTGGTAAGTGACGGTATATTACCTGTCATTTCCAGTAGACAACCAGGTAAGTGACAGTATATTACCTGGAAATCTCCAGTATATTACCTGGCATTTTCCAGTATATAACCTGGTAAGTTCCAGTAAATTACTTGGCAATTCCCAGTATGTTACCTCGAAAGTTCCAGTATATTACCTGGCAATTTCCAGCATATTAGCTGGCATTTTCCAGTATATAACCTGGTAAGTTCCAGTAAATTACTTGACAATTTCCAGTATATTACCATGTAAGTTCCAGTTCATTGCCTGGCAATTTCCAGTATATTACCAGGTAAGTTCCAGTATGTTACCTGGCAAATTCCAGTATATAACCTGAGAAGTTACAGTATATTAACTGGCAAACTCCAGTACATTACCTGGCAAGTTCCAGTACATTACCTGGCAATTTCCAGCATATGATCTGGCAAGTTCCAGTACATTACCTGGCAATTTCCAGTATATTACCTGGCAAATTCCAGGATATAACCTGATAAGTTAGAGTATATTACCTGGCAAATTCCAGTACATTATCTGGCAATTCCCAGTATATTACCAGGTAGGTTCCAGTTCATTACCTGGCAAGTCCCAGTACATTACCTGGCAATTTCCAGCATATTATCTGGCAAGTTCCAGTACATTATCTGGCAATTCCCAGTATATTACCAGGTAGGTTCCAGTTCATTACCTGGCAAGTCCCAGTACATTACCTGGCAATTTCCAGCATATTATCTGGCAATTTCCAGTATATTACCTGGCAAATTCCAGTATATAACCTGATAAGTTCGAGTATATTACCTGGCAAATTCCAGTACATTATCTGGTGAGTTCCAGTATATTACCTGGTAAGTTCCAGTTCATTTCCTGGCAATTTCCAGTATATTACCAGGTAAGTTCCAGTATGTTATCTGCAAATTCCAGTATATTACCTGGTAAGTTCCTGTTCATTACCTGGCAATTTCCAGTATATTACCAGGTAAGTTCCAGTTAATTACCTGGCAATTTTCCAGTATATAACCTGATAAGTTACAGTATATTACCTGGCAAGTTCCAGTATATTACCTTGCAATTTCCAGTATATTACCAGGTAAGTTCCAGTATGTTACCTGGCAAATTCCAGTATATTACCAGGTAAGTTCCAGTTAATTACCTGGCAATTTTCCAGTATATAACCTGATAAGTTACAGTATATTACCTGGCAAGTTCCAGTATATTACCTGGCAATTTCCAGTATATTACCAGGTAAGTTCCAGTTAATTACCTGGCAAATTCCAGTACATTATCTGGCAATTTCCAGTATATTACCTCGAAAGTTCCAGTTCATTACCTGGCAATTTCCAGTATATTACCAGGTAAGTTCCAGTTCATTGCCTGGCAATTTCCAGTATATTACCTGGTAAGTTCCAGTAAATAATTTGGCAATTCCGAGTATATTACCTGGCAAGTTCCAGTTCATTACCTGGCAATTTCCAGTATATTACCTGGTAAGTTCCAGTTCATTTCCTGGCAATTTCCAGTATATTACCAGGTAAGTTCCAGTATGTTATCTGGCAAATTCCAGTATCTTACCTGGTAGGTTCCTCTTCATTGCCTGGCAATTTCCAGTATATTACCTGGTAAGTTCCAGTAAATAATTTGGCAATTCCGAGTATATTACCTGGCAAGTTCCAGTTCATTACCTGGCAATTTCCAGTATATTACCTTGTAAGTTCCAGTTCATTACCTGGCAATTTCCAGTATATTATCAGGTAAGCTCCAGTTCATTTCCTGGCAATTTCCAGTATATTACCAGGTAAGTTCCAGTATGTTACCTGCCAGTTTCCAGTATATTACCTGGTAAGTTCCAGTTCATTACCTGCCAATTTCCAGTATATTACCTGGTACGTTCCAGTTCATTACCTGGCAATTTCCCGTATATTACCAGGTAAGTTGCAGTATGTTACCTCGTAAATTCCAGTATATTACCTGGTACTTTCCAGTTCATTACCTGGCAATTTCCAGTATATTACCTGGCAATTTCCAGTATATTACCAGGTAAGTTCCAGGAGGTTACCTGGCAAATTCCAGTATATTACCAGGTAAGTTCCAGTTAATTACCTGGCAATTTTCCAGTATATAACCTGATAAGTTACAGTATATTACCTGGCAAGTTCCAGTATATTACCTGGCAATTTCCAGTATATTACCAGGTAAGTTCCAGTATGTTACCTGGCAAATTCCAGTATATTACCAGGTAAGTTCCAGTTAATTACCTGGCAATTTTCCAGTATATAACCTGATAAGTTACAGTATATTACCTGGCAAGTTCCAGTATATTACCTGGCAATTTCCAGTATATGACCAGGTAAGTTCCAGTTAATTACCTGGCAAATTCCAGTACATTATCTGGCAATTTCCAGTATATTACCTCGAAAGTTCCAGTTCATTACCTGGCAATTTCCAGTATATTACCAGGTAAGTTCCAGTTCATTGCCTGGCAATTTCCAGTATATTACCTGGTAAGTTCCAGTAAATAATTTGGCAATTCCGAGTATATTACCTGGCAAGTTCCAGTTCATTACCTGGCAATTTCCAGTATATTACCTGGTAAGTTCCAGTTCATTTCCTGGCAATTTCCAGTATATTACCAGGTAAGTTCCAGTATGTTATCTGGCAAATTCCAGTATCTTACCTGGTAGGTTCCTGTTCATTGCCTGGCAATTTCCAGTATATTACCTGGTAAGTTCCAGTAAATAATTTGGCAATTCCGAGTATATTACCTGGCAAGTTCCAGTTCATTACCTGGCAATTTCCAGTATATTACCTTGTAAGTTCCAGTTCATTACCTGGCAATTTCCAGTATATTATCAGGTAAGCTCCAGTTCATTTCCTGGCAATTTCCAGTATATTACCAGGTAAGTTCCAGTATGTTACCTGCCAGTTTCCAGTATATTACCTGGTAAGTTCCAGTTCATTACCTGCCAATTTCCAGTATATTACCTGGTACGTTCCAGTTCATTACCTGGCAATTTCCCGTATATTACCAGGTAAGTTGCAGTATGTTACCTGGCAAATTCCAGTATATTACCTGGTACGTTCCAGTTCATTACCTGGCAATTTCCAGTATATTAACAGGTAAGTTCCAGTTCATTACCTGGCAATTCCCAGTATATTACCAGGTAAGTTCCAGTATCTAACCTGGCAAATACAAGTATATTACCAGGTAAGTTCCAGTTCATTACCTGGCATTTTCCAATAAATTGCCAGGCAAATTCCAGTATATTACCTGGTAAGTTCCAGTTCATTACCTGGCAATTTCCAGTATATTACCTGGCAATTTCCAGTATATTACCTGGCAAATTCCAGGATATAACCTGATAAGTTACAGTATAATACCTGGCAAATTCCAGTATATTACCAGGTAAGTTCCAGTTAATTACCAGGCAAATTCCCGTATATAACCTGATAAGTTACAGTATATTACCTGGCAATTTCCAGTATATTACCTGGCAAATTCCAGTACATTATCTGGAAAGTTCCAGTATATGACCTGGCAATTTCCAGTATATTACCAGGTAAGTTCCAGTTCATTACCTGGCAATTTCCAGTATATTACCAGGTAAGTTCCAGTTCATTGCCTGGCAATTTCCAGTAAATTACCAGGTAAGTTCCAGTTCATTACCTGGCAATTTCCAGTATATTACCAGGTAGGTTCCAGTTCATTGCCTGGCAATTTCCAGTATATTACCTGGTAAGGTCCAGTAAATAATTTGGCAATTCCGAGTATATTACCTGGCAAGTTCCAGTTCATTACCTGGCAATTTCCAGTATATTACCTTGTAAGTTCCAGTTCATTACCTGGCAATTTCCAGTATATTATCAGCTAAGTTCCAGTTCATTTCCTGGCAATTTCCAGTATATTACCAGGTAAGTTCCAGTTCATTACCTGCCAATTTCCAGTATATTGCCTGGTACGTTCCAGTTCATTACCTGGCAATTTCCAGTATATTACCAGGTAAGTTGCAGTATGTTGCCTGGCAAATTCCAGTATATTACCAGGTAAGTTCCAGTTCATTACCTGGCAATTTCCAGTATATTAACAGGTAAGTTCCAGTTCATTACCTGGCAATTTCCAGTATATTACCAGGTAAGTTCCAGTATCTAACCTGGCAAATACCAATATATTACCAGGTAAGTTCCAGTTCATTACCTGGCATTTTCCAATAAATTGCCAGGCAAATTCCAGTATATTACCTGGTAAGTTCCAGTTCATTACCTGGCAATTTCCAGCATATTACCAGGTAAGTTCCAGTTCATTACCTGGCAATTTCCAGTATATTACCTGGTAAGTTACACTATATTACCTGTCATTTCCAGTAGACAACCAGGTAAGTTACAGTATATTACCTGGTAAGTTCCAGTTCATTCCCTGGCAATTTCCAATAAATTGCCAGGCAAATTCCAGTATATTACCCGGTAAGTTCCTGTTCATTACCTGGCATTTTCCAGTATATTAGCAGGTAAGTTCCGGTATGTTACCTGGCAATTTCCAGTATATTACCTGGAAAGTTCCTGTATATTACCTGGCAATTTCCAGCATATTACCAGGTAAGTTCCAGTTCATTACCTGTCATTTTCCAATAAATTGCCAGGCAAATTCCAGTTTATTACCAGGTAAGTTCCAGTTCATGACCTGGCAATTTCCAGTATATTACCAGGTAAGTTCCGGTATGTTACCTGGCAATTTCCAGTATATTAGCTGGAAAGTTCCTCTATATTACCTGGCAATTTCCAGCATATTACCAGGTAAGTTCCAGTTCATTGCCTGGCATTTTCCAATAAATTGCCAGGCAAATTCCAGTATATTACAAGGTAAGTTCCAGTTCATTACCTGGCATTTTCCAATAAATTGCCAGGCACATTCCAGTATATTACCAGGTAAATTGCAGTATGTTACCTGGCAAATTCCAGTATATTACCAGGTAAGTTAGAGTTCATTACCTGGCAATTTCCAGTATATTACCAGGTAAGTTCCAGTTTCTAACCTGGCAAATACCAGTATATTACCAGGTAAGTTCCAGTTCATTACCTGGCAATTTCCAGTATATTACCAGGTAAGTTCCAGTTCATTACCTGGCAATTTCCAGTATATTACAAGGTAAGTTCCAGTTCATTACCTGGCATTTTCCAATAAATTGCCAGGCAAATTCCAGTATATTACAAGGTAAGTTCCAGTTCATTACCTGGCATTTTCCAATAAATTGCCAGGCACATTCCAGTATATTACCAGGTAAATTGCAGTATGTTACCTGGCAAATTCCAGTATATTACCAGGTAAGTTAGAGTTCATTAACTGGCAATTTCCAGTATATTAACAGGTAAGTTCCAGTTTCTAACCTGGCAAATACCAGTATATTACCAGGTAAGTTCCAGTTCATTACCTGGCATTTTCCAATAAATTGCCAGGCAAATTCCGGTATATTACCTGGTAAGTTCCAGTTCATTACCTGGCAATTTCCAGTATATTACCTGGTAAGTTACACTATATTACCTGTCATTTCCAGTAGACAACCAGGTAAGTTACAGTATATTACCTGGTAAGTTCCAGTTCATTACCTGGCAATTTCCAGTATATTACCAGGTAAGTTCCAGTATGTTACCTGGCAATTTCCAGTATATTACCTGGAAAGTTCCTGTATATTAACTGGCAATTTCCAACATATTACCAGGTAAGTTCCAGTTCATAACCTGTCATTTTCCAATAAATTGCCAGGCAAATTCCAGTTTATTACCAGGTACGTTCCAGTTCATTACCTGGCAGTTTCCAGTATATTACCAGGTAAGTTCCGGTATGTTACCTGGCAATTTCCAGCATATTACCAGGTAAGTTCCAGTATATTACCTGGCAATTTCGAGCATATTACCAGGTAAGTTCCAGTTCATTACCTGGAAATTTCCAGTATATTACCAGGTAAGTTCCAGTTCATTACCTGGCATTTTCCAATAAATTGCCAGGCAAATTCCAGTATATTACCAGGTAAGTTCCAGTATGTTATCTGGCAAATTCCAGTATCTTACCTGGTAGGTTCCTGTTCATTGCCTGGCAATTTCCAGTATATTACCAGGTAAGTTCCAGTAAATAATTTGCCAATTCCGAGTATATTACCTGGCAAGTTCCAGTTCATTACCTGGCAATTTCCAATATATTACCTTGTAAGTTCCAGTTCATTACCTGGCAATTTCCAGTATATTATCAGGTAAGTTCCAGTTCATTTCCTGGCAATTTCCAATATATTACCTTGTAAGTTCCAGTTCATTACCTGGCAATTTCCAGTATATTACCAGGTATGTTCCAGTTCATTACCTGCCAATTTCCAGTATATTACCTGGTACCTTCCAGTTCATTACCTGGCATTTTCCAATAAATTGCCAGGCAAATTCCAGTATATTACCTGGTAATTTCCAGTTCATTACCTGGCAATTTCCAGTATATTACCTGGTAAGTTACACTATATTACCTGTCATTTCCAGTAGACAACCAGGTAAGTTACAGTATGTTATCTGGCAAATTCCAGTATCTTACCTGGTAGGTTCCTGTTCATTGCCTGGCAATTTCCAGTATATTACCAGGTAAGTTCCAGTAAATAATTTGCCAATTCCGAGTATATTACCTGGCAAGTTCCAGTTCATTACCTGCCAATTTCCAGTATATTACCTTGTAAGTTCCAGTTCATTACCTGGCAATTTCCAGTATATTACCAGGTAAGTTCCAGTATGTTACATGGCAATTTCCAGTATATTACCTGGAAAGTTCCTGTATATTAACTGGCAATTTCCAACATATTACCAGGTAAGTTCCAGTTCATTACCTGTCATTTTCCAATAAATTGCCAGGAAAATTCCAGTTTATTACCAGGTACGTTCCAGTTCATTACCTGGCAATTTCCAGTATATTACCAGGTAAGTTCCGGTATGTTACCTGGCAATTTCCAGCATATTACCAGGTAAGTTCCAGTATATTACCTGGCAATTTCGAGCATATTACCAGGAAAGTTGCAGTTCATTACCTGGCAATTTCCAGTATATTACCAGGTAAGTTCCAGTTCATTACCTGGCATTTTCCAATAAATTGCCAGGCAAATTCCAGTATATTACCAGGTAAGTTCCAGTATGTTATCTGGAAAATTCCAGTATCTTACCAGGTAGGTTCCTGTTCATTACCTGGTAAGTTCCAGTAAATAATTTGGCAATTCCGAGTATATTACCTGGCAAGTTCCAGTTCATTACCTGGCAATTTCCAGTATATTACCTTGTAAGTTCCAGTTCATTACCTGGCAATTTCCACTATATTATCAGGTAAGTTCCAGTTCATTACCTGCCAATTTCCAGTATATTACCTGGTAAGTTCCAGTTCATTACCTGCCAATTTCCAGTATATTACCTGGTAAGTTCCAGTTCATTACCTGGCATTTTCCAATAAATTGCCAGGCAAATTCCAGTATATTACCAGGTAAGTTCCAGTTCATTACCTGCCAATTTCCAGTATATTACCTGGTACGTTCCAGTTCATTACCTGTCATTTTCCAATAAATTGCCAGGCAAATTCCAGTTTATTACCAGGTAAGTTCCAGTTCATTGCCTGGCAAATTCCAGTATATTACCTGGCAATTTCCAGCATATTACCAGGTAAGTTCCAGTTCATTACCTGTCATTTTCCAATAAATTGCCAGGCAAATTCCAGTTTATTACCAGGTAAGTTCCAGTTCATGACCTGGCAATTTCCAGTATATTACCAGGTAAGTTCCGGTATGTTACCTGGCAATTTCCAGTATATTACCTGGAAAGTTCCTGTATATTACCTGGCAATTTCCAGTATATTACCAGGTAAGTTCCAGTTCATTGCCTGGCAATTTCCAGTATATTACCTGGTAAGGTCCAGTAAATAATTTGGCAATTCCGAGTATATTACCTGGCAAGTTCCAGTTCATTACCTGGCAATTTCCAGTATATTACCTTGTAAGTTCCAGTTCATTACCTGGCAATTTCCAGTATATTATCAGGTAAGTTCCAGTTCATTTCCTGGCAATTTCCAGTATATTACCAGGTAAGTTCCAGTTCATTACCTGCCAATTTCCAGTATATTGCCAGGTAAGTTGCAGTATGTTACCTGGCAAATTCCAGTATATTACCTGGTAAGTTCCAGTTCATTACCTGGCAATTTCCAGCATATTACCAGGTAAGTTCCAGTTCATTACCTGGCAATTTCCAGTATATTACCTGGTAAGTTACACTATATTACCTGTAATTTCCAGTAGACAACCAGGTAAGTTACAGTATATTACCTGGTAAGTTCCAGTTCATTACCTGGCATTTTCCAGTATATTAGCAGGTAAGTTCCGGTATGTTACCTGGCAATTTCCAGTATATTACCTGGAAAGTTCCTGTATATTACCTGGCAATTTCCAGCATATTACCAGGTAAGTTCCAGTTCATTACCTGGCAATTTCCAGTATATTACCTGTTAAGTTACACTATATTACCTGTCATTTCCAGTAGACAACCAGGTAAGTTACAGTATATTACCTGGTAAGTTCCAGTTCATTCCCTGGCAATTTCCAATAAATTGCCAGGCAAATTCCAGTATATTACCTGGTAAGTTCCAGTTCATTACCTGGCAATTTCCAGTATATTACCAGGTAAGTTCCGGTATGTTACCTGGCAATTTCCAGTATATTACCTGGAAAGTTGCAGTATATTACCTGGCAATTTCCAGCATATTACCAGGTAAGTTCCAGTTCATTACCTGTCATTTTCCAATAAATTGCGAGGCAAATTCCAGTTTATTACCAGGTAAGATCCAGTTCATGACCTGGCAATTTCCAATAAATTGCCAGGCACATTCCAGTATATTACCAGGTAAATTGCAGTATGTTACCTGGCAAATTCCAGTATATTACCAGGTAAGTTCCAGTTCATTAACTGGCAATTTCCAGTATATTAACAGGTAAGTTACAGTTCATTACCTGGCAATTTCCAGTATATTACCAGGTAAGTTCCAGTATCTAACCTGGCAAATACCAGTATATTACCAGGTAAGTTCCAGTTCATTACCTGGCATTTTCCAATAAATTGCCAGGCAAATTCCGGTATATTACCTGGTAAGTTCCAGTTCATTACCTGGCAATTTCCAGTATATTACCTGGTAAGTTACACTATATTACCTGTCATTTCCAGTAGACAATCAGGTAAGTTACAGTATATCACCTGGTAAGTTCCAGTTCATTACCTGGCAATTTCCAGTATATTACCAGGTAAGTTCCAGTATGTTACATGGCAATTTCCAGTATATTACCTGGAAAGTTCCTGTATATTAACTGGCAATTTCCAACATATTACCAGGTAAGTTCCAGTTCATTACCTGTCATTTTCCAATAAATTGCCAGGAAAATTCCAGTTTATTACCAGGTACGTTCCAGTTCATTACCTGGCAATTTCCAGTATATTACCAGGTAAGTTCCGGTATGTTACCTGGCAATTTCCAGCATATTACCAGGTAAGTTCCAGTATATTACCTGGCAATTTCGAGCATATTACCAGGTAAGTTCCAGTTCATTACCTGGCAATTTCCAGTATATTACCAGGTAAGTTCCAGTTCATTACCTGGCAATTTCCAGTATATTACCTTGTAAGTTCCAGTTCATTACCTGGCAATTTCCACTATATTATCAGGTAAGTTCCAGTTCATTTCCTGGCAATTTCCAGTATATTACCAGGTAAGTTCCAGTATGTTACCTGCCAATTTCCAGTATATTACCTGGTAAGTTCCAGTTCATTACCTGGCATTTTCCAATAAATTGCCAGGCAAATTCCAGTATATTACCAGGTAAGTTCCAGTTCATGACCTGGCAATTTCCAGTATATTACCAGGTAAGTTCCGGTATGTTACCTGGCAATTTCCAGTATATTACCTGGAAAGTTCCTGTATATTATCTGGCAATTTCCAGTATATTACCAGGTAAGTTCCAGTTCATTGCCTGGCAAATTCCAGTATATTACCTGGCAATTTCCAGCATATTACCAGGTATGTTCCAGTTCATTACCTGTCATTTTCCAAAAAATTGCCAGGCAAATTCCAGTTTATTACCAGGTAAGTTCCAGTTCATGACCTGGCAATTTCCAGTATATTACCAGGTAAGTTCCGGTATGTTACCTGGCAATTTCCAGTATATTACCTGGAAAGTTCCTGTATATTACCTGGCAATTTCCAGTATATTACCAGGTAAGTTCCAGTTCATTGCCTGGCAATTTCCAGTATATTACCTGGTAAGGTCCAGTAAATAATTTGGCAATTCCGAGTATATTACCTGGCAAGTTCCAGTTCATTACCTGGCAATTTCCAGTATATTACCTTGTGAGTTCCAGTTCATTACCTGGCAATTTCCAGTATATTATCAGGTAAGTTCCAGTTCATTTCCTGGCAATTTCCAGTATATTACCAGGTAAGTTCCAGTTCATTACCTGCCAATTTCCAGTATATTGCCTGGTACGTTCCAGTTCATTACCTGGCAATTTCCAGTATATTGCCAGGTAAGTTGCAGTATGTTACCTGGCAAATTCCAGTATATTACCTGGTAAGTTCCAGTTCATTACCTGGCAATTTCCAGCATATTACCAGGTAAGTTCCAGTTCATTACCTGGCAATTTCCAGTATATTACCTGGTAAGTTACACTATATTACCTGTAATTTCCAGTAGACAATTAGGTAAGTTACAGTATATTACCTGGTAAGTTCCAGTTCGTTCCCTGGCAATTTCCAATAAATTGCCAGGCAAATTCCAGTATATTACCTGGTAAGTTCCAGTTCATTACCTGGCATTTTCCAGTATATTAGCAGGTAAGTTCCGGTATGTTACCTGGCAATTTCCAGTATATTACCTGGAAAGTTCCTGTATATTACCTGGCAATTTCCAGCATATTACCAGGTAAGTTCCAGTTCATTACCTGGCAATTTCCAGTATATTACCTGTTAAGTTACACTATATTACCTGTCATTTCCAGTAGACAACCAGGTAAGTTACAGTATATTACCTGGTACGTTCCAGTTCATTACCTGTCATTTTCCAATAAATTGCCAGGCAAATTCCAGTTTATTACCAGGTAAGATCCAGTTCATGACCTGGCAATTTCCAATAAATTGCCAGGCACATTCCAGTATATTACCAGGTAAATTGCAGTATGTTACCTGGCAAATTCCAGTATATTACCAGGTAAGTTCCAGTTCATTAACTGGCAATTTCCAGTATATTAACAGGTAAGTTCCAGTTCATTACCTGGCAATTTCCAGTATATTACCAGGTAAGTTCCAGTATCTAACCTGGCAAATACCAGTATATTACCAGGTAAGTTCCAGTTCATTACCTGGCATTTTCCAATAAATTGCCAGGCAAATTCCGGTATATTACCTGGTAAGTTCCAGTTCATTACCTGGCAATTTCCAGTATATTACCTGGTACGTTACACTATATTACCTGTCATTTCCAGTAGACAATCAGGTAAGTTACAGTATATCACCTGGTAAGTTCCAGTTCATTACCTGGCAATTTCCAGTATATTACCAGGTAAGTTCCAGTATGTTACATGGCAATTTCCAGTATATTACCTGGAAAGTTCCTGTATATTAACTGGCAATTTCCAACATATTACCAGGTAAGTTCCAGTTCATTACCTGTCATTTTCCAATAAATTGCCAGGAAAATTCCAGTTTATTACCAGGTACGTTCCAGTTCATTACCTGGCAATTTCCAGTATATTACCAGGTAAGTTCCGGTATGTTACCTGGCAATTTCCAGCATATTACCAGGTAAGTTCCAGTATATTACCTGGCAATTTCGAGCATATTACCAGGTAAGTTCCAGTTCATTACCTGGCAATTTCCAGTATATTACCAGGTAAGTTCCAGTTCATTACCTGGCATTTTCCAATAAATTGCCAGGCAAATTCCAGTATATTACCAGGTAAGTTCCAGTATGTTATCTGGCAAATTCCAGTATCTTACCAGGTAGGTTCCTGTTCATTACCTGGTAAGTTCCAGTAAATAATTTGCCAATTCCGAGTATATTACCTGGCAAGTTCCAGTTCATTACCTGGCAATTTCCAGTATATTACCTTGTAAGTTCCAGTTCATTACCTGGCAATTTCCACTATATTATCAGGTAAGTTCCAGTTCATTTCCTGGCAATTTCCAGTATATTACCAGGTAAGTTCCAGTTCATTACCTGGCATTTTCCAATAAATTGCCAGGCAAATTCCAGTATATTACCAGGTAAGTTCCAGTTCATTACCTGGCAATTTCCAGCATATTACCAGGTAAGTTCCAGTTCATTACCTGCCAATTTCCAGTATATTGCCAGGTAAGTTGCAGTATGTTACCTGGCAAATTCCAGTATATTACCTGGTAAGTTCCAGTTCATTACCTGGCAATTTCCAGCATATTACCAGGTAAGTTCCAGTTCATTACCTGGCAATTTCCAGTATATTACCTGGTAAGTTACACTATATTACCTGTAATTTCCAGTAGACAACCAGGTAAGTTACAGTATATTACCTGGTAAGTTCCAGTTCATTACCTGGCATTTTCCAGTATATTAGCAGGTAAGTTCCGGTATGTTACCTGGCAATTTCCAGTATATTACCTGGAAAGTTCCTGTATATTACCTGGCAATTTCCAGCATATTACCAGGTAAGTTCCAGTTCATTACCTGGCAATTTCCAGTATATTACCTGTTAAGTTACACTATATTACCTGTCATTTCCAGTAGACAACCAGGTAAGTTACAGTATATTACCTGGTAAGTTCCAGTTCATTCCCTGGCAATTTCCAATAAATTGCCAGGCAAATTCCAGTATATTACCTGGTAAGTTCCAGTTCATTACCTGGCAATTTCCAGTATATTACCAGGTAAGTTCCGGTATGTTACCTGGCAATTTCCAGTATATTACCTGGAAAGTTGCAGTATATTACCTGGCAATTTCCAGCATATTACCAGGTAAGTTCCAGTTCATTACCTGTCATTTTCCAATAAATTGCGAGGCAAATTCCAGTTTATTACCAGGTAAGATCCAGTTCATGACCTGGCAATTTCCAATAAATTGCCAGGCACATTCCAGTATATTACCAGGTAAATTGCAGTATGTTACCTGGCAAATTCCAGTATATTACCAGGTAAGTTCCAGTTCATTAACTGGCAATTTCCAGTATATTAACAGGTAAGTTACAGTTCATTACCTGGCAATTTCCAGTATATTACCAGGTAAGTTCCAGTATCTAACCTGGCAAATACCAGTATATTACCAGGTAAGTTCCAGTTCATTACCTGGCATTTTCCAATAAATTGCCAGGCAAATTCCGGTATATTACCTGGTAAGTTCCAGTTCATTACCTGGCAATTTCCAGTATATTACCTGGTAAGTTACACTATATTACCTGTCATTTCCAGTAGACAATCAGGTAAGTTACAGTATATCACCTGGTAAGTTCCAGTTCATTACCTGGCAATTTCCAGTATATTACCAGGTAAGTTCCAGTATGTTACATGGCAATTTCCAGTATATTACCTGGAAAGTTCCTGTATATTAACTGGCAATTTCCAACATATTACCAGGTAAGTTCCAGTTCATTACCTGTCATTTTCCAATAAATTGCCAGGAAAATTCCAGTTTATTACCAGGTACGTTCCAGTTCATTACCTGGCAATTTCCAGTATATTACCAGGTAAGTTCCGGTATGTTACCTGGCAATTTCCAGCATATTACCAGGTAAGTTCCAGTATATTACCTGGCAATTTCGAGCATATTACCAGGTAAGTTCCAGTTCATTACCTGGCAATTTCCAGTATATTACCAGGTAAGTTCCAGTTCATTACCTGGCAATTTCCAGTATATTACCTTGTAAGTTCCAGTTCATTACCTGGCAATTTCCACTATATTATCAGGTAAGTTCCAGTTCATTTCCTGGCAATTTCCAGTATATTACCAGGTAAGTTCCAGTATGTTACCTGCCAATTTCCAGTATATTACCTGGTAAGTTCCAGTTCATTACCTGGCATTTTCCAATAAATTGCCAGGCAAATTCCAGTATATTACCAGGTAAGTTCCAGTTCATGACCTGGCAATTTCCAGTATATTACCAGGTAAGTTCCGGTATGTTACCTGGCAATTTCCAGTATATTACCTGGAAAGTTCCTGTATATTATCTGGCAATTTCCAGTATATTACCAGGTAAGTTCCAGTTCATTGCCTGGCAAATTCCAGTATATTACCTGGCAATTTCCAGCATATTACCAGGTATGTTCCAGTTCATTACCTGTCATTTTCCAAAAAATTGCCAGGCAAATTCCAGTTTATTACCAGGTAAGTTCCAGTTCATGACCTGGCAATTTCCAGTATATTACCAGGTAAGTTCCGGTATGTTACCTGGCAATTTCCAGTATATTACCTGGAAAGTTCCTGTATATTACCTGGCAATTTCCAGTATATTACCAGGTAAGTTCCAGTTCATTGCCTGGCAATTTCCAGTATATTACCTGGTAAGGTCCAGTAAATAATTTGGCAATTCCGAGTATATTACCTGGCAAGTTCCAGTTCATTACCTGGCAATTTCCAGTATATTACCTTGTGAGTTCCAGTTCATTACCTGGCAATTTCCAGTATATTATCAGGTAAGTTCCAGTTCATTTCCTGGCAATTTCCAGTATATTACCAGGTAAGTTCCAGTTCATTACCTGCCAATTTCCAGTATATTGCCTGGTACGTTCCAGTTCATTACCTGGCAATTTCCAGTATATTGCCAGGTAAGTTGCAGTATGTTACCTGGCAAATTCCAGTATATTACCTGGTAAGTTCCAGTTCATTACCTGGCAATTTCCAGCATATTACCAGGTAAGTTCCAGTTCATTACCTGGCAATTTCCAGTATATTACCTGGTAAGTTACACTATATTACCTGTAATTTCCAGTAGACAATTAGGTAAGTTACAGTATATTACCTGGTAAGTTCCAGTTCGTTCCCTGGCAATTTCCAATAAATTGCCAGGCAAATTCCAGTATATTACCTGGTAAGTTCCAGTTCATTACCTGGCATTTTCCAGTATATTAGCAGGTAAGTTCCGGTATGTTACCTGGCAATTTCCAGTATATTACCTGGAAAGTTCCTGTATATTACCTGGCAATTTCCAGCATATTACCAGGTAAGTTCCAGTTCATTACCTGGCAATTTCCAGTATATTACCTGTTAAGTTACACTATATTACCTGTCATTTCCAGTAGACAACCAGGTAAGTTACAGTATATTACCTGGTACGTTCCAGTTCATTACCTGTCATTTTCCAATAAATTGCCAGGCAAATTCCAGTTTATTACCAGGTAAGATCCAGTTCATGACCTGGCAATTTCCAATAAATTGCCAGGCACATTCCAGTATATTACCAGGTAAATTGCAGTATGTTACCTGGCAAATTCCAGTATATTACCAGGTAAGTTCCAGTTCATTAACTGGCAATTTCCAGTATATTAACAGGTAAGTTCCAGTTCATTACCTGGCAATTTCCAGTATATTACCAGGTAAGTTCCAGTATCTAACCTGGCAAATACCAGTATATTACCAGGTAAGTTCCAGTTCATTACCTGGCATTTTCCAATAAATTGCCAGGCAAATTCCGGTATATTACCTGGTAAGTTCCAGTTCATTACCTGGCAATTTCCAGTATATTACCTGGTACGTTACACTATATTACCTGTCATTTCCAGTAGACAATCAGGTAAGTTACAGTATATCACCTGGTAAGTTCCAGTTCATTACCTGGCAATTTCCAGTATATTACCAGGTAAGTTCCAGTATGTTACATGGCAATTTCCAGTATATTACCTGGAAAGTTCCTGTATATTAACTGGCAATTTCCAACATATTACCAGGTAAGTTCCAGTTCATTACCTGTCATTTTCCAATAAATTGCCAGGAAAATTCCAGTTTATTACCAGGTACGTTCCAGTTCATTACCTGGCAATTTCCAGTATATTACCAGGTAAGTTCCGGTATGTTACCTGGCAATTTCCAGCATATTACCAGGTAAGTTCCAGTATATTACCTGGCAATTTCGAGCATATTACCAGGAAAGTTGCAGTTCATTACCTGGCAATTTCCAGTATATTACCAGGTAAGTTCCAGTTCATTACCTGGCATTTTCCAATAAATTGCCAGGCAAATTCCAGTATATTACCAGGTAAGTTCCAGTATGTTATCTGGAAAATTCCAGTATCTTACCAGGTAGGTTCCTGTTCATTACCTGGTAAGTTCCAGTAAATAATTTGCCAATTCCGAGTATATTACCTGGCAAGTTCCAGTTCATTACCTGGCAATTTCCAGTATATTACCTTGTAAGTTCCAGTTCATTACCTGGCAATTTCCACTATATTATCAGGTAAGTTCCAGTTCATTACCTGCCAATTTCCAGTATATTACCTGGTAAGTTCCAGTTCATTACCTGCCAATTTCCAGTATATTACCTGGTAAGTTCCAGTTCATTACCTGGCATTTTCCAATAAATTGCCAGGCAAATTCCAGTATATTACCAGGTAAGTTCCAGTTCATTACCTGCCAATTTCCAGTATATTACCTGGTACGTTCCAGTTCATTACCTGTCATTTTCCAATAAATTGCCAGGCAAATTCCAGTTTATTACCAGGTAAGTTCCAGTTCATTGCCTGGCAAATTCCAGTATATTACCTGGCAATTTCCAGCATATTACCAGGTAAGTTCCAGTTCATTACCTGGCAATTTCCAGTATATTACCAGGTAAGTTCCAGTTCATTACCTGGCATTTTCCAATAAATTGCCAGGCAAATTCCAGTATATTACCAGGTAAGTTCCAGTATGTTATCTGGCAAATTCCAGTATCTTACCAGGTAGGTTCCTGTTCATTACCTGGTAAGTTCCAGTAAATAATTTGCCAATTCCGAGTATATTACCTGGCAAGTTCCAGTTCATTACCTGGCAATTTCCAGTATATTACCTTGTAAGTTCCAGTTCATTACCTGGCAATTTCCACTATATTATCAGGTAAGTTCCAGTTCATTTCCTGGCAATTTCCAGTATATTACCAGGTAAGTTCCAGTTCATTACCTGGCATTTTCCAATAAATTGCCAGGCAAATTCCAGTATATTACCAGGTAAGTTCCAGTTCATTACCTGGCATTTTCCAATAAATTGCCAGGCAAATTCCAGTATATTACGAGGTAAGTTCCAGTTCATTACCTGCCAATTTCCAGTATATTACCTGGTACGTTCCAGTTCATTACCTGGCATTTTCCAATAAATTGCCAGGCAAATTCCAGTATATTACCTGGTAAGTTCCAGTTCATTACCTGGCAATTTCCAGTATATTACCTGGTAAGTTACACTATATTACCTGTCATTTCCAGTAGACAACCAGGTAAGTTACAGTATATTACCTGGTAAGTTCCATTTCATTCCCTGGCAATTTCCAATAAATTGCCAGGCAAATTCCAGTATATTACCAGGTAAGTTCCAGTTCATTACCTGCCAATTTCCAGTATATTACCAGGTAAGTTCCAGTATGTTACCTGCCAATTTCCAGTATATTACCTGGTAAGTTCCAGTTCATTACCTGGCATTTTCCAATAAATTGCCAGGCAAATTCCAGTATATTACCAGGTAAGTTCCAGTTCATTACCTGCCAATTTCCAGTATATTACCAGGTAAGTTCCAGTTCATTACCTGCCAATTTCCAGTACATTACCAGGTAAGTTCCAGTTCCTAACCTGGCATTTTCCAGTATCTTACCAGGTAAGTTCTAGTATGTTACCTGGCAAATTCCAGTATATTACCTGGAAAGTTCCTGTATATTACCTGGCAATTTCCAGCATATTACCAGGTAAGTTCCAGTTCATTACCTGGCATTTTCCAGTATATTACCAGGTAAGTTCCAGTATGTTACCTGGCAATTTCCAGTATATTACCTGGAAAGTTCCTGTATATTACCTGGCAATTTCTAGCATATTACCAGGTAAGTTCCAGTTCATTACCTGTCATTTTCCAATAAATTGCCAGGCAAATTCCAGTTTATTACCAGGTAAGTTCCAATTCATGACCTGGCAATTTCCAGTATATTACCAGGTAAGTTCCAGTTCATTACCTGGCATTTTCCAGTATATTACCAGGTAAGTTCCAGTATGTTACCTGGCAATTACCAGTATATTACCTGGAAAGTTCCTTTATATTACCTGGCAATTTCCAGCATATTACCAGGTAAGTTCCAGTTCATTACCTGTCATTTTCCAATAAATTGCCAGGCAAATTCCAGTTTATTACCAGGTAAGTTCCAGTTCATGACCTGGCAATTTCCAGTATATTACCAGGTAAGTTCCGGTATGTTACCTGGCAATTTCCAGTATATTACCTGGAAAGTTCCTGTATATTACCTGGCAATTTCCAGCATATTACCAGGTAAGTTCCAGTTCATTACCTGCCAATTTCCAGTATATTACCTGGTACGTTCCAGTTCATTACCTGGCATTTTCCAATAAATTGCCAGGCAAATTCCAGTATCTTACCAGGTAAGTTCTAGTATGTTACCTGGCAAATTCCAGTATATTACCTGGAAAGTTCCTGTATATTACCTGGCAATTTCCAGCATATTACCAGGTAAGTTCCAGTTCATTACCTGTCATTTTCCAATAAATTGCGAGGCAAATTCCAGTTTATTACCAGGTAAGTTCCAGTTCATGACCTGGCAATTTTCAGTATATTACCAGGTAAGTTCCGGTATGTTACCTGGCAATTTCCAGTATATTACCTGGAAAGTTCCTGTATATTACCTGGCAATTTCCAGCATATTACCAGGTAAGTTCCAGTTCATTACCTGGCATTTTCCAGTATATTACCAGGTAAGTTCCAGTATGTTACCTGGCAATTTCCAGTATATTACCTGGAAAGTTCCTGTATATTACCTGGCAATTTCTAGCATATTACCAGGTAAGTTCCAGTTCATTACCTGTCATTTTCCAATAAATTGCCAGGCAAATTCCAGTTTATTACCAGGTAAGTTCCAGTTCATGACCTGGCAATTTCCAGTATATTACCAGGTAAGTTCCGGTATGTTACCTGGCAATTTCCAGTATATTACCTGGAAAGTTCCTGTATATTACCTGGCAATTTCCAGCATATTACCAGGTAAGTTCCAGTTCATTACCTGCCAATTTCCAGTATATTACCTGGTACGTTCCAGTTCATTACCTGGCATTTTCCAATAAATTGCCAGGCAAATTCCAGTATATTACCTGGTAAGTTCCAGTTCATTACCTGGCAATTTCCAGTATATTACCTGGTAAGTTACACTATATTACCTGTCATTTCCTGTAGACAACCAGGTAAGTTCTAGCATGTTACCTGGCAATTTCCAGTATATTACCTGGAAAGTTCCTGTATATTACCTGGCAATTTCCAGCATATTACCAGGTAAGTTCCAGTTCATTACCTGTCATTTTCCAATAAATTGCCAGGCAAATTCCAGTTTATTACCAGGTAAGTTCCAGTTCATGACCTGGCAATTTCCAGTATATTACCAGGTAAGTTCCAGTTCATTACCTGGCATTTTCCAGTATATTACCAGGTAAGTTCCAGTATGTTACCTGGCAATTACCAGTATATTACCTGGAAAGTTCCTTTATATTACCTGGCAATTTCCAGCATATTACCAGGTAAGTTCCAGTTCATTACCTGTCATTTTCCAATAAATTGCCAGGCAAATTCCAGTTTATTACCAGGTAAGTTCCAGTTCATGACCTGGCAATTTCCAGTATATTACCAGGTAAGTTCCGGTATGTTACCTGGCAATTTCCAGTATATTACCTGGAAAGTTCCTGTATATTACCTGGCAATTTCCAGCATATTACCAGGTAAGTTCCAGTTCATTACCTGGCATTTTCCAGTATATTACCAGGTAAGTTCCAGTATGTTACCTGGCAATTTCCAGTATATTACCTGGAAAGTTCCTGGATATTACCTGGCAATTTCCAGCATATTACCAGGTAAGTTCCAGTTCATTACCTGTCATTTTCCAATAAATTGCCAGGCAAATTCCAGTTTATTACCAGGTAAGTTCCAGTTGATGAACTGGCAATTTCCAGTATATTACCAGGTAAGTTCCGGTATGTTACCTGGCAATTTCCAGTATATTACCTGGAAAGTTCCTTTATATTACCTGGCAATTTCCAGCATATTACCAGGTAAGTTCCAGTTCATTATCTGTCATTTTCCAATAAATTGCCAGGCAAATTCCAGTATATTACCAGGTAAATTGCAGTATGTTACCTGGCAAATTCCAGTATATTACAAGGTAAGTTCCAGTTCATTACCTGGCAATTTCCAGTATATTAACAGGTTAGTTCCAGTTCATTACCTGGCAATTTCCAGTATATTACCAGGTAAGTTCCAGTATCTAACCTGGCAAATACCAGTATATTACAAGGTAAGTTCCAGTTCATTACCTGGCATTTTCCAATAAATTGCCAGGCAAATTCCGGTATATTACCAGGTAAGTTCCAGTTCATTACCTGGCAATTTCCAGTATATTACCTGGTAAGTTACACTATATTACCTGTCATTTCCAGTAGACAACCAGGTAAGTTACAGTATATTACCTGGTAAGTTCCAGTTCATTACCTGGCAATTTCCAGTATATTACCAGGGAAGTTCCAGTATCTTACCTGGCAATTTCCAGTATATTACCTGGAAAGTTCCTGTATATTAACTGGCAATTTCCAGCATATTACCAGGTAAGTTCCAGTTCATTACCTGTCAGTTTCCAATAAATTGCCAGGCAAATTCCAGTTTATTACCAGGTAAGTTCCAGTTCATTACCTGGCAATTTCCAGTATATTACCAGGTAAGTTCCGGTATGTTACCTGGCAATTTCCAGCATATTACCAGTTAAGTTCCAGTATATTACCTGGCAATTTCCAGCATGTTACCAGGTAAGTTCCAGTTCATTACCTGGCAATTTCCAGTATATTACCAGGTAAGTTCCAGTTCATTACCTGGCATTTTCCAATAAATTGCCAGGCAAATTCCAGTATATTACCAGGTAAGTTCCAGTTCATTACCTGGCAATTTCCAGTACATTACCAGGTAAGTTACACTATATTACCTGCCATTTCCAGTAGACAACCAGGTAAGTTAGCGTATATTACCTGGTAGGTTCCTGTTCATTGCCTGGCAATTTCCAGTATATTACCTGGTAAGTTCCAGTTCATTACCTGGCATTTTCCAATAAATTTTCAGGCAAATTCCAGTATATTACAAGGTAAGTTCCAGTTCATTACCTGGCAATGTCCAGTATATTACCAGGTAAGTTCCAGTTCATTACCTGGCAATTTCCAGTACATTACCAGGTAAGTTACACTATATTACCTGCCATTTCCAGTAGACAACCAGGTAAGTTAGCGTATATTACCTGGTAGGTTCCTGTTCATTGCCTGGCAATTTCCAGTATATTACCAGGTAAGTTCCAGTTCATTACCTGGCATTTTCCAACAAATTGCCAGGCAAATTCCAGTATTTTACCAGGTAAATTGCAGGATGTTACCTGGCAAATTCCAGTATATTACAAGGTAAGTTCCAGTTCATTACCTGGCAATTTCCAGTATATTAACAGGTTAGTTCCAGTTCAATACCTGGCAATTTCCAGTATATTACCAGGTAAGTTCCAGTATCTAACCTGGCAAATACCAGTATATTACCAGGTAAGTTCCAGTTCATTACCTGGCATTTTCCAATAAATTGCCAGGCAAATTCCGGTATATTACCTGGTAAGTTCCAGTTCATTACCTGGCAATTTCCAGTATATTACCTGGTAAGTTACACTATATTACCTGTCATTTCCAGTAGACAACCAGGTAAGTTACAGTATATTACCTGGTAAGTTCCAGTTCATTACCTGGCAATTTGCAGTATATTACCAGGGAAGTTCCAGTATGTTACCTGGCAATTTCCTGTATATTACCTGGAAAGTTCCTGTATATTAACTGGCAATTTCCAGTATATTACCAGGTAAGTTCCAGTTCATTACCTGTCATTTTCCAATAAATTGCCAGGCAAATTCCAGTTTATTACCAGGTAAGTTCCAGTTCATTTCCTGGCAATTTCCAGTATATTACCAGGTAAGTTCCGGTATGTTACCTGGCAATTTCCAGCATATTACCAGTTAAGTTCCAGTATATTACCTGGCAATTTCCAGCATGTTACCAGGTAAGTTCCAGTTCATTACCTGGCAATTTCCAGTATATTACCAGGTAAGTTCCAGTTCATTACCTGGCATTTTCCAATAAATTGCCAGGCAAATTCCAGTATATTACCAGGTAAGTTCCAGTTCATTACCTGGCAATTTCCAGTATATTACCTGGTAAGTTACACTATATTACCTGCCATTTCCAGTAGACAACCAGGTAAGTTACCGTATATTACCTCGTAGGTTCCTGTTCATTGCCTGGCAATTTCCAGTATATTACCAGGTCAGTTCCAGAATCAAACCTGGCAAATTCCAGTTTATTACCAGGTAAGTTCCAGTTCATTTCCTGGCAATTTCCAGTATATTACCAGGTAAGTTCCGGTATGTTACCTGGCAATTTCCAGCATATTACCAGTTACGTTCCAGTATATTACCTGGCAATTTCCAGTATATTACCAGGTAAGTTCCAGTTCATTTCCTGGCAATTTCCAGTATATTACCAGGTAAGTTCCGGTATGTTACCTGGCAATTTCCAGCATATTACCAGTTAAGTTCCAGTATATTACCTGGCAATTTCCAGTATATTACCAGGTAAGTTCCAGTTCATTACCTGGCATTTTCCAATAAATTGCCAGGCAAATTCCAGTATATTACCAGGTAAGTTCCAGTTCATTACCTGGCAATTTCCAGTATATTACCTGGTAAGTTACACTATATTACCTGCCATTTCCAGTAGACAACCAGGTAAGTTACCGTATATTACCTCGTAGGTTCCTGTTCATTGCCTGGCAATTTCCAGTATATTACCTGGTAAGTTCCAGTAAATAATTTGGCAATTCCGAGTATATTACCTGGCAAGTTCCAGTTCATTACCTGGCAATTTCCAGTATATTATCAGGTAAGTTCCAGTTCATTTCCTGGCAATTTCCATTATCTTACCAGGTAAGTTCCAGTATGTTACCTGCCAATTTCTAGTATATTACCTGGTAAGTTCCAGTTCATTACCTGGCAATTTCCCGTATGTTACCAGGTCAGTTCCAGTATCAAACCTGGCAAATACCAGTATATTACCAGGTAAGTTCCAGTTCATTACCTGGCATTTTCCAATAAATTGCCAGGCAAATTCCAGTATATTACCTGGTAAGTTCCAGTTCATTACCTGGCAATTTCCAGTATATTACCTGGTAAGTTACACTATATTACCTGTCATTTCCAGTAGACAACCAGGTAAGTTACAGTATATTACCTGGTAAGTTCCAGTTCATTCCCTGGCAATTTCCAATAAATTGCCAGGCAAATTCCAGTATATTAACTGGTAAGTTCCAGTTCATTACCTGGCAATTTCCAGTATATTACCTGGTAAGTTACACTATATTACCTGTCATTTCCAGTAGACAACCAGGTAAGTTACAGTATATTACCTGGTAAGTTCCAGTTCATTTCCTGGCATTTTCCAGTATCTTACCAGGTAAGTTCTAGCATGTTACCTGGCAATTTCCAGTATATTACCTGGAAAGTTCCTGTCTATTTCCTGGCAATTTCCAGCATATTACCAGGTAAGTTCCAGTTCATTACCTGTCATTTTCCAATAAATTGCCAGGCAAATTCCAGTTTATTACCAGGTAAGTTCCAGTTCATGACCTGGCAATTTCCAGTATATTACCAGGTAAGTTCCAGTATGTTACCTGGCAATTTCCAGTATATTACCTGGAAAGTTCCTGTATATTAACTGGCAATTTCCAGCATATTACCAGGTAAGTTCCAGTTCATTACCTGTCATTTTCCAATAAATTGCCAGGCAAATTCCGGTATATTACCAGGTAAGTTCCAGTTCATTACCTGTCATTTTCCAATAAATTGCCAGGCAAATTCCAGTTTATTACCAGGTAAGTTCCAGTTCATGACCTGGCAATTTCCAGTATATTACCAGGTAAGTTCCAGTTCATTACCTGGCAATTTCCAGTATATTACCAGGTAAGTTCCAGTATTTAACCTGGCAAATACCAGTATATTACCAGGTAAGTTCCAGTTCATTACCTGGCATTTTCCAATAAATTGCCAGGCAAATTCCGGTATATTACCTGGTAAGTTCCAGTTCATTACCTGGCAATTTCCAGTATATTACCTGGTAAGTTACACTATATTACCTGTCATTTCCAGTAGACAACCAGGTAAGTTACAGTATATTACCTGGTACGTTCCAGTTCATTACCTGGCAATTTGCAGTATATTACCAGGGAAGTTCCAGTATGTTACCTGGCAATTTCCAGTATATTACCTGGAAAGTTCCTGTATATTAACTGGCAATTTCCAGCATATTACCAGGTAAGTTCCAGTTCATTACCTGTCATTTTCCAATAAATTGCCAGGCAAATTCCAGTTTATTACCAGGTAAGTTCCAGTTCATGACCTGGCAATTTCCAGTATATTACCAGGTAAGTTCCAGTTCATTACCTGGCAATTTCCAGTATATTACCAGGTAAGTTCCAGTATTTAACCTGGCAAATACCAGTATATTACCAGGTAAGTTCCAGTTCATTACCTGGCATTTTCCAATAAATTGCCAGGCAAATTCCGGTATATTACCTGGTAAGTTCCAGTTCATTACCTGGCAATTTCCAGTATATTACCTGGTAAGTTACACTATATTACCTGTCATTTCCAGTAGACAACCAGGTAAGTTACAGTATATTACCTGGTACGTTCCAGTTCATTACCTGGCAATTTGCAGTATATTACCAGGGAAGTTCCAGTATGTTACCTGGCAATTTCCAGTATATTACCTGGAAAGTTCCTGTATATTAACTGGCAATTTCCAGCATATTACCAGGTAAGTTCCAGTTCATTACCTGTCATTTTCCAATAAATTGCCAGGCAAATTCCAGTATATTACCAGGTAAATTGCAGTATGTTACCTGGCAAATTCCAGTATATTACAAGGTAATTTCCAGTTCATTACCTGGCAATTTCCAGTATATTAACAGGTTAGTTCCAGTTCATTACCTGGCAATTTCCAGTATATTACCAGGTAAGTTCCAGTATCTAACCTGGCAAATACCAGTATATTACCAGGTAAGTTCCAGTTCATTACCTGGCATTTTCCAATAAATTGCCAGGCAAATTCCGGTATATTACCTGGTAAGTTCCAGTTCATTACCTGGCAATTTCCAGTATATTACCTGGTAAGTTACACTATATTACCTGTCATTTCCAGTAGACAACCAGGTAAGTTACAGTATATTACCTGGTAAGTTCCAGTTCATTACCTGGCAATTTGCAGTATATTACCAGGGAAGTTCCAGTATGTTACCTGGCAATTTCCAGTATATTACCTGGAAAGTTCCTGTATATTAACTGGCAATTTCCAGCATATTACCAGGTAAGTTCCAGTTCATTACCTGTCATTTTCCAATAAATTGCCAGGCAAATTCCAGTTTATTACCAGGTAAGTTCCAGTTCATTACCTTGCAATTTCCAGTATATTACCAGGTAAGTTCCGGTATGTTACCTGGCAATTTCCAGCATATTACCAGTTAAGTTCCAGTATATTACCTGGCAATTTCCAGCATGTTACCAGGTAAGTTCCAGTTCATTACCTGGCAATTTCCAGTATATTACCAGGTAAGTTCCAGTTCATTACCTGGCATTTTCCAATAAATTGCCAGGCAAATTCCAGTATATTACCTGGTAAGTTCCAGTTCATTACCTTACAATTTCCAGTATATTACCTGGTAAGTTACACTATATTACCTGCCATTTCCAGTAGACAACCAGGTAAGTTACCGTATATTACCTGGTAAGTTCCAGTTCATTACCTGGCAATTTCCAGTATATTACCAGGTAAGTTCCAGTTCATTACCTGGCATTTTCCAATAAATTTTCAGGCAAATTCCAGTATATTACAAGGTAAGTTCCAGTTCATTACCTGGCAATGTCCAGTATATTACCAGGTAAGTTCCAGTTCATTACCTGGCATTTTCCAACAAATTGCCAGGCAAATTCCAGTATATTACCAGGTAAATTGCAGTATGTTACCTGGCAAATTCCAGTATATTACAAGGTATGTTCCAGTTCATTACCTGGCATTTTCCTGTATATTACCAGGTAAGTTGCAGTATGTTACCTGGCAATTTCCAGTATATTAACAGGTAAGTTCCAGTTCATTACCTGGCAATTTCCAGTATATTACCAGGTAAGTTCCAGTATCTAACCTGGCAAATACCAGTATATTACCAGGTAAGTTCCAGTTCATTACCTGGCATTTTCCAATAAATTGCCAGGCAAATTCCGGTATATTACCTGGTAAGTTCCAGTTCATTACCTGGCAATTTCCAGTATATTACCTGGTAAGTTACACTATATTACCTGTCATTTCCAGTATACAACCAGGTAAGTTACAGTATATTACCTGGTAAGTTCCAGTTCATTACCTGGCAATTTGCAGTATATTACCAGGGAAGTTCCAGTATGATACCTGGCAATTTCCAGTATATTACCTGGAAAGTTCCTGTATATTAACTGGCAATTTCCAGCATATTACCAGGTAAGTTCCAGTTCATTACCTGTCATTTTCCAATAAATTGCCAGGCAAATTCCAGTTTATTACCAGCAAAGTTCCAGTTCATGACCTGGCAATTTCCAGTATATTACCAGGTAAGTTCCGGTATGTTACCTGGCAATTTCCAGCATATTACCAGTTAAGTTCCAGTATATTACCTGGCAATTTCCAGCATGTTACCAGGTAAGTTCCAGTTCATTACCTGGCAATTTCCAGTATATTACCAGGTAAGTTCCAGTTCATTACCTGGCATTTTCCAATAAATTGCCAGGCAAATTCCAGTATATTACCTGGTAAGTTACACTATATTACCTGCCATTTCCAGTAGACAACCAGGTAAGTTACCGTATATTACCTGGTAGGTTCCTGTTCATTGCCTGGCAATTTCCAGTATATTACCTGGTAAGTTCCAGTAAATAATTTGGCAATTCCGAGTATATTACCTGGCAAGTTCCAGTTCATTACCTGGCAATTTCCAGTATATTACCTTGTAAGTTCCAGTTCATTACCTGGCAATTTCCGATATATTATCACGTAAGTTCCAGTTCATTTCCTGGCAATTTCCATTATCTTACCAGGTAAGTTCCAGTAAGTTACCTGCCAATTTCCAGTATATTACCTGGTAAGTTCCAGTTCATTACCTGCCAATTTCCAGTATATTACCTGGTAAGTTCCAGTTCATTACCTGGCAATTTCCAGTATATTACCAGGTAAGTTCCGGTATGTTCCCTGGCAATTTCCAGTATATTACCTGGAAAGTTCCTGTATATTACCTGGCAATTTCCAGCATATTACAAGGTAAGTTCCAGTTCATTACCTGGCATTTTCCAATAAATTGCCAGGCAAATTCCAGTATATTACAAGGTAAGTTCCAGTTCATTACCTGGCAATTTCCAGTATATTACCAGGTAAGTTCCAGTTCATTACCTGGCATTTTCCAACAAATTGCCAGGCAAATTCCAGTATATTACCAGGTAAATTGCAGTATGTTACCTGGCAAATACCAGTATATTACAAGGTAAGTTCCAGTTCATTACCTGGCAAATACCAGTATATTAAAAGGTAAGTTCCTGTTCATTACCTGGCATTTTCCAATAAATTGCCAGGCAAATTCCGGTATATTACCTGGTAAGTTCCAGTTCATTACCTGGCAATTTCCAGTATATTACCTGGTAAGTTACACTATATTACCTGTCATTTCCAGTAGACAACCAGGTAAGTTACAGTATATTACCTGGTAAGTTCCAGTTCATTACCTGGCAATTTCCAGTATATTACCTGGTAAGGTCCAGTATGTTACCTGGCAATTTCCAGTATATTACCAGGTAAGTTCCAGTTCATTACCTGGCATTTTCCAATAAATTGCCAGGCAAATTCCAGTATATTACCAGGTAAGTTCCAGTTCATTACCTGGCAATTTCCAGTATATTACCTGGTAAGTTACACTATATTACCTGCCATTTCCAGTAGACAACCAGGTAAGTTACCGTATATTACCTGGTAGGTTCCTGTTCATTGCCTTGCAATTTCCAGTATATTACCAGGTAAGTTCCAGTTCATTACCTGGCAATTTCCAGTATATTACCTGGTAAGTTACACTATATTACCTGCCATTTCCAGTAGACAACCAGGTAAGTTACCGTATATTACCTGGTAGGTTCCTGTTCATTACCTGGCAATTTCCAGTATATTACCTGGTAAGTTCCTGTATATTACCTGGCAATTTCCAGCATATTACCAGGTAAGTTCCAGTTCATTACCTGTCATTTTCCAATAAATTGCCAGGCAAATTCCAGTTTATTACCAGGTAAGTTCCAGTTCATGACCTGGCAATTTCCAGTATATTACCAGGTAAGTTCCGGTATGTTACCTGGCAATTTCCAGTATATTACCTGGAACGTTCCTGTATATTACCTGGCAATTTCCAGCATATTACCAGGTAAGTTCCAGTTCATTACCTGGCATTTTCCAGTATATTACCAGGTAAGTTCCAGTATGTTACCTGGCAATTTCCAGTATATTACCTGGAAAGTTCCTGTATATTACCTGGCAATTTCCAGCATATTACCAGGTAAGTTCCAGTTCATTACCTGTCATTTTCCAATAAATTGCCAGGCAAATTCCAGTTTATTACCAGGTAAGTTCCAGTTCATGACCTGTCAATTTCCAGTCTATTACCAGGTAAGTTCCGGTATGTTACCTGGCAATTTCCAGTATATTACCTGGAAAGTTCCTGTATATTAAATGGCAATTTCCAGCATATTACCAGGTAAGTTGCAGTTCATTACCTGTCATTTTCCAATAAATTGCCAGGCAAATTCCAGTTCATTACCAGGTAAGTTCCAGTTCATTACCTGGCAATTTCCAGTATATTACCTGGTAAGTTGCACTATATTACCTGCCATTTCCAATAGACAACCAGGTAAGTTACCGTATATTACCTGGTAGGTTCCTGTTCATTGCCTGGCAATTTCCAGTATATTACCTGGTAAGTTCCAGTAAATAATTTGGCAATTCCGAGTATATTGCCTGGCAAGTTCCAGTTCATTACCTGGCAATTTCCAGTATATTACCTTGCAAGTTCCAGTTCATTACCTGGCAATTTCCAGTATATTATCAGGTAAGTTCCAGTTCATTTCCTGGCAATTTCCAGTATATTACCAGGTAAGTTCCAGTATGTTACCTGCCAATTTCCAGTATATTACCTGGTAAGTTCCAGTTCATTACCTGCCAATTTCCAGTATATTACCTGGTACGTTCCAGTTCATTACCTGGCAATTTCCCGTATATTACCAGGTAAGTTGCAGTATGTTTCCTGGCAAATTCCAGGATATTACCTGGTACGTTCCAGTTCATTACCTGGCAATTTCCAGTATATTAACAGGTAAGTTCCAGTTCATTACCTGGCAATTCCCAGTATATTACCAGGTCAGTTCCAGTATCTAACCTGGCAAATACCAGTATATTACCAGGTAAGTTCCAGTTCATTACCTGGCATTTTCCAATAAATTGGCAGGCAAATTCCAGTATATTACCTGGTAAGTTCCAGTTCATTACCTGGCAATTTCCAGTATATTACCTGGTAAGTTAAACTATATTACCTGTCATTTCCAGTAGACAACCAGGTAAGTTACAGTATATTACCTGGTAAGTTCCAGTTCATTCCCTGGCAATTTCCAATAAATTGCCAGGCAAATTCCAGTATATTAACTGGTAAGTTCCAGTTCATTACCTGGCATTTTCCAGTATCTTACCAGGTAAGTTCCAGTATGTTACCTGGCAATTTCCAGTATATTACCTGGAAAGTTCCTGTATATTACCTGGCAATTTCCAGCATATTACCAGGTAAGTTCCAGTTCATTACCTGTCATTTTCCAATAAATTGCCAGGCAAATTCCAGTTTATTACCAGGTAAGTTCCAGTTCATGACCTGGCAATTTCCAGTATATTACCAGGTAAGTTCCGGTATGTTACCTGGCAATTTCCAGTATATTACCTGGAAAGTTCCTGTATATTACCTGGCAATTTCCAGCATATTACCAGGTAAGTTCCAGTTCATGACCTGGCATTTTGCAGTATATTACCAGGTAAGTTCCAGTATGTTACCTGGCAATTTCCAGTATATTACCTGGAAAGTTCCTGTATATTACCTGGCAATTTCCGCATATTACCAGGTAAGTTCCAGTTCATTACCTGTCATTTTCCAATAAATTGCCAGGCAAATTCCAGTTTGTTACCAGGTAAGTTCCAGTTCATGACCTGGCAATTTCCAGCATATTACCAGGTAAGTTCCGGTATGTTACCTGGCAATTTCCAGTATATTACCAGGTAAGTTCCAGTATGTTACCTGGCAATTTCCAGTATATTACCTGGTAAGTTCCAGTATGTTACCTGGCAATTTCCAGTATATTACCTGGAAAGTTCCTGTATATTACCTGGCAATTTCCGCATATTACCAGGTAAGTTCCAGTTCATTACCTGTCATTTTCCAATAAATTGCCAGGCAAATTCCAGTTTGTTACCAGGTAAGTTCCAGTTCATGACCTGGCAATTTCCAGTATATTACCTGGAAAGTTCCTGTATATTACCTGGCAATTTCCAGCATATTACCAGGTAGGTTCCAGTTCATTACCTGGCATTTTCCAATAAATTGCCAGGCAAATTCCAGTGTATTACAAGGTAAGTTCCAGTTCATTACCTGGCAATTTCCAGTATATTACCAGGTAAGTTCCAGTTCATTACCTGGCATTTTCCAACAAATTGCCAGGCAAATTCCAGTATATTACCAGGTAAATTGCAGTATGTTACCTGGCAAATTCCAGTATATTACCAGGTAAGTTCCAGTTCGTTACCTGGCAATTTCCAGTATATTAACAGGTAAGTTCCAGTTCATTACCTGGCAATTTCCAGTATATTACCAGGTAAGTTCCAGTATCTAACCTGGCAAATACCAGTATATTACCAGGTAAGTTCCTGTTCATTACCTGGCATTTTCCAATAACTTGCCAGGCAAATTCCGGTATATTACATGGTAAGTTCCAGTTCATTACCTGGCAATTTCCAGTATATTACCTGGTAAGTTACACTATATTACCTGTCATTTCCAGTAGACAACCAGGTAACTTACAGTATATTACCTGGTAAGTTCCAGTTCATTACCTGGCAATTTCCAGTATATTACCAGGTAAGTTCCAATATGTTACCTGGCAATTTCCAGTATATTACCTGGAAAGTTCCTGTATATTAACTGGCAATTTCCAGCATATTACCAGGTAAGTTCCAGTTCATTACCTGTCATTTTCCAATAAATTGCCAGGCAAATTCCAGTTTATTACCAGGTAAGTTCCAGTTCATTACCTGGCAATTTCCAGTATATTACCAGGTAAGTTCCGGTATGTTACCTGGCATTTTCCAGCATATTACCAGGTAAGTTCCAGCATATTACCTGGCAATTTCCAGCATGTTACCAGGTAAGTTCCAGGATATTACCAGGTAAGTTCCAGTATATTACCAGGTAAGTTCCAGTCTATTAACTGGCAATTTCCAGCATATTACCTGGTAGGTTCCTGTTCATTACCTGGCAATTTTCAGAATATTAGAAGGTAAGTTTCAGTTCATTTGCTGGCAATTTCCAGTATATTACCAGGTAAGTTCCAGTATGTTACCTGGCAATTTCCAGTAAATTACCTGGTAGGTTCCAGTTCATTACCTGCCAATTTCCAGTATATTACCTGGTACATTCCAGTTCATTACCTGGCAATTTCCAGTATATTACCAGGTAAGTTCCAGTTCATTTGCTGGCAATTTCCAGTATATTGCCAGGTAAGTTGCAGTATGTTACCTGGCAAATTCCAGTATATTACCAGGTAAGTTCCAGTTCATTACCTGGCAATTTCCAGTATATTAACAGGTAAGTTCCAGTTCATTACCTGGCAATTTCGAGCATTTTACCAGGTAAGTTCCAGTTCATTACCTGGCAATTTACAGTATATTATGAGGTAAGTTCCATTATGCTACCTGGCAAATACCAGTATATTACCAGGTAAGTTCCAGTTCATTAGCTGGCATTTTCCAATAAATTGCCAGGCAAATTCCAGTAGATTACCTGGTAAGTTCCAGTTCATTACCAGGCATTTTCCAGTATATTACCAGGTAAGTTCCAGTTCATTCCCTGGCAATTTCTAGCATATTACCAGGTAAGTTCCAGTTCATTTCCTGGCAATTTCCAGTATATTACCAGGTAAGTTCCAGTATGTTACCTGGCAAATACCAGTATATTACCAGGTAAGTTCCAGTTCATTACCTGGCATTTTCCAATAAATTGCCAGGCAAATTCCAGCATATTACCTGGTAAGTTCCGGTTCATTACCTGGCATTTTCCAGTATATTACCAGGTAAGTTCCAGTTCATTCCCTGGCAATTTCTAGTATATTACCGTGTAAGTTCCAGTTCATTACCTGGCAATTTCCAATTTATTACCTGGTAAGTTCCAGTTCATAACCTGGCATTTTCCTGTATATTACCAGGTAAGTTCCAGTTCATTCCCTGGCAATTTCTAGTATATTACCAGGTAAGCTCCAGTTCATTACCTGGCATTTTCCTGTATATTACCAGGTAAGTTCCAGTTCATTCCCTGGCAATTTCTAGTATATTACCAGGTAAGTTCCAGTTCATTACCTGGCAAATTCCAGTATATTATCTGGTAAGTTCCAGTTCATTACCTGCCAATTTCCAGTACATTACCTGGTAAGTTGCAGTATCTAACCTGGCAAATACCAGTATATTACCAGGTAAGTTCCTGTTCATTACCTGGCATTTTCCAATAACTTGCCAGGCAAATTCCGGTATATTACCTGGTAAGTTCCAGTTCATTACCTGGCAATTTCCAGTATATTACCTGGTAAGTTACACTATATTACCTGTCATTTCCAGTAGACAACCAGGTAAGTTACAGTATATTACCTGGTAAGTTCCAGTTCATTACCTGGCAATTTGCAGTATATTACCAGGGAAGTTCCAGTATGTTACCTGGCAATTTCCAGTATATTACCTGGAAAGTTCCTGTATATTAACTGGCAATTTCCAGCATATTACCAGGTAAGTTCCAGTTCATTACCTGTCATTCCAATAAATTGCCAGGCAAATTCCAGTTTATTACCAGGTAAGTTCCAGTTCATTACCTGGCAATTTCCAGTATATTACCAGGTAAGTTCCGGTATGTTACCTGGCATTTTCCAGCATATTACCAGGTAAGTTCCAGCATATTACCTGGCAATTTCCAGCATGTTACCAGGTAAGTTCCAGTTCATTACCTGGCAATTTCCAGTATATTACCAGGTAAGTTCCAGTTCATTACCTGGCATTTTCCAATAAATTGCCAGGCAAATTCCAGTATATTACCAGGTAAGTTCCAGTTCATTACCTGGCAATTTCCAGTATATTACCTGGTAAGTTACACTATATTACCAGCCATTTCCAGTAGACAACCAGGTAAGTTACCGTATATTACCTGGAAATTTCCTGTATATTACCTGGCAATTTCCAGGATATTACCAGGTAAGTTCCAGTATATTACCAGGTAAGTTCCAGTCTATTAACTGGCAATTTCCAGCATATTACCTGGTAGGTTCCTGTTCATTACCTGGCAATTTTCAGAATATTAGAAGGTAAGTTTCAGTTCATTTGCTGGCAATTTCCAGTATATTACCAGGTAAGTTCCAGTATGTTACCTGGCAATTTCCAGTAAATTACCTGGTAGGTTCCAGTTCATTACCTGCCAATTTCCAGTATATTACCTGGTACATTCCAGTTCATTACCTGGCAATTTCCAGTATATTACCAGGTAAGTTCCAGTTCATTCGCTGGCAATTTCTAGCATATTACCAGGTAAGTTCCAGTTCATTTGCTGGCAATTTCCAGTATATTGCCAGGTAAGTTGCAGTTCATTACCTGGCAATTTCTAGCATATTACCAGGTAAGTTCCAGTTCATTACCTGGCAATTTCCAGTATATTAACAGGTAAGTTCCAGTTCATTACCTGGCAATTTCTAGCATATTACCAGGTAAGTTCCAGTTCATTAGCTGGCATTTTCCAATAAATTGCCAGGCAAATTCCAGTAGATTACCAGGTAAGTTCCAGTTCATTACCTGGCAATTTCCTGTATATTACCATGTAAGTTCCAGTTCATCACCTGGCATTTTCCAGTATATTACCAGGTAAGTTCCAGTTCATTCCCTGGCAATTTCTAGCATATTACCAGGTAAGTTCCAGTTCATTTCCTGGCAATTTCCAGTATATTACCAGGTAAGTTCCAGTTCATTACCTGGCATTTTCCAATAAATTGCCAGGCAAATTCCAGCATATTACCTGGTAAGTTCCAGTTCATTACCTGGCATTTTCCTGTATATTACCAGCTAAGTTCCAGTTCATTCCCTGGCAATTTCTAGTATATTACCAGGTAAGTTCCAGTTCATTACCTGGCATTTTCCTGTATATTACCAGGTAAGTTCCAGTTCATTCCCTGGCAATTTCTAGTATATTACCAGGTAAGTTCCAGTTCATTACCTGGCAAATTCCAGTATATTATCTGGTAAGTTCCAGTTCATTACCTGCCAATTTCCAGTACATTACCTGGTAAGTTGCAGTTCATTACCTGGCAATTTCCAGTATATTACCTGGTACGTTCCAGTTCATTACCTGGCAATTTCCAGTATATTGCCAGGTAAGTTGCAGTATGTTACCTGTCAAATTCCAGTATATTACCAGGTAAGTTCCAGTTCATTACCTGGCAATTTCCAGTATATTACCAGGTAAGTTCCAGTTCATTACCTGCCAATTTCCAGTATATTACCTGGTAAGTTCCAGTTCATTACCTGGCAATTTCCAGTATATTATCTGGTAAGTTCCAGTTCATTACCTGGCAATTTCCAATGTATTACCTGGTAAGTTCCAGTTCATTACCTGGCAATTTCCTGTATATTACCAGGTAAGTTCCAGTTCATTCCCTGGCAATTTCTAGTATATTACCAGGTCAGTTCCAGTTCATTACCTGGCATTTTCCTGTATATTACCAGGTAAGTTCCAGTTCATTCCCTGGCAATTTCTAGCATATTACCAGGTAAGTTCCAGCATATTACCTGGCAATTTCCAGCATGTTACCAGGTAAGTTCCAGGATATTACCAGGTAAGTTCCAGTATATTACCAGGTAAGTTCCAGTCTATTAACTGGCAATTTCCAGCATATTACCTGGTAGGTTCCTGTTCATTACCTGGCAATTTTCAGAATATTATAAGGTAAGTTTCAGTTCATTTGCTGGCAATTTCCAGTATATTACCAGGTAAGTTCCAGTATGTTACCTGGCAATTTCCAGTAAATTACCTGGTAGGTTCCAGTTCATTACCTGCCAATTTCCAGAATATTACCTGGTACATTCCAGTTCATTACCTGGCAATTTCCAGTATATTACCAGGTAAGTTCCAGTTCATTCCCTGGCAATTTCTAGCATATTACCAGTTAAGTTCCAGTTCATTTGCTGGCAATTTCCAGTATATTGCCAGGTAAGTTGCAGTATGTTACCTGGCAAATTCCAGTATATTACCAGGTAAGTTCCAGTTCATTACCTGGCAATTTCCAGTATATTAACAGGTAAGTTCCAGTTCATTACCTGGCAATTTCGAGCATTTTACCAGGTAAGTTCCAGTTCATTACCTGGCAATTTACAGTATATTATGAGGTAAGTTCCATTATGCTACCTGGCAAATACCAGTATATTACCAGGTAAGTTCCAGTTCATTAGCTGGCATTTTCCAATAAATTGCCAGGCAAATTCCAGTAGATTACCTGGTAAGTTCCAGTTCATTACCAGGCATTTTCCAGTATATTACCAGGTAAGTTCCAGTTCATTCCCTGGCAATTTCTAGCATATTACCAGGTAAGTTCCAGTTCATTTCCTGGCAATTTCCAGTATATTACCAGGTAAGTTCCAGTATGTTACCTGGCAAATACCAGTATATTACCAGGTAAGTTCCAGTTCATTACCTGGCATTTTCCAATAAATTGCCAGGCAAATTCCAGCATATTACCTGGTAAGTTCCAGTTCATTACCTGGCATTTTCCAGTATATTACCAGGTAAGTTCCAGTTCATTCCCTGGCAATTTCTAGTATATTACCGTGTAAGTTCCAGTTCATTACCTGGCAATTTCCAATTTATTACCTGGTAAGTTCCAGTTCATAACCTGGCATTTTCCTGTATATTACCAGGTAAGTTCCAGTTCATTCCCTGGCAATTTCTAGTATATTACCAGGTAAGCTCCAGTTCATTACCTGGCATTTTCCTGTATATTACCAGGTAAGTTCCAGTTCATTCCCTGGCAATTTCTAGTATATTACCAGGTAAGTTCCAGTTCATTACCTGGCAAATTCCAGTATATTATCTGGTAAGTTCCAGTTCATTACCTGCCAATTTCCAGTACATTACCTGGTAAGTTGCAGTATCTAACCTGGCAAATACCAGTATATTACCAGGTAAGTTCCTGTTCATTACCTGGCATTTTCCAATAACTTGCCAGGCAAATTCCGGTATATTACCTGGTAAGTTCCAGTTCATTACCTGGCAATTTCCAGTATATTACCTGGTAAGTTACACTATATTACCTGTCATTTCCAGTAGACAACCAGGTAAGTTACAGTATATTACCTGGTAAGTTCCAGTTCATTACCTGGCAATTTGCAGTATATTACCAGGGAAGTTCCAGTATGTTACCTGGCAATTTCCAGTATATTACCTGGAAAGTTCCTGTATATTAACTGGCAATTTCCAGCATATTACCAGGTAAGTTCCAGTTCATTACCTGTCATTCCAATAAATTGCCAGGCAAATTCCAGTTTATTACCAGGTAAGTTCCAGTTCATTACCTGGCAATTTCCAGTATATTACCAGGTAAGTTCCGGTATGTTACCTGGCATTTTCCAGCATATTACCAGGTAAGTTCCAGCATATTACCTGGCAATTTCCAGCATGTTACCAGGTAAGTTCCAGTTCATTACCTGGCAATTTCCAGTATATTACCAGGTAAGTTCCAGTTCATTACCTGGCATTTTCCAATAAATTGCCAGGCAAATTCCAGTATATTACCAGGTAAGTTCCAGTTCATTACCTGGCAATTTCCAGTATATTACCTGGTAAGTTACACTATATTACCAGCCATTTCCAGTAGACAACCAGGTAAGTTACCGTATATTACCTGGAAATTTCCTGTATATTACCTGGCAATTTCCAGGATATTACCAGGTAAGTTCCAGTATATTACCAGGTAAGTTCCAGTCTATTAACTGGCAATTTCCAGCATATTACCTGGTAGGTTCCTGTTCATTACCTGGCAATTTTCAGAATATTAGAAGGTAAGTTTCAGTTCATTTGCTGGCAATTTCCAGTATATTACCAGGTAAGTTCCAGTATGTTACCTGGCAATTTCCAGTAAATTACCTGGTAGGTTCCAGTTCATTACCTGCCAATTTCCAGTATATTACCTGGTACATTCCAGTTCATTACCTGGCAATTTCCAGTATATTACCAGGTAAGTTCCAGTTCATTCGCTGGCAATTTCTAGCATATTACCAGGTAAGTTCCAGTTCATTTGCTGGCAATTTCCAGTATATTGCCAGGTAAGTTGCAGTTCATTACCTGGCAATTTCTAGCATATTACCAGGTAAGTTCCAGTTCATTACCTGGCAATTTCCAGTATATTAACAGGTAAGTTCCAGTTCATTACCTGGCAATTTCTAGCATATTACCAGGTAAGTTCCAGTTCATTACCTGCAATTTACAGTATATTATAAGCTAAGTTCCATTATGCTACCTGCAAATACCAGTATATTACCAGGTAAGTTCCAGTTCATTAGCTGGCATTTTCCAATAAATTGCCAGGCAAATTCCAGTAGATTACCAGGTAAGTTCCAGTTCATTACCTGGCAATTTCCTGTATATTACCATGTAAGTTCCTAGTTCATCACCTGGCATTTTCCAGTATATTACCAGGTAAGTTCCAGTTCATTCCCTGGCAATTTCTAGCATATTACCAGGTAAGTTCCAGTTCATTTCCTGGCAATTTCCAGTATATTACCAGGTAAGTTCCAGTTCATTACCTGGCATTTTCCAATAAATTGCCAGGCAAATTCCAGCATATTACCTGGTAAGTTCCAGTTCATTACCTGGCATTTTCCTGTATATTACCAGGTAAGTTCCAGTTCATTCCCTGGCAATTTCTAGTATATTACCAGGTAAGTTCCAGTTCATTACCTGGCATTTTCCTGTATATTACCAGGTAAGTTCCAGTTCATTCCCTGGCAATTTCTAGTATATTACCAGGTAAGTTCCAGTTCATTACCTGGCAAATTCCAGTATATTATCTGGTAAGTTCCAGTTCATTACCTGCCAATTTCCAGTACATTACCTGGTAAGTTGCAGTTCATTACCTGGCAATTTCCAGTATATTACCTGGTAAGTTCCAGTTCATTACCTGGCAAATTCCAGTATATTATCTGGTAAGTTCCAGTTCATTACCTGCCAATTTCCAGTATATTACCAGGTAAGTTCCAGTTCATTACCTGGCAAATTCCAGTATATTATCTGGTAAGTTCCAGTTCATTACCTGCCAATTTCCAGTACATTACCTGGTAAGTTGCAGTTCATTACCTGGCAATTTCCAGTATATTACCTGGTACGTTCCAGTTCATTACCTGGCAATTTCCAGTATATTGCCAGGTAAGTTGCAGTATGTTACCTGTCAAATTCCAGTATATTACCAGGTAAGTTCCAGTTCATTACCTGGCAATTTCCAGTATATTACCAGGTAAGTTCCAGTTCATTACCTGCCAATTTCCAGTATATTACCAGGTAAGTTCCAGTTCATTACCTGGCAATTTCCAGTATATTATCTGGTAAGTTCCAGTTCATTACCTGGCAATTTCCAATGTATTACCTGGTAAGTTCCAGTTCATTACCTGGCAATTTCCTGTATATTACCAGGTAAGTTCCAGTTCATTCCCTGGCAATTTCTAGTATATTACCAGGTCAGTTCCAGTTCATTACCTGGCATTTTCCTGTATATTACCAGGTAAGTTCCAGTTCATTCCCTGGCAATTTCTAGTATATTACCAGGTAAGTTCCAGTTCATTACCTGGCAAATTCCAGTATATTATCTGGTAAGTTCCAGTTCATTACCTGCCAATTTCCAGTATATTACCTGGTAAGTTCCAGTTCATTACCTAGCAATTTCCAGTATATTACCTGGTACGTTCCAGTTCATTACCTGGCAATTTCCAGTATATTGCCAGGTAAGTTGCAGTATGTTACCTGGCAAATTCCAGTATATTACCAGGTAAGTTCCAGTTCATTACCTGCCAATTTCCAGTATATTACCAGATAAGTTCCAGTTCATTACCTGGCAATTTCCAGGACATTATCTGGTAAGTTCCAGTTCATTACCTTCCAATTTCCAGTATATTACCAGGTAAGTTCCAGTTCATTACCTGCCAATTTCCGTTATGTTACCTGGTAAGTTCCAGTTCATTACCTTTCAATTTCCAGTATATTACCAGGTAAGTTCCAGTTCATTACCTGGCAAATTCCAGTATATTATCTGGTAAGTTCCAGTTCATTACCTGCCAATTTCCAGTATATTACCTGGTAAGTTCCAGTTCATTACCTAGCAATTTCCAGTATATTACCTGGTACGTTCCAGTTCATTACCTGGCAATTTCCAGTATATTGCCAGGTAAGTTGCAGTATGTTACCTGGCAAATTCCAGTATATTACCTGGTACGTTCCAGTTCATTACCTGGCAATTTCCAGTATATTGCCAGGTAAGTTCCAGTTCATTACCTTTCAATTTCCAGTATATTACCAGGTAAGTTCCAGTTCATTACCTGGCAAATTCCAGTATATTATCTGGTAAGTTCCAGTTCATTACCTGCCAATTTCCAGTATATTACCTGGTAAGTTCCAGTTCATTACCTAGCAATTTCCAGTATATTACCTGGTACGTTCCAGTTCATTACCTGGCAATTTCCAGTATATTGCCAGGTAAGTTGCAGTATGTTACCTGGCAAATTCCAGTATATTACCTGGTACGTTCCAGTTCATTACCTGGCAATTTCCAGTATATTGCCAGGTAAGTTGCAGTATGTTACCTGGCAATTTCCAGTATATTACCTGGTACGTTCCAGTTCATTACCTGGCAATTTCCAGTATATTGCCAGGTAAGTTCCAGTTCATTACCTGCCAATTTCCAGTATATTACCAGATAAGTTCCAGTTCATTACCTGGCAATTTCCAGGACATTATCTGGTAAGTTCCAGTTCATTACCTTCCAATTTCCAGTATATTACCAGGTAAGTTCCAGTTCATTACCTGCCAATTTCCGTTATGTTACCTGGTAAGTTCCAGTTCATTACCTGGCAATTTCCAGTATATTACCAGTTAAGTTCCAGTTAATTACCTGCCAATTTCCAGTATATTACCAGGTAAGTTCCAGTTCATTACCTGCCAATTTCCAGTATATCATCTGGTAAGTTCCAGTTCATTACCTGGCAACTTCCAGTATATTACCAGTTAAGTTCCAGTTAATTACCTGCCAATTTCCAGTATATTACCAGGTAAGTTCCAGTTCATTACCTGCCAATTTCCAGTATATCATCTGGTAAGTTCCAGTTCATTACCTGGCAATTTCCAGTATATTACCAGGTAAGTTCCAGTTCATTACCTGCCAATTTCCAGTATATTACCAGGTAAGTTCCAGTTCATTACCTGCCAATTTCCAGTATATTACCTGGTAAGTTCCAGTTCATTACCTGGCAATTTCCAGTCTATTACCAGGTAAGTTCCAGTTCATTACCTGGCAATTTCCAGTATATTACCAGGTAAGTTCCAGTTCATGACCTGCCAATTTCCAGTATATTACCAGGTAAGTTCCAGTTCATTACCTGCCAATTTCCAGTATATTACCTGGTAAGTTCCAGTTCATTACCAGGCAATTTCCAGCATATTACCAGGTAAGTTCCTGTTAATTACCTGCCAATTTCCAGTATATTACCAGGTAAGTTCCAGTTCATTTCCTGGCAATTTCCAGTATATTATCTGGTAAGTTCCAGTTCATTACCTGGCAATTTCCAGTCTATTACCAGGTAAGTTCCAGTTCATTACCTGTCAATTTCCAGTATATTACCAGGTAAGTTCCAGTTCATTACCTGCCAATTTCCAGTATATTACCTGGTAAGTTCCAGTTCATTACCTGGCAACTTCCAGTATATTACCAGTTAAGTTCCAGTTAATTACCTGCCAATTTCCAGTATATTACCAGGTAAGTTCCAGTTCATTACCTGGCAATTTCCAGTATATCATCTGGTAAGTTCCAGTTCATTACCTGGCAATTTCCAGTATATTACCAGGTAAGTTCCAGTTCATTACCTGCCAATTTCCAGTATATTACCAGGTAAGTTCCAGTTCATTACCTGCCAATTTCCAGTATATTACCTGGTAAGTTCCAGTTCATTACCTGGCAATTTCCAGTCTATTACCAGGTAAGTTCCAGTTCATTACCTGGCAATTTCCAGTATATTACCAGGTAAGTTCCAGTTCATTACCTGCCAATTTCCAGTATATTACCTGGTAAGTTCCAGTTCATTACCTGGCAATTTCCAGTCTATTACCAGGTAAGTTCCAGTTCATTACCTGGCAATTTCCAGTATATTACCAGGTAAGTTCCAGTTCATGACCTGCCAACTTCCAGTATATTAACAGTTAAGTTCCAGTTAATTACCTGCCAATTTCCAGTATATTACCAGGTAAGTTCCAGTTCATTACCTGGCAATTTCCAGTATATTACCAGGTAAGTTCCAGTTCATTACCTGCCAATTTCCAGTATATTACCAGGTAAGTTCCAGTTCATTACCTGGCAATTTCCAGTATATTACCAGGTAAGTTCCAGTTCATGACCTGCCAACTTCCAGTATATTACCAGTTAAGTTCCAGTTAATTACCTGCCAATTTCCAGTATATTACCAGGTAAGTTCCAGTTCATTACCTGCCAATTTCCAGTATATTACCAGGTAAGTTCCAGTTCATTACCTGGCAATTTCCAGTATATTACCAGGTAAGTTCCAGTTCATGACCTGCCAACTTCCAGTATATTACCAGTTAAGTTCCAGTTAATTACCTGCCAATTTCCAGTATATTACCAGGTAAGTTCCAGTTCATTACCTGCCAATTTCCAGTATATTACCAGGTAAGTTCCAGTTCATTACCTGGCAATTTCCAGTATATTACCAGGTAAGTTCCAGTTCATGACCTGCCAACTTCCAGTATATTACCAGTTAAGTTCCAGTTAATTACCTGCCAATTTCCAGTATATTACCAGGTAAGTTCCAGTTCATTACCTGCCAATTTCCAGTATATTACCAGATAAGTTCCAGTTCATTACCTGGCAATTTCCAGGACATTATCTGGTAAGTTCCAGTTCATTACCTTCCAATTTCCAGTATATTACCAGGTAAGTTCCAGTTCATTACCTGCCAATTTCCGTTATGTTACCTGGTAAGTTCCAGTTCATTACCTGGCAATTTCCAGTATATTACCAGTTAAGTTCCAGTTAATTACCTGCCAATTTCCAGTATATTACCAGGTAAGTTCCAGTTCATTACCTGCCAATTTCCAGTATATTACCAGATAAGTTCCAGTTCATTACCTGGCAATTTCCAGGACATTATCTGGTAAGTTCCAGTTCATTACCTTCCAATTTCCAGTATATTACCAGGTAAGTTCCAGTTCATTACCTGCCAATTTCCGTTATGTTACCTGGTAAGTTCCAGTTCATTACCTGGCAATTTCCAGTATATTACCAGTTAAGTTCCAGTTAATTACCTGCCAATTTCCAGTATATTACCAGGTAAGTTCCAGTTCATTACCTGCCAATTTCCAGTATATCATCTGGTAAGTTCCAGTTCATTACCTGGCAACTTCCAGTATATTACCAGTTAAGTTCCAGTTAATTACCTGCCAATTTCCAGTATATTACCAGGTAAGTTCCAGTTCATTACCTGCCAATTTCCAGTATATCATCTGGTAAGTTCCAGTTCATTACCTGGCAATTTCCAGTATATTACCAGGTAAGTTCCAGTTCATTACCTGCCAATTTCCAGTATATTACCAGGTAAGTTCCAGTTCATGACCTGCCAATTTCCAGTATATTACCAGGTAAGTTCCAGTTCATTACCTGCCAATTTCCAGTCTATTACCAGGTAAGTTCCAGTTCATTACCAGGCAATTTCCAGTATATTACCAGGTAAGTTCCAGTTCATGACCTGCCAATTTCCAGTATATTACCAGGTAAGTTCCAGTTCATTACCTGCCAATTTCCAGTATATTACCTGGTAAGTTCCAGTTCATTACCAGGCAATTTCCAGCATATTACCAGGTAAGTTCCTGTTAATTACCTGCCAATTTCCAGTATATTACCAGGTAAGTTCCAGTTCATTTCCTGGCAATTTCCAGTATATTATCTGGTAAGTTCCAGTTCATTACCTGGCAATTTCCAGTCTATTACCAGGTAAGTTCCAGTTCATTACCTGTCAATTTCCAGTATATTACCAGGTAAGTTCCAGTTCATTACCTGCCAATTTCCAGTATATTACCTGGTAAGTTCCAGTTCATTACCTGGCAACTTCCAGTATATTACCAGTTAAGTTCCAGTTAATTACCTGCCAATTTCCAGTATATTACCAGGTAAGTTCCAGTTCATTACCTGGCAATTTCCAGTATATCATCTGGTAAGTTCCAGTTCATTACCTGGCAATTTCCAGTATATTACCAGGTAAGTTCCAGTTCATTACCTGCCAATTTCCAGTATATTACCAGGTAAGTTCCAGTTCATTACCTGCCAATTTCCAGTATATTACCTGGTAAGTTCCAGTTCATTACCTGGCAATTTCCAGTCTATTACCAGGTAAGTTCCAGCTCATTACCTGGCAATTTCCAGTATATTACCAGGTAAGTTCCAGTTCATTACCTGCCAATTTCCAGTATATTACCTGGTAAGTTCCAGTTCATTACCTGGCAATTTCCAGTCTATTACCAGGTAAGTTCCAGTTCATTACCTGGCAATTTCCAGTATATTACCAGGTAAGTTCCAGTTCATGACCTGCCAACTTCCAGTATATTAACAGTTAAGTTCCAGTTAATTACCTGCCAATTTCCAGTATATTACCAGGTAAGTTCCAGTTCATTACCTGGCAATTTCCAGTATATTACCAGGTAAGTTCCAGTTCATTACCTGCCAATTTCCAGTATATTACCAGGTAAGTTCCAGTTCATTACCTGGCAATTTCCAGTATATTACCAGGTAAGTTCCAGTTCATGACCTGCCAACTTCCAGTATATTACCAGTTAAGTTCCAGTTAATTACCTGCCAATTTCCAGTATATTACCAGGTAAGTTCCAGTTCATTACCTGCCAATTTCCAGTATATTACCAGGTAAGTTCCAGTTCATTACCTGGCAATTTCCAGTATATTACCAGGTAAGTTCCAGTTCATGACCTGCCAACTTCCAGTATATTACCAGTTAAGTTCCAGTTAATTACCTGCCAATTTCCAGTATATTACCAGGTAAGTTCCAGTTCATTACCTGCCAATTTCCAGTATATTACCAGGTAAGTTCCAGTTCATTACCTGGCAATTTCCAGTATATTACCAGGTAAGTTCCAGTTCATGACCTGCCAACTTCCAGTATATTACCAGTTAAGTTCCAGTTAATTACCTGCCAATTTCCAGTATATTACCAGGTAAGTTCCAGTTCATTACCTGGCAATTTCCAGTATATTACCAGGTAAGTTCCAGTTCATTACCTGCCAATTTCCAGTATATTACCAGGTAAGTTCCAGTTCATTACCTGGCAATTTCCAGTATATTACCAGGTAAGTTCCAGTTCATGACCTGCCAACTTCCAGTATATTACCAGGTAAGTTCCAGTTCATTACCTGGCAATTTCCAGTATATTACCAGGTAAGTTCCAGTTCATTACCTGGCAATTTCCAGTATATTACCAGGTAAGTTCCAGTTCATTACCTGGCAATTTCCAGTCTATTACCAGGTAAGTTCCAGTTCATTACCTGGCAATTTCCAGTATATTACCAGGTAAGTTCCAGTTCATGACCTGCCAACTTCCAGTATATTACCAGTTAAGTTCCAGTTAATTACCTGCCAATTTCCAGTATATTACCAGGTAAGTTCCAGTTCATTACCTGGCAATTTCCAGTATATTACCAGGTAAGTTCCAGTTCATTACCTGGCAATTTCCAGTATATTACCAGGTAAGTTCCAGTTCATTACCTGCCAATTTCCAGTATATTACCTGGTAAGTTCCAGTTCATTACCTGGCAATTTCCAGTCTATTACCAGGTAAGTTCCAGTTCATTACCTGGCAATTTCCAGTATATTACCAGGTAAGTTCCAGTTCATGACCTGCCAATTTCCAGTATATTACCAGGTAAGTTCCAGTTCATTACCTGCCAATTTCCAGTATATTACCTGGTAAGTTCCAGTTCATTACCAGGCAATTTCCAGCATATTACCAGGTAAGTTCCTGTTAATTACCTGCCAATTTCCAGTATATTACCAGGTAAGTTCCAGTTCATTTCCTGGCAATTTCCAGTATATTATCTGGTAAGTTCCAGTTCATTACCTGGCAATTTCCAATCTATTACCAGGTAAGTTCCAGTTCATTACCTGTCAATTTCCAGTATATTACCAGGTAAGTTCCAGTTCATTACCTGCCAATTTCCAGTATATTACCAGGTAAGTTCCAGTTCATTACCTGCCAATTTCCAGTATATTACCTGGTAAGTTCCAGTTCATTACCTGGCAACTTCCAGTATATTACCAGTTAAGTTCCAGTTAATTACCTGCCAATTTCCAGTATATTACCAGGTAAGTTCCAGTTCATTACCTGGCAATTTCCAGTATATCATCTGGTAAGTTCCAGTTCATTACCTGGCAATTTCCAGTATATTACCAGGTAAGTTCCAGTTCATTACCTGCCAATTTCCAGTATATTACCAGGTAAGTTCCAGTTCATTACCTGCCAATTTCCAGTATATTACCTGGTAAGTTCCAGTTCATTACCTGGCAATTTCCAGTATATTACCAGGTAAGTTCCAGTTCATTACCTGCCAATTTCCAGTATATTACCTGGTAAGTTCCAGTTCATTACCTGGCAATTTCCAGTCTATTACCAGGTAAGTTCCAGTTCATTACCTGGCAATTTCCAGTATATTACCAGGTAAGTTCCAGTTCATGACCTGCCAACTTCCAGTATATTACCAGTTAAGTTCCAGTTAATTACCTGCCAATTTCCAGTATATTACCAGGTAAGTTCCAGTTCATTACCTGGCAATTTCCAGTATATTACCAGGTAAGTTCCAGTTCATTACCTGCCAATTTCCAGTATATTACCAGGTAAGTTCCAGTTCATTACCTGGCAATTTCCAGTATATTACCAGGTAAGTTCCAGTTCATGACCTGCCAACTTCCAGTATATTACCAGTTAAGTTCCAGTTAATTACCTGCCAATTTCCAGTATATTACCAGGTAAGTTCCAGTTCATTACCTGCCAATTTCCAGTATATTACCAGGTAAGTTCCAGTTCATTACCTGGCAATTTCCAGTATATTACCAGGTAAGTTCCAGTTCATGACCTGCCAACTTCCAGTATATTACCAGTTAAGTTCCAGTTAATTACCTGCCAATTTCCAGTATATTACCAGGTAAGTTCCAGTTCATTACCTGGCAATTTCCAGTATATTACCAGGTAAGTTCCAGTTCATTACCTGCCAATTTCCAGTATATTACCAGGTAAGTTCCAGTTCATTACCTGGCAATTTCCAGTATATTACCAGGTAAGTTCCAGTTCATGACCTGCCAACTTCCAGTATATTACCAGGTAAGTTCCAGTTCATTACCTGGCAATTTCCAGTATATTACCAGGTAAGTTCCAGTTCATTACCTGGCAATTTCCAGTATATTACCAGGTAAGTTCCAGTTCATTACCTGGCAATTTCCAGTCTATTACCAGGTAAGTTCCAGTTCATTACCTGGCAATTTCCAGTATATTACCAGGTAAGTTCCAGTTCATGACCTGCCAACTTCCAGTATATTACCAGTTAAGTTCCAGTTAATTACCTGCCAATTTCCAGTATATTACCAGGTAAGTTCCAGTTCATTACCTGGCAATTTCTAGTATATTACCAGGTAAGTTCCAGTTCATTACCTGGCAATTTCCAGTATATTACCAGGTAAGTTCCAGTTCATTACCTGGCAATTTCCAGTATATTACCAGGTAAGTTCCAGTTCATGACCTGCCAACTTCCAGTATATTACCTGGTAAGTTCCAGTTCATGACCTGCCAACTTCCAGTATATTACCAGTTAAGTTCCAGTTAATTACCTGCCAATTTCCAGTATATTACCAGGTAAGTTCCAGTTCATTACCTGGCAATTTCCAGTATATTACCAGGTAAGTTCCAGTTCATTACCTGCCAATTTCCAGTATATTACCAGGTAAGTTCCAGTTCATTACCTGGCAATTTCCAGTATATTACCAGGTAAGTTCCAGTTCATGACCTGCCAACTTCCAGTATATTACCAGGTAAGTTCCAGTTCATTACCTGGCAATTTCCAGTATATTACCAGGTAAGTTCCAGTTCATTACCTGGCAATTTCCAGTATATTACCAGGTAAGTTCCAGTTCATTACCTGGCAATTTCCAGTCTATTACCAGGTAAGTTCCAGTTCATTACCTGGCAATTTCCAGTATATTACCAGGTAAGTTCCAGTTCATGACCTGCCAACTTCCAGTATATTACCAGTTAAGTTCCAGTTAATTACCTGCCAATTTCCAGTATATTACCAGGTAAGTTCCAGTTCATTACCTGGCAATTTCCAGTATATTACCAGGTAAGTTCCAGTTCATTACCTGGCAATTTCCAGTATATTACCAGGTAAGTTCCAGTTCATTACCTGGCAATTTCCAGTATATTACCAGGTAAGTTCCAGTTCATGACCTGCCAACTTCCAGTATATTACCTGGTAAGTTCCAGTTCATTACCTGCCAACTTCCAGTATATTACCAGTTAAGTTCCAGTTAATTACCTGCCAATTTCCAGTATATTACCAGGTAAGTTCCAGTTCATTACCTGCCAACTTCCAGTATATTACCAGTTAAGTTCCAGTTAATTACCTGCCAACTTCCAGTATATTACCTGGTAAGTTCCAGTTCATTACCTGCCAACTTCCAGTATATTACCAGTTAAGTTCCAGTTAATTACCTGCCAATTTCCAGTATATTACCAGGTAAGTTCCAGTTCATGACCTGCCAACTTCCAGTATATTACCAGGTAAGTTCCAGTTCATGACCTGCCAACTTCCAGTATATTACCAGTTAAGTTCCAGTTAATTACCTGCCAATTTCCAGTATATTACCAGGTAAGTTCCAGTTCATTACCTGGCAATTTCCAGTATATTACCAGGTAAGTTCCAGTTCATTACCTGGCAATTTCCAGTATATTACCAGGTAAGTTCCAGTTCATTACCTGGCAATTTCCAGTATATTACCAGGTAAGTTCCAGTTCATGACCTGCCAACTTCCAGGATATTACCAGTTAAGTTCCAGTTAATTACCTGCCAATTTCCAGTATATTACCAGGTAAGTTCCAGTTCATTACCTGGCAATTTCCAGTATATTACCAGGTAAGTTCCAGTTCATGACCTGCCAATTTCCAGTATATTACCTGGTAAGTTCCAGTTCATTACCTGGCAATTTCCAGTCTATTACCAGGTAAGTTCCAGTTCATTACCTGGCAATTTCCAGTATATTACCAGGTAAGTTCAGGTTCATGACCTGCCAATTTCCAGTATATTACCAGGTAAGTTCCAGTTCATTACCTGCCAATTTCCAGTATATCATCTGGTAAGTTCCAGTTCATTACCTGGCAATTTCCAGTCTATTACCAGGTAAGTTCCAGTTCATTACCTGTCAATTTCCAGTATATTACCAGGTAAGTTCCAGTTCATTACCTGCCAATTTCCAGTATATCATCTGGTAAGTTCCAGTTCATTACCTGCCAATTTCCAGTATATTACCAGGTAAGTTCCAGTTCATTACCTGCCAATTTCCAGTATATCATCTGGTAAGTTCCAGTTCATTACCTGGCAATTTCCAGTCTATTACCAGGTAAGTTCCAGTTCATTACCTGTCAATTTCCAGTATATTACCAGGTAAGTTCCAGTTCATTACCTGCCAATTTCCAGTATATTACCAGGTAAGTTCCAGTTCATTACCTGCCAATTTCCAGTATATTACCTGGTAAGTTCCAGTTCATTACCTGGCAACTTCCAGTATATTACCAGTTAAGTTCCAGTTAATTACCTGCCAATTTCCAGTATATTACCAGGTAAGTTCCAGTTCATTACCTGCCAATTTCCAGTATATCATCTGGTAAGTTCCAGTTCATTACCTGGCAATTTCCAGTATATTACCAGGTAAGTTCCAGTTCATTACCTGCCAATTTCCAGTATATTACCAGGTAAGTTCCAGTTCATTACCTGCCAATTTCCAGTATATTACCTGGTAAGTTCCAGTTCATTACCTGGCAATTTCCAGTCTATTACCAGGTAAGTTCCAGTTCATTACCTGGCAATTTCCAGTATATTACCAGGTAAGTTCCAGTTCATGACCTGCCAATTTCCAGTATATTACCTGGTAAGTTCCAGTTCATTACCTGGCAATTTCCAGTCTATTACCAGGTAAGTTCCAGTTCATTACCTGGCAATTTCCAGTATATTACCAGGTAAGTTCCAGTTCATTACCTGCCAATTTCCAGTATATTACCTGGTAAGTTCCAGTTCATTACCAGGCAATTTCCAGCATATTACCAGGTAAGTTCCAGTTAATTACCTGCCAATTTCCAGTATATTACCAGGTAAGTTCCAGTTCATTACCTGGCAATTTCCAGTATATTATCTGGTAAGTTCCAGTTCATTACCTGGCAATTTCCAGTATATTATCTGGTAAGTTCCAGTTCATTACCTGGCAATTTCCAGTATATTATCTGGTAAGTTCCAGTTCATTACCTGGCAATTTCCAGGACATTACGAGGTAAGTTTCAGTTCATTACCTGGCAAATTCCAGTATATTATCTGGTAAGTTCCAGTTCATTACCTGCCAATTTCAAGTATACTACCTGGTAAGTTCCAGTTCATTACCTGCCAATTTCCAGTATACGACCTGGAAAGTTCCAGTTCATTACCTGGCAATTTCCAGTACAATACCAGGTAATTTCCAGTTCATTACCTGGCAATTTCCAGGACCTTACGTGGTAAGTTTCATTTCATTACCTGGCAATTTCCAGTATATTACCAGGTAAGTTCCAGTTCATTACCTGGAAATTTCCAGTATATGAGCAGGTAAGTTCCAGTATATTACCTGGCAATTTCCAGTATATTACCAGGAAAGTTCCAGTATGTTACCTGGCAATTTCCAGTTCACCTGGTAAGTTCCAGAACATTGCCTGGCAATTTCCAGTATATTACCAGGTATGTTGCTGTACATTAACTGGCAATTACCATGATATTACCTGGCAATTTCCAGTATATTACCTGGTAAGTTCCAGTTCATGACCTGCCAATTTCCAGTATATTACCTGGTAAGTTCCAGTTCATTACCTGGCAATTTCCAGTCTATTACCAGGTAAGTTCCAGTTCATTACCTGGCAATTTCCAGTATATTACCAGGTAAGTTCCAGTTCATTACCTGCCAATTTCCAGTATATCATCTGGTAAGTTCCAGTTCATTACCTGGCAATTTCCAGTATATTACCAGGTAAGTTCCAGTTCATTACCTGGCAATTTCCAGTATATTACCAGGTAAGTTCCAGTTCATGACCTGCCAATTTCCAGTATATTATCTGGTAAGTTCCAGTTCATTACCTGGCAATTTCCAGTCTATTACCAGGTAAGTTCCAGTTCATTACCTGGCAATTTCCAGTATATCATCTGGTAAGTTCCAGTTCATTACCTGGCAATTTCCAGTATATTACCAGGTAAGTTCCAGTTCATTACCTGCCAATTTCCAGTATATTACCAGGTAAGTTCCAGTTCATTACCTGCCAATTTCCAGTATATTACCTGGTAAGTTCCAGTTCATTACCTGGCAATTTCCAGTCTATTACCAGGTAAGTTCCAGTTCATTACCTGGCAATTTCCAGTATATTACCAGGTAAGTTCCAGTTCATGACCTGCCAATTTCCAGTATATTACCTGGTAAGTTCCAGTTCATTACCTGGCAATTTCCAGTCTATTACCAGGTAAGTTCCAGTTCATTACCTGGCAATTTCCAGTATATTACCAGGTAAGTTCCAGTTCATTACCTGCCAATTTCCAGTATATTACCTGGTAAGTTCCAGTTCATTACCAGGCAATTTCCAGCATATTACCAGGTAAGTTCCAGTTAATTACCTGCCAATTTCCAGTATATTACCAGGTAAGTTCCAGTTCATTACCTGGCAATTTCCAGTATATTATCTGGTAAGTTCCAGTTCATTACCTGGCAATTTCCAGTATATTATCTGGTAAGTTCCAGTTCATTACCTGGCAATTTCCAGTATATTATCTGGTAAGTTCCAGTTCATTACCTGGCAATTTCCAGGACATTACGAGGTAAGTTTCAGTTCATTACCTGGCAAATTCCAGTATATTATCTGGTAAGTTCCAGTTCATTACCTGCCAATTTCCAGTATATTACCTGGTAAGTTCCAGTTCATTACCTGCCAATTTCCAGTATACGACCTGGTAAGTTCCAGTTCATTACCTGGCAATTTCCAGTACAATACCAGGTAATTTCCAGTTCATTACCTGGCAATTTCCAGGACCTTACGTCGTAAGTTTCATTTCATTACCTGGCAATTTCCAGTATATTACCAGGTAAGTTCCAGTTCATTACCTGGAAATTTCCAGTATATGAGCAGGTAAGTTCCAGTATATTACCCGGCAATTTCCAGTATATTACCAGGAAAGTTCCAGTATGTTACCTGGCAATTTCCAGTTCACCTGGTAAGTTCCAGAACATTGCCTGGCAATTTCCAGTATATTACCAGGTATGTTGCTGTACATTAACTGGCAATTACCATGATATTACCTGGCAATTTCCAGTATATTACCTGGTAAGTTCCAGTATATTAGCTGGCAAATTCCAGTATATTAACAGGTAAGTTCCAGTTCATTTCCTGGTAAGGTACAGAATATTACCGGTCATTTCCAGTGGAGAATCTAAGTGACAGTATATTACCTGGTAAGTTGCAGTTCATTACCTGACAATTTCCAGTATATTACCAGGTAGGTTTCAGTATGTTGCCTGGCAAATTCTAGTATATTAACAGGTAATTTCCAGTTCATTACCTGGCAATTTCCAGTATATTACCAGGTAAGTTCCAGTTCATGACCTGCCAATTTCCAGTATATTACCAGGTAAGTTCCAGTTCATTACCTGCCAATTTCCAGTATATTACCTGGTAAGTTCCAGTTCATTACCAGGCAATTTCCAGCATATTACCAGGTAAGTTCCAGTTAATTACCTGCCAATTTCCAGTATATTACCAGGTAAGTTCCAGTTCATTACCTGTCAATTTCCAGTCTATTACCAGGTAAGTTCCAGTTCATTACCTGTCAATTTCCAGTATATTACCAGGTAAGTTCCAGTTCATTACCTGCCAATTTCCAGTCTATTACCAGGTAAGTTCCAGTTCATTACCTGTCAATTTCCAGTATATTACCAGGTAAGTTCCAGTTCATTACCTGGCAATTTCCAGTATATTACCAGGTAAGTTCCAGTTCATGACCTGCCAATTTCCAGTATATTACCTGGTAAGTTCCAGTTCATTACCTGGCAATTTCCAGTCTATTACCAGGTAAGTTCCAGTTCATTACCTGGCAATTTCCAGTATATTACCAGGTAAGTTCCAGTTCATTACCTGCCAATTTCCAGTATATTACCAGGTAAGTTCCAGTTCATTACCTGGCAATTTCCAGTATATTATCTGGTAAGTTCCAGTTCATTACCTGGCAATTTCCAGTATATTATCTGGTAAGTTCCAGTTCATTACCTGGCAATTTCCAGTATATTATCTGGTAAGTTCCAGTTCATTACCTGGCAATTTCCAGGACATTACGAGGTAAGTTTCAGTTCATTACCTGGCAAATTCCAGTATATTATCTGGTAAGTTCCAGTTCATTACCTGGCAATTTCCAGTATATTATCTGGTAAGTTCCAGTTCATTACCTGGCAATTTCCAGTATATTATCTGGTAAGTTCCAGTTCATTACCTGGCAATTTCCAGGACATTACGAGGTAAGTTTCAGTTCATTACCTGGCAAATTCCAGTATATTATCTGGTAAGTTCCAGTTCATTACCTGCCAATTTCCAGTATATTACCTGGTAAGTTCCAGTTCATTACCTGCCAATTTCCAGTATACGACCTGGTAAGTTCCAGTTCATTACCTGGCAATTTCCAGTACAATACCAGGTAATTTCCAGTTCATTACCTGGCAATTTCCAGGACCTTACGTGGTAAGTTTCATTTCATTACCTGGCAATTTCCAGTATATTACCAGGTAAGTTCCAGTTCATTACCTGGAAATTTCCAGTATATGAGCAGGTAAGTTCCAGTATATTACCTGGCAATTTCCAGTATATTACCAGGAAAGTTCCAGTATGTTACCTGGCAATTTCCAGTTCACCTGGTAAGTTCCAGAACATTGCCTGGCAATTTCCAGTATATTACCAGGTATGTTGCTGTACATTAACTGGCAATTACCATGATATTACCTGGCAATTTCCAGTATATTACCTGGTAAGTTCCAGTATATTAGCTGGCAAATTCCAGTATATTAACAGGTAAGTTCCAGTTCATTTCCTGGTAAGGTACAGAATATTACCGGTCATTTCCAGTGGAGAATCTAAGTTACAGTATATTACCTGGTAAGTTGCAGTTCATTACCTGACAATTTCCAGTATATTACCAGGTAGGTTTCAGTATGTTACCTGGCAAATTCTAGTATATTAACAGGTAATTTCCAGTTCATTACCTGGCAATTTCCAGTATATTACCAGGTAAGTTCCAGTTCATGACCTGCCAATTTCCAGTATATTACCAGGTAAGTTCCAGTTCATTACCTGCCAATTTCCAGTATATTACCTGGTAAGTTCCAGTTAATTACCAGGCAATTTCCAGCATATTACCAGGTAAGTTCCAGTTAATTACCTGCCAATTTCCAGTATATTACCAGGTAAGTTCCAGTTCATTACCTGTCAATTTCCAGTCTATTACCAGGTAAGTTCCAGTTCATTACCTGTCAATTTCCAGTATATTACCAGGTAAGTTCCAGTTCATTACCTGCCAATTTCCAGTCTATTACCAGGTAAGTTCCAGTTCATTACCTGTCAATTTCCAGTATATTACCAGGTAAGTTCCAGTTCATTACCTGCCAATTTCCAGTATATTACCAGGTAAGTTCCAGTTCATTACCTGCCAATTTCCAATATATTACCTGGTAAGTTCCAGTTCATTACCTGGCAACTTCCAGTATATTACCAGTTAAGTTCCAGTTAATTACCTGCCAATTTCCAGTATATTACCAGGTAAGTTCCAGTTCATTACCTGCCAATTTCCAGTATATCATCTGGTAAGTTCCAGTTCATTACCTGGCAATTTCCAGTATATTACCAGGTAAGTTCCAGTTCATTACCTGCCAATTTCCAGTATATTACCTGGTAAGTTCCAGTTCATTACCTGGCAATTTCCAGTCTATTACCAGGTAAGTTCCAGTTCATTACCTGGCAATTTCCAGTCTATTATCAGGTAAGTTCCAGTTCATTACCTGGCAATTTCCAGTATATTACCAGGTAAGTTCCAGTTCATTACCTGCCAATTTCCAGTATATTACCTGGTAAGTTCCAGTTCATTACCAGGCAATTTCCAGTCTATTACCAGGTAAGTTCCAGTTCATTACCTGGCAATTTCCAGTCTATTACCAGGTAAGTTCCAGTTCATTACCTGCCAATTTCCAGTATATTACCTGGTAAGTTCCAGTTCATTACCAGGCAATTTCCAGCATATTACCAGGTAAGTTCCAGTTCATTACCTGACAATTTCCAGTATATTACCAGGTAGGTTTCAGTATGTTACCTGGCAAATTCTAGTATATTAACAGGTAATTTCCAGTTCATTACCTGGCAATTTCCAGTATATTACCAGGTAAGTTCCAGTTCATGACCTGCCAATTTCCAGTATATTACCAGGTAAGTTCCAGTTCATTACCTGCCAATTTCCAGTATATTACCTGGTAAGTTCCAGTTCATTACCAGGCAATTTCCAGCATATTACCAGGTAAGTTCCAGTTCATTACCTGCCAATTTCCAGTATATTACCTGGTAAGTTCCAGTTCATTACCAGGCAATTTCCAGCATATTACCAGGTAAGTTCCAGTTCATTACCTGCCAATTTCCAGTATATTACCTGGTAAGTTCCAGTTCATTACCAGGCAATTTCCAGTATATTACCAGGTAAGTTCCAGTTCATTACCTGCCAATTTCCAGTATATTACCTGGTAAGTTCCAGTTCATTACCAGGCAATTTCCAGCATATTACCAGGTAAGTTCCAGTTCATTACCTGCCAATTTCCAGTATATTACCAGGTAAGTTCCAGTTAATTACCTGCCAATTTCCAGTATATTACCAGGTAAGTTCCAGTTCATTACCTGTCAATTTCCAGTCTATTACCAGGTAAGTTCCAGTTCATTACCTGTCAATTTCCAGTATATTACCAGGTAAGTTCCAGTTAATTACCTGCCAATTTCCAGTATATTACCAGGTAAGTTCCAGTTCATTACCTGTCAATTTCCAGTCTATTACCAGGTAAGTTCCAGTTCATTACCTGTCAATTTCCAGTCTATTACCAGGTAAGTTCCAGTTCATTACCTGCCAATTTCCAGTCTATTACCAGGTAAGTTCCAGTTCATTACCTGTCAATTTCCAGTATATTACCAGGTAAGTTCCAGTTCATTACCTGCCAATTTCCAGTATATTACCAGGTAAGTTCCAGTTCATTACCTGCCAATTTCCAATATATTACCTGGTAAGTTCCAGTTCATTACCTGGCAACTTCCAGTATATTACCAGTTAAGTTCCAGTTAATTACCTGCCAATTTCCAGTATATTACCAGGTAAGTTCCAGTTCATTACCTGCCAATTTCCAGTATATCATCTGGTAAGTTCCAGTTCATTACCTGGCAATTTCCAGTCTATTACCAGGTAAGTTCCAGTTCATTACCTGGCAATTTCCGGTCTATTACCAGGTAAGTTCCAGTTCATGACCTGCCAATTTCCAGTATATTACCAGGTAAGTTCCAGTTCATTACCTGCCAATTTCCAGTATATTACCTGGTAAGTTCCAGTTCATTACCAGGCAATTTCCAGCATATTACCAGGTAAGTTCCAGTTAATTACCTGCCAATTTCCAGTATATTACCAGGTAAGTTCCAGTTCATTACCTGGCAATTTCCAGTATATTATCTGGTAAGTTCCAGTTCATTACCTGGCAATTTCCAGTATATTATCTGGCAAGTTCCAGTTCATTACATGGCAATTTCCAGTATATTACCTGGTATGTTCCAGTTCATTACCTGCCAATTTCCAGTATATTACCTGGTAAGTTCCAGTTCATTACCTGCCAATTTCCAGTATATTACCTGGTAAGTTCCAGTTCATTACCTGGCAATTTCCAGGACATTACGAGGTAAGTTTCAGTTCATTACCTGGCAAATTCCAGTATATTATCTGGTAAGTTCCAGTTCATTACCTGCCAATTTCAAGTATACTACCTGGTAAGTTCCAGTTCATTACCTGCCAATTTCCAGTATACGACCTGGTAAGTTCCAGTTCATTACCTGGCAATTTCCAGTACAATACCAGGTAATTTCCAGTTCATTACCTGGCAATTTCCAGGACCTTACGTGGTAAGTTTCATTTCATTACCTGGCAATTTCCAGTATATTACCAGGTAAGTTCCAGTTCATTACCTGGAAATTTCCAGTATATGAGCAGGTAAGTTCCAGTATATTACCTGGCAATTTCCAGTATATTACCAGGAAAGTTCCAGTATGTTACCTGGCAATTTCCAGTTCACCTGGTAAGTTCCAGAACATTGCCTGGCAATTTCCAGTATATTACCAGGTATGTTGCTGTACATTAACTGGCAATTACCATGATATTACCTGGCAATTTCCAGTATATTACCTGGTGAGTTCCAGTATATTAGCTGGCAAATTCCAGTATATTAACAGGTAAGTTCCAGTTCATTTCCTGGTAAGGTACAGAATATTACCGGTCATTTCCAGTGGAGAATCTAAGTTACAGTATATTACCTGGTAAGTTGCAGTTCATTACCTGACAATTTCCAGTATATTACCAGGTAGGTTTCAGTATGTTACCTGGCAAATTCTAATATATTAACAGGTAATTTCCAGTTCATTACCTGGCAATTTCCAGTATATTATCTGGTAAGTTCCAGTTCATTACCTGGCAATTTCCAGTATATTACCTGGTACGTCCCAGTTCATTACCTGGCAATTTCCAGTATATTATCTGGTAAGTTCCAGTTCACTACCTGCCAATTTCCAGTATACTACCTGGTAAGTTCCAGTTCATTACCTGGCAATTTCCAGGACATTACCAGGTAAGTTCCAGTTCATTACCTGGCAATTTCCAGGACATTACGAGGTAAGTTTCAGTTCATTACCTGGCAATTTCCAGTATATTACCAGGTAAGTTCCAGTTCATTACCTGGAAATTTCCAGTATATGAGCAGGTAAGTTCCAGTATATTACCTGGCAGTTTCCAGTATATTACCAGGAAAGTTCCAGTATGTTACCTGGCAATTTCCAGTTCACCTGGTAAGTTCCAGAACATTGCCTGGCAATTTCCAGTATATTACCAGGTATGTTGCTGTACATTAACTGGCAATTACCATTATATTACCTGGCAATTTCCAGAATATTGCCAGGTAAGTTCCAGTTCATTTCGTGGCAATGTCCAGTATATTACCGGTCATTTCCAGTGGAGAATCTAAGTTACAGTATATTACCTGGTAAGTTGCAGTTCATTCCCTGGCAAATTCCAGTATATTAACAGGTAATTTCCAGTTCATTACCTGGCAATTTCCAGTATATTATCTGGTAAGTTCCAGTTCATTACCTGGCAATTTCCAGTATATTACCTGGTAAGTTCCAGTTCATTACCTGGCAATTTCCAGTATATTATCTGGTAAGTTCCAGTTCATTACCTGGCATTTTCCAGTACATTACGAGGTAAGTTTCAGTTCATTACCTGGCAATTTCCAGTATATTATCTGGTAAGTTCCAGTTCATTACCTGGCATTTTCCAGTACATTACCAAGTAAGTTCCAGTTCATTACCTGGCAATTTCCAGTATATGAGCAGGTAAGTTCCAGTATATTACCTGGCAATTTCCAGTATATTACCAGGAAAGTTCCTGTTCATTTCCTGGCAATGTCCAGTATATTACCTGGTAAGTTCCAGTATATTAGCTGGCAAATTCCAGTATATTAACAGGTAAGTTCCAGTTCATTTCCTGGTAAGGTACAGTATATTACCGGTCATTTCCAGTGGAGAATCTAAGTTACAGTATATTACCTGGTAAGTTGCAGTTCATTACCTGACAATTTCCAGTATATTACCAGGTAGGTTTCAGTATGTTACCTGGCAAATTCCAGTATATTAACAGGTAATTTCCAGTTCATTACCTGGCAATTTCCAGTATCAAACCAGGTAAGTTCCAGTATGTTACCTGGCAAATTCCAGTATACTACCTGGTAAGTTCCAGTTCATTACCTGCCAATTTCCAGGACATTACGAGGTAAGTTTCAGTTCATTACCTGGCAATTTCCAGTATATTACCAGGTATGTTGCTGTACATTAACTGGCAATTACCATTATATTACCTGGCAATTTCCAGAATATTGCCAGGTAAGTTCCAGTTAATGTCGTGGCAATGTCCAGTATGTTACCTGGCAAATTCCAGTATATTAACAGGTAATTTCCAGTTCATTACCTGGCAATTTCCAGTATATTATCTGGTAAGTTCCAGTTCATTACCTGGCAATTTCCAGTATATTAGCTGGCAAATTCCAGTATATTAACAGGTAAGTTCCAGTTCATTTCCTGGTAAGGTACAGTATATTACCGGTCATTTCCAGTGGAGAATCTAAGTTACAGTATATTACCTGGTAAGTTGCAGTTCATTACCTGACAATTTCCAGTATATTACCAGGTAGGTTTCAGTATGTTACCTGGCAAATTCCAGTATATTAACAGGTAATTTCCAGTTCATTACCTGGCAATTTCCAGTATCAAACCAGGTAAGTTCCAGTATGTTACCTGGCAAATTCCAGTATACTACCTGGTAAGTTCCAGTTCATTACCTGCCAATTTCCAGGACATTACGAGGTAAGTTTCAGTTCATTACCTGGCAATTTCCAGTATATTACCAGGTATGTTGCTGTACATTAACTGGCAATTACCATTATATTACCTGGCAATTTCCAGAATATTGCCAGGTAAGTTCCAGTTAATGTCGTGGCAATGTCCAGTATGTTACCTGGCAAATTCCAGTATATTAACAGGTAATTTCCAGTTCATTACCTGGCAATTTCCAGTATATTATCTGGTAAGTTCCAGTTCATTTCCTGGCAATTTCCAGTATATTAGCTGGTAAGTTCCAGTTCATTACCTGCCAATTTCCAGTATACTACCTGGTAAGTTCCAGTTCATTACCTGGCAATTTCCAGGACATTACGAGGTAAGTTTCAGTTCATTACCTGGAAATTTCCAGTATATTACCTGGTAAGTTCCAGTTCATTACCTGGCATTTTCCAGTACATTACCAGGTAAGTTCCAGTTCATTACCTGGCAATTTCCAGTATATGAGCAGGTAAGTTCCAGTATATTACCTGCCAATTTCCAGTATATTATCTGGTAAGTTCCAGTTCATTACCTGGCAATTTCCAGTCCATTACCAGGTAAGTTCCAGTTCATTACCTGGCAATTTCCAGGACATTACGAGGTAAGTTTCAGTTCATTACCTGGCAATTTCCAGTATATTACCAGGTAAGTTCCAGTTGATTACCTGGAAATTTCCAGGATATGAGCAGGTAAGTTCCAGTATATTACCTGGCAATTTCCAGTATATTACCAGGTAAGTTCCAGTATATTACCTGGCAATTTCCAGTATATTACCAGGAAAGTTCCAGTATGTTACCTGGCAATTTCCAGTTCACCTGGTAAGTTCCAGAACATTGCCTGGCAATTTCCAGTATATTACCAGGTATGTTGCTGTACATTAACTGGCAATTACCATTATATTACCTGGCAATTTCCAGAATATTACCAGGTAAGTTCCAGTTCATTTCCTGGCAATGTCCAGTATATTAACAGGTAAGTTCCAGTTCATTTCCTGGTAAGGTACAGTATATTACCGGTCATTTCCAGTGGAGAATCTAAGTTACAGTATATTACCTGGTAAGTTGCAGTTCATTACCTGACAATTTCCAGTATATTACCAGGTAGGTTTCAGTATGTTACCTGGCAAATTCCAGTATATTAACAGGTAATTTCCAGTTCATTACCTGGCAATTTCCAGTATCATACCAGGTAAGTTCCAGTATGTTACCTGGCAAATTCCAGGATATTACCTTGCAAGTTCCAGTTCATTACCTGGCAATTTCCAGTATATTACCAGGTAAGTTACAGTATGTTATCTGGCAAATTCCAGTATATTACCAGGTAAGTTCCTGTTCATTGCCTGGCAATTTCCAGAATATTACCAGGTAAGTTCCAGTTCATTTCCTGGCAATTTCCAGTATATTACCAGGTAAGTTCCAGTATTTTTCCATGGCAATTTCCGGTAAATTACCTGGTAGGTTCGAGTGCATTACCTGGCAATTTCCAGTATATTACCTGGTAAGTTCCAGTTCATGACCTGGCAATTTCCAGTGTATTAACAGGTAATTTCCAGTTCATTACCTGGCAATTTCCAGTATATTACCAGGTAAGTTCCAGTGTGTTACCTGGCTAATACCAGTTTATTACCAGGTAACTTCCAGTTCATTACCTGGCAATTTCCAGTATATTAACAGGTAAGTTCCAGTTCATTACCTGGCAATTTCCAGGATATTACCAGGTAAGTTGCAGTATGTTACCTGGCAAATTCCAGTATATTACCAGGTAAGTTCCAGTTCATTACCTGGCAATTTCCAGTATATTAACAGGTAAGTTCCAGTTCATTTCCTGGTAAGGTACAGTATATTACCGGTCATTTCCAGTGGAGAATCTAAGTTACAGTATATTACCTGGTAAGTTGCAGTTCATTACCTGACAATTTCCAGTATATTACCAGGTAGGTTTCAGTATGTTACCTGGCAAATTCCAGTATATTAACAGGTAATTTCCAGTTCATTACCTGGCAATTTCCAGTATCATACCAGGTAAGTTCCAGTATGTTACCTGGCAAATTCCAGGATATTACCTTGCAAGTTCCAGTTCATTACCTGGCAATTTCCAGTATATTACCAGGTAAGTTACAGTATGTTATCTGGCAAATTCCAGTATATTACCAGGTAAGTTCCTGTTCATTGCCTGGCAATTTCCAGAATATTACCAGGTAAGTTCCAGTTCATTTCCTGGCAATTTCCAGTATATTACCAGGTAAGTTCCAGTATTTTTCCATGGCAATTTCCGGTAAATTACCTGGTAGGTTCGAGTGCATTACCTGGCAATTTCCAGTATATTACCTGGTAAGTTCCAGTTCATGACCTGGCAATTTCCAGTGTATTAACAGGTAATTTCCAGTTCATTACCTGGCAATTTCCAGTATATTACCAGGTAAGTTCCAGTGTGTTACCTGGCTAATACCAGTTTATTACCAGGTAACTTCCAGTTCATTACCTGGCAATTTCCAGTATATTAACAGGTAAGTTCCAGTTCATTACCTGGCAATTTCCAGGATATTACCAGGTAAGTTGCAGTATGTTACCTGGCAAATTCCAGTATATTACCAGGTAAGTTCCAGTTCATTACCTGGCAATTTCCAGTATATTAACAGGTAAGTTCCAGTTCATTACCTGGCAATTTCCAATATATTGCCAGGCAATTTCCAGTTTCTCACCTGGTAAGTTCCAGTTCATTACCTGGCATTTTCCAGTATATTACCAGGTAAGTTCCAGTTCATTCCCTTGCAATTTCTAGTATATTACCAGGTAAGTTCCAGTTCATTACCTGGCAATTTGCAGTATATTACCAGGTAAGTTCCAGTTGATTGCCTGGCAATTTCCAGTACATTACGAGGTAAGATCCAGTTCATTACCTGGCAATTTCCAGTATATTACCAGGTAAGTTCCAGTTCATTACCTGGAAATTTCCAGTTCACCTGGTAAGTTCCAGTACATTGCCTGGCAAGTTCCATTTTATTACCTGGCAATTTCCAGTATATTACCTCGCAATTTCCAGTATATTATCTCGTTAGTTCCGTTATATTACCTGGCAAATTCCAGTATATTATTTGGTACGTTCCAGTATATTAACTGGCAATTTCCAGTATATTACCTCGTAAGTGACAGTATATTACCTGGCAAATTCCAGTATATAACCTGGTAAGTTCCAGTAAATTAATTGGCAATCCCCAGTATGTTACCTCGAAAGTTCCAGTTCATTACCTGGCAATTTCCAGTATATTACCAGGTAAGTTCCAGTATGTTATCTGGCAAATTCCAGTATATTACCAGGTAAGTTCCAGTTCATTACCTTGCACGTTACAGTGCATTGCCTGGCAAATTCCAGTATATAACCTGATAAGTTACAGTATATTACCTGGCAAATTCCAGTACATTATCTGGTAAGTTCCAGTATATTAACTGGTAAGTCCCAGCAAATAACTTGGCAATTCCCAGTATATTACCAGGTAGGTTCCAGTTCATTTCCTGGCAATTTCCAGTATATTAGCAGGTAGGTTCCAGTTCATTTCCTGGCAATTTCCAGTATATTACCAGGTAGGTTCCAGTTCATTTCCTGGCAATTTCCAGTATATTACAAGGTATGTTCCAGTACGTTACCTGGCAAATTCCAGGATATTACCAGGTAAGTTCCAGTTCATTACATGGCAATTTCCAGTATATTACCAGGTACGTTCCAGTTCATTACCTGGCAATTTCCAGTATATTACCTGGTAAGTTACACTATATTACCTGTCATTTCCAGTAGACAACCAGGTAAGTTACAGTATATTACCTGGTAAGTTCCAGTTCATTACCTGGCAATTTCCAGCACATTACGAGGTAAATTCCAGTTCATTACCTGGCAATTTCCAGTATATTACCAGTTAAGTTCCAGTTCATTACCTGGAAATTTCCAGTATATGAGCAGGAAAGTTCCAGTATATTACCTGGCAATTTCCAGTATATTACCAGGTAACTTCCAGGATGTTACCTGGCTATTTCCAGTTCACCTGGTAAGTTCCAGAACATTGCCTGGCAATTTCCAGTATATTACCAGGTATGTTGCTGTACATTAACTGGCAATTACCATTATATTACCTGGTAAGTTCTAGTATATTATGTGGCAATTTCCATTTTATTACCTGGCAATTTCCAGAATATTACCAGGTAATTTCCAGTTCATTTCCTGGCAATTTCCAGTATATTACCAGGAAAGTTCCAGTATATTAGCGGGCAAATTCCAGTATATTAACAGATAAGTTCCAGTTCATTACCTGGTAAGGTCCAGTATATTACCTGTCATTTCCAGTGGAGAACCTGTTAAGTTACAGTATATTACCTGGTAAGTTGCAGTTCATTACCTGACAATTTCCAGTATATTACCAGGTAGGTTTCAGTATGTTACCTGGCAAATTCCAGTATATTAACAGTTAATTTCCAGTTCATTACCTGGCACTTTCCAGTATAATACCTGGTAAGTTCCAGTATGTGACCTGGCAACTTCCAGTTTCTTACATGGTAAGTTCCAGTTCATTACCTGGCAATTCCCAGCATATTATCTTGTAAGTTCCAGTTCATTACCTGGCAATTTCCAGTATATTACCAGGTAAGTTACAGTATGTTATCTGGCAAATTCCAGTATATTACCAGGTAAGTTCCTGTTCATTACCTGGCAATTTCCAGAATATTACCAGGTAAGTTCCAGTTCATTTCCCGGCAATTTCCAGTATATAACCAGGTAAGTTGCAGTATGTTATCTGGCAAATTCCAGTATATTACCAGGTAAGTTCCTGTTCATTACCTGGCAAATTCCAGTATATTACCAGGTAAATTCGTGCTCATTACCTGGCAATTTCCAGAATATTACGAGGTAAGTTCCTGTATGTTACCTGGCAATTTCCAGTAAATTACCTGGTAAGTTCCAGTGCATTACCTGGCAATTTCCAGTATATTACCTGGTAAGTTCCAGTTCATTACCTGGCAATTTCCAGTATATTACCAGGTAAGTTCCAGTGTGTTACCTGGCAAATACCAGTATATTACCAGGTAAGTTCCAGTTCATTACCTGGCAATTTCCAGTATATTAACAGGTAAGTTCCAGTTCATTACCTGGCAATTTCCAGTATATTAACAGGTAAGTTCCAGTTCATTACCTGGCAATTTCCAGTATATTACCAGGTAAGTTCCAGTGTGTTACCTGGTGAATACCAGTATATTACCAGGTAAGTTCCAGTTCATTACCTGGCAATTTCCAGTACCTTACGAGGTAAGATCCAGTTCATTACCTGGCAATTTCCAGTATATTAACAGGTAAGTTCCAGTTCATTACCTGGCAATTTCCAGTATATTACCAGGTAAGTTCCAGTTCATTACCTGGCAATTTCCAGTACCTTACGAGGTAAGATCCAGTTCATTACCTGGCAATTTCCAGTATATTACCAGGTAAGTTCCAGTTCATTACCTGGCAATTTCCAGTATATTACCAGGTAAGTTACAGTATGTTATCTGGCAAATTCCAGTATATTACCAGGTAAGTTCCTGTTCATTACCTGGCAATTTCCAGAATATTACCAGGTAAGTTCCAGTTCATTTCCCGGCAATTTCCAGTATATAACCAGGTAAGTTGCAGTATGTTATCTGGCAAATTCCAGTATATTACCAGGTAAGTTCCTGTTCATTACCTGGCAAATTCCAGTATATTACCAGGTAAGTTCGTGCTCATTACCTGGCAATTTCCAGAATATTACCAGGTAAGTTCCTGTATGTTACCTGGCAATTTCCAGTAAATTAACTGGTAAGTTCCAGTGCATTACCTGGCAATTTCCAGTATATTACCTGGTAAGTTCCAGTTCATTACCTGGCAATTTCCAGTATATTACCAGGTAAGTTCCAGTGTGTTACCTGGCAAATACCAGTATATTACCAGGTAAGTTCCAGTTCATTACCTGGCAATTTCCAGTATATTAACAGGTAAGTTCCAGTTCATTACCTGGCAATTTCCAGTATAATAACAGGTAAGTTCCAGTTCATTACCTGGCAATTTCCAGTATATTACCAGGTAAGTTCCAGTGTGTTACCTGGTGAATACCAGTATATTACCAGGTAAGTTCCAGTTCATTACCTGGCAATTTCCAGTACCTTACGAGGTAAGATCCAGTTCATTACCTGGCAATTTCCAGTATATTAACAGGTAAGTTCCAGTTCATTACCTGGCACTTTCCAGTATATTACCAGGTAAGTTCCAGTGTGTTACCTGGTGAATACCAGTATATTACCAGGTAAGTTCCAGTTCATTACCTGGCAATTTCCAGTACCTTACGAGGTAAGATCCAGTTCATTACCTGGCAATTTCCAGTATATTACCAGGTAAGTTCCAGTTCATTACCTGGCAATTTCCAGTACCTTACGAGGTAAGATCCAGTTCATTACCTGGCAATTTCCAGTATATTACCAGGTAAGTTCCAGTTCATTACCTGGCAATTTCCAGTACCTTACGAGGTAAGATCCAGTTCATTACCTGGCAATTTCCAGTATATTACCAGGTAAGTTCCAGTTCATTACCTGGCAATTTCCAGTACCTTACGAGGTAAGTTCCAGTTCCTTACCTGGCAATTTCCAGTATATTAACAGGTAAGTTCCAGTTCATTACCTGGCAATTTCCAGTATATTACCAGGTAAGTTCCAGTGTGTTACCTGGTGAATACCAGTATATTACCAGGTAAGTTCCAGTTCATTACCTGGCAATTTCCAGTATATTACCAGGTAAGTTCCAGTTCATTACCTGGAAATTTCCAGTATATGAGCAGGTAAGTTCCAGTATATTACCTGGCAATTTCCAGTATATTACCAGGTAAGTTCCAGTATTTTACCTGGCAATTTCCAGTTCACCTGGTAAGTTCCAGGACATTACCTGGCAATTTCCATTTTATTACCTCGCAATTTCCAGTATATTATCTCGTTAGTTCCAGTATATTACCTGGCAAATTCCAGTATATTACATTGTAAGTTACAGGATATTACCTGGCAAATTCCAGCAGATAACCTGATAAGTTACAGTATATTACCTGGCAAATTCCAGTACATTATTTGGTACGTTCCAGTATATTAACTGGCAATTTCCAGTATATTACCTCGTAAGTGACAGTATATTACCTGGCAAATTCCAGTATATAACCTGGTAAGTTCCAGTAAATTTCTTGGCAATCCCCAGTATGTTACCTCGAAAGTTCCAGTTTATTACCTGGCAATTTCCAGTATATTACCAGGTAAGTTCCAGTTCATTGCCTGGCAATTTCCAGTATATTACCAGGTAAGTTCCAGTATGTTACCAGGTAAGTTCCAGTTCATTACCTTGCAAGTTACAGTACATTGCCTGGTAAATTCCAGTATATAACCTGATAAGTTACTGTATATTACCTGGCATGTTCCAGTATATTAACTGATAAGTTCCAGTAAATATCTTGGCAATTCCCAGTATATTACCTGGAACGTTCCAGTATATTACCTGGCAATTTCCAGTATATTACCAGGTAAGTTGCAGTATGTTACCTGGCAAGTTCCAGTATATTACCAGGTAAGTTCCTGTTCATTACCTGGCAATTTCCAGTATATTACCAGGTAAGTTCCTGTTCATTACCTGGCAATTTCCAGAATATTACCAGGTAAGTTCCAGTTCATTTCCCGGCAATTTCCAGTATATAACCAGGTAAGTTACAGTATGTTATCTGGCAAATTCCAGTATATTACCAGGTAAGTTCCTGTTCATTGCCTGGCAATTTCCAGTATATTACCAGGTAAGTTACAGTATGTTATCTGGCAATTTCCAGAATATTACCAGGTAAGTTCCAGTTCATTTCCCGGCAATTTCCAGTATAAAACCAGGTAAGTTGCAGTATGTTATCTGGCAAACTCCAGTATATGAGCAGGTAAGTTCCAGTATATTACCTGGCAATTTCCAGTATATTACCAGGTAAGTTCCAGTATGTTACCTGGCAATTTCCAGTTCACCTGGTACGTTCCAGAACATTGCCTGGCAATTTCCAGTATATTACCCGGTATGTTGCTGTACATTAACTGGCAACTACCATTATATTACCTGGTAAGTTCTAGTATATTACCTAGCAATTTCCATTTTATTACCTGGCAATTTCCAGAATATTACCAGGTAAGTTCCAGTTCATTTCCTGGCAATTTCCAGTATATTACCAGGTAAGTTCCAGTATATTAGCTGGCAAATTCCAGTTTATTAACAGATATGTTCCAGTTCATTACCTGGTAAGGTCCAGTATATTACCTGTCATTTCCAGTGGAGAACCTGTTAAGTCACAGTATATTACCTGGTAAGTTGCAGTTCATTACCTGACAATTTCCAGTATATTACCAGGTAGGTTTCAGTATGTTACCTGGCAAATTCCAGTATATTAACAGTTAATTTCCAGTTCATTACCTGGCAATTTCCAGTATAATACCTGGTAAGTTCCAGTATGTTACCTGGCAATTTCCAGTATATTACCAGGTAAGTTACAGTATGTTATCTGGCAAATTCCAGTATATTAACAGTTAATTTCCAGTTCATTACCTGCCAATTCCCAGTATATTACCAGGTAAGTTCCTGTTCATTACCTGGCAATTTCCAGTATATTACCAGGTAAGTTACAGTATGTTATCTGGCAATTTCCAGAATATTACCAGGTAAGTTCCAGTTCATTTCCCGGCAATTTCCAGTATATAACCAGGTAAGTTACAGTATGTTATCTGGCAAATTCCAGTATATTACCAGGTAAGTTCCTGTTCATTGCCTGGCAATTTCCAGTATATTACCAGGTAAGTTACAGTATGTTATCTGGCAATTTCCAGAATATTACCAGGTAAGTTCCAGTTCATTTCCCGGCAATTTCCAGTATAAAACCAGGTAAGTTGCAGTATGTTATCTGGCAAATTCCAGTATATGAGCAGGTAAGTTCCAGTATATTACCTGGCAATTTCCAGTATATTACCAGGTAAGTTCCAGTATGTTACCTGGCAATTTCCAGTTCACCTGGTACGTTCCAGAACATTGCCTGGCAATTTCCAGTATATTACCTGGTATGTTGCTGTACATTAACTGGCAACTACCATTATATTACATGGTAAGTTCTAGTATATTACCTAGCAATTTCCATTTTATTACCTGGCAATTTCCAGAATATTACCAGGTAAGTTCCAGTTCATTTCCAGGCAATTTCCTGTATATTACCAGGTAAGTTCCAGTATATTAGCTGGCAAATTCCAGTATATTAACAGTTAATTTCCAGTTCATTACCTGGCAATTTCCAGTATAATACCTGGTAAGTTCCAGTATGTTACCTGGCAAATTCCAGTTTGTTACCTGGTAAGTTCCAGTTCATTACCTGCCAATTCCCAGTATATTACCAGGTAAGTTCCTGTTCATTACCTGGCAATTTCCAGTATATTACCAGGTAAGTTACAGTATGTTATCTGGCAATTTCCAGAATATTACCAGGTAAGTTCCAGTTCATTTCCCGGCAATTTCCAGTATATAACCAGGTAAGTTACAGTATATTAGCTGGCAAATTCCAGTATATTAACAGATAAGTTCCAGTTCATTACCTGGTAAGGTACAGTATATTACCTGGTAAGTTGCAGTTCATTACCTGACAATTTCCAGTATATTACCAGGTAGGTTTCAGTATGTTACCTGGCAAATTCCAGTATATTAACAGTTAATTTCCAGTTCATTACCTGGCAATTTCCAGTATAATACCTGGTAAGTTCCAGTATGTTATCAGGCAAATTCCAGTATATTACCAGGTAAGTTCCTGTTCATTACCTGGCAATTTCCAGAATATTACCAGGTAAGTTTCAGTTCATTTCCCGGCAATTTCCAGTATATAACCAGGTAAGTTGCAGTATGTTATCTGTCAAATTCCAGTATATTACCTGGTAAGTTCCTGTTCATTACCTGGCAAATTCCAGTATATTTCCAGGTAAGTTCCTGTTCATTACCTGGCAATTTCCAGAATATTACCAGGTAAGTTCCAGTTCATTTCCTGGCAATTTCCAGGATGTTACCTGGCAAATTCCAGTAAATTACCTGGTATGTTCCAGTGCATTACATGGCAATTTCCTGTATATTACCTGGTAAGTTCCAGTTCATTACCTGGCAATTTCCAGTATATTACCAGGTAAGTTCCAGTGTGTTACCTGGCAAATACCAGAATATTACCAGGTAAGTTCCTGTTCATTACCTGGCAATTTCCAGAATATTACCAGGTAAGTTCCAGTTCATTTCCTGGCAATTTCCAGGATGTTACCTGGCAATTTCCAGTAAATTACCTGGTATGTTCCAGTGCATTACATGGCAATTTCCTGTATATTACCTGGTAAGTTCCAGTTCATTACCTGGCAATTTCCAGTATATTACCAGGTAAGTTCCAGTTTGTTACCTGGCAAATACCAGAATATTACCAGGTAAGTTCCAGTTCATTACCTGGCAATTTCCAGTATATTACCAGGTAAGTTGCAGTATGTTACCTGGCAAATTCCAGTATATTACCAGGTAAGTTCCAGTTCATTACCTGGCAATTTCCAGTTTATTAACAGGTAAGTTCCAGTTCATTACCTGGCAATATCCAGTATATTACCAGGTAAGTTCCTGTTCATTACCTGGCAATTTCCAGAATATTACCAGGTAAGTTCCAGTTCATTTCCTGGCAATTTCCAGTAAATAACCAGGTAAGTTGCAGTATGTTATCTGTCAAATTCCAGTATATTACCAGGTAAGTTCCTGTTCATTACCTGGCAAATTCCAGTATATTTCCAGGTAAGTTCCTGTTCATTACCTGGCAATTTCCAGAATATTACCAGGTAAGTTCCAGTTCATTTCCTGGCAATTTCCAGTATGTTACCTGGCAATTTCCAGTAAATTACCTGGTATGTTCCAGTGCATTACCTGGCAATTTCCAGTATATTACCTGGTAAGTTCCAGTGTGTTACCTGGCAAATACCAGAATATTACCAGGCAAGTTCCAGTTAATTACCTGGCAATTTCCAGTATATTAACAGGTAAGTTCCAGTTCATTACCTGGCAATTTCCAGTATATTACCAGGTAAGTTGCAGTATGTTACCTGGCAAGTTCCAGTATATTACCAGGTAAGTTCCTGTTCATTACCTGGCAATTTCCAGTATATTACCAGGTAAGTTGCAGTATGTTACCTGGCAAATTCCAGTATATTTCCAGGTAAGTTCCTGTTCATTACCTGGCAATTTCCAGAATATTACCAGGTAAGTTCCAGTTCATTTCCTGGCAATTTCCAGTATGTTACCTGGCAATTTCCAGTAAATTACCTGGTATGTTCCAGTGCATTACCTGGCAATTTCCAGTATATTACCTGGTAAGTTCCAGTGTGTTACCTGGCAAATACCAGAATATTACCAGGCAAGTTCCAGTTAATTACCTGGCAATTTCCAGTATATTAACAGGTAAGTTCCAGTTCATTACCTGGCAATTTCCAGTATATTACCAGGTAAGTTGCAGTATGTTACCTGGCAAGTTCCAGTATATTACCAGGTAAGTTCCTGTTCATTACCTGGCAATTTCCAGTATATTACCAGGTAAGTTACAGTATGTTATCTGGCAATTTCCAGAATATTACCAGGTAATTTCCAGTTCATTTCCCGGCAATTTCCAGTATATAACCAGGTAAGTTACAGTATGTTATCTGGCAAATTCCAGTATATTACCAGGTAAGTTCCTGTTCATTGCCTGGCAATTTCCAGTATATTACCAGGTAAGTTACAGTATGTTATCTGGCAATTTCCAGAATATTACCAGGTAAGTTCCAGTTCATTTCCCGGCAATTTCCAGTATAAAACCAGGTAAGTTGCAGTATGTTATCTGGCAAATTCCAGTATATGAGCAGGTAAGTTCCAGTATATTACCTGGCAATTTCCAGTATATTACCAGGTAAGTTCCAGTATGTTACCTGGCAATTTCCAGTTCACCTGGTACGTTCCAGAACATTGCCTGGCAATTTCCAGTATATTACCCGGTATGTTGCTGTACATTAACTGGCAACTACCATTATATTACCTGGTAAGTTCTAGTATATTACCTAGCAATTTCCATTTTAGTACCTGGCAATTTCCAGAATATTACCAGGTAAGTTCCAGTTCATTTCCTGGCAATTTCCAGTATATTACCAGGTAAGTTCCAGTATATTAGCTGGCAAATTCCAGTATATTAACAGATAAGTTCCAGTTCATTACCTGGTAAGGTCCAGTATATTACCTGTCATTTCCAGTGGAGAACCTGTTAAGTCACAGTATATTACCTGGTAAGTTGCAGTTCATTACCTGACAATTTCCAGTATATTACCAGGTAGGTTTCAGTATGTTACCTGGCAAATTCCAGTATATTAACAGTTAATTTCCAGTTCATTACCTGGCAATTTCCAGTATAATACCTGGTAAGTTCCAGTATGTTATCTGGCAAATTCCAGTATATTACCAGGTAAGTTCCTGTTCATTACCTGGCAATTTCCAGAATATTACCAGGTAAGTTCCAGTTCATTTCCCGGCAATTTCCAGTATATAACCAGGTAAGTTGCAGTATGTTATCTGTCAAATTCCAGTATATTACCAGGTAAGTTCCTGTTCATTACCTGGCAAATTCCAGTATATTTCCAGGTAAGTTCCTGTTCATTACCTGGCAATTTCCAGAATATTACCAGGTAAGTTCCAGTTCATTTCCTGGCAATTTCCAGGATGTTACCTGGCAATTTCCAGTAAATTACCTGGTATGTTCCAGTGCATTACATGGCAATTTCCTGTATATTACCTGGTAAGTTCCAGTTCATTACCTGGCAATTTCCAGTATATTACCAGGTAAGTTCCCGTGTGTTACCTGGCAAATACCAGAATATTACCAGGTAAGTTCCAGTTCATTACCTGGCAATTTCCAGTATATTAACAGGGAAGTTCCAGTTCATTACCTGGCAATTTCCAGTATATTACCAGGTAAGTTGCAGTATGTTACCTGGCAAATTCCAGTATATTACCAGGTAAGTTCCAGTTCATTACCTGGCAATTTCCAGTTTATTAACAGGTAAGTTCCAGTTCATTACCTGGCAATTTCCAGTATATTACCAGGTAAGTTCCTGTTCATTACCTGGCTATTTCCAGAATATTACCAGGTAAGTTCCAGTTCATTTCCCGGCAATTTCCAGTAAATAACCAGGTAAGTTGCAGTATGTTATCTGTCAAATTCCAGTATATTACCAGGTAAGTTCCTGTTCATTACCTGGCAAATTCCAGTATATTTCCAGGTAAGTTCCTGTTCATTACCTGGCAATTTCCAGAATATTACCAGGTAAGTTCCAGTTCATTTCCTGGCAATTTCCAGTATGTTACCTGGCAATTTCCAGTAAATTACCTGGTATGTTCCAGTGCATTACCTGGCAATTTCCAGTATATTACATGATAAGTTCCAGTTCATTACCTGGCAATTTCCAGTGAATTAACAGGTAAGTACCAGTTCATTACCTGGCAATTTCCAGTATATTACCAGGTAAGTTCCAGTGTGTTACCTGGCAAATACCAGAATATTACCAGGCAAGTTCCAGTTCATTACCTGGCAATTTCCAGTATATTAACAGGTAAGTTCCAGTTCATTACCTGGCAATTTCCAGTATATTACCAGGTAAGTTGCAGTATGTTACCTGGCAAGTTCCAGTATATTAACAGGTAAGTTCCAGTTCATTACCTGGCAATTTCCAGTATATTACCAGGTAAGTTCCAGTTCATTACCTGGCAATTTCCAGTACCGTACGAGGTAAGATCCAGTTCATTACCTGGCAATTTCCAGTATATTACCAGGTAAGTTCCAGTTCATTACCTGGAGATTTCCAGTATATGAGCAGGTAAGTTCCAGTATATTACCTGGCAATTTCCAGTATATTACCAGGTAAGTTCCAGTATGTTACCTGGCAATTTCCAGTTCACCTGGTAAGTTCCAGAACATTGCCTGGAAATTTCCAGTATATTACCAGGTATGTTGCTGTACATTACCTGGCAATTTCCAGTATATTACCTCGCAATTTCCAGTATATTATCTCGTTAGTTCCAGTATATTACCTGGCAAATTCCAGCAGATAACCTGATAAGTTACAGTATATTTCCTGGCAAATTCCAGTACATTATTTGGTACGTTCCAGTATATTACCTGGCAAATTCCAGTATGTAACCTGGTAAGTTCCAGTAAATTTCTTGGCAATCCCCAGTATGTTACCTCGAAAGTTCCAGTTCATTACCTGGCAATTTCCAGTATATTACCAGGTAAGTTCCGATTCATTGCCTGGCAATTTCCAGTATATTACCAGGTAAGTTCCAGTATGTTACCTGGCAAAGTTCAGTATATTACCATGTAAGTTCCAGTTCATTACCTGGCAAATTCCAGTATATTACCAGGTAAGTTCCAGTTTATTACCAGGTAAGTTCCAGTTCATTACCTTGCAGGTTACAGTACATTGCCTGGCAAATTCCAGTAAATAACTTGGCAATTCCCAGTATATTACCTGGAAAGTTCCAGTTCATTACCTGGCAATTTCCAGTATATTACCAGGTAGGTTCCAGTACGTTACCTGGCAAATTCCAGGATATCACCAGGTAATTTCCAGTTCATTACATGGCAATTTCCAGTATATTACCAGGTACGTTCCAGTTCATGACCTGGCAATTTCCAGTATATTACCTGGCAAATTCCAGTTCATTACCTGGCAATTTCCAGTATATTACATGGTAAGCTCCAGTTCATTACCTGGCAATATCCAGTATATTACCTGGTAAGTTACATTATATTACCTGTCATTTCCAGTAGACATCCACGCAAGTTACAGTATATTACCAGGTAAGTTCAAGTTCATTGCCTGGCAATTTCCAGTATATTACCTGGTAAGTTCCAGTTCATTACCTGGCAAGTTACAGTACATTGCCTGGCAAATTCCAGTATATAACCTGATAAGTCCCAGTATATTACCTGGAAAATTCCAGTATATTACCTGGCAAATTCCAGTGAATTAACAGGTAAGTTCCAGTTCATTACCTGGCAATTTCCAGTATATTACCAGGTAAGTTCCATTGTGTTACCTGGCAAATACCAGAATATTACCAGGTAAGTTCCAGTTCACTACCTGGCAATTTCCAGTATATTAACAGGTAAGTTCCAGTTCATTGCCTGGCAATTTCCAGTATATTACCTGGTAAGTTCCAGTTCATTACCTGGCAAGTTACAGTACATTGCCTGGCAAATTCCAGTATATAACCTGATAAGTTCCAGTATATTACCTGGAAAATTCCAGTATATTACCTGGCAAATTCCAGTGAATTAACAGGTAAGTTGCAGTATGTTACCTGGCAATTTCCAGTATATTACCTGGTAAGTTCCAGTTCATTACCTGGCAAGTTACAGTACATTGCCTGGCAAATTCCAGTATATAACCTGATAAGTTCCAGTATATTACCTGGAAAATTCCAGTATATTACCTGGCAAATTCCAGTGAATTAACAGGTAAGTTGCAGTATGTTACCTGGCAAGTTCCAGTATATTACCAGGTAAGTTCCAGTTCATTACCTGGCAATTTCCAGTATATTAACAGGTAAGTTCCAGTTCATTACCTGGCAATTTCCAGTATATTACCAGGTAAGTTGCAGTATGTTACCTGGCAAGTTCCAGTATATTACCAGGTAAGTTCCAGTTCATTAACTGGCAATTTCCAGTTTATTAACAGGTAAGTTCCAGTTCATTACCTGGCAATTTCCAGTATATTACCAGGTACGTTCCAGTTCATTACCTGGCAATTTCCAGTATATTCCCAGGTAAGTTGCAGTATGTTACCTGGCAAGTTCCAGTATATTACCAGGTAAGTTCCAGTTCATTACCTGGCAATTTCCAGTTTATTAACTGGTAAGTTCCAGTTCATTACCTGGCAATTTCCAGTATATTACCAGGTAAGTTCCAGTTCATTACCTGGCAATTTCCAGTACCGTACGAGGTAAGATCCAGTTCATTACCTGGCAATTTCCAGTATATTACCAGGTAAGTTCCAGTTCATTACCTGGAAATTTCCAGTATATGAGCAGGTAAGTTCCAGTATATTACCTGGCAATTTCCGGTATATTACCAGGTAAGTTCCAGTATGTTACCTGGCAATTTGCAGTTCACCTGGTAAGTTCCAGAACATTGCCTGGAAATTTCCAGTATATTACCAGGTATGTTGCTGTACATTACCTGGCAATTTCCAGTATATTACCAGGTAAGTTCCAGTATGTTACCTGGCAATTTCCAGTTCACCTGGTAAGTTCCAGGACATTACCTGGCAATTTCCATTTTATAACCTCGCAATTTCCAGTATATTATCTAGTTAGTTCCAGAATATTACCTGGCAAATTCCAGTATATTACATTGTAAGTTACAGGATATTACCTGGCAAATTCCAGCACATTATTTGGTACGTTCCAGTATATTACCTGGCAAATTCCAGTATGTAACCTGGTAAGTTCCAGTAAATTTCTTGGCAATCCCCAGTATGTTACCTCGAAAGTTCCAGTTCATTACCTGGCAATTTCCAGTATATTACCAGGTAAGTTCCGATTCATTGCCTGGCAATTTCCAGTATATTACCAGGTAAGTTCCAGTTCATTACCTTGCAAGTTACAGTACATTGCCTGGCAAATTCCAGTATATAACCTGATAAGTTACAGTATATTACCTGGCAAGTTCCAGTATATTAACTGGTAAGTTCCAGTAAATAACTTGGCAATTCCCAGTATATTACCTGGAAAGTTCCAGTTCATTACCTGGCAATTTCCAGTATATTACCAGGTAGGTTCCAGTACGTTACCTGGCAAATTCCAGGATATCACCAGGTAATTTCCAGTTCATTACATGGCAATTTCCAGTATATTACCAGGTAAGTTCCAGTTCATGACCTGGCAATTTCCAGCATATTACCTGGTAAGTTCCAGTTCATTACCTGGCAATTTCCAGTATATTACCTGGTAAGTTCCAGTTCATTACCTGGCAATATCCAGTATATTACCAGGTAAGTTCCAGTTCACTACCTGGCAATTTCCAGTATATTAACAGGTAAGTTCCAGTTCATTGCCTGGCAATTTCCAGTATATTACCTGGTAAGTTCCAGTTCATTACCTGGCAAGTTACAGTACATTGCCTGGCAAATTCCAGTATATAACCTGATAAGTTCCAGTATATTACCTGGAAAATTCCAGTATATTACCTGGCAAATTCCAGTGAATTAACAGGTAAGTTGCAGTATGTTACCTGGCAATTTCCAGTATATTACCTGGTAAGTTCCAGTTCATTACCTGGCAAGTTACAGTACATTGCCTGGCAAATTCCAGTATATAACCTGATAAGTTCCAGTATATTACCTGGAAAATTCCAGTATATTACCTGGCAAATTCCAGCGAATTAACAGGTAAGTTGCAGTATGTTACCTGGCAAGTTCCAGTATATTACCAGGTAAGTTCCAGTTCATTACCTGGCAATTTCCAGTATATTAACAGGTAAGTTCCAGTTCATTACCTGGCAATTTCCAGTATATTACCAGGTAAGTTGCAGTATGTTACCTGGCAAGTTCCAGTATATTACCAGGTAAGTTCCAGTTCATTAACTGGCAATTTCCAGTTTATTAACAGGTAAGTTCCAGTTCATTACCTGGCAATTTCCAGTATATTACCAGGTACGTTCCAGTTCATTACCTGGCAATTTCCAGTATATTCCCAGGTAAGTTGCAGTATGTTACCTGGCAAGTTCCAGTATATTACCAGGTAAGTTCCAGTTCATTACCTGGCAATTTCCAGTTTATTAACTGGTAAGTTCCAGTTCATTACCTGGCAATTTCCAGTATATTACCAGGTAAGTTCCAGTTCATTACCTGGCAATTTCCAGTACCGTACGAGGTAAGATCCAGTTCATTACCTGGCAATTTCCAGTATATTACCAGGTAAGTTCCAGTTCATTACCTGGAAATTTCCAGTATATGAGCAGGTAAGTTCCAGTATATTACCTGGCAATTTCCGGTATATTACCAGGTAAGTTCCAGTATGTTACCTGGCAATTTGCAGTTCACCTGGTAAGTTCCAGAACATTGCCTGGAAATTTCCAGTATATTACCAGGTATGTTGCTGTACATTACCTGGCAATTTCCAGTATATTACCAGGTAAGTTCCAGTATGTTACCTGGCAATTTCCAGTTCACCTGGTAAGTTCCAGGACATTACCTGGCAATTTCCATTTTATAACCTCGCAATTTCCAGTATATTATCTAGTTAGTTCCAGAATATTACCTGGCAAATTCCAGTATATTACATTGTAAGTTACAGGATATTACCTGGCAAATTCCAGCACATTATTTGGTACGTTCCAGTATATTACCTGGCAAATTCCAGTATGTAACCTGGTAAGTTCCAGTAAATTTCTTGGCAATCCCCAGTATGTTACCTCGAAAGTTCCAGTTCATTACCTGGCAATTTCCAGTATATTACCAGGTAAGTTCCGATTCATTGCCTGGCAATTTCCAGTATATTACCAGGTAAGTTCCAGTTCATTACCTTGCAAGTTACAGTACATTGCCTGGCAAATTCCAGTATATAACCTGATAAGTTACAGTATATTACCTGGCAAGTTCCAGTATATTAACTGGTAAGTTCCAGTAAATAACTTGGCAATTCCCAGTATATTACCTGGAAAGTTCCAGTTCATTACCTGGCAATTTCCAGTATATTACCAGGTAGGTTCCAGTACGTTACCTGGCAAATTCCAGGATATCACCAGGTAATTTCCAGTTCATTACATGGCAATTTCCAGTATATTACCAGGTAAGTTCCAGTTCATGACCTGGCAATTTCCAGTATATTACCTGGTAAGTTCCAGTTCATGACCTGGCAATTTCCAGCATATTACCTGGTAAGTTCCAGTTCATTACCTGGCAATTTCCAGTATATTACCTGGTAAGTTCCAGTTCATGACCTGGCAATTTCCAGCATATTACCTGGTAAGTTCCAGTTCATTACCTGGCAATTTCCAGTATATTAACTGGTAAGTTCCAGTTCATTACCTGGCAATTTCCAGTATATTACCTGGTAAGTTCCAGTTCATTACCTGGCAATTTCCAGTATATTACCTGGTAATTTCCAGTTCATTACATGGCAATTTCCAGTATATTACCAGGTAAGTTCCAGTTCATGACCTGGCAATTTCCAGTATATTACCTGGTAATTTCCAGTTCATTACATGGCAATTTCCAGTATATTACCAGGTAAGTTCCAGTTCATGACCTGGCAATTTCCAGCATATTACCTGGTAAGTTCCAGTTCATTACCTGGCAATATCCAGTATATTACCTGGTAAGTTACATTATATTACCTGTCATTTCCAGTAGACATCCACGCAAGTTACAGTATATTACCAGGTAAGTTCCAGTTCATTAAAATAAAAGCAAAATACTGCGGATGCTGGAAATCTGAAACAAAAACAAGAAATGCTGTATTCACTCAGCAGGTCTGGCAGCATCTGTGGAAAGAGAAGCAGAGTTAACGTTTCAGGTCAGTGACCCTTCTTCGGAACTGGTCACTGACCCGAAATGTTAACTCTGCTTCTCTTTCCACAGATGCTGCCAGACCTGCTGAGTGAATCCAGCATTTCTTGTTTTAGTTCCAGTTCATTGCCTGGCAATTTCCAGTATATTACCAGGTAAGTTCTAGTTCATTACCTGGCAAGTTACAGTACATTGCCTGGCAAATTCCAGTATATAACCTGATAAGTTCCAGTATATTACCTGGAAAGTTCCAGTATATTACCTGGCAAATTCCAGTATATTACCAGGTAAGTTCCAGTTCATTACCTGGCAATTTCCAGGATATCACCAGGTAATTTCCAGTTCATTACATGGCAATTTCCAGTATATTACCAGGTAAGTTCCAGTTCATGACCTGGCAATTTCCAGTATATTACCTGGTAAGTTCCAGTTCATTACATGGCAATTTCCAGTATATTACCAGGTAAGTTCCAGTTCATGACCTGGCAATTTCCAGTATATTACCTGGTAAGTTCCAGTTCATTACCTGGCAATTTCCAGTATATTACATGGTAAGTTCCAGTTCATTACCTGGCAATATCCAGTATATTACCTGGTAAGTTACATTATATTACCTGTCATTTCCAGTCGACATCCACGCAAGTTACAGTATATTACCAGGTAAGTTCAAGTTCATTGCCTGGCAATTTCCAGTATATTACCAGGTAAGTTCCAGTTCATTACCTGGCAAGTTACAGTACATTGCCTGGCAAATTCCAGTATATTACCTGATAAGTTCCAGTATATTACCTGGAAAATTCCAGTATATTACCTGGCAAATTCCAGTATATTACCAGTTAAGTTCCAGTTCATTACCTCGCAATTTCCAGTATATTACCTGTCATTTAAAGGAGACAACCAGTTATGTTACAGTATATTACCTGGTAAGTTCCATTTCATTACCTGGCAATTTCCAGTACATTACCAGGTCAGTTCCAGTTCATTTCCTGGCAATTTCCAGTATATTAGCAGGTAATTTCCAGTTCATTACCTGGCTATTTCCAGTATATTACCAGGTAAGTTCCAGTATATTACCTGGCAAATTCCAGTATATTACCAGGTAAGTTCCAGTTCATTACCTGGCAATTCCCAGTATGTTACCTGGCAAGTTCCAGTATATTACCTGGCAAATTCCAGTATATAACCTGATAAGTTATAGTATATTACCTGGCAAATTCCAGTATATAACCTTGTAAGTTCCAGGAAATAATTTGGCAATGCCCTGTATATTACCTCGAAAGTTCCAGTTCATTACCTCGCAATTTCCAGTATTTTACCTGGTAAGTTCCAGTATATGTTACCTGGCAATTTCCAGTATTTTACCTGGTAAGTTCCAGTATATGTTACCTGGCAAATTCCAGGATATTACCAGGTAAGTTCCAGTTCATTACCTGGCAATTTCCAATATATTACCTGGTAAGTTACAGTATATTACCTGGTAAGTTCCAGTTCATTACCTGGCAATTTCCAGTATATTACCTCGTAAGTTACAGTATATTACCTGTCATTTCCAGTAGACATCCAGGTAAGTTACAGTATATTACCTGGTAAGTTCCAGTTCATTACCTGGCAATTTCCAGTATATTACCTCGTAAGTTACAGTATATTACCTGTCATTTCCAGTAGACATCCAGGTAAGTTACAGTATATTACCTGGTAAGTTACGGTTCATGACCTGGCAATTTCCAGTATATTACCTGGTAAGTTACAGTATATTACCTGGTAAGTTCCAGTTCATTACCTGGCAATTTCCAGTATATTACCTCGTAAGTTACAGTATATTACCTGTCATTTCCAGTAGACATCCAGGTAAGTTACAGTATATTACCTGGTAAGTTCCAGTTCATTACCTGGCAAGTTACAGTATATTACCTGGCAAATTCCAGCACATTATTTGGTACGTTCCAGTATATTACCTGGCAAATTCCAGTATATAACCTGGTAAGTTCCAGTAAATTTCTTGGCAATCCCCAGTATGTTACCTCGAAAGTTCCAGTTCATTACCTGGCAATTTCCAGTATATTACCAGGTAAGTTCCGATTCATTGCCTGGCAATTTCCAGTATATTACCAGGTAAGTTCCAGTTCATTACCTGGCAAATTCCAGTATATTACCAGGTAAGTTCCAGTTTATTACCAGGTAAGTTCCAGTTCATTACCTTGCAAGTTACAGTACATTGCCTGGCAAATTCCAGTATATAACCTGATAAGTTACAGTATATTACCTGGCAAGTTCCAGTATATTAACTGGTAAGTTCCAGTAAATAACTTGGCAATTCCCAGTATATTACCTGGAAAGTTCCAGTTCATTACCTGGCAATTTCCAGTATATTACCAGGTAGGTTCCAGTACGTTACCTGGCAAATTCCAGGATATCACCAGGTAATTTCCAGTTCATTACATGGCAATTTCCAGTATATTACCAGGTAAGTTCCAGTTCATGACCTGGCAATTTCCGGTATATTACCTGGTAAGTTCCAGTTCATTACCTGGCAAGTTACAGTACATTGCCTGGCAAATTCCAGTATATAACCTGATAAGTTCCAGTATATTACCTGGAAAGTTCCAGTATATTACCTGGCAAATACCAGTATATTACCAGGTAAGTTCCAGTTCATTACCTGGCAATTTCCAGGATATCACCAGGTAATTTCCAGTTCATTACATGGCAATTTCCAGTATATTACCAGGTAAGTTCCAGTTCATGACCTGGCAATTTCCAGTATATTACATGGTAAGTTCCAGTTCATTACCTGGCAATATCCAGTATATTACCTGGTAAGTTACATTATATTACCTGTCATTTCCAGTAGACATCCACGCAAGTTACAGTATATTACCAGGTAAGTTCAAGTTCATTGCCTGGCAATTTCCAGTATATTACCAGGTAAGTTCCAGTTCATTACCTGGCAAGTTACAGTACATTGCCTGGCAAATTCCAGTATATTACCTGATAAGTTCCAGTATATTACCTGGAAAATTCCAGTATATTACCTGGCAAATTCCAGTATATTACCAGTTAAGTTCCAGTTCATTACCTGGCAAGTTACAGTACATTGCCTGGCAAATTCCAGTATATTACCTGATAAGTTCCAGTATATTACCTGGAAAATTCCAGTATATTACCTGGCAAATTCCAGTATATTACCAGTTAAGTTCCAGTTCATTACCTGGCAAGTTACAGTACATTGCCTGGCAAATTCCAGTATATTACCTGATAAGTTCCAGTATATTACCTGGAAAATTCCAGTATATTACCTGGCAAATTCCAGTATATTACCAGTTAAGTTCCAGTTCATTACCTCGCAATTTCCAGTATATTACCTGTCATTTAAAGGAGACAACCAGTTATGTTACAGTATATTACCTGGTAAGTTCCAGTTCATTACCTGGCAATTTCCAGTACATTACCAGGTCAGTTCCAGTTCATTTCCTGGCAATTTCCAGTATATTAGCAGGTAATTTCCAGTTCATTACCTGGCTATTTCCAGTATATTACCAGGTAAGTTCCAGTTCATTACCTGGCAATTCCCAGTATGTTACCTGGCAAGTTCCAGTATATTACCTGGCAAATTCCAGTATATAACATGATAAGTTATAGTATATTACCTGGCAAATTCCAGTATATAACCTTGTAAGTTCCAGTAAATAATTTGGCAATGCCCTGTATATTACCTCGAAAGTTCCAGTTCAATACCTCGCAATTTCCAGTATTTTACCTGGTAAGTTCCAGTATATGTTACCTGGCAATTTCCAGTATTTTACCTGGTAAGTTCCAGTATATGTTACCTGGCAAATTCCAGGATATTACCAGGTAAGTTCCAGTTCATTACCTGGCAATTTCCAATATATTACCTGGTAAGTTACAGTATATTACCTGGTAAGTTCCAGTTCATTACCTGGCAATTTCCATTATATTACCTCGTAAGTTACAGTATATTACCTGTCATTTCCAGTAGACATCCAGGTAAGTTACAGTATATTACCTGGTAAGTTCCAGTTCATTACCTGGCAATTTCCAGTATATTACCAGGTAAGTTCCAGTTCATGACCTGGCAATTTCCAGTATATTACCTGGTAAGTTACAGTATATTACCTGGTAAGTTCCAGTTCATTACCTGGCAATTTCCAGTATATTACCTCGTAAGTTACAGTATATTACCTGTCATTTCCAGTAGACATCCAGGTAAGTTACAGTATATTACCTGGTAAGTTCCAGTTCATTACCTGGCAAGTTACAGTATATTACCTGGCAAATTCCAGCACATTATTTGGTACGTTCCAGTATATTACCTGGCAAATTCCAGTATATAACCTGGTAAGTTCCAGTAAATTTCTTGGCAATCTGCAGTATGTTACCTCGAAAGTTCCAGTTCATTACCTGGCAATTTCCAGTATATTACCAGGTAAGTTCCGATTCATTGCCTGGCAATTTCCAGTATATTACCAGGTAAGTTCCAGTATGTTACCTGGCAAAGTTCCGTATATTACCATGTAAGTTCCAGTTCATTACCTGGCAAATTCCAGTATATTACCAGGTAAGTTCCAGTTTATTACCAGTTAAGTTCCAGTTCATTACCTTGCAGGTTACAGTACATTGCCTGGCAAATTCCAGTATATAACCTGATAAGTTACAGTATATTACCTGGCAAGTTCCAGTATATTAACTGGTAAGTTCCAGTAAATAACTTGGCAATTCCCAGTATATTACCTGGAACGTTCCAGTTCATTACCTGGCAATTTCCAGTATATTACCAGGTAGGTTCCAGTACGTTACCTGGCAAATTCCAGGATATCACCAGGTAATTTCCAGTTCATTACATGGCAATTTCCAGTATATTACCAGGTAAGTTCCAGTTCATGACCTGGCAATTTCCGGTATATTACCTGGTAAGTTCCAGTTCATTACCTGGCAATTTCCAGTATATTACCTGGTAAGTTCCAGTTCATTACCTGGCAATATCCAGTATATTACCTGGTAAGTTACATTATATTACCTGTCATTTCCAGTAGACATCCACGCAAGTTACAGTATATTACCAGGTAAGTTCCAGTTCATTACCAGGCAAGTTACAGTACATTGCCTGGCAAATTCCAGTATATAACCTGATAAGTTCCAGTATATTACCTGGAAAATTCCAGTATATTACCTGGCAAATTCCAGTATATTGCCAGGTAAGTTCCAGTTCATTACCTGGCAATTTCCAGGATATCACCAGGTAATTTCCAGTTCATTACATGGCAATTTCCAGTATATTACCAGGTAAGTTCCAGTTCATGACCTGGCAATTTCCAGTATATTACCTGGTAAGTTCCAGTTCATTACCTGGCAATTTCCAGTATATTACATGGTAAGTTCCAGTTCATTACCTGGCAATTTCCAGGATATTACCAGGTAAGTTCCAGTTCATGACCTGGCAATTTCCAGTATATTACCTGGTAAGTTCCAGTTCATTACCTGGCAATTTCCAGGATATCACCAGGTAATTTCCAGTTCATTACATGGCAATTTCCAGTATATTACCAGGTAAGTTCCAGTTCATTACCTGGCAAATTCCAGTATATTGCCAGGTAAGTTCCAGTTCATTACCTGGCAATTTCCAGGATATCACCAGGTAATTTCCAGTTCATTACATGGCAATTTCCGGTATATTACCTGGTAAGTTCCAGTTCATTACCTGGCAATTTCCAGTATATTACATGGTAAGTTCCAGTTCATTACCTGGCAATATCCAGTATATTACCTGGTAAGTTACATTATATTACCTGTCATTTCCAGTAGACATCCACGCAAGTTACAGTATATTACCAGGTAAGTTCCAGTTCATTGCCTGGCAATTTCCAGTATATTACCAGGTAAGTTCCAGTTCACTACCTGGCAAGTTACAGTACATTGCCTGTCAAATTCCAGTATATTACCTGATAAGTTCCAGTATATTACCTGGACAATTCCAGTATATTACCTGGCAAATTCCAGGATATTACCAGGTAAGTTCCAGTTCATTACCTGGCAATTTACAATATATTACCTGGTAAGTTACAGTATATTACCTGGTAAGTTCCAGTTCATTACCTGGCAATTTCCAGTATATTACCTCGTAAGTTACAGTATATTACCTGTCATTTCCAGTAGACATCCAGGTAAGTTACAGTATATTACCTGGTAAGTTCCAGTTCATTACCTGGCAATTTCCAGTATATTACCAGGTAAGTTCCAGTTCATGACCTGGCAATTTCCAGTATATTACCTGGTAAGTTACAGTATATTACCTGTCATTTCCAGTAGACATCCAGGTAAGTTACAGTATATTACCTGGTAAGTTCCAGTTCATTACCTGGCAAGTTACAGTATATTACCTGGCAAATTCCAGCACATTATTTGGTACGTTCCAGTATATTACCTGGCAAATTCCAGTATATAACCTGGTAAGTTCCAGTAAATTTCTTGGCAATCCCCAGTATGTTACCTCGAAAGTTCCAGTTCATTACCTGGCAATTTCCAGTATATTACCAGGTAAGTTCGGATTCATTGCCTGGCAATTTCCAGTATATTACCAGGTAAGTTCCAGTATGTTACCTGGCAAAGTTCAGTATATTACCATGTAAGTTCCAGTTCATTACCTGGCAAATTCCAGTATATTACCAGGTAAGTTCCAGTTTATTACCAGGTAAGTTCCAGTTCATTACCTTGCAAGTTACAGTACATTGCCTGGCAAATTCCAGTATATAACCTGATAAGTTACAGTATATTACCTGGCAAGTTCCAGTATATTAACTGGTAAGTTCCAGTAAATAACTTGGCAATTCCCAGTATATTACCTGGAAAGTTCTAGTTCATTACCTGGCAATTTCCAGTATATTACCAGGTAGGTTCCAGTACGTTACCTGGCAAATTCCAGGATATCACCAGGTAATTTCCAGTTCATTACATGGCAATTTCCAGTATATTACCAGGTAAGTTCCAGTTCATGACCTGGCAATTTCCGGTATATTACCTGGTAAGTTCCAGTTCATTACCTGGCAATTTCCAGTATATTACCTGGTAAGTTCCAGTTCATTACCTGGCAATATCCAGTATATTACCTGGTAAGTTACATTATATTACCTGTCATTTCCAGTAGACATCCACGCAAGTTACAGTATATTACCAGGTAAGTTCCAGTTCATTGCCTGGCAATTTCCAGTATATTACCAGGTAAGTTCCAGTTCATTACCTGGCAAGTTACAGTACATTGCCTGGCAAATTCCAGTATATAACCTGATAAGTTCCAGTATATTACCTGGAAAATTCCAGTATATGACCTGGCAAATTCCAGTATATTGCCAGGTAAGTTCCAGTTCATTACCTGGCAATTTCCAGGATATCACCAGGTAATTTCCAGTTCATTACATGGCAATTTCCAGTATATTACCAGGTAAGTTCCAGTTCATGACCTGGCAATTTCCAGTATATTACCTGGTAAGTTCCAGTTCATCACCTGGCAATTTCCAGGATATCACCAGGTAATTTCCAGTTCATTACATGGCAATTTCCAGTATATTACCAGGTAAGTTCCAGTTCATGACCTGGCAATTTCCAGTATATTACCAGGTAAGTTCCAGTTCACTATCTGGCAAGTTACAGTACATTGCCTGTCAAATTCCAGTATATTACCTGATAAGTTCCAGTATATTACCTGGAAAATTCCAGTATATTACCTGGCAAATTCCAGTATATTACCAGGTAAGTTCCAGTTCATTACCTGGCAATTTCCAGGATATCACCAGGTAATTTCCAGTTCATTACATGGCAATTTCCAGTATATTACCAGGTAAGTTCCAGTTCATGACCTGGCAATTTCCAGTATATTACCTGGTAAGTTCCAGTTCATTACCTGGCAATTTCCAGTATATTACATGGTAAGTTCCAGTTCATTACCTGGCAATATCCAGTATATTACCTGGTAAGTTACATTATATTACCTGTCATTTCCAGTCGACATCCACGCAAGTTACAGTATATTACCAGGTAAGTTCAAGTTCATTGCCTGGCAATTTCCAGTATATTACCAGGTAAGTTCCAGTTCATTACCTGGCAAGTTACAGTACATTGCCTGGCAAATTCCAGTATATTACCTGATAAGTTCCAGTATATTACCTGGAAAATTCCAGTATATTACCTGGCAAATTCCAGTATATTACCAGGTAAGTTCCAGTTCATTACCTCGCAATTTCCAGTATATTACCTGTCATTTAAAGGAGACAACCAGTTATGTTACAGTATATTACCTGGTAAGTTCCATTTCATTACCTGGCAATTTCCAGTACATTACCAGGTCAGTTCCAGTTCATTTCCTGGCAATTTCCAGTATATTAACAGGTAATTTCCAGTTCATTACCTGGCAATTTCCAGTATATTACCAGGTAAGTTCCAGTATATTACCTGGCAAATTCCAGTATATTACTAGGTAAGTTCCAGTTCATTACCTGGCAATTCCCAGTATGTTACCTGGCAAGTTCCAGTATATTACCTGGCAAATTCCAGTATATAACCTGATAAGTTATAGTATATTACCTGGCAAATTCCAGTATATAACCTTGTAAGTTCCAGTAAATAATTTGGCAATGCCCTGTATATTACCTCGAAAGTTCCAGTTCATTACCTCGCAATTTCCAGTATTTTACCTGGTAAGTTCCAGTATATGTTACCTGGCAAATTCCAGGATATTACCAGGTAAGTTCCAGTTCATTACCTGGCAATTTCCAGTATTTTACCTGGTAAGTTCCAGTATATGTTACCTGGCAAATTCCAGGATATTACCAGGTAAGTTCCAGTTCATTACCTGGCAATTTCCAATATATTACCTGGTAAGTTACAGTATATTACCTGGTAAGTTCCAGTTCATTACCTGGCAATTTCCAGTATATTACCTCGTAAGTTACGGTATATTACCTGGCAAATTCCAGTATATTACCAGGTAAGTTCCAGTTTATTGCCAGGTAAGTTCCAGTTCATTACCTTGCAAGTTACAATACATTGCCTGGCAAATTCCAGTATATAACCTGATAAGTTACAGTATATTACCTGGCAAGTTCCAGTATATTAACTGGTAAGTTCCAGTAAATAACTTGGCAATTCCCAGTATATTACCTGGAAAGTTCCAGTTCATTACCTTGCAAGTTACAGTACATTGCCTGGCAAATTCCAGTATATAACCTGATAAGTTACAGTATATTACCTGGCAAGTTCCAGTATATTAACTGGTAAGTTCCAGTAAATAACTTGGCAATTCCCAGTATATTACCTGGAAAGTTCCAGTTCATTACCTGGCAATTTCCAGTATATTACCAGGTAGGTTCCAGTACGTTACCTGGCAAATTCCAGGATATCACCAGGTAATTTCCAGTTCATTACATGGCAATTTCCAGTATATTACCTGGTAAGTTCCAGTTCATTACCTGGCAATTTCCAGTATATTACCTGGTAAGTTCCAGTTCATTACCTGGCAATATCCAGTATATTACCTGGCAAATTCCAGTATATAACCTGGTAAGTTCCAGTAAATTTCTTGGCAATCCCCAGTATGTTACCTCGAAAGTTCCAGTTCATTACCTGGCAATTTCCAGTATATTACCAGGTAAGTTCGGATTCATTGCCTGGCAATTTCCAGTATATTACCAGGTAAGTTCCAGTATGTTACCTGGCAAAGTTCAGTATATTACCATGTAAGTTCCAGTTCATTACCTGGCAAATTCCAGTATATTACCAGGTAAGTTCCAGTTTATTACCAGGTAAGTTCCAGTTCATTACCTTGCAAGTTACAGTACATTGCCTGGCAAATTCCAGTATATAACCTGATAAGTTACAGTATATTACCTGGCAAGTTCCAGTATATTAACTGGTAAGTTCCAGTAAATAACTTGGCAATTCCCAGTATATTACCTGGAAAGTTCTAGTTCATTACCTGGCAATTTCCAGTATATTACCAGGTAGGTTCCAGTACGTTACCTGGCAAATTCCAGGATATCACCAGGTAATTTCCAGTTCATTACATGGCAATTTCCAGTATATTACCAGGTAAGTTCCAGTTCATGACCTGGCAATTTCCGGTATATTACCTGGTAAGTTCCAGTTCATTACCTGGCAATTTCCAGTATATTACCTGGTAAGTTCCAGTTCATTACCTGGCAATATCCAGTATATTACCTGGTAAGTTACATTATATTACCTGTCATTTCCAGTAGACATCCACGCAAGTTACAGTATATTACCAGGTAAGTTCCAGTTCATTGCCTGGCAATTTCCAGTATATTACCAGGTAAGTTCCAGTTCATTACCTGGCAAGTTACAGTACATTGCCTGGCAAATTCCAGTATATAACCTGATAAGTTCCAGTATATTACCTGGAAAATTCCAGTATATGACCTGGCAAATTCCAGTATATTGCCAGGTAAGTTCCAGTTCATTACCTGGCAATTTCCAGGATATCACCAGGTAATTTCCAGTTCATTACATGGCAATTTCCAGTATATTACCAGGTAAGTTCCAGTTCATGACCTGGCAATTTCCAGTATATTACCTGGTAAGTTCCAGTTCATCACCTGGCAATTTCCAGGATATCACCAGGTAATTTCCAGTTCATTACATGGCAATTTCCAGTATATTACCAGGTAAGTTCCAGTTCATGACCTGGCAATTTCCAGTATATTACCAGGTAAGTTCCAGTTCACTATCTGGCAAGTTACAGTACATTGCCTGTCAAATTCCAGTATATTACCTGATAAGTTCCAGTATATTACCTGGAAAATTCCAGTATATTACCTGGCAAATTCCAGTATATTACCAGGTAAGTTCCAGTTCATTACCTGGCAATTTCCAGGATATCACCAGGTAATTTCCAGTTCATTACATGGCAATTTCCAGTATATTACCAGGTAAGTTCCAGTTCATGACCTGGCAATTTCCAGTATATTACCTGGTAAGTTCCAGTTCATTACCTGGCAATTTCCAGTATATTACATGGTAAGTTCCAGTTCATTACCTGGCAATATCCAGTATATTACCTGGTAAGTTACATTATATTACCTGTCATTTCCAGTCGACATCCACGCAAGTTACAGTATATTACCAGGTAAGTTCAAGTTCATTGCCTGGCAATTTCCAGTATATTACCAGGTAAGTTCCAGTTCATTACCTGGCAAGTTACAGTACATTGCCTGGCAAATTCCAGTATATTACCTGATAAGTTCCAGTATATTACCTGGAAAATTCCAGTATATTACCTGGCAAATTCCAGTATATTACCAGGTAAGTTCCAGTTCATTACCTCGCAATTTCCAGTATATTACCTGTCATTTAAAGGAGACAACCAGTTATGTTACAGTATATTACCTGGTAAGTTCCATTTCATTACCTGGCAATTTCCAGTACATTACCAGGTCAGTTCCAGTTCATTTCCTGGCAATTTCCAGTATATTAACAGGTAATTTCCAGTTCATTACCTGGCAATTTCCAGTATATTACCAGGTAAGTTCCAGTATATTACCTGGCAAATTCCAGTATATTACTAGGTAAGTTCCAGTTCATTACCTGGCAATTCCCAGTATGTTACCTGGCAAGTTCCAGTATATTACCTGGCAAATTCCAGTATATAACCTGATAAGTTATAGTATATTACCTGGCAAATTCCAGTATATAACCTTGTAAGTTCCAGTAAATAATTTGGCAATGCCCTGTATATTACCTCGAAAGTTCCAGTTCATTACCTCGCAATTTCCAGTATTTTACCTGGTAAGTTCCAGTATATGTTACCTGGCAAATTCCAGGATATTACCAGGTAAGTTCCAGTTCATTACCTGGCAATTTCCAGTATTTTACCTGGTAAGTTCCAGTATATGTTACCTGGCAAATTCCAGGATATTACCAGGTAAGTTCCAGTTCATTACCTGGCAATTTCCAATATATTACCTGGTAAGTTACAGTATATTACCTGGTAAGTTCCAGTTCATTACCTGGCAATTTCCAGTATATTACCTCGTAAGTTACGGTATATTACCTGGCAAATTCCAGTATATTACCAGGTAAGTTCCAGTTTATTGCCAGGTAAGTTCCAGTTCATTACCTTGCAAGTTACAATACATTGCCTGGCAAATTCCAGTATATAACCTGATAAGTTACAGTATATTACCTGGCAAGTTCCAGTATATTAACTGGTAAGTTCCAGTAAATAACTTGGCAATTCCCAGTATATTACCTGGAAAGTTCCAGTTCATTACCTGGCAATTTCCAGTATATTACCAGGTAGGTTCCAGTACGTTACCTGGCAAATTCCAGGATATCACCAGGTAATTTCCAGTTCATTACATGGCAATTTCCAGTATATTACCTGGTAAGTTCCAGTTCATTACCTGGCAATTTCCAGTATATTACCTGGTAAGTTCCAGTTCATTACCTGGCAATATCCAGTATATTACCTGGTAAGTTACATTATATTACCTGTCATTTCCAGTAGACATCCACGCAAGTTACAGTATATTACCAGGTAAGTTCCAGTTCATTAAAATAAAAGCAAAATACTGCGGATGCTGGAAATCTGAAACAAAAACAAGAAATGCTGGATTCACTCAGCAGGTCTGGCAGCATCTGTGGAAAGAGAAGCAGAGTTAACGTTTCGGGTCAGTGACCCTTCTTCGGAACTGGTCACTGACCCGAAACGTTAACTCTGCTTCTCTTTCCACAGATGCTGCCAGACCTGCTGAGTGAATGCAGCATTTCTTGTTTTAGTTCCAGTTCATTGCCTGGCAATTTCCAGTATATTACCAGGTAAGTTCCAGTTCATTACCTGGCAAGTTACAGTACATTGCCTGGCAAATTCCAGTATATAACCTGATAAGTTCCAGTATATTACCTGGAAAATTCCAGTATATTACCTGGCAAATTCCAGTATATTACCAGGTAAGTTCCAGTTCATTACATGGCAATTTCCAGTATATTACCAGGTAAGTTCCAGTTCATGACCTGGCAATTTCCGGTATATTACCTGGTAAGTTCCAGTTCATTACCTGGCAATTTCCAGTATATTACATGGTAAGTTCCAGTTCATTACCTGGCAATATCCAGTATATTACCTGGTAAGTTACATTATATTACCTGTCATTTCCAGTAGACATCCACGCAAGTTACAGTATATTACCAGGTAAGTTCAAGTTCATTGCCTGGCAATTTCCAGTATATTACCAGGTAAGTTCCAGTTCATTACCTGGCAAGTTACAGTACATTGCCTGGCAAATTCCAGTATATTACCTGATAAGTTCCAGTATATTACCTGGAAAATTCCAGTATATTACCTGGCAAATTCCAGTATATTACCAGTTAAGTTCCAGTTCATTACCTCGCAATTTCCAGTATATTACCTGTCATTTAAAGGAGACAACCAGTTATGTTACAGTATATTACCTGGTAAGTTCCATTTCATTACCTGGCAATTTCCAGTACATTACCAGGTCAGTTCCAGTTCATTTCCTGGCAATTTCCAGTATATTAGCAGGTAATTTCCAGTTCATTACCTGGCTATTTCCAGTATATTACCAGTTAAGTTCCAGTATATTACCTGGCAAATTCCAGTATATTACCAGGTAAGTTCCAGTTCATTACCTGGCAATTCCCAGTATGTTACCTGGCAAGTTCCAGTATATTACCTGGCAAATTCCAGTATATAACATGATAAGTTATAGTATATTACCTGGCAAATTCCAGTATATAACCTTGTAAGTTCCAGTAAATAATTTGGCAATGCCCTGTATATTACCTCGAAAGTTCCAGTTCATTACCTCGCAATTTCCAGTATTTTACCTGGTAAGTTCCAGTATATGTTACCTGGCAATTTCCAGTATTTTACCTGGTAAGTTCCAGTATATGTTACCTGGCAAATTCCAGGATATTACCAGGTAAGTTCCAGTTCATTACCTGTCATTTCCAGTAGACATCCAGGTAAGTTACAGTATATTACCTGGTAAGTTCCAGTTCATTACCTGGCAATTTCCAGTATATTACCAGGTAAGTTCCAGTTCATGACCTGGCAATTTCCAGTATATTACCTGGTAAGTTACAGTATATTACCTGTCATTTCCAGTAGACATCCAGGTAAGTTACAGTATATTACCTGGTAAGTTCCATTTCATTACCTGGCAAGTTACAGTATATTACCTGGCAAATTCCAGCACATTATTTGGTACGTTCCAGTATATTACCTGGCAAATTCCAGTATATAACCTGGTAAGTTCCAGTAAATTTCTTGGCAATCCCCAGTATGTTACCTCGAAAGTTCCAGTTCATTACCTGGCAATTTCCAGTGTATTACCAGGTAAGTTCGGATTCATTGCCTGGCAATTTCCAGTATATTACCAGGTAAGTTCCAGTATGTTACCTGGCAAAGTTCAGTATATTACCATGTAAGTTCCAGTTCATTACCTGGCAAATTCCAGTATATAACCTGATAAGTTACAGTATATTACCTGGCAAGTTCCAGTATATTAACTGGTAAGTTCCAGTAAATAACTTGGCAATTCCCAGTATATTACCTGGAAAGTTCCAGTTCATTACCTGGCAATTTCCAGTATATTACCAGGTAGGTTCCAGTACGTTACCTGGCAAATTCCAGGATATCACCAGGTAATTTCCAGTTCATTACATGGCAATTTCCAGTATATTACCAGGTAAGTTCCAGTTCATGACCTGGCAATTTCCAGTATATTACCTGGTAAGTTCCAGTTCATTACCTGGCAATTTCCAGTATATTACCTGGTAAGTTCCAGTTCATTACCTGGCAATATCCAGTATATTACCAGGTAAGTTCCAGTTCATTACCTGGCAAGTTACAGTACATTGCCTGGCAAATTCCAGTATATAACCTGATAAGTTCCAGTATATTACCTGGAAAATTCCAGTATATTACCTGGCAAATTCCAGTTTCTTACCAGGTAAGTTCCAGTTCATTACCTGGCAATTCCCAGTATGTTACCTGGCAAGTTCCAGTATATTACCAGGTAGGTTCCAGTACGTTACCTGGCAAATTCCAGGATATCACCAGGTAATTTCCAGTTCATTACATGGCAATTTCCAGTATATTACCAGGTAAGTTCCAGTTCATTACCTGGCAATTTCCAGTATATTACCAGGTAAGTTCCAGTTCATTACCTGGCAAGTTACAGTACATTGCCTGGCAAATTCCAGTATATAACCTGATAAGTTCCAGTATATTACCTGGAAAATTCCAGTATATTACCTGGCAAATTCCAGTTTCTTACCAGGTAAGTTCCAGTTCATTACCTGGCAATTCCCAGTATGTTACCTGGCAAGTTCCAGTATATTACCTGGCAAATTCCAGTATATTACTAGGTAAGTTCCAGTTCATTACCTGGCAATTCCCAGTATGTTACCTGGCAAGTTCCAGTATATTACCTGGCAAATTCCAGTATATAACCTGATAAGTTATAGTATATTACCTGGCAAATTCCAGTATATAACCTTGTAAGTTCCAGTAAATAATTTGGCAATGCCCTGTATATTACCTCGAAAGTTCCAGTTCATTACCTCGCAATTTCCAGTATTTTACCTGGTAAGTTCCAGTATATGTTACCTGGCAAATTCCAGGATATTACCAGGTAAGTTCCAGTTCATTACCTGGCAATTTCCAGTATTTTACCTGGTAAGTTCCAGTATATGTTACCTGGCAAATTCCAGGATATTACCAGGTAAGTTCCAGTTCATTACCTGGCAATTTCCAATATATTACCTGGTAAGTTACAGTATATTACCTGGTAAGTTCCAGTTCATTACCTGGCAATTTCCAGTATATTACCTCGTAAGTTACAGTATATTACCTGGCAAATTCCAGTATATTACCAGGTAAGTTCCAGTTCATTACCTGGCAATTTCCAATATATTACCTGGTAAGTTACAGTATATTACCTGGTAAGTTCCAGTTCATTACCTGGCAATTTCCAGTTTATTGCCAGGTAAGTTCCAGTTCATTACCTTGCAAGTTACAATACATTGCCTGGCAAATTCCAGTATATAACCTGATATGTTACAGTATATTACCTGGCAAGTTCCAGTATATTAACTGGTAAGTTCCAGTAAATAACTTGGCAATTCCCAGTATATTACCTGGAAAGTTCCAGTTCATTACCTGGCAATTTCCAGTATATTACCAGGTAGGTTCCAGTACGTTACCTGGCAAATTCCAGGATATCACCAGGTAATTTCCAGTTCATTACATGGCAATTTCCAGTATATTACCAGGTAAGTTCCAGTTCATGACCTGGCAATTTCCAGCATATTACCTGGTAAGTTCCAGTTCATTACCTGGCAATATCCAGTATATTACCTGGTAAGTTACATTATATTACCTGTCATTTCCAGTAGACATCCACGCAAGTTACAGTATATTACCAGGTAAGTTCCAGTTCATTAAAATAAAAGCAAAATACTGCGGATGCTGGAAATCTGAAACAAAAACAAGAAATGCTGCATTCACTCAGCAGGTCTGGCAGCATCTGTGGAAAGAGAAGCAGAGTTAACGTTTCGGGTCAGTGACCCTTCTTCGGAACTGGTCACTGACCCGAAACGTTAACTCTGCTTCTCTTTCCACAGATGCTGCCAGACCTGCTGAGTGAATCCAGCATTTCTTGTTTTAGTTCCAGTTCATTGCCTGGCAATTTCCAGTATATTACCAGGTAAGTTCCAGTTCATTACCTGGCAAGTTACAATACATTGCCTGGCAAATTCCAGTATATAACCTGATAAGTTCCAGTATATTACCTGGAAAATTCCAGTATATTACCTGGCAAATTCCAGTATATTACCAGGTAAGTTCCAGTTCATTACCTGGCAATTTCCAGGATATCACCAGGTAATTTCCAGTTCATTACATGGCAATTTCCAGTATATTACCAGGTAAGTTCCAGTTCATGACCTGGCAATTTCCAGTATATTACCTGGTAAGTTCCAGTTCATTACCTGGCAATTTCCAGTATATTACATGGTAAGTTCCAGTTCATTACCTGGCAATATCCAGTATATTACCTGGTAAGTTACATTATATTACCTGTCATTTCCAGTAGACATCCACGCAAGTTACAATATATTACCAGGTAAGTTCAAGTTCATTGCCTGGCAATTTCCAGTATATTACCAGGTAAGTTCCAGTTCATTACCTGGCAAGTTACAGTACATTGCCTGGCAAATTCCAGTATATTACCTGATAAGTTCCAGTATATTACCTGGAAAATTCCAGTATATTACCTGGCAAATTCCAGTATATTACCAGTTAAGTTCCAGTTCATTACCTCGCAATTTCCAGTATATTACCTGTCATTTAAAGGAGACAACCAGTTATGTTACAGTATATTACCTGGTAAGTTCCATTTCATTACCTGGCAATTTCCAGTACATTACCAGGTCAGTTACAGTTCATTTCCTGGCAATTTCCAGTATATTAGCAGGTAATTTCCAGTTCATTACCTGGCTATTTCCAGTATATTACCAGGTAAGTTCCAGTATATTACCTGGCAAATTCCAGTATATTACAAGGTAAGTTCCAGTTCATTACCTGGCAATTCCCAGTATGTTACCTGGCAAGTTCCAGTATATTACCTGGCAAATTCCAGTATATAACATGATAAGTTATAGTATATTACCTGGCAAATTCCAGTATATAACCTTGTAAGTTCCAGTAAATAATTTGGCAATGCCCTGTATATTACCTCGAAAGTTCCAGTTCATTACCTCGCAATTTCCAGTATTTTACCTGGTAAGTTCCAGTATATGTTACCTGGCAATTTCCAGTATTTTACCTGGTAAGTTCCAGTATATGTTACCTGGCAAATTCCAGGATATTACCAGGTAAGTTCCAGTTCATTACCTGGCAATTTCCAGTATATTACCTCGTAAGTTACAGTATATTACCTGTCATTTCCAGTAGACATCCAGGTAAGTTACAGTATATTACCTGGTAAGTTCCAGTAAATTTCTTGGCAATCCCCAGTATGTTACCTCGAAAGTTCCAGTTCATTACCTGGCAAATTCCAGGATATTACCAGGTAAGTTCCAGTTCATTGCCTGGCAATTTCCAGTATTTTACCTGGTAAGTTCCAGTATATGTTACCTGGCAATTTCCAGTATTTTACCTGGTAAGTTCCAGTATATGTTACCTGGCAAATTCCAGTATATTACCAGGTAAGTTCCAGTTTATTACCAGGTAAGTTCCAGTTCATTACCTTGCAAGTTACAGTACATTGCCTGGCAAATTCCAGTATATAACCTGATAAGTTACAGTATATTACCTGGCAAGTTCCAGTATATTAACTGGTAAGTTCCAGTAAATAACTTGGCAATTCCCAGTATATTACCTGGAAAGTTCCAGTTCATTACCTGGCAATTTCCAGTATATTACCAGGTAGGTTCCAGTACGTTACCTGGCAAATTCCAGGATATCACCAGGTAATTTCCAGTTCATTACATGGCAATTTCCAGTATATTACCAGGTAAGTTCCAGTTCATGACCTGGCAATTTCCGGTATATTACCTGGTAAGTTCCAGTTCATTACCTGGCAATTTCCAGTATATTACCTGGTAAGTTCCAGTTCATTACCTGGCAATTTCCAGTATATTACCTGGTAAGTTACATTATATTACCTGTCATTTCCAGTAGACATCCACGCAAGTTACAGTATATTACCAGGTAAGTTCCAGTTCATTGCCTGGCAATTTCCAGTATATTACCAGGTAAGTTCCAGTTCATTACCTGGCAAGTTACAGTACATTGCCTGGCAAATTCCAGTATATAACCTGATAAGTTCCAGTATATTACCTGGAAAATTCCAGTATATTACCTGGCAAATTCCAGTTTCTTACCAGGTAAGTTCCAGTTCATTACCTGGCAATTTCCAGGATATCACCAGGTAATTTCCAGTTCATTACATGGCAATTTCCAGTATATTACCAGGTAAGTTCCAGTTCATGACCTGGCAATTTCCAGTTTATTACCAGGTAAGTTCCAGTTCATTACCTGGCAAGTTACAGTACATTGCCTGGCAAATTCCAGTATATAACCTGATAAGTTCCAGTATATTACCTGGAAAATTCCAGTATATTACCTGGCAAATTCCAGTTTCTTACCAGGTAAGTTCCAGTTCATTACCTGGCAATTTCCAGGATATCACCAGGTAATTTCCAGTTCATTACATGGCAATTTCCAGTATATTACCAGGTAAGTTCCAGTTCATGACCTGGCAATATCCAGTATATTACCTGGTAAGTTACATTATATTACCTGTCATTTCCAGTAGACATCCACGCATGTTACAGTATATTACCAGGTAAGTTCCAGTTCATTGCCTGGCAATTTCCAGTATATTACCAGGTAAGTTCCAGTTCATTACCTGGCAAGTTACAGTACATTGCCTGGCAAATTCCAGTATATTACCTGATAAGTTCCAGTATATTACCTGGAAAATTCCAGTATATTACCTGGCAAATTCCAGTATATTACCAGGTAAGTTCCAGTTCATTACCTCGCAATTTCCAGTATATTACCTGTCATTTAAAGGAGACAACCAGTTATGTTACAGTATATTACCTGGTAAGTTCCATTTCATTACCTGGCAATTTCCAGTACATTACCAGGTCAGTTCCAGTTCATTTCCTGGCAATTTCCAGTATATTAGCAGGTAAGTTCCAGTATATTACCTGGCAAATTCCAGTATATTACTAGGTAAGTTCCAGTTCATTACCTGGCAATTCCCAGTATGTTACCTGGCAAGTTCCAGTATATTACCTGGCAAATTCCAGTATATAACCTTGTAAGTTCCAGTAAATAATTTGGCAATGCCCTGTATATTACCTCGAAAGTTCCAGTTCATTACCTCGCAATTTCCAGTATTTTACCTGGTAAGTTCCAGTATATGTTACCTGGCAAATTCCAGGATATTACCAGGTAAGTTCCAGTTCATTACCTGGCAATTTCCAGTATTTTACCTGGTAAGTTCCAGTTCATTACCTGGCAATTTCCAATATATTACCTGGTAAGTTACAGTATATTACCTGGTAAGTTCCAGTTCATTACCTGGCAATTTCCAGTATATTACCTCGTAAGTTACAGTATATTACCTGTCATTTCCAGTAGACATCCAGGTAAGTTACAGTATATTACCTGGTAAGTTCCAGTTCATTACCTGGCAATTTCCAGTATATTACCTGGTAAGTTCCAGTTCATTACCTGGCAATTTCCAGTATATTACCTGGTAAGTTACAGTATATTACCTGTCATTTCCAGTAGACATCCAGGTAAGTTACAGTATATTACCAGGTAAGTTCCAGTTCATTACCTGGCAATTTCCAATATATTACCTGGTAAGTTACAGTATATTACCTGGTAAGTTCCAGTTCATTACCTGGCAATTTCCAGTATATTACCTCGTAAGTTACAGTATATTACCTGTCGTTTCCAGTAGACATCCAGGTAAGTTACAGTATATTACCTGGTAAGTTCCAGTTCATTACCTGGCAATTTCCAGTATATTACCTGGTAAGTTCCAGTTCATTACCTGGCAATTTCCAGTATATTACCTGGTAAGTTACAGTATATTACCTGTCATTTCCAGTAGACATCCAGGTAAGTTACAGTATATTACCTGGTAAGTTCCAGTTCATTACCTGGCAATTTCCAGTATATTACCTGGTAAGTTCCAGTTCATTACCTGGCAATTTCCAGTATATTACCTGGTAAGTTCCAGTTCATTACCTGGCAATTTCCAGTATATTCCCTGGTAAGTTCCAGTTCATTACCTGGCAATTTCCAGTATGTTACCTGGTAAGTTCCAGTATATGTTACCTGGCAAATTCCAGGATATTACCAGGTAAGTTCCAGTTCATTACCTGGCAATTTCCAGTATTTTACCTGGTAAGTTACAGTATATTACCTGTCATTTCCAGTCGACATCCAGGTAGAATTAGAATTAGAATTAGAATTAGAATTAGAATTAGATAATTACAGCGCAGTACAGGCCCTTCGGCCCTCGATGTTGCGCCGACCTGTGAAACCATCTGACCTACACTATTCCATTTTCATCCATGTGTCTATCCAATGTCCACTTAAATGCCCTTAAAGTTGGCGAATCTACTACTGCTGCAGGCAGGGCGTTCCACGCCCTTACTACTCTCTGAGTAAAGAAACTACCTCTCACATCTGTCCTATATCTATCACCCCTCAACTTGAAGCTATGTCCCCTCGTGTTTGCCATCACCATCCGAGGAAAAAGACGCTCACTATCCACCCTATCTAACCCTCTGATTATCTTATATGTCTCTATTAAGTCACCTCTCCTCCTCCTTCTCTCCAACGAAAACAACCTCAAGTCCCTCAGCCTTTCCTCGCAAGACCTTCCCTCCATACCAGGCAACATCCTAGTAAATCTCCTCTGCACCCTTTCCATAGCGTCCACATCCTTCCTATAATGCGGTGACCAGAACTGCACGCAATACTCCAGGTGCGGTCTCACCAGAGTTTTGTACAGCTGCAGCATGACCTCGTGGCTCCGAAACTCGACCCCCCTACTAATAAAAGCTAACACACCATATGCCTTCTTAACAGCCCTATTAACCTGGTTAGCAACCTTCAGGGATTTATGCACCTGGACACCAAGATCTCTCTGTTCATCTACACTACCAAGAATCTTCCCATTAGCCCAGTACTCTGCATTCCTGTTACTCCTTCCAAAGTGAATCACCTCACACATTTCTGCATTAAACTCCATTTGCCATCTCTCAGCCCAGCTCTGCAGCCTATCTATGTCTCTCTGTACCCTACAACATCCTTCGGCACTATCCACAACTCCACCGACCTTAGTGTCATCTGCAAATTTACTAACCCACCCTTCTACACCCTCTTCCAGGTCATTTATAAAAATGACAAACAGCAGTGTCCCCAAAACAGATCCTTGCGGTTCATCACTAGTAACTAAACTCCAGGATGAACATTTGCCATCAACCACCACCCTCTGTCTTCTTTCAGCTAGCCAATTTCTGATCCAAAGCTCTAAATCGCCTTCAACCCCATACTTCCGTATTTTCTGCAATAGCCTACCGTGGGGAACCTTATCAAACGCCTTACTGAAATCCAAATACACCACATCCACTGCTTTACCCTCATCCACCTGTTTGGTCACCTTCTCGAAAAACTCAATAAGGTTTGTGAGGCAGGACCTACCCGTCACAAAACCGTGCTGACTATCTCTAATGAACTTATTCTTTTCAAGATGATTATAAATCCTGTCTCTTATAACCTTTTCCAACATTTTACCCACAACCGAAGTAAGGCTCACAGGTCTATAATTACCAGGGCTGTCTCTACTCCACTTCTTGAACAAGGGGACAACATTTGCAATCCTCCAGTCTTCCGGCACTATTCCTGTCGACAATGACGACATAAAGATCAAGGACAAAGGCTCTGCAATCTCCTCCCTAGCTTCCCAGAGAATCCGAGGATAAATCCCATCTGGCCCAGGGGACTTATCTATTTTCGCACCTTCCAAAATTGCTAACACCTCCTCCTTGTGAACCTCAATCCCATCTAGCCTCGTAGCCTGAATCTCAGTATTCTCAACAACATTTTCTTTCTCTACTGTAAATACTGACGCAAAATATTCATTTAACACTTCCCCTATCTCCTCTGATTCGACACACAACTTCCCACTACTATCCTTGATTGGCCCTAATCTAACTCTAGTCATTCTTTTATTCCTGATATACCTATAGAAAGCCTTAGGGTTTTCCCTGATCCGATCCACCAATGACTTCTCGTGTCCTCTCCTTGCTCTTCTTAGCTCTCCCTTTAGATCCTTCCTGGCTAGCTTGTAGCTCTCAAGCGCCCTAACTGAGCCTTCACGTCTCATCCTAACATAAGCCTTCTTCTTCCTCTTGACATTCGCTTCAACTTCTTTAGTAAACCACGGCTCCCTCGCACGACAACTTCCTCCCTGCCTCACAGGTACATACTTATCAAGGACACGCAGTAGCTGCTCCTTGAATAAGCTCCACATTTCGATTGTTCCCATCCCCTGCAGTTTCCTTCCCCATCCTACGCATCCTAAATCTTGCCTAATCGCATCATAATTTCCTTTCCCCCAGTTATAATTCTTGCCCTGCGGTATATACCTGTCCCTGCCCATCGCTAAGGTAAACCTAACCGAATTGTGATCACTATCACCAAAGTGCTCACCTACATCTAAATCTAACACCTGGCCGGGTTCATTTCCCAGTACCAAATCCAATGTGGCATCGCCCCTGGTTGGCCTGTCTACATACTGTGTCAGAAAACCCTCCTGCACACACTGGACAAAAACTGACCCATCTAAAGTACTCGAACTATAGTATTTCCAGTCGATATTTGGAAAGTTAAAGTCCCCCATAACAACTACCCTGTTACTCTCACCCCTGTCGAGAATCATCTTCGCTATCCTTTCCTCTACATCTCTGGAACTATTCGGAGGTCTATAAAAGACTCCCAACAGGGTAACCTCACCTCTCCTGTTTCTAACCTCAGCCCATACTACCTCAGTAGACGAGTCCTCAAACGTCCTTTCTGTCGCTGTCATACTCTCCTTGATTAACAATGCCACACCCCCCCCTCTTTCACCATCTTCTCTGTTCTTACTGAAACATCTAAATCCCGGAATCCATTCCTGCCCCTGCTCTGCCCATGTCTCCGAAATGGCCACTACATCGAGATCCCAGGTACCAACCCATGCTGCAAGCTCACCCACCTTATTCCGGATGCTCCTGGCGTTGAAATAGACACACTTTAAACCAGGTTCTTGCTTGCCAGTGCCCTCTTGCGTCCTTGTAACCATATCCCTGACCTCACTACTCTCAACATCCTGTACACTGGCACTACAATTTAGGTTCCCATTCCCCTGCTGAATTAGTTTAAACCCCCCCGAAGAGCACTAGCAAACCTCCCCCTCAGGATATTGGTACCCCTCTGGTTCAGGTGAAGACCATCCTGTTTGTAGAGGTCCCACCTACCCCAGAAAGAGCCCCAATTATCCAGGAACCCAAAACCCTCCCTCCTGCACCATCCCTGCAGCCACGTGTTCAACTCCTCTCCCTATTCCTCGCTTCGCTATCACGTGGCACGGGCAACAACCCAGAGATAACAACTCTGTTTGTTCTCGCTCTAAGCTTCCACCCTAGCTCCCTAAATTTCTGTCTTAAATCCCCATCTCTCTTCCTACCTATGTCGTTGGTGCCTATGTGGACCACGACTTGGGGCTGCTCCCCCTCCCCATTAAGGATCCCAAAAACACGATCCGAGACATCACGAACCCTGGCACCTGGGAGGCAACATACCAACCGTGAGTCTCTCTCGTTCCCACAGAACCTCCTATCTGTTCCCCTAATTATGGAGTCCCCAATGACTAATGTTCTGCTCCTCTTCCCCCTTCCCTTCTGAGCAACAGGGACAGACTCTGTGCCAGATACCTGTACCCCATTGCTTACCCCTGGTAAGTCGTCCCCCGCAACAGTATCCAAAACGGTATACCTGTTGTTGAGGGAAACGGCCACAGGGGATCCCTGCACTGCCTGCTGGTTCCCTCTCCTTCCCCTGACGGTAACCCATCTACCTACTTCTTTTACCTGAGGTGTGACTACCTCTCCATAACTCCTCTCAATAACCTCCTCCGCCTCCCGAATGATCCGAAGTTCATCCAGCTCCAGCTCCAGTTCCCTAACGCGGTTCTCGAGGAGCTGGAGTTGGGTGCACTTCCCACAGATGCAGTCAGCATGGACACTCTTGGCGACCCTTACCTCCCACATTCTGCAGGAGGAACATACAACTGCCTTAACCTCCATTCCCACTATTCCAAATTCCCAACAAATCTACTGAAAAACAAAAAAAAAGTCAAAACTTGTTAGGTTAGCAATCCAACGGACAGAACTTCCTAAATAAAAAGCTTACCTTATCAACACACCAGAGTCCTTTTTTTTTGGTTAGAGGAGGAGGGTGGGTGGGAGACACTACACGTGTAGTGTCTCGGGTACAGCCACCACACAAATATATACCTTTTTCCTTACCCAGCAGTCCCCTGGTCCTCCGAAAACAAAAGGGAATTCACTTTTAAACTTACGCTGAAATTGACTTCACAGCTGTAAGCCCGTTCACGCACCTCCGTTGCTATCCAAGCTGCAGTCACCGAAACTAAAAGGTAGGTTACAGTATATTACCTGGAAAGTTCCAGTTCATTACCTGGCAATTTCCAGTATATTACGAGGTAAGTTCCAGTATGTTACCTGGCAAATTCCAGTATATTAACAGGTAAGTTCCTGTTCATTACCTGGAAATTTCCAGAATAGTACTAGGTAAGTTCCAGTTCATTTCCTGGCAATTTCCAGTATATTAACAGGTAAGTTCCAGTTCATTACCAGGCCATTTCCAGTATATTACCAGGTAAGTTCCAGTATGTTACCTGGCACATTCCAGTATATTACCAGGTAAGTTCCAGTTCATTACCTGGAAATTTCCAGTACATTACCAGGTATGTTGCTGTACATTAACTGGAAATTACCATTATATTACCTGGTAAGTTCCAGTATATTACCTGGCACTTTCAAATTTCCAGAATATTACCTGGCAAATTCCAGTATATTACCAGGTAAGTTACAGTTCATTACCTGGCAAATTCCAGTAGAAATCCTGCTAAGTTACGGTATATTACATGGCAAATTCCAGTACATTATCTGGTAATTTCCAGGATATTAAATGGCAAGTTCCAGTATATTACCTCATAAGTGACAGTATGTTACCTGGGAAATTCCAGTATATTACCAGGTAAGTTCCAGTATATGTTACCTGGCAAATCCCAGGATATTACCAGGTAAGTTCCAGTTCATTACCTGGCAATTTCCAGTATATTACCAGGTAAGTTCCTGCTCACTAGCTGGCAAATTCCAGTATATTGCCAGGTAAGTTCCAGTTCATTACCTGGCAATTTCCAATATATTGTCTGGCAAATTCCAGTATATTACCAGGTAAGTTCCAGTTCATTACCTGGCAATTTCCAATATATTGCCTGGCAAATTCCAGTATATTGCCAGGTAAGTTCCAGTTCATTACCTGGCAATTTCCAATATATTGTCTGGCAAATTCCAGTATATTACCAGGTAAGTTCCAGTTCATTACCTAGCAATTTCCAGTAAATTACCTGGTAAGTTGCAGTATGTTATCTGGCAAATTCCAGGATATTAACAGGTAAGTTCCAGTTCATTTCCTGGCAATTTCCAGTATATTAACAGGCAAGTTCCAGTTCATTACCTGGAAATTTCCAGTATATTACCAGGTATGTTGCTGTAGATTAACTGGAAATTACCATTATTTTACTGGTAATTTCTAGTATATTACCAGGCACTTTCAAATTTCCAGAATATTACCTGGCAAATTCCAGTATATTACATTGCAAGTTACAGGATATTACCTGGCAAATTCCAGTATATGACCTGGTAATTTCCAGGATATTAAATGGCAAGTTCCAGGATATTAACTGGCAATTTCCAGTATATTACCTCATAAGTGACAGTACATTACCTGGCAAATTCCAATATATAACCTGGTAAGTTCCAGTAAATTACTTGGCAATTCCCAGTATGTTACCTCGAAAGTTCCAGATCATTCCCTGGCAATTTCCAGTATATTACCAGGTAAGTTCCAGTTCATTACCTGGCAATTTCCAGTATATTACCTGGCAAATTCCAGTATATTACCAGGTATGTTCCAGTTCATTACCTGGCAAATTCCAGTATATTACCAGGTAAGTTCCAGTTCATTACCTGGCAATTTCCAGTTTATTACCAGGTAAGTTCCAGTTCATTGCCTGGCAATTTCCAGTATATTACCAGGTAAGTTCCTGTTCACTAGCTGGCAATTTCCAGTATTTTACCTGGTAAGTTACAGTATATTACCTGTCATTTCCAGTCGACATCCAGGTAGGTTACAGTATATTACCTGGTAAGTTCCAGTAGATTACCTGGTAAGTTGCAGTATATTACCTGTCATTTCCAGTAGACATCCAGGTAAGTTACAGTATATTACCTGGTAAGTTCCAGTTCATTACCTGGCAATTTACAGTATTTTACCTGGTAAGTTCCAGTATATGTTACGTGGCAAATTCCAGGATATTACCAGGTAAGTTCCAGTTCATTACCTGGCAATTTCCAGTATATTACCTGGTAAGTTCCAGTTCATTACCTGGCAATTTCCAGTATTTTACCGGGTCAGTTCCAGTATGTGTTACCTGGCAAATTCCAGGATATTACCAGGTAAGTTCCAGTATATTACCTGGCAATTTCCAGTATGTTACCTGGTAAGTTCCAGTTCATTACCTGGCAATTTCCATTATTTTACCTGGTAAGTTACAGTATATTACCTGTCATTTCCAGTAGACATCAAGGTAGGTTACAGTATATTACCTGGTAAGTTCCAGTTCATTACCTGGCAATTTCCAGTATATTACGAGGTAAGTTCCAGTATGTTCCCTGGCAAATTCCAGTATATTACCTCGAAAGTTCCAGTTCATTACCTCGCAATTTCCAGTTTATTACCAGGTAAGTTCCTGTTCACTATCTGGCAATTTCCAGTAAATTACCAGGTAAGTTCCAGTTCATTACCTGGCAATTTCCAGTATTTTACCTGGCAAGTTACAGAATATTACCTGTCATTTCCAGTAGACATCCAGGTTGGTTACAGTATATTACTTGGTCAGTTCCAGTTCATTACCTGGCAATTTCCAGTATATTACCTGGTAAGTTACAGTATATTACCTGTCATTTCCAGTAGACATCCAGGTAAGTTACAGTATATTACCTGGTAAGTTCCAGTTCATTACCTGGCAATTTCCAGTATATTACCTGGTAAGTTCCAGTTCATTACCTGGCAATTTCCAGTATTTTACCTGGTAAGTTCCAATATATGTTAGCTGGCAAATTCCAGGATATTACCAGGTAAGTTCCAGTTCATTACCTGGCAATTTCCAGTATATTACCTGGTAACTTCCAGTTCATTACCTGGCAATTTCCAGTATATTAGGAGGTAAGTTCCAGTCTGTTACCTGGCAAATTCCAGTATATTAACAGGTAAGTTCCTGTTCATTACCTGGAAATTTCCAGAATAGTACTAGGTAAGTTCCAGTTCATTACCTGGCAATTTCCAGAATATTACCAGGGAAGTTCCAGTTCATAACCTGGCAAATTCCAGTATATTGCCAGGTATGTTCCAGTATATGTTACCTGGCAAATCCCAGGATATTACCAGGTAAGTTCCAGTTCATTACCTGGCAATTTCCAGTATATTACCAGGTAAGTTCCAGTTCATTTCCTGGCAATTTCCAGTATATTAACAGGTAAGTTCCAGTTCATTACCTGGAAATTTCCAATATATTACCAGGTATGTTGCTGTACATTAACTGGCAATTACCATTATATTACCTGGTAATTTCTAGTATATTACCTGGCACTTTCAAATTTCCAGAATATTACCTGGCAAATTCCAGTATATTACATTGCAAGTTACAGGATATTACCTGGCAAATTCCAGTATATTACCAGGTATGTTGCTGTACATTAACTGGCAATTACCATTATATTACCTGGTAATTTCTAGTATATTACCTGGCACTTTCAAATTTCCAGAATATTACCTGGCAAATTCCAGTATATTACATTGCAAGTTACAGGATATTACCTGGCAAATTCCAGTATATTACCTGGTAATTTCCAGGACATTAAATGGCAAGTTCCAGTATATTAACTGGCAATTTCCAGTAAATTACCTCAAGTGACAATACATTACCTGGCAAATTCCAGTAAATTACTTGGCAATTCCCAGTATGTTACCTCGAATGTTCCAGTTCATTACCTGGCAATTTCCAGTATATTACCTGGCAAATTCCAGTATATAACCTGGTAAGTTCCAGTAAATAATTTGGCAATGCCCAGTATATTACCTCGAAAGTTCCAGTTCATTACCTCGCAATTTCCAGTTTATTACCAGGTAAGTTCCAGTTCATTGCCTGGCAATTTCCAGTATATTACCAGGTAAGTTCCAGTTCATTGCCTGGCAATTTCCAGTATATTACCAGGTAAGTTCCAGTTCATTACCTGGCAATTTCCAGTATTTTACCTGGTAAGTTCCAGTATATGTTACCTGGCAAATTCCAGGATATTACCAGGTAAGTTCCAGTTCATTACCTGGCAATTTCCAGTATATTACCTGGTAAGTTCCAGTTCATTACCTGGCAATTTCCAGTATATTACGAGGTAAGTTCCAGTATGTTACCTTGCAAATTCCAGTATATTACCAGGTAAGTTCCAGTTCATTACCTGGCAATTTCCAGTATATTACCTGGTAAGTTCCAGTATATGTTACCTGGCAAATTCCAGGATATTACCAGGTAAGTTCCAGTTCATTACCTGGCAATTTCCAGTATATTACCTGGTAAGTTCCAGTTCATTACCTGGCAATTTCCAGTATTTTACCTGGTAAGTTCCAGTATATGTTACCTGGCAAATTCCAGGATATTACCAGGTAAGTTCCAGTTCATTACCTGGCAATTTCCAGTATATTACCAGGTAAGTTCCAGTTCATTACCTGGCAATTTCCAGTATTTTACCTGGTAAGTTCCAGTATATGTTACCTGGCAAATTCCAGGATATTACCAGGTAAGTTCCAGTTCATTACCTGGCAATTTCCAGTATATTACCTGGTAAGTTCCAGTTCATTACCTGGCAAATTCCAGGATATTACCAGGTAAGTTCCAGTTCATTACCTGGCAATTTCCAGAATATTACCAGGGAAGTTCCAGTTCATTACCTGGCAATTTCCAGTATCTTACCTGGAAAGTTCCAGGATGTTACCTGGCAAATTCCCGTATATTACCAGGTAAGTTCCAGTTCATTACCTGGCAATTTCCAATATATTGTCTGGCAAATTCCAGTATATTACCAGATAAGTTCCAGTTCATTACCTGGCAATTTCCAGTATATAACCAGGTAAGTTGTAGTATGTTACCTGGCAAATTCCAGTATATTACCAGGTATATTCCAGTATATGTTACCTGGCAAATCCCAGGATATTACCAGGTAAGTTCCAGTTCATTACCTGGCAATTTCCAGTATATTACCAGGTAAGTTCCTGTTCACTAGCTGGCAATTTCCAGTATATTACCAGGTAAGTTCCAGTTCATTGCCTGGCAATTTCCAGCATTTTACCTGGTAAGTTACAATATATTACCTGTCATTTCCAGTAGACATCCAGTTTGGTTACAGTATATTACCTGGTAAGTTCCAGTTCATTACCTGGCAATTTCCAGTATATAACCAGGTGAGTTGCAGTATGTTACCTGGCAAATTCCAGTATCTTACCAGGTGAGTTCCAGTTCACTACCTGGCAATTTCCAGTATATTACCTGGTAAGTTACAGTATATTACCTGTCATTTCCAGCAGACATCCAGGTAAGTTACAGTATATTACCTGGTAAGTTCCAGTTCATTACCTGGCAATTTCCAGAATATTACCAGGTAAGTTCCAGTTCATTACCTGGCAATTTCCAGTATTTTACCTGGTAAGTTACACTATATTACCTGTCATTTCCAGTAGACATCCAGGTAGGTTACAGTATATTACCAGGTAAGTTCCAGTTCATTACCTGGCAATTTCCAGTATTTTACCTGGTAAGTTACAGTATATTACCTGTCATTTCCAGTAGACATCCAGGTAAGATACAGTATATTACCTGGTAAGTTCCAGTTCATTACCTGGCAATTTCCAGTATATTACCTGGTAAGTTCCAGTATATGTTCCCTGGCAAATTCCAGGATATTACCAGGTAAGTTCCAGTTCATTACCTGGCAATTTCCAGTATATTACCTGGTAAGTTCCAGTTCATTACCTGGCAATTTCCAGTATTTTACCTGGTAAGTTACAGTATATTACCTGTCATTTCCAGTAGACATCCAGGTAGGTTACAGTATATTACCTGGTAACTTCCAGTTCATTACCTGGCAATTTCCAGTATATTACGACGTAAGTTCCAGCATGTTACCTGGCAAATTCCAGTATATTACCTGGTAAGTTCCAGTTCATTATCTAGCAATTTCCAGTATATTACCTGGTAAATTCCAGTTCATTACCTGTCAATTTCCAGTATATTACCAGGTAAGTTGCAGTATGTTATCTGGCAAATTCCAATATATTACCAGGTAAGTTCCAGTTCATTTCCTGGCAATTTCCAGTATATTAACAGGTAAGTTCCAGTTCATTATCTAGCAATTTCCAGTATATTACCTGGTAAATTCCAGTTCATTACCAGGCCATTTCCAGTATATTACCAGGTAAGTTCCAGTATGTTACCTGGCAAATTCCAGTATATTACCAGGTAAGTTCCAGTTCATTACCTGGAAATTTCCAGGATATTACCAGGTATGTTGCTGTACATTAACTGGCAATTACCATTATATTACCTGGTAAGTTCTAGTATATTCCCTGGCACTTTCAAATTTCCAGAATATTACCTGGCAAATTCCAGTATATTACATTGCAAGTTACAGGATATTACCTGGCAATTTCCAGTATATTATCTGGTAATTTCCAGGATATTACCTGGCAAATTCCAGTATATTATTTGGTACGTTCCACTATATTAACTGGCAATTTCCAGTATATTACCTGGTAAGTTACGGTATATTACCTGGCAAATTCCAGTACATTATCTGGTAATTTCCAGGATATTACCTGGCAAATTCCAGTATATTATTTGGTACGTTCCAGTATATTAACTGGCAATTTCCAGTATATTACCTGGTAAGTTCCAGTTCATTACCTGGCAATTTCCAGTATCTTACCAGGAAAGTTCCAGTATGTTACCTGGCAAATTCCAGTATATTACCAGCTAAGTTATAGTTCATTACCTGGCAAATTCCAGTATATTACCAGGTAAGTTATAGTTCATTACCTGGCAAATTCCAGTATATTACCAGCTAAGTTATAGTTCATTCCCTGGCAAATTCCAGTATATTACCAGCTAAGTTATAGTTCATTACCTGGCAAATTCCAGTATATTACCAGCTAAGTTATAGTTCATTACCTGGCAAATTCCAGTATATTACCAGCTAAGTTATAGTTCATTACCTGGCAAATTCCAGTATATTACCAGCTAAGTTATAGTTCATTACCTGGCAAATTCCAGTATATTACCAGGTAAGTTATAGTTCATTACCTGGCAAATTCCAGTATATTACCAGCTAAGTTATAGTTCATTACCTGGCAAATTCCAGTATATTACCAGCTAAGTTATAGTTCATTACCTGGCAAATTCCAGTATATTACCAGCTAAGTTATAGTTCATTACCTGGCAATTTCCAGTATCTTACCAGGAAAGTTCCAGTATGTTACCAGCTAAGTTATAGTTCATTACCTGGCAAATTCCAGTATATTACCAGGAAAGTTCCAGTATGTTACCAGCTAAGTTATAGTTCATTACCTGGCAATTTCCAGTATCTTACCAGGAAAGTTCCAGTATGTTACCAGCTAAGTTATAGTTCATTACCTGGCAAATTCCAGTATATTACCAGCTAAGTTATAGTTCATTACCTGGCAAATTCCAGTATATTACCAGCTAAGTTATAGTTCATTACCTGGCAAATTCCAGTATATTACCAGCTAAGTTATAGTTCATTACCTGGCAAATTCCAGTATATTACCAGCTAAGTTATAGTTCATTACCTGGCAAATTCCAGTATATTACCAGCTAAGTTATAGTTCATTACCTGGCAAATTCCAGTATATTACCAGCTAAGTTATAGTTCATTACCTGGCAAATTCCAGTATATTACCAGCTAAGTTATAGTTCATTACCTGGCAAATTCCAGTATATTACCAGCTAAGTTATAGTTCATTACCTGGCAAATTCCAGTATATTACCAGCTAAGTTATAGTTCATTACCTGGCAAATTCCAGTATATTACCAGCTAAGTTATAGTTCATTACCTGGCAATTTCCAGTATCTTACCAGGAAAGTTCCAGTATGTTACCTGGCAAATTCCAGTATATTACCAGCTAAGTTATAGTTCATTACCTGGCAAATTCCAGTATATTACCAGCTAAGTTATAGTTCATTACCTGGCAAATTCCAGTATATTACCAGCTAAGTTATAGTTCATTACCTGGCAAATTTCAGTATATTACCAGGAAAGTTCCAGTATGTTACCTGGCAAATTCCAGTATATTACCAGCTAAGTTATAGTTCATTACCTGGCAATTTCCAGTATCTTACCAGGAAAGTTCCAGTATGTTACCTGGCAAATTCCAGTATATTACCAGCTAAGTTATAGTTCATTACCTGGCAAATTCCAGTATATTACCAGCTAAGTTATAGTTCATTACCTGGCAAATTCCAGTATATTACCAGCTAAGTTATAGTTCATTACCTGGCAAATTCCAGTATATTACCAGCTAAGTTATAGTTCATTACCTGGCAAATTCCAGTATATTACCAGCTAAGTTATAGTTCATTACCTGGCAAATTCCAGTATATTACCAGGTAAGTTATAGTTCATTACCTGGCAAATTCCAGTATATTACCAGGAAAGTTCCAGTATGTTACCTGGCAAATTCCAGTATATTACCAGCTAAGTTATAGTTCATTACCTGGCAAATTCCAGTATATTACCAGCTAAGTTATAGTTCATTACCTGGCAAATTCCAGTATATTACCAGGAAAGTTCCAGTATGTTACCTGGCAAATTCCAGTATATTACCAGCTAAGTTATAGTTCATTACCTGGCAAATTCCAGTATATTACCAGCTAAGTTATAGTTCATTACCTGGCAAATTCCAGTATATTACCAGCTAAGTTATAGTTCATTACCTGGCAAATTCCAGTATATTACCAGCTAAGTTATAGTTCATTACCTGGCAAATTCCAGTATATTACCAGCTAAGTTATAGTTCATTACCTGGCAAATTCCAGTATATTACCAGCTAAGTTATAGTTCATTACCTGGCAAATTCCAGTATATTACCAGCTAAGTTATAGTTCATTACCTGGCAAATTCCAGTATATTACCAGGTAAGTTATAGTTCATTACCTGGCAAATTCCAGTATATTACCAGGAAAGTTCCAGTATGTTACCTGGCAAATTCCAGTATATTACCAGCTAAGTTACAGTTCATTACCTGGCAAATTCCAGTATATTACCAGCTAAGTTATAGTTCATTACCTGGCAAATTCCAGTATATTACCAGGAAAGTTCCAGTATGTTACCTGGCAAATTCCAGTATATTACCAGCTAAGTTATAGTTCATTACCTGGCAAATTCCAGTATATTACCAGCTAAGTTATAGTTCATTACCTGGCAAATTCCAGTATATTACCAGCTAAGTTATAGTTCATTACCTGGCAAATTCCAGTATTTTACCAGCTAAGTTATAGTTCATTACCTGGCAAATTCCAGTATATTACCGGCTAAGTTATAGTTCATTACCTGGCAATTTCCAGTATCTTACCAGGAAAGTTCCAGTATGTTACCTGGCAAATTCCAGTATATTACCAGCTAAGTTATAGTTCATTACCTGGCAAATTCCAGTATATTACCAGCTAAGTTATAGTTCATTACCTGGCAAATTCCAGTATATTACCAGCTAAGTTATAGTTCATTACCTGGCAAATTCCAGTATATTATCAGGTAAGTTCCAGTTCATTACCTGGCAATTTCCAGTATATTACCAGGTAAGTTCCAGTTCATTACCTGGCAATTTCCAGTATATTACCAGGTAAGTTATAGTTCATTACCTGGCAAATTCCAGTATATTACCAGGTAAGTTCCAGTATATTGCTGGTAAGTTCTAGTGTATTATTTGTGTTCCAGTATATTACTGGTATGTTCTAGTGTATTATATGTGTTCCTGTGTATTACTGGTAAGTTCTAGTGTATTATTTGTGTTCCAGTATATTACTGGTATGTTCTATGTATTATGTGTTCCTGTATATTAATGGTAGGTTCTAGTGTATTATTTGTGTTTCTGTATATTACTGGTAAGTTCTATGTATTATATGTGTTCCTGTATATTACTGGTAGGTACTAGTGTATTATTTGTGTTCCTGTGTATTACTGGTAAGTTCTAGTGTATTATTTGTGTTCCAGTATATTACTGGTATCTTCTATGTATTATGTGTTCCTGTATATTAATGGTAGGTTCTAGTGTATTATTTGTGTTTCTGTATATTACTGGTAAGTTCTATGTATTATATGTGTTCCTGTATATTACTGGTAGGTACTAGTGTATTATTTGTGTTCCTGTGTATTACTGGTAAGTTCTAGTGTATTATTTGTGTTCCAGTATATTACTGGTATCTTCTATGTATTATGTGTTCCTGTATATTAATGGTAGGTTCTAGTGTATTATTTGTGTTTCTGTATATTACTGGTAAGTTCTATGTATTATATGTGTTCCTGTATATTACTGGTAAGTTCTAGTGTATTATTTGTGTTCCAGTATATTACTGGTAAGTTCTGTTGTATTATATGTGTTCCTGTATATTACTGGTAAGTTCTAGTGTATTATTTGTGTTCCTGTATATTACTGGTACGTTCTAGTGTATTATTCGGTGTGTTCCAGTATATTACTGGTAAGTTCTAGTGTATTACCCGGTGTGTTCCAGTATATTATTGGTAAGTTCTAGTGTATTATTTGTGTTCCTGTATATTACTGGTAAGATCTATTGTATTATTTGTGTTCCAGTATATTACTGGTTAGTTCTTGTGTATTATTTGTGTTCCAGTATATTACTGGTATGTTCTAGTGTATTATATGTGTTCCTGTGTATTACTGGTAAGTTCTAGTGTATTATTTGTGTTCCAGTATATTACTGGTATCTTCTATGTATTATGTGTTCCTGTATATTAATGGTAGGTTCTAGTGTATTATTTGTGTTTCTGTATATTACTGGTAAGTTCTATGTATTATATGTGTTCCTGTATATTACTGGTAAGTTCTAGTGTATTATTTGTGTTCCAGTATATTACTGGTAAGTTCTGTTGTATTATATGTGTTCCTGTATATTACTGGTAAGTTCTAGTGTATTATTTGTGTTTCTGTATATTACTGGTAAGTTCTATGTATTATATGTGTTCCTGTATATTACTGGTAAGTTTTAGTGTATTATTTGTGTTCCTGTATATTACTGGTAAGCTCTAGTGTATTATTTGTGTTCCTGTATCTTACTGGTAAGATCTAGTGTATTATTTGTGTTCCTGTATATTACTGGTAAGTTATAGTGTATTATATGTGTTCCTGTATATTACTGGTAAGTTTTAGTGTATTATTTGTGTTCCTGTATATTACTGGTAAGCTCTAGTGTATTATTTGTGTTCCTGTATATTACTGGTAGGTTCTAGTGTATTATTTGTGTTGCAGTATATTATTGGTTTGTTCTTGTGTATTATTCGGTGTGTTCCAGTATATTACTGGTAAGTTCTAGTGTATTATTTGTGTTCCTGTATATAACTGGTAAGTTCTAGTGTATTATTTGTGTTCCTGTATATTACTGGAAAGTTCTAGTGTATTATTTGTGTTCCTGTATATTACTGGTAAGATCTATTGTATTATTTGTGTTCCAGTATATTACTGGTTAGTTCTTGTGTATTATTTGTGTTCCAGTATATTACTGGTAAGGTCTAGTGTATTATTTGTGTTCCAGTATATTACTGGTAAGTTCTCGTGTATTATATGTGTTCCTGTATATTACTGGTACATTCTAGTGTATTATTTGTGTTCCAGTATATTACTGGTTTGTTCTAGTGTATTATTCGGTGTGTTCCAGTATATTACTGGTAAGTTCTCATGTATAGCCGGTGTGTTCCAGTATATTACTGGTAAGTTCTAGTGTATTATTTGTGTTCCTGTATATTACTGGTAAGTTCTCGTGTATTATTTGTGTTGCTGTATATTACTGGAAAGTTCTAGTGTATTATTTGTGTTCCTGTATATTACTGGTAAGATCTATTGTATTATTTGTGTTCCAGTATATTACTGGTTAGTTCTTGTGTATTATTTGTGTTCCAGTATATTACTGGTAAGTTCTAGTGTATTATTTGTGTTCCAGTATATTACTGGTAAGTTCTCGTGTATTATATGTGTTCCTGTATATTACTGGTACATTCTAGTGTATTATTTGTGTTCCAGTATATTACTGGTAAGTTCGAGTGTATTATTTGTGTTCCTGTATATTATTGGTAAGTTCTAGTGTATTATTTGTGTTCCTGTATATTATTGGTAAGTTCTATTTTATTATTAGTGTTCCTGTATATTACTGTTAGGTTCTCTTGTATTATTTGTGTTCCTGTATATTATTGGTAGGTTCTAGTGTATTATATGTGTTCCTGTATATTACTGGTAAGTTCTAGTGTATTATTTGTGTTCCAGTATATTACTGGTAAGTTCCAGTGTATGATTTGTGTTCCTGTATATTACTGGTAAGTTCTAGTGTATTAGTCGGTGTGTTCCTGTATATTACTGGTAAGTTCTAGTGTATTATTTGGTGGGTTCCAGTATATTAATGGTAAGTTCTAGTGTATTACCCGGTGTGTTCCAGTATATTATTGGTAAGTTCTAGTGTATTATTCGGTGTGTTCCTGTATATTACTGGTAAGTTCTAGTGTATTAGTCGGTGTGTTCCTGTATATTACTGGTAAGTTCTAGTGTATTATTTGGTGGGTTCCAGTATATTAATGGTAAGTTCTAGTGTATTATTCGGTGTGTTCCAGTATATTACTGGTACGTTCTAGGGTATGATTTGTGTTCCTGTATATTAATGCAAAGATCGCGTGTATTAGTTGTGTTCCAGTATATTACTGGTTAGTTCTCGTGTATTATTTGTGTTCCTGTATATTATTGGTAAGTTCTAGTGTATTATTTGTGTTCCTGAATATTATTGGTAAGTTCTAGTGTATTATTTGGTGGGTTCCAGTATATTAATGGTAAGTTCTAGTGTATTACCCGGTGTGTTCCAGTATATTATTGGTAAGTTCTAGTGTATTATTCGGTGTGTTCCAGTATATTACTGGTACGTTCTAGGGTATGATTTGTGTTCCTGTATATTACTGGTAAGTTCTAGTGTATTAGTCGGTGTGTTCCTGTATATTACTGGTACGTTCTAGTGTATTATTTGTGTTCCTGTATATTAATGCAAAGATCGCGTGTATTAGTTGTGTTCCAGTATATTACTGGTTAGTTCTCGTGTATTATTTGTGTTCCTGTATATTATTGGTAAGTTCTAGTGTATTATTTGTGTTCCTGAATATTATTGGTAAGTTCTAGTGTATTATTTGTTTTTCTGTATATTACTGGTAAGCTCCAGTGTATTATTTGTGTTCCTGTATCTTACTGGTAAGATCTAGTGTATTATTTGTGTTCCTGTATATTTCTGGTAAGTTCTAGTGTATTATTCGGTGTGGTCCACTATATTATTGGTAAGTTCTAGTGTATTATTTGTGTTCCTGTATATTACTGGTAGGTTCTAGTGTATTATTTGTGTTCCTGTATATTTCTGGTAAGTTCTAGTGTATTATTCGGTGTGGTCCACTATATTATTGGTAAGTTCTAGTGTATTATTTGTGTTCCTGTATATTACTGGTAGGTTCTAGTGTATTATTTGTGTTCCTGTATATTTCTGGTAAGTTCTAGTGTATTATTCGGTGTGTTCCACTCTGCGTGGGTTTTCTCCGGGTGCTCCGGTTTCCTCCCACAAGCCAAAAGACTTGCAGGTTGATAGGTAAATTGGCCACTATAAATTGTCACTGGTATAGGTAGGTGGCAGGGAAATATAGGGACAGGTGGGGATGTTTGTTGGGAATATGGGATTAGTGTAGGATTAGTATAAAATGGGTGGTTGATGTTCGGCACAGACTCGGTGGGCCGAAGGGCCTGTTTCAGTGCTGTATCTCTAATCTAAAAAAAAAATTACTGGTAAGTTCTAGTGTATTATTTGTGTTCCTGTATATTACTGGTAAGTTCTATTCTATTATTTGTGTTCCAGTATATTACTGGTAAGTTCTAGTGTATTATTCGGTGTGTTCCAGTATATTAATGGTAGGTTCTAGTGTATTTCCCGGTGTGTTCCAGTATATTACTGGTCCGTTCTAGTGTATTATTTGTGTTCCTGTATATTTTTGGTAAGTTCTGTTGTATGATTTGTTTTCCTGTATATTACTGGTAAGTTCTTGTGTATTATTCGTGTTCCTGTATACTACTGGTAAGTTCTAGTGTATTATTTGTGTTCCTGTATATTTTTGGTAAGTTCTGTTGTATGATTTGTGTTCCTGTATATTACTGGTAGGTTCTAGTGTATTATTTGTGTTCCAGTATATTACTGGTAGGTTCTAGTGTATTATTTGTGTTCCAGTATATTACTGGTAAGTTCTAGTGTATTATTTGTGTTCCAGTATATTACTGGTCCGTTCTAGTGTATTATTTGTGTTCCTGTATATTTTTGGTAAGTTCTGTTGTATGATTTGTGTTCCTGTATATTACTGGTAAGTTCTTGTGTATTATTCGTGTTCCTGTATATTACTGGTAGGTTCTAGTGTATTATTTGTGTTCCAGTATGTTACTGGTAAGTTCTAGTGTATTATTTGTGTTCCAGTATATTACTGGTCCGTTCTAGTGTATTATTTGTGTTCCTGTATATTTTTGGTAAGTTCTGTTGTATGATTTGTGTTCCTGTATATTACTGGTAAGTTCTTGTGTATTATTCGTGTTCCTGTATATTACTGGTAGGTTCTAGTGTATTATTTGTGTTCCAGTATGTTACTGGTAAGTTCTAGTGTATTATTTGTGTTCCAGTATATTACTGGTAAGTTCTAGTGTATTATTTGTGTTCCAGTATATTACTGGTCCGTTCTAGTGTATTATTTGTGTTCCTGTATATTTTTGGTAAGTTCTGTTGTATGATTTGTGTTCCTGTATATTACTGGTAAGTTCTAGTGTATTATTTGTGTTCCTGAATAATACTGGAAAGTTCTAGTGTATTATTTGTGTTCCTGTATATTACTGCAAAGATCTAGTGTATTATTTGTGTTCCAGTATATTACTGGTTACTTCTCGTGTATTATTTGTGTTCCAGTATATTACTGATAAGTTCCAGTGTATTATTTGTGTTACTGTATATTATTGATAAGTTCTAATGTATTATTTGTGTTCCTGTATTTTACTGGTAAGTTCTCTTGTATTATTTGTATTCCTGTATATTACGGTTAAGTTCTAGAATATTATTTGTGTTGCTGTATATTACTGGAAAGTTCGAGTGTATTATTTGTGTTCCTGTATATTATTGGTAAGTTCTAGTGTATTATTCGGTGTGTTCCAGTATATTACTGGTAAGTTCTCGTGTATAAACGGTGTGTTCCGGTATATTACTGGTAAGTTCTAGTGTATTATTTGTGTTCCTGTATATTACTGGTAAGTTCGAGTGTATTATTTGTGTTCCTGTATATTACTGGAAAGTTCGAGTGTATTATTTGTGTTCCTGTATATTATTGGTAAGTTCTAGTGTATTATTCGGTGTGTTCCAGTATATTACTGGTAAGTTCTCGTGTATAAACGGTGTGTTCCGGTATATTACTGGTAAGTGCTGGTGTATTATTTGTGTTCCTGTATATTACTGGTAAGTTCGAGTGTATTATTTGTGTTCCAGTATATTACTGGTAAGTTCTAGTGTATTATATGTGTTCCAGTATATTACTGGTAAGTTCTAGTGTATTATTTGTGTTCCTGTATATTATTGGTAAGTTCTAGTTTATTATTTGTGTTCCTGTATATTACTGGTAACTTCTAGTGTATTATTTGTGTTCCAGTATATTACTGGTTAGTTCTCGTGTATTATTTGTGTTCCAGTATATTACTGGTAAGTTCTAGTGTATTATTTGTGTTCCTGTATATTATTGGTAAGTTCTAGTTTATTATTTGTGTTCCTGTATATTACTGGTAAGTTCGAGGGTATTATTTGTGTTCCAGTATATTACTGGTAAGTTCTAGTGTATTATATGTGTTCCAGTATATTACTGGTAATTTCTAGTGTATTATTTGTGTTCCTGTATATTACTGGTAAGTTCTAGTGTATTATTTGTGTTCCTGTATATTATTGGTAAGTTCTAGTTTATTATTTGTGTTCCTGTATATTACTGGTAAGTTCGAGGGTATTATTTGTGTTCCAGTATATTACTGGTAAGTTCTAGTGTATTATATGTGTTCCAGTATATTACTGGTAATTTCTAGTGTATTATTTGTGTTCCTGTATATTACTGGTAAGTTCTAGTGTATTATTTGTGTTCCTGTATATTACTGGTAGGTTCTGGAGTATTATTTGTGTTCCAGTATATTACTGGTTAGTTCTCGTGTATTATTTGTGTTCCAGTATATTGCTGGTAGGTTCTAGTGTATTATATGTGTTCCTCTATCTTACTGGTAAGATCTAGTGTATTATTTGTGTTCCAGTATATTACTGGTAAGCTCCTGTGTATTATTTGTGTTCCTGTATCTTACTGGAAAGATCTAGTGTATTATTTGTGCTCTTGTATATTACTGGTTAGTTCTCGTGTATTATTTGTGTTCCTGAAAATTACTGGTAAGTTCTAGTGTAATATTTGTGTTCCTGTATGTTACTGGTAAGTTCTAGTGTATTATTTGTGTTCCTGAATGTTATTGTTAAGTTCTAGTGTATTATTTGGTTTGTTCCAGTATATTATTGGGAAGTTCCAGTGTATTATTTGTGTTCCTGTATATTACTGGTAAGTTCGCGTGTATAACCGGTGTGTTCCTGTATATTACTGGTAAGTTCTAGTGTATTATTTGTGTCCCTGTATATTACTGGTAAGTTCTAGTGTATTATTTGTGTTCCTGTATATTACTGGAAAGTTCTGGTGTATTATTTGTGTTCCAGTATATTACTGGTTAATTGTTGTGTATTATTTGTGTTCCTGTATATTACTGGTAAGTTCTAATGTATTATTTGTGTTCCTGTATATTACTGGAAAGTTCTGGTGTATTATTTGTGTTCCTGTATATTACTGGAAAGTTCTGGTGTATTATTTGTGTTCCTGTATATTACTGGAAAGTTCTGGTGTATTATTTGTGTTCCAGTATATTACTGGTTAATTGTTGTGTATTATTTGTGTTCCTGTATATTACTGGTAAGTCCTAGTGTATTAGTCGGTGTGTTCCAGTATATTACTGGTAAGTTCTAGTGTATTATTTGTGTTCCTGTATATTACTGGAAAGTTCTGGTGTATTATTTGTGTTCCAGTATATTACTGGTTAGTTGTTGTGTATTATTTGTGTTCCTGTATATTACTGGTAAGTTCTAGTGTATTATATGTATTCCGGTATATTACTGGTAAGCTCCTGTGTATTATTTGTGTTCCTGTATCTTACTGGAAAGATCTAGTGTATTATTTGTGCTCTTGTATATTACTGGTTAGTTCTCGTGTATTATTTGTGTTCCTGAAAATTACTGGTAAGTTCTAGTGTAATATTTGTGTTCCTGTATGTTACTGGTAAGTTCTAGTGTATTATTTGTGTTCCTGAATGTTATTGTTAAGTTCTAGTGTATTATTTGGTTTGTTCCAGTATATTATTGGGAAGTTCCAGTGTATTATTTGTGTTCCTGTATATTACTGGTAAGTTCGCATGTATAACCGGTGTGTTCCTGTATATTACTGGTAAGTTCTAGTGTATTATTTGTGTCCCTGTATATTACTGGTAAGTTCTAGTGTATTATTTGTGTTCCTGTATATTACTGGAAAGTTCTGGTGTATTATTTGTGTTCCAGTATATTACTGGTTAATTGCTGTGTATTATATGTGTTCCTGTATATTACTGGTAAGTTCTAGTGTATTATTTGTGTTCCTGTATATTACTGGAAAGTTCTGGTGTATTATTTGTGTTCCTGTATATTACTGGAAAGTTCTGGTGTATTATTTGTGTTCCAGTATATTACTGGTTAATGGTTGTGTATTATTTGTGTTCCTGTATATTACTGGTAAGTCCTAGTGTATTAGTCGGTGTGTTCCAGTATATTACTGGTAAGTTCTAGTGTATTATTTGTGTTCCTGTATATTACTGGAAAGTTCTGGTGTATTATTTGTGTTCCATTATATTACTGGTTAGTTGTTGTGTATTATTTGTGTTCCTGTATATTACTGGTAAGTTCTAGTGTATTATATGTATTCCGGTATATTACTGGTAAGTTCTAGTGTATTATTCGGTGTGTTCCAGTATATTAATGGTAAGTTCGAGTGTATTACCCGATGTGTTCCAGTATATTATTGGTAAGTTCTAGTGTATTATTCGGTGTGTTCCAGTATATTAATGGTTAGTTCTAGTGTATTACCTGGTGTGGTCCAGTATATTGTTGGTAAGTTCTAGTGTATTATTCGGTGTGTTCCAGTATATTACTGGTAGGTTCTAGTGTATTGCCCGGTGTGTTCCAGTATATTACTGGTACTTTCTAGTGTATTATCTGTGTTCCTGTATATTTTTGCTAAGTTCTGGTGTATTATTTTTTGTTCCTTTATATTACTGGAAAGTTCTAGTGTATTATTTGTGTTCCTGTATATTACTGGTAAGATCTAGTGTATTATCTGTGTTCCAGTATATTACTGGTTAGTTCTCGTGTATTATTTGTGTTCCTGAAAATTACTGGTAAGTTCTAGTGTAATATTTGTGTTCCTGTATATTACTGGTAAGTTCTAGTGTATTATTTGTGTTCCTGAATGTTATTGTTAAGTTCTAGTGTATTATTTGGTTTGTTCCAGTATATTATTGGGAAGTTCCAGTGTATTATTTGTGTTCCTGTATATTACTGGTAAGTTCTCGTGTATAACCGGTGTGTTCCTGTATATCACTGGTAAGTTCTAGTGTATTATTTGTGTTCCAGTATATTACTGGTTAGTTGTTGTGTATTATTTGTGTTCCTGTATATTACTGGGAAGTTCTAGTGTTTTATATGTATTCCGGTATATTACTGGAAAGTTCTGGTGTATTATTTGTGTTCCAGTATATTACTGGTTAGTTGTTGTGTATTATTTGTGTTCCTGTATATTACTGGTAAGTTCTAGTGTATTAGTCGGTGTGTTCCAGTATATTGCTGGTAAGTTCTAGTGTATTATATGTATTCCGGTATATTACTGGAAAGTTCTGGTGTATTATTTGTGTTCCAGTATATTACTGGTTAGTTGTTGTGTATTATTTGTGTTCCTGTATATTACTGGTAAGTTCTAGTGTATTAGTCGGTGTTTTCCAGTATATTACTGGTAAGTTCTAGTGTATTATTTGTGTTCCTGTATATTACTGGAAAGTTCTGGTGTATTATTTGTGTTCCAGTATATTACTGGTTAGTTGTTGTGTATTATTTGTGTTCCTGTATATTACTGGTAAGTTCTGGTGTATTATTCGGTGTGTTCCAGTATATTACTGGTAAGTTCTAGTGTATTAGTCGGTGTGTTCCAATATATTACTGGTAAGTTCTAGTGTATTATATGTATTCCGGTATATTACTGGTAAGTTCTAGTGTATTATTCGGTGTGTTCCAGTATATTACTGGTAGGTTGTAGTGTATTTCCCGTTGTGTTCCAGTATATTAATGGTAAGTTCTAGTGTATTACCCGATGTGTTCCAGTATATTATTGGTAAGTTCTAGTGTATTATTCGGTGTGTTCCAGTATATTACTGGTCCGTTCTAGTGTATTATTTGTGTTCCTGTATATTTTTGGTAAGTTCTGTTGTATGATTTGTGTTCCTGTATATTACTGGTAGGTTCTAGTGTATTATTTGTGTTCCAGTATATTACTGGTAAGTTCTAGTGTATTATTTGTGTTCCAGTATATTACTGGTAGGTTCTAGTGTATTATTTGTGTTCCAGTATATTACTGGTAAGTTCTAGTGTATTATTTGTGTTCCAGTATATTACTGGTCCGTTCTAGTGTATTATTTGTGTTCCTGTATATTTTTGGTAAGTTCTGTTGTATGATTTGTGTTCCTGTATATTACTGGTAAGTTCTTGTGTATTATTCATGTTCCTGTATATTACTGGTAGGTTCTAGAGTATTATTTGTGTTCCAGTATATTACTGGTAAGTTCTAGTGTATTATTTGTGTTCCAGTATATTACTGGTCCGTTCTAGTGTATTATTTGTGTTCCTGTATATTTTTGGTAAGTTCTGTTGTATGATTTGTGTTCCTGTATATTACTGGTAAGTTCTAGTGTATTATTTGTGTTCCTGAATAATACTGGAAAGTTCTAGTGTATTATTTGTGTTCCTGTATATTACTGCAAAGATCTAGTGTATTATTTGTGTTCCAGTATATTACTGGTTACTTCTCGTGTATTATTTGTGTTCCAGTATATTACTGATAAGTTCCAGTGTATTATTTGTGTTACTGTATATTATTGATAAGTTCTAATGTATTATTTGTGTTCCTGTATTTTACTGGTAAGTTCTCTTGTATTATTTGTATTCCTGTATATTACGGTTAAGTTCTAGAATATTATTTGTGTTCCTGTATATTACTGGAAAGTTCGAGTGTATTATTTGTGTTCCTGTATATTATTTGTAAGTTCTAGTGTATTATTCGGTGTGTTCCAGTATATTACTGCTAAGTTCTCGTGAAGAAACGGTGTGTTCCGGTATATTACTGGTAAGTGCTAGTGTATTATTTGTGTTCATGTATATTACTGATAAGTTCGAGTGTATTATTTGTGTTCCTGTATATTACTGGTAAGTTCGAGTGTATTATTTGTGTTCCTGTATATTACTGGAAAGTTCGAGTATATTATTTGTGTTCCTGTATATTATTGGTAAGTTCTAGTGTATTATTCGGTGTGTTCCAGTATATTACTGGTAAGTTCTTGTGTATAAACGGTGTGTTCCGGTATATTACTGGTAAGTGCTAGTGTATTATTTGTGTTCATGTATATTACTGGTAAGTTCGAGTGTATTATTTGTGTTCCAGTATATTACTGGTAAGTTCTAGTGTATTATATGTGTTCCAGTATATCACTGGTAAGTTCTAGTTTATTATTTGTGTTCCTGTATATTACTGGTAACTTCTAGTGTATTATTTGTGTTCCAGTATATTACTGGTTAGTTCTCGTGTATTATTTGTGTTCCAGTATATTACTGGTAAGTTCTAGTGTATTATTTGTGTTCCAGTATATTACTGGTTAGTTCTCGTGTATTATTTGTGTTCCAGTATATTACTGGTAAGTTCTAGTGTATTATATGTGTTCCAGTATATTACTGGTAAGTTCTAGTGTATTATTTGTGTTCCAGTATATCACTGGTAAGTTCTAGTTTATTATTTGTGTTCCTGTATATTACTGGTAACTTCTAGTGTATTATTTGTGTTCCAGTATATTACTGGTTAGTTCTCGTGTATTATTTGTGTTCCAGTATATTACTGGTAAGTTCTAGTGTATTATTTGTGTTCCAGTATATTACTGGTTAGTTCTCGTGTATTATTTGTGTTCCAGTATATTACTGGTAAGTTCTAGTGTATTATATGTGTTCCAGTATATTACTGGTAAGTTCTAGTGTATTATTTGTGTCCCTGTATATTACTGGTATGTTTTCGTCTTTCGCGGTGTGTTCCAGTATATTACTGGTAAGTTCTAGTGTATTATTTGTGTTCCAGTATATTACTGGTTAGTTCTCGTGTATTATTTGTGTTCCAGTATATTACTGGTAAGTTCTAGTGTATTATATGTGTTCCAGTATATTACTGGTAAGTTCTAGTGTATTATTTGTGTTCCAGTATATCACTGGTAAGTTCTAGTTTATTATTTGTGTTCCTGTATATTACTGGTAACTTCTAGTGTATTATTTGTGTTCCAGTATATTACTGGTTAGTTCTCGTGTATTATTTGTGTTCCAGTATATTACTGGTAAGTTCTAGTGTATTATTTGTGTTCCAGTATATTACTGGTTAGTTCTCGTGTATTATTTGTGTTCCAGTATATTACTGGTAAGTTCTAGTGTATTATATGTGTTCCAGTATATTACTGGTAAGTTCTAGTGTATTATTTGTGTCCCTGTATATTACTGGTATGTTTTCGTCTTTCGCGGTGTGTTCCATTATATTAATGGTAAGTTCTAGTCTATTACCCGGTGCTTTCCAGTATATTCCTGATATGTTCTACTGTTTTGATAGGTGAAAATGGCACACTGACACGAAACACAAAAGCCCGAGTGTATCAAGCCTGTGTCCTCAGTTCCTTGCTCTGTGGCAGCGAGGACTGGACAACGTATGTCAGCCAAGAGCGACGTCTCAATTCACTCCATCTTCGCTGCCTCTGGAGAATCCTTGGCATCAGGTGGCAGGACCGTATCTCCAACACAGAAGTCCTCGAGGCGGCCAACATCCCCAGCATATACACCTTACTGAGCCAGTTGCGCTTGAGATGGCTTGGCCATGTGAGCTGCATGGAGGATGGCAGGATCCCCAAGGACACATTGTGCAGTGAGCTCTTCACTTGTATCAGACCCACCAGCCGTCCATGTCTCCGCTTTAAAGACGTCTGCAAACGCGACATGAAGTCCTGTGACATTGACCACCAGTCATGGTAGTCAGTTGCCAGCGATCGCCAGAGCTGGGGGGCAGCCAGAAAGGCGGGGCTAAAGTGTGGCGAGTCAAAGAGACTTAGCAGTTGGCCGGAAAAAAGACAGAAGCGCTAGGAGAGAGCCAACTGTGTAACAGCCTGGACAACCAATTTTATCTGTAGCACCTGTGGAAGAGCCTGTCACTTTAGAATTGGCCCTAATAGCCACTCCAGGCGCTGCTTCACAAACCACTGGCCACCTCCAGGCGCTTACCCATTATCTCTCGAGACAAGGAGGCCAAAGAAAGAAAGTTCCAGTATATTACTTGTAAGTTCCAGTGTATTACCCGGTGTGTTCCAGTTTATTACTGGTAAGTTCCAGTATATTGCCTGGTAAGTGCCAGTATGTTTGAGCGGCACAGTGGCGCAGTGGTTAGCGGCACAGTGGATAGCACCGCAGCCTCACAGCTCCAGCGACCTGGGTTCGATTCTGGGTACTGCCTGTGCAGAGTTTGCAAGTTCTCCCTGTGACCGCGTGGGTTTTCGCTGGGTGCTCCAGTTTCCTCCCACAGTTAAAGACTTTCAGGTTGATAGGTAAATTGGCCATTGTAAATTGCCCCTAGTGCAGGTAGATTGTAGGAGAATAGTGGGGATGTGGTAGGAAATATGGGATTAATGTAGGATTAGTATAAACGGGTGGTTGTTGGTCGGCACAGACTCGATGGGCTGAAGGGCCTGTTTCAGTGCTGTATCTCTAAGTAAAATAAAATATTACTGGTGAGTTCCAGTATATTACCAGGTGAATTCCAGTATATTACTGGTTAGTTCTCGTGTATTACTCAGTGTGTTCTAGTATATTACTGGTAAGTTTCAGTGTATTACCAGGTAATTTCCAGGTAAGTTCCAGTATATTGCTGGTACGTTCCAGTGTATTACCAGCTAATTTCCAGGTAATTTCCAGTGTATTACTGGTAAGTTCCAGTGTATTACCAGATAATTTCCAGTTTATTACTGGTAAGTTCCAGTGTATTACCAGGTAATTTCCAGTATATTACTGGTAAGTTCCAGTGTATTACCAGGTAATTTCCAGTATATTACTGGTACGTTCCAGTGTATTACCAGGTAATTTCCAGTATATTACTGGTAAGTTCCAGTGTATTACCAGGTAATTTCCAGTATATTACTGGTACGTTCCAATGTATTGCCAGGTAATTTCCAGTATATTACTGGTAAGTTCCAGTGTATTACCAGGTAATTTCCAGTATATTACTGGTAAGTTCCAGTGTATTACCAGGTAATTTCCTGTATATTACTGGTACGTTCCAGTGTATTACCAGGTAATTTCCAGTATATTACTGGTAAGTTCCACTGTATTACCAGGTAATTTCCAGTATATTACTGGTACGTTCCACTGTATTACCAGGTAATTTCCAGTATATTACTGGTACGTTCCACTGTATTACCAGGTAATTTCCAGTATATTACTGGTAAGTTCCAGTGTATTACCAGGTAATTTCCAGTATATTACTGGTAAGTTCCAGTATATTACCAGGTAATTTCCAGTATATTACTGGTACGTTCCACTGTATTACCAGGTAATTTCCAGTATATTACTGGTAAGTTCCAGTATATTACCAGGTAATTTCCAGTATATTACTGGTACGTTCCACTGTATTACCAGGTAATTTCCAGTATATTACTGGTAAGTTCCAGTGTATTACCAGGTAATTTCCAGTATATTACTGGTAAGTTCCAGTATATTACCAGGTAATTTCCAGTATATTACTGGTAAGTTCCAGTATATTACCAGGTAATTTCCAGTATATTACTGGTAAGTTCCAGTGTATTACCAGGTAATTTCCAGTATATTACTGGTAAGTTCCAGTATATTACCAGGTAATTTCCAGTATATTACTGGTACGTTCCAGTGTATTACCAGGTAATTTCCAGTATATTACTGGTACGTTCCACTGTATTACCAGGTAATTTCCAGTATATTACTGGTACGTTCCAGTGAATTACCAGGTAATTTCCAGGTAATTTCCTGAATCTTACTTGTACGTTCCAGTACATTACCAGGTAATTTCCAGTGTATTACTGGTAAGTTCCAGTGTATTACCAGGTAATTTCCAGGTAATTTCCTGAATCTTACTTGTACGTTCCAGTATATTACCAGGTAATTTCCAGTAGATTACCAGGTAATTTCCAGGTAATTTCCAGTATATTACTGGTACGTTCCAGTGTATTACCAGGTAATTTCCAGTATATTACTGGTAAGTTCCAGTGTATTACCAGGTAATTTCCAGTATATTACTGGTACGTTCCAGTGTATTACCAGGTAATTTCCAGGTAATTTCCTAAATCTTACTTGTACGTTCCAGTATATTACCAGGTAATTTCCAGTATATTACTGGTAAGTTCCAGAGTATTACCTGGTGTGTCCCTGTATATTACTGGTATGTTTTCGTCTTTCGCGGTGTGTTCCAGTATATTAATGGTAAGTTCTAGTCTATTAGCTGGTGCTTTCCAGTATATTCCTGATATGTTCTCCTATTTTGATAGGTGAAAATGGCACACTGACACGAAACACAAAAGCCCGAGTGTATCAATCCTGTGTCCTCAGTTCCTTGCTCTATGGCAGCGAGGACTGGACAACGTATGTCAGCCAAGAGCGACGTCTCAATTCACTCCATCTTCGCTGCCTCTGGAGAATCCTTGGCATCAGGACCGTATCTCCAACACAGAAGTCCTCGAGGCGGCCAACATCCCCAGCATATACACCTTACTGAGCCAGTTGCGCTTGAGATGGCTTGGCCATGTGAGCTGCATGGAGGATGGCAGGATCCCCAAGGACACATTGTGCAGTGAGCTCTTCACTTGTATCAGACCCACCAGCCGTCCATGTCTCCGCTTTAAAGACGTCTGCAAACGCGACATGAAGTCCTGTGACATTGACCACAAGTCATGGTAGTCAGTTGCCAGCGATCGCCAGAGCTGGGGGGCAGCCAGAAAGGCGGGGCTAAAGTGTGGCGAGTCAAAGAGACTTAGCAGTTGGCCGGAAAAAAGACAGAAGCGCAAGGAGAGAGCCAACTGTGTAACAGCCTCGACAACCAATTTTATCTGTAGCACCTGTGGAAGAGCCTGTCACTTTAGAATTGGCCCTAATAGCCACTCCAGGCGCTGCTTCACAAACCACTGGCCACCTCCAGGCGCTTACCCATTATCTCTCGAGACAAGGAGGCCAAAGAAAGAAAGTTCCAGTATATTACTTGTAAGTTCCAGTGTATTACCCGGTGTGTTCCAGTTTATTACTGGTAAGTTCCAGTATATTGCCTGGTAAGTTCCAGTATGTTTGAGCGGCACAGTGACGCAGTGGTTAGCGGCACAGTGGATAGCACCGCAGCCTCACAGCTCCAGCGACCTGGGTTCGATTCTGGGTACTGCCTGTGCAGAGTTTGCAAGTTCTCCCTGTGACCGCGTGGGTTTTCGCTGGGTGCTCCAGTTTCCTCCCACAGTTAAAGACTTTCAGGTTGATAGGTAAATTGGCCATTGTAAATTGCCCCTAGTGCAGGTAGATTGTAGGAGAATAGTGGGGATGTGGTAGGAAATATGGGATTAATGTAGGATTAGTATAAACGGGTGGTTGTTGGTCGGCACAGACTCGATGGGCTGAAGGGCCTGTTTCAGTGCTGTATCTCTAAGTAAAATAAAATATTACTGGTGAGTTCCAGTATATTACCAGGTGAATTCCAGTATATTACTGGTTAGTTCTCGTGTATTACTCAGTGTGTTCTAGTATATTACTGGTAAGTTTCAGTGTATTACCAGATAATTTCCAGGTAAGTTCCAGTATATTGCTGGTACGTTCCAGTGTATTACCAGCTAATTTCCAGGTAATTTCCAGTATATTACTGGTAAGTTCCAGTATATTACCAGGTAATTTCCAGGTAATTTCCTGTATATTACTGGTACGTTCCAGTGTATTACCAGATAATTTCCAGTTTATTACTGGTAAGTCCCACTGTATTACCAGGTAATTTCCAGGTAATTTCCTCAATCTTACTTGTACGTTCCAGTATATTACCAGGTAATTTCCAGTGTATTACCAGGTAATTTCCAGGTAATTTCCAGTATATTACTGGTACGTTCCAGTGTATTACCAGGTAATTTCCAGTATATTACTGGTAAGTTCCAGTGTATTACCAGGTAATTTCCAGGTAATGTCCTGAATCTTACTTGTGCGTTCCAGTATATTACCAGGTAATTTCCAGGTAATTTCCTGAATCTTACTGGTACGTTCCAGTATATTACCAGGTAATTTCCAGGTAAACTCCTGTATATTACTGGTAAGTTGCAGTATATTACCGGGTAATTTCCTGTATGTTACTGGTAAGATCCAGTATATTACCAGGTAATTTCCAGGTAATTTCCTGAATCTTACTTGTCCGTTCCAGTATATTACCAGGTAATTTCCAGTATATTGAGGAAAAAGGGCACAGGCATAGCTCTGGAGGGATACAAGATGGCCAGGAAGGATCTGAAGAAAGGGATTAGGAGAGCTAAGAGAGGGCATGAAAAATGCTTGGCGGGTAGGATAAAAGAAAACCCCAAGGCCTTTTACGCGTATGTCAGAAATATGAGGATGACTAAGGGGACCGTAGGTCCGGTCAAGGACAATAGCGGGAGACTGTGTGTTGAGCCGGAAGAGATAAGTGAGGTTTTGAATGAGTACTTCTCTTCGGTATTTACGAATGAGAAGGGGTGTATTACTGAAGAGGACGGTGGGAAGCAGACTGGTAAGCTCGAGGAAGTGCTCGTTAGGAGGGAAGATGTGTTGGGGTTTTTGAATAACTTGAAGATAGACAAGTCTCCCGGGCCTGACGGGGTATATCCAAGGATGTTATGGGAAGCAAGGGATGAAATTGCAGAGCCGCTGGCAATGATCTTTTCATCTTCTCTGCTGACGGGGGTGGTACCAGGTGATTGGAGGGTGGCAAATGTTGTGCCCCTGTTCAAGAAAGGGAATAGGAACAACCCTGGGAATTACAGGCCAGTTAGTCTTACTTCGGTGGTAGGCAAGTTGATGGAAAAGGTGCTGAGGGATAGGATTTCTGAGCATCTGGAAAGACACTGCTTGATTCGGGACAGTCAGCACGGTTTTGTGAGGGGTAGGTCTTGCCTCACAAGCCTGATTGAATTCTTTGAGCAGGTGACCAAGCAAGTGGATGAGGGTAAACCAGTGGATGTGGTGTACATGGATTTTAGTAAGGCATTTGATAAGGTCCCCCATGGTAGACTTATGGAGAAAGTCAGGAGGCATGGGATAGTGGGGAATGTGGCCAGTTGGATTAAGAATTGGCTAACTGATAGAAGGCAGAGAGTGGTCTTAGATGGTAAATACTCAGCCTGGAGCCCAGTTACCAGTGGCGTGCCGCAGGGATCAGTTCTGGGTCCTCTCCTGTTTGTGATTTTTATTAACGACTTAGATGAGGAAGTCGAAGGGTGGGTCAGTAAATTTGCAGATGATACAAAGGTTGGTGGAGTTGTGGATACCGAGGAGGGCTATTGTCGTCTGCAAAGGGACTTGGATAGGTTGCAGTGCTGGGCTGAAAAGTGGCAGATGGAGTTTAACCCTGAAAAGTGTGAGGTCGTCCATTTTGGAAGGACAAACATGAATGCAAAATACTGGGTTAACGGTAGGGTTCTTGGGCATGTGGAGGAGCAGAGAGACCTTGGGGTCTATGTGCATAGATCATTGAAAGTTGCAACTCAAGTGGATAGGGCTGTGAAGAAGGCATATGGGGTGTTAGCGTTCATTAGCAGAGGGATTGAATTTAAGAGCCGTGAGGTGATGATGCAGCTGTACAGGACCTTGGTAAGGCCTCATTTGGAGTACTGTGTGCAGTTCTGGTCGCCTCATTTTAGGAAGGATGTGGAAGCCTTGGAGAGGGTGCAGAGGAGATTTACCAGGATGTTGCCTGGAATGGAGAATAAGTCTTACGAGGAAAGGCTGAACATTCTAGGCCTCTTCTCATTAGAAAGGAGAAGGATGAGGGGTGACATGATAGAGGTTTATAAGATGATCAGGGGAATAGATAGGGTAGACAGTCAGAAACTTTTTCCCCGGGTGGAGCAAAGCGTTACAAGGGGTCATAAATTTAAGGTGAAGGGTGGGAGATATAAGGGGGATGTCAGGGGAAGGTTCTTTACCCAGAGAGTGGTCGAGGCATGGAATGCCTTGCCCGGGGAAGTTGTTGAGTCAGAAACTTTAGGGACTTTCAAAAGGCTTTTGGATAGGTATATGGATAAAGGAGAATGATGGGGTATAGATTAAATTGTCCTTGACAGAGGACAAAGGATCGGCACAACATTGTGGGCCGAAGGGCCTGTTCTGTGCTGTATGTTCTATGTTCTATGTTCTATTACTGGTATGTTCCAGTGTATTACCAGGTAATTTCCAGTATATTACTGGTAAGTTCCAGTGTATTACCAGGTAATTTCCAGGTAATTTCCTGAATCTTACTTGTCCGTTCCAGTATATTACCAGGTAATTTCCAGTATATTACTGGTATGTTCCAGTGTATTACCAGGTAATTTCCAGTATATTACTGGTACGTTCCAGTGTATTACCAGGTAATTTCCAGTATATTACTGGTACTTTCCAGTGAATTACCAGGTAATTTCCAGGTAATTTCCTGAATCTTACTTGTACGTTCCAGTACATTACCAGGTAATTTCCAGTATATTACTGGTAAGTTCCAGTGTATTACCAGGTAATTTCCAGGTAATTTCCTGAATCTTACTTGTACGTTCCAGTATATTACCAGGTAATTTCCAGTATATTACCAGGTAATTTCCAGTATATTACCAGGTAATTTCCAGTATATTACTGGTACGTTCCAGTGTATTACCAGGTAATTTCCAGTATATTACTGGTACGTTCCAGTGTATTACCAGGTAATTTCCAGTATATTACCAGGTAATTTCCAGGTAATTTCCAGTATATTACTGGTACGTTCCAGTGTATTACCAGGTAATTTCCAGTATATTACTGGTACGTTCCAGTGTATTACCAGGTAATTTCCAGTATATTACTGGTAAGTTCCAGTGTATTACCAGGTAATTTCCAGGTAATTTCCTAAATCTTACTTGTACGTTCCAGTATATTACCAGGTAATTTCCAGTATATTACTGGTAAGTTCCAGTGTATTACCAGGTAATTTCCAGTATATTACTGGTAAGTTCCAGTGTATTACCAGGTAATTTCCAGTATATTACTGGTACGTTCCAGTGTATTACCAGGTAATTTCCAGTATATTACTGGTAAGTTCCAGTGTATTACCAGGTAATTTCCAGGTAATTTCCTAAATCTTACTTGTACGTTCCAGTATATTACCAGGTAATTTCCAGTATATTACTGGTACGTTCCACTGTATTACCAGGTAATTTCCAGTATATTACTGGTACGTTCCAGTGTATTACCAGGTAATTTCCAGTATATTACTGGTACGTTCCAGTGTATTACCAGGTAATTTCCAGTATATTACTGGTAAGTTCCAGTGTATTACCAGGTAATTTCCAGGTAATTTCCAGTATATTACTGGTAAGTTCCAGTGTATTACCAGGTAATTTCCAGGTAATTTCCTAAATCTTACTTGTACGTTCCAGTATATTACCAGGTAATTTCCAGTATATTACTGGTAAGTTCCAGTGTGTTACCAGGTAATTTCCAGTATATTACTGGTAAGTTCCAGAGTATTACCTGGTGTGTCCCTGTATATTACTGGTATGTTTTCGTCTTTCGCGGTGTGTTCCAGTATATTAATGGTAAGTTCTAGTCTATTACCCGGTGCTTTCCAGTATATTCCTGATATGTTCTACTGTTTTGATAGGTGAAAATGGCACACTGACACGAAACACAAAAGCCCGAGTGTATCAAGCCTGTGTCCTCAGTTCCTTGCTCTATGGCAGCGAGGACTGGACAACGTATGTCAGCCAAGAGCGACGTCTCAATTCACTCCATCTTCGCTGCCTCTGGAGAATCCTTGGCATCAGGACCGTATCTCCAACACAGAAGTCCTCGAGGCGGCCAACATCCCCAGCATATACACCTTACTGAGCCAGTTGCGCTTGAGATGGCTTGGCCATGTGAGCTGCATGGAGGATGGCAGGATCCCCAAGGACACATTGTGCAGTGAGCTCTTCACTTGTATCAGACCCACCATCCGTCCATGTCTCCGCTTTAAAGACGTCTGCAAACGCGACATGAAGTCCTGTGACATTGACCACAAGTCATGGTAGTCAGTTGCCAGCGATCGCCAGAGCTGGGGGGCAGCCAGAAAGGCGGGGCTAAAGTGTGGCGAGTCAAAGAGACTTAGCAGTTGGCCGGAAAAAAGACAGAAGCGCAAGGAGAGAGCCAACTGTGTAACAGCCTCGACAACCAATTTTATCTGTAGCACCTGTGGAAGAGCCTGTCACTTTAGAATTGGCCCTAATAGCCACTCCAGGCGCTGCTTCACAAACCACTGGCCACCTCCAGGCGCTTACCCATTATCTCTCGAGACAAGGAGGCCAAAGAAAGAAAGTTCCAGTATATTACTTGTAAGTTCCAGTGTATTACCCGGTGTGTTCCAGTTTATTACTGGTAAGTTCCAGTATATTGCCTGGTAAGTTCCAGTATGTTTGAGCGGCACAGTGACGCAGTGGTTAGCGGCACAGTGGATAGCACCGCAGCCTCACAGCTCCAGCGACCTGGGTTCGATTCTGGGTACTGCCTGTGCAGAGTTTGCAAGTTCTCCCTGTGACCGCGTGGGTTTTCGCTGGGTGCTCCAGTTTCCTCCCACAGTTAAAGACTTTCAGGTTGATAGGTAAATTGGCCATTGTAAATTGCCCCTAGTGCAGGTAGATTGTAGGAGAATAGTGGGGATGTGGTAGGAAATATGGGATTAATGTAGGATTAGTATAAACGGGTGGTTGTTGGTCGGCACAGACTCGATGGGCTGAAGGGCCTGTTTCAGTGCTGTATCTCTAAGTAAAATAAAATATTACTGGTGAGTTCCAGTATATTACCAGGTGAATTCCAGTATATTACTGGTTAGTTCTCGTGTATTACTCAGTGTGTTCTAGTATATTACTGGTAAGTTTCAGTGTATTACCAGATAATTTCCAGGTAAGTTCCAGTATATTGCTGGTACGTTCCAGTGTATTACCAGCTAATTTCCAGGTAATTTCCAGTATATTACTGGTAAGTTCCAGTATATTACCAGGTAATTTCCAGGTAATTTCCTGTATATTACTGGTACGTTCCAGTGTATTACCAGATAATTTCCAGTTTATTACTGGTAAGTCCCACTGTATTACCAGGTAATTTCCAGGTAATTTCCTGAATCTTACTTGTACGTTCCAGTATATTACCAGGTAATTTCCAGTGTATTACCAGGTAATTTCCAGGTAATTTCCAGTATATTACTGGTACGTTCCAGTGTATTACCAGGTAATTTCCAGTATATTACTGGTAAGTTCCAGTGTATTACCAGGTAATTTCCAGGTAATGTCCTGAATCTTACTTGTGCGTTCCAGTATATTACCAGGTAATTTCCAGGTAATTTCCTGAATCTTACTGGTACGTTCCAGTATATTACCAGGTAATTTCCAGGTAAACTCCTGTATATTACTGGTAAGTTGCAGTATATTACCGGGTAATTTCCTGTATGTTACTGGTAAGATCCAGTATATTACCAGGTAATTTCCAGGTAATTTCCTGAATCTTACTTGTCCGTTCCAGTATATTACCAGGTAATTTCCAGTATATTACTGGTATGTTCCAGTGTATTACCAGGTAATTTCCAGTATATTACTGGTAAGTGCCAGTGTATTACCAGGTAATTTCCAGGTAATTTCCTGAATCTTACTTGTCCGTTCCAGTATATTACCAGGTAATTTCCAGTATATTACTGGTATGTTCCAGTGTATTACCAGGTAATTTCCAGTATATTACTGGTACGTTCCAGTGTATTACCAGGTAATTTCCAGGTAATTTCCTGAATCTTACTTGTACGTTCCAGTATATTACCAGGTAATTTCCAGTATATTACCAGGTAATTTCCAGGTAATTTCCAGTATATTACTGGTACGTTCCAGTGTATTACCAGGTAATTTCCAGTATATTACTGGTAAGTTCCAGTGTATTACCAGGTAATTTCCAGTATATTACTGGTACGTTCCAGTGTATTACCAGGTAATTTCCAGTATATTACTGGTAAGTTCCAGTGTGTTACCAGGTAATTTCCAGTATATTACTGGTAAGTTCCAGTGTGTTACCAGGTAATTTCCAGTATATTACTGGTAAGTTCCAGTGTATTACCAGGTAATTTCCAGTATATTACTGGTAAGTTCCAGTGTGTTACCAGGTAATTTCCAGTATATTACTGGTAAGTTCCAGTGTGTTACCAGGTAATTTCCAGTATATTACTGGTACGTTCCAGTGTATTACCAGGTAATTTCCAGTCTATTACTGGTACGTTCCAGTGTATTACCAGGTAATTTCCAGGTAATTTCCTAAATCTTACTTGTACGTTCCAGTATATTACCAGGTAATTTCCAGTATATTACTGGTAAGTTCCAGTGTGTTACCAGGTAATTTCCAGTATATTACTGGTAAGTTCCAGAGTATTACCTGGTGTGTCCCTGTATATTACTGGTATGTTTTCGTCTTTCGCGGTGTGTTCCAGTATATTAATGGTAAGTTCTAGTCTATTACCCGGTGCTTTCCAGTATATTCCTGATATGTTCTACTGTTTTGATAGGTGAAAATGGCACACTGACACGAAACACAAAAGCCCGAGTGTATCAAGCCTGTGTCCTCAGTTCCTTGCTCTATGGCAGCGAGGACTGGACAACGTATGTCAGCCAAGAGCGACGTCTCAATTCACTCCATCTTCGCTGCCTCTGGAGAATCCTTGGCATCAGGACCGTATCTCCAACACAGAAGTCCTCGAGGCGGCCAACATCCCCAGCATATACACCTTACTGAGCCAGTTGCGCTTGAGATGGCTTGGCCATGTGAGCTGCATGGAGGATGGCAGGATCCCCAAGGACACATTGTGCAGTGAGCTCTTCACTTGTATCAGACCCACCATCCGTCCATGTCTCCGCTTTAAAGACGTCTGCAAACGCGACATGAAGTCCTGTGACATTGACCACAAGTCATGGTAGTCAGTTGCCAGCGATCGCCAGAGCTGGGGGGCAGCCAGAAAGGCGGGGCTAAAGTGTGGCGAGTCAAAGAGACTTAGCAGTTGGCCGGAAAAAAGACAGAAGCGCAAGGAGAGAGCCAACTGTGTAACAGCCTCGACAACCAATTTTATCTGTAGCACCTGTGGAAGAGCCTGTCACTTTAGAATTGGCCCTAATAGCCACTCCAGGCGCTGCTTCACAAACCACTGGCCACCTCCAGGCGCTTACCCATTATCTCTCGAGACAAGGAGGCCAAAGAAAGAAAGTTCCAGTATATTACTTGTAAGTTCCAGTGTATTACCCGGTGTGTTCCAGTTTATTACTGGTAAGTTCCAGTATATTGCCTGGTAAGTTCCAGTATGTTTGAGCGGCACAGTGACGCAGTGGTTAGCGGCACAGTGGATAGCACCGCAGCCTCACAGCTCCAGCGACCTGGGTTCGATTCTGGGTACTGCCTGTGCAGAGTTTGCAAGTTCTCCCTGTGACCGCGTGGGTTTTCGCTGGGTGCTCCAGTTTCCTCCCACAGTTAAAGACTTTCAGGTTGATAGGTAAATTGGCCATTGTAAATTGCCCCTAGTGCAGGTAGATTGCAGGAGAATAGTGGGGATGTGGTAGGAAATATGGGATTAATGTAGGATTAGTATAAACGGGTGGTTGTTGGTCGGCACAGACTCGATGGGCTGAAGGGCCTGTTTCAGTGCTGTATCTCGAAGTAAAATAAAATATTACTGGTGAGTTCCAGTATATTACCAGGTGAATTCCAGTATATTACTGGTTAGTTCTCGTGTATTACCAGGTAATTTCCAGGTAAGTTCCAGTATATTGCTGGTACGTTCCAGTGTATTACCAGCTAATTTCCAGGTAATTTCCAGTATATTACTGGTAAGTTCCAGTGTATTACCAGGTAATTTCCAGGTAATTTCCTGTATATTACTGGTACGTTCCAGTGTATTACCAGATAATTTCCAGTTTATTACTGGTAAGTCCCACTGTATTACCAGGTAATTTCCAGGTAATTTCCTGAATCTTACTTGTACGTTCCAGTATATTACCAGGTAATTTCCAGTGGATTACCAGGTAATTTCCAGGTAATTTCCAGTATATTACTGGTACGTTCCAGTGTATTACCAGGTAATTTCCTGGTAATTTCCTGAATCTTACTTGTACGTTCCAGTATATTACCAGGTAATTTCCAGGTAATTTCCAGTATATTACTGGTACGTTCCAGTGTATTACCAGGTAATTTCCAGTATATTACTGGTAAGTTCCAGTGTATTACCAGGTAATTTCCAGGTAATGTCCTGAATCTTACTTGTATGTTCCTGTATATTACCAGGTAATTTCCAGGTAATTTCCTGAATCTTACTGGTACGTTCCAGTATATTACCAGGTAATTTCCAGGTAATCTCCCGTATATTACTGGTAAGTTGCAGTATATTACCAGGTAATTTCCTGTATGTTACTGGTAAGATCCAGTATATTACCAGGTAATTTCCAGGTAATTTCCTGAATCTTACTTGTCCGTTCCAGTATATTACCAGGTAATTTCCAGTATATTACTGGTGAGTTCCAGTGTATTGCCAGGTAATGTCCAGGTAATTTCCAGTATATTACTGGTGAGTTCCAGTGTATTACCAGATAATTTCCACTTTATTACTGGTAAGACCCACTGTATTACCAGGTAATTTCCAGTATATTACTGGTAAGTTCCAGTGTATTACCAGGTAATTTCCAGGTAATTTCCTGAATCTTACTTGTCCGTTCCAGTATATTACCAGGTAATTTCCAGTATATTACTGGTAAGTTCCAGTGTATTACCAGGTAATTTCCAGTATATTACTGGTAAGTTCCAGAGTATTACCTGGTGTGTCCCTGTATATTACTGGTATGTTTTCGTCTTTCGCGGTGTGTTCCAGTATATTAATGGTAAGTTCTAGTCTATTACCCGGTGCTTTCCAGTATATTCCTGATATGTTCTACTGTTTTGATAGGTGAAAATGGCACACTGACACGAAACACAAAAGCCCGAGTGTATCAAGCCTGTGTCCTCAGTTCCTTGCTCTATGGCAGCGAGGACTGGACAACGTATGTCAGCCAAGAGCGACGTCTCAATTCACTCCATCTTCGCTGCCTCTGGAGAATCCTTGGCATCAGGACCGTATCTCCAACACAGAAGTCCTCGAGGCGGCCAACATCCCCAGCATATACACCTTACTGAGCCAGTTGCGCTTGAGATGGCTTGGCCATGTGAGCTGCATGGAGGATGGCAGGATCCCCAAGGACACATTGTGCAGTGAGCTCTTCACTTGTATCAGACCCACCATCCGTCCATGTCTCCGCTTTAAAGACGTCTGCAAACGCGACATGAAGTCCTGTGACATTGACCACAAGTCATGGTAGTCAGTTGCCAGCGATCGCCAGAGCTGGGGGGCAGCCAGAAAGGCGGGGCTAAAGTGTGGCGAGTCAAAGAGACTTAGCAGTTGGCCGGAAAAAAGACAGAAGCGCAAGGAGAGAGCCAACTGTGTAACAGCCTCGACAACCAATTTTATCTGTAGCACCTGTGGAAGAGCCTGTCACTTTAGAATTGGCCCTAATAGCCACTCCAGGCGCTGCTTCACAAACCACTGGCCACCTCCAGGCGCTTACCCATTATCTCTCGAGACAAGGAGGCCAAAGAAAGAAAGTTCCAGTATATTACTTGTAAGTTCCAGTGTATTACCCGGTGTGTTCCAGTTTATTACTGGTAAGTTCCAGTATATTGCCTGGTAAGTTCCAGTATGTTTGAGCGGCACAGTGACGCAGTGGTTAGCGGCACAGTGGATAGCACCGCAGCCTCACAGCTCCAGCGACCTGGGTTCGATTCTGGGTACTGCCTGTGCAGAGTTTGCAAGTTCTCCCTGTGACCGCGTGGGTTTTCGCTGGGTGCTCCAGTTTCCTCCCACAGTTAAAGACTTTCAGGTTGATAGGTAAATTGGCCATTGTAAATTGCCCCTAGTGCAGGTAGATTGTAGGAGAATAGTGGGGATGTGGTAGGAAATATGGGATTAATGTAGGATTAGTATAAACGGGTGGTTGTTGGTCGGCACAGACTCGATGGGCTGAAGGGCCTGTTTCAGTGCTGTATCTCTAAGTAAAATAAAATATTACTGGTGAGTTCCAGTATATTACCAGGTGAATTCCAGTATATTACTGGTTAGTTCTCGTGTATTACTCAGTGTGTTCTAGTATATTACTGGTAAGTTTCAGTGTATTACCAGATAATTTCCAGGTAAGTTCCAGTATATTGCTGGTACGTTCCAGTGTATTACCAGCTAATTTCCAGGTAATTTCCAGTATATTACTGGTAAGTTCCAGTATATTACCAGGTAATGTCCAGGTAATTTCCTGTATATTACTGGTACGTTCCAGTGTATTACCAGATAATTTCCAGTTTATTACTGGTAAGTCCCACTGTATTACCAGGTAATTTCCAGGTAATTTCCTGAATCTTACTTGTACGTTCCAGTATATTACCAGGTAATTTCCAGTGTATTACCAGGTAATTTCCAGGTAATTTCCAGTATATTACTGGTACGTTCCAGTGTATTACCAGGTAATTTCCAGTATATTACTGGTAAGTTCCAGTGTATTACCAGGTAATTTCCAGGTAATGTCCTGAATCTTACTTGTGCGTTCCAGTATATTACCAGGTAATTTCCAGGTAATTTCCTGAATCTTACTGGTACGTTCCAGTATATTACCAGGTAATTTCCAGGTAAACTCCTGTATATTACTGGTAAGTTGCAGTATATTACCGGGTAATTTCCTGTATGTTACTGGTAAGATCCAGTATATTACCAGGTAATTTCCAGGTAATTTCCTGAATCTTACTTGTCCGTTCCAGTATATTACCAGGTAATTTCCAGTATATTACTGGTATGTTCCAGTGTATTACCAGGTAATTTCCAGTATATTACTGGTAAGTTCCAGTGTATTACCAGGTAATTTCCAGGTAATTTCCTGAATCTTACTTGTCCGTTCCAGTATATTACCAGGTAATTTCCAGTATATTACTGGTATGTTCCAGTGTATTACCAGGTAATTTCCAGTATATTACTGGTACGTTCCAGTGTATTACCAGGTAATTTCCAGGTAATTTCCTGAATCTTACTTGTACGTTCCAGTATATTACCAGGTAATTTCCAGTATATTACCAGGTAATTTCCAGGTAATTTCCAGTATATTACTGGTACGTTCCATTGTATTACCAGGTAATTTCCAGTATATTACTGGTAAGTTCCAGTGTATTACCAGGTAATTTCCAGTATATTACTGGTACGTTCCAGTGTATTACCAGGTAATTTCCAGTATATTACTGGTAAGTTCCAGTGTGTTACCAGGTAATTTCCAGTATATTACTGGTAAGTTCCAGTGTGTTACCAGGTAATTTCCAGTATATTACTGGTAAGTTCCAGTGTATTACCAGGTAATTTCCAGTATATTACTGGTAAGTTCCAGTGTGTTACCAGGTAATTTCCAGTATATTACTGGTAAGTTCCAGTGTGTTACCAGGTAATTTCCAGTATATTACTGGTACGTTCCAGTGTATTACCAGGTAATTTCCAGTCTATTACTGGTACGTTCCAGTGTATTACCAGGTAATTTCCAGGTAATTTCCTAAATCTTACTTGTACGTTCCAGTATATTACCAGGTAATTTCCAGTATATTACTGGTAAGTTCCAGTGTGTTACCAGGTAATTTCCAGTATATTACTGGTAAGTTCCAGAGTATTACCTGGTGTGTCCCTGTATATTACTGGTATGTTTTCGTCTTTCGCGGTGTGTTCCAGTATATTAATGGTAAGTTCTAGTCTATTACCCGGTGCTTTCCAGTATATTCCTGATATGTTCTACTGTTTTGATAGGTGAAAATGGCACACTGACACGAAACACAAAAGCCCGAGTGTATCAAGCCTGTGTCCTCAGTTCCTTGCTCTATGGCAGCGAGGACTGGACAACGTATGTCAGCCAAGAGCGACGTCTCAATTCACTCCATCTTCGCTGCCTCTGGAGAATCCTTGGCATCAGGACCGTATCTCCAACACAGAAGTCCTCGAGGCGGCCAACATCCCCAGCATATACACCTTACTGAGCCAGTTGCGCTTGAGATGGCTTGGCCATGTGAGCTGCATGGAGGATGGCAGGATCCCCAAGGACACATTGTGCAGTGAGCTCTTCACTTGTATCAGACCCACCATCCGTCCATGTCTCCGCTTTAAAGACGTCTGCAAACGCGACATGAAGTCCTGTGACATTGACCACAAGTCATGGTAGTCAGTTGCCAGCGATCGCCAGAGCTGGGGGGCAGCCAGAAAGGCGGGGCTAAAGTGTGGCGAGTCAAAGAGACTTAGCAGTTGGCCGGAAAAAAGACAGAAGCGCAAGGAGAGAGCCAACTGTGTAACAGCCTCGACAACCAATTTTATCTGTAGCACCTGTGGAAGAGCCTGTCACTTTAGAATTGGCCCTAATAGCCACTCCAGGCGCTGCTTCACAAACCACTGGCCACCTCCAGGCGCTTACCCATTATCTCTCGAGACAAGGAGGCCAAAGAAAGAAAGTTCCAGTATATTACTTGTAAGTTCCAGTGTATTACCCGGTGTGTTCCAGTTTATTACTGGTAAGTTCCAGTATATTGCCTGGTAAGTTCCAGTATGTTTGAGCGGCACAGTGACGCAGTGGTTAGCGGCACAGTGGATAGCACCGCAGCCTCACAGCTCCAGCGACCTGGGTTCGATTCTGGGTACTGCCTGTGCAGAGTTTGCAAGTTCTCCCTGTGACCGCGTGGGTTTTCGCTGGGTGCTCCAGTTTCCTCCCACAGTTAAAGACTTTCAGGTTGATAGGTAAATTGGCCATTGTAAATTGCCCCTAGTGCAGGTAGATTGCAGGAGAATAGTGGGGATGTGGTAGGAAATATGGGATTAATGTAGGATTAGTATAAACGGGTGGTTGTTGGTCGGCACAGACTCGATGGGCTGAAGGGCCTGTTTCAGTGCTGTATCTCGAAGTAAAATAAAATATTACTGGTGAGTTCCAGTATATTACCAGGTGAATTCCAGTATATTACTGGTTAGTTCTCGTGTATTACCAGGTAATTTCCAGGTAAGTTCCAGTATATTGCTGGTACGTTCCAGTGTATTACCAGCTAATTTCCAGGTAATTTCCAGTATATTACTGGTAAGTTCCAGTGTATTACCAGGTAATTTCCAGGTAATTTCCTGTATATTACTGGTACGTTCCAGTGTATTACCAGATAATTTCCAGTTTATTACTGGTAAGTCCCACTGTATTACCAGGTAATTTCCAGGTAATTTCCTGAATCTTACTTGTACGTTCCAGTATATTACCAGGTAATTTCCAGTGGATTACCAGGTAATTTCCAGGTAATTTCCAGTATATTACTGGTACGTTCCAGTGTATTACCAGGTAATTTCCTGGTAATTTCCTGAATCTTACTTGTACGTTCCAGTATATTACCAGGTAATTTCCAGGTAATTTCCAGTATATTACTGGTACGTTCCAGTGTATTACCAGGTAATTTCCAGTATATTACTGGTAAGTTCCAGTGTATTACCAGGTAATTTCCAGGTAATGTCCTGAATCTTACTTGTATGTTCCTGTATATTACCAGGTAATTTCCAGGTAATTTCCTGAATCTTACTGGTACGTTCCAGTATATTACCAGGTAATTTCCAGGTAATCTCCCGTATATTACTGGTAAGTTGCAGTATATTACCAGGTAATTTCCTGTATGTTACTGGTAAGATCCAGTATATTACCAGGTAATTTCCAGGTAATTTCCTGAATCTTACTTGTCCGTTCCAGTATATTACCAGGTAATTTCCAGTATATTACTGGTGAGTTCCAGTGTATTGCCAGGTAATGTCCAGGTAATTTCCAGTATATTACTGGTGAGTTCCAGTGTATTACCAGATAATTTCCACTTTATTACTGGTAAGACCCACTGTATTACCAGGTAATTTCCAGTATATTACTGGTAAGTTCCAGTGTATTACCAGGTAATTTCCAGGTAATTTCCTGAATCTTACTTGTCCGTTCCAGTATATTACCAGGTAATTTCCAGTATATTACTGGTAAGTTCCAGTGTATTACCAGGTAATTTCCAGTATATTACTGGTAAGTTCCAGTGTATTACCAGGTAATTTCCAGGTAATTTCCTGAATCTTACTTGTCCGTTCCAGTATATTACCAGGTAATTTCCAGTATATTACTGGTAAGTTCCAGTGTATTACCAGGTAATTTCCAGTATATTACTGGTAAGTTCCAGTGTATTACCAGGTAATTTCCAGGTAATTTCCTGAATCTTACTTGTCCGTTCCAGTATATTACCAGGTAATTTCCAGTATATTACTGGTATGTTCCAGTGTATTACCAGGTAATTTCCAGTACATTACTGGTACGTTCCAGTGTATTACCAGGTAATTTCCAGTATATTACTGGTACGTTCCAGTGTATTACCAGGTAATTTCCAGGTAATTTCCTGAATCTTACTTGTACGTTCCAGTATATTACCAGGTAATTTCCAGTATATTACTGGTAAGTTCCAGTGTGTTACCAGGTAATTTCCAGTATATTACTGGTAAGTTCCAGAGTATTACCTGGTGTGTCCCTGTATATTACTGGTATGTTTTCGTCTTTCGCGGTGTGTTCCAGTATATTAATGGTAAGTTCTAGTCTATTACCCGGTGCTTTCCAGTATATTCCTGATATGTTCTACTGTTTTGATAGGTGAAAATGGCACACTGACACGAAACACAAAAGCCCGAGTGTATCAAGCCTGTGTCCTCAGTTCCTTGCTCTGTGGCAGCGAGGACTGGACAACGTATGGCAGCCAAGAGCGACGTCTCAATTCACTCCATCTTCGCTGCCTCTGGAGAATCCTTGGCATCAGGTGGCAGGACCGTATCTCCAACACAGAAGTCCTCGAGGCGGCCAACATCCCCAGCATATACACCTTACTGAGCCAGTTGCGCTTGAGATGGCTTGGCCATGTGAGCTGCATGGAGGATGGCAGGATCCCCAAGGACACATTGTGCAGTGAGCTCTTCACTTGTATCAGACCCACCAGCCGTCCATGTCTCCGCTTTAAAGACGTCTGCAAACGCGACATGAAGTCCTGTGACATTGACCACCAGTCATGGTAGTCAGTTGCCAGCGATCGCCAGAGCTGGGGGGCAGCCAGAAAGGCGGGGCTAAAGTGTGGCGAGTCAAAGAGACTTAGCAGTTGGCCGGAAAAAAGACAGAAGCGCAAGGAGAGAGCCAACTGTGTAACAGCCTCGACAACCAATTTTATCTGTCGCACCTGTGGAAGAGCCTGTCACTTTAGAATTGGCCCTAATAGCCACTCCAGGCGCTGCTTCACAAACCACTGGCCACCTCCAGGCGCTTACCCATTATCTCTCGAGACAAGGAGGCCAAAGAAAGAAAGTTCCAGTATATTACTTGTAAGTTCCAGTGTATTACCCGGTGTGTTCCAGTTTATTACTGGTAAGTTCCAGTATATTGCCTGGTAAGTGCCAGTATGTTTGAGCGGCACAGTGGCGCAGTGGTTAGCGGCACAGTGGATAGCACCGCAGCCTCACAGCTCCAGCGACCTGGGTTCGATTCTGGGTACTGCCTGTGCAGAGTTTGCAAGTTCTCCCTGTGACCGCGTGGGTTTTCGCTGGGTGCTCCAGTTTCCTCCCACAGTTAAAGACTTTCAGGTTGATAGGTAAATTGGCCATTGTAAATTGCCCCTAGTGCAGGTAGATTGTAGGAGAATAGTGGGGATGTGGTAGGAAATATGGGATTAATGTAGGATTAGTATAAACGGGTGGTTGTTGGTCGGCACAGACTCGATGGGCTGAAGGGCCTGTTTCAGTGCTGTATCTCTAAGTAAAATAAAATATTACTGGTGAGTTCCAGTATATTACCAGGTGAATTCCAGTATATTACTGGTTAGTTCTCGTGTATTACTCAGTGTGTTCTAGTATATTACTGGTAAGTTTCAGTGTATTACCAGATAATTTCCAGGTAATTTCCAGTATATTACTGGTAAGTTCCAGTATATTACCAGGTAATTTCCAGGTAATTTCCTGTATATTACTGGTACGTTCCAGTGTATTACCAGATAATTTCCAGTTTATTACTGGTAAGTCCCACTGTATTACCAGGTAATTTCCAGGTAATTTCCTGAATCTTACTTGTACGTTCCAGTATATTACCAGGTAATTTCCAGTGTATTACCAGGTAATTTCCAGGTAATTTCCAGTATATTACTGGTACGTTCCAGTGTATTACTAGGTAATTTCCAGTATATTACTGGTAAGTTCCAGTGTATTACCAGGTAATTTCCAGGTAATGTCCTGAATCTTACTTGTGCGTTCCAGTATATTACCAGGTAATTTCCAGGTAAACTCCTGTATATTACTGGTAAGTTGCAGTATATTACCGGGTAATTTCCTGTATGTTACTGGTAAGATCCAGTATATTACCAGGTAATTTCCAGGTAATTTCCTGAATCTTACTTGTCCGTTCCAGTATATTACCAGGTAATTTCCAGTATATTACTGGTAAGTTCCAGTGTATTACCAGGTAATTTCCAGGTAATTTCCTGAATCTTACTTGTCCGTTCCAGTATATTACCAGGTAATTTCCAGTATATTACTGGTATGTTCCAGTGTATTACCAGGTAATTTCCAGTATATTACTGGTACGTTCCAGTGTATTACCAGGTAATTTCCAGTATATTATTGGTACGTTCCAGTGAATTACCAGGTAATTTCCAGGTAATTTCCTGAATCTTACTTGTACGTTCCAGTACATTACCAGGTAATTTCCAGTATATTACTGGTAAGTTCCAGTGTATTACCAGGTAATTTCCAGGTAATTTCCTGAATCTTACTTGTACGTTCCAGTATATTACCAGGTAATTTCCAGTATATTACCAGGTAATTTCCAGGTAATTTCCAGTATATTACTGGTACGTTCCAGTGTATTACCAGGTAATTTCCAGTATATTACTGGTAAGTTCCAGTGTATTACCAGGTAATTTCCAGTATATTACTGGTACGTTCCAGTGTATTACCAGGTAATTTCAAGGTAATTTCCTAAATCTTACTTGTACGTTCCAGTATATTACCAGGTAATTTCCAGTATATTACTGGTAAGTTCCAGTGTGTTACCAGGTAATTTCCAGTATATTACTGGTAAGTTCCAGAGTATTACCTGGTGTGTCCCTGTATATTACTGGTATGTTTTCGTCTTTCGCGGTGTGTTCCAGTATATTAATGGTAAGTTCTAGTCTATTACCCGGTGCTTTCCAGTATATTCCTGATATGTTCTACTGTTTTGATAGGTGAAAATGGCACACTGACACGAAACACAAAAGCCCGAGTGTATCAAGCCTGTGTCCTCAGTTCCTTGCTCTATGGCAGCGAGGACTGGACAACGTATGTCAGCCAAGAGCGACGTCTCAATTCACTCCATCTTCGCTGCCTCTGGAGAATCCTTGGCATCAGGACCGTATCTCCAACACAGAAGTCCTCGAGGCGGCCAACATCCCCAGCATATACACCTTACTGAGCCAGTTGCGCTTGAGATGGCTTGGCCATGTGAGCTGCATGGAGGATGGCAGGATCCCCAAGGACACATTGTGCAGTGAGCTCTTCACTTGTATCAGACCCACCATCCGTCCATGTCTCCGCTTTAAAGACGTCTGCAAACGCGACATGAAGTCCTGTGACATTGACCACAAGTCATGGTAGTCAGTTGCCAGCGATCGCCAGAGCTGGGGGGCAGCCAGAAAGGCGGGGCTAAAGTGTGGCGAGTCAAAGAGACTTAGCAGTTGGCCGGAAAAAAGACAGAAGCGCAAGGAGAGAGCCAACTGTGTAACAGCCTCGACAACCAATTTTATCTGTAGCACCTGTGGAAGAGCCTGTCACTTTAGAATTGGCCCTAATAGCCACTCCAGGCGCTGCTTCACAAACCACTGGCCACCTCCAGGCGCTTACCCATTATCTCTCGAGACAAGGAGGCCAAAGAAAGAAAGTTCCAGTATATTACTTGTAAGTTCCAGTGTATTACCCGGTGTGTTCCAGTTTATTACTGGTTAGTTCCAGTATATTGCCTGGTAAGTTCCAGTATGTTTGAGCGGCACAGTGACGCAGTGGTTAGCGGCACAGTGGATAGCACCGCAGCCTCACAGCTCCAGCGACCTGGGTTCGATTCTGGGTACTGCCTGTGCAGAGTTTGCAAGTTCTCCCTGTGACCGCGTGGGTTTTCGCTGGGTGCTCCAGTTTCCTCCCACAGTTAAAGACTTTCAGGTTGATAGGTAAATTGGCCATTGTAAATTGCCCCTAGTGCAGGTAGATTGCAGGAGAATAGTGGGGATGTGGTAGGAAATATGGGATTAATGTAGGATTAGTATAAACGGGTGGTTGTTGGTCGGCACAGACTCGATGGGCTGAAGGGCCTGTTTCAGTGCTGTATCTCGAAGTAAAATAAAATATTACTGGTGAGTTCCAGTATATTACCAGGTGAATTCCAGTATATTACTGGTTAGTTCTCGTGTATTACCAGGTAATTTCCAGGTAAGTTCCAGTATATTGCTGGTACGTTCCAGTGTATTACCAGCTAATTTCCAGGTAATTTCCAGTATATTACTGGTAAGTTCCAGTATATTACCAGGTAATTTCCAGGTAATTTCCTGTATATTACTGGTACGTTCCAGTGTATTACCAGATAATTTCCAGTTTATTACTGGTAAGTCCCACTGTATTACCAGGTAATTTCCAGGTAATTTCCTGAATCTTACTTGTACGTTCCAGTATATTACCAGGTAATTTCCAGTGGATTACCAGGTAATTTCCATGTAATTTCCAGTATATTACTGGTACGTTCCAGTGTATTACCAGGTAATTTCCTGGTAATTTCCTGAATCTTACTTGTACGTTCCAGTATATTACCAGGTAATTTCCAGGTAATTTCCAGTATATTACTGGTACGTTCCAGTGTATTACCAGGTAATTTCCAGTATATTACTGGTAAGTTCCAGTGTATTACCAGGTAATTTCCAGGTAATGTCCTGAATCTTACTTGTATGTTCCTGTATATTACCAGGTAATTTCCAGGTAATCTCCCGTATATTACTGGTAAGTTGCAGTATATTACCAGGTAATTTCCTGTATGTTACTGGTAAGATCCAGTATATTACCAGGTAATTTCCAGGTAATTTCCTGAATCTTACTTGTCCGTTCCAGTGTATTACCAGGTAATTTCCAGTATATTACTGGTGAGTTCCAGTGTATTGCCAGGTAATGTCCAGGTAATTTCCAGTATATTACTGGTGAGTTCCAGTGTATTACCAGATAATTTCCACTTTATTACTGGTAAGACCCACTGTATTACCAGGTAATTTCCAGTATATTACTGGTAAGTTCCAGTGTATTACCAGGTAATTTCCAGGTAATTTCCTGAATCTTACTTGTCCGTTCCAGTATATTACCAGGTAATTTCCAGTATATTACTGGTATGTTCCAGTGTATTACCAGGTAATTTCCAGTATATTACTGGTACGTTCCAGTGTATTACCAGGTAATTTCCAGGTAATTTCTGAATCTTACTTGTCCGTTCCAGTATATTACCAGGTAATTTCCAGTGGATTACCAGGTAATTTCCATGTAATTTCCAGTATATTACTGGTACGTTCCAGTGTATTACCAGGTAATTTCCTGGTAATTTCCTGAATCTTACTTGTACGTTCCAGTATATTACCAGGTAATTTCCAGGTAATTTCCAGTATATTACTGGTACGTTCCAGTGTATTACCAGGTAATTTCCAGTATATTACTGGTAAGTTCCAGTGTATTACCAGGTAATTTCCAGGTAATGTCCTGAATCTTACTTGTATGTTCCTGTATATTACCAGGTAATTTCCAGGTAATCTCCCGTATATTACTGGTAAGTTGCAGTATATTACCAGGTAATTTCCTGTATGTTACTGGTAAGATCCAGTATATTACCAGGTAATTTCCAGGTAATTTCCTGAATCTTACTTGTCCGTTCCAGTGTATTACCAGGTAATTTCCAGTATATTACTGGTGAGTTCCAGTGTATTGCCAGGTAATGTCCAGGTAATTTCCAGTATATTACTGGTGAGTTCCAGTGTATTACCAGATAATTTCCACTTTATTACTGGTAAGACCCACTGTATTACCAGGTAATTTCCAGTATATTACTGGTAAGTTCCAGTGTATTACCAGGTAATTTCCAGGTAATTTCCTGAATCTTACTTGTCCGTTCCAGTATATTACCAGGTAATTTCCAGTATATTACTGGTATGTTCCAGTGTATTACCAGGTAATTTCCAGTATATTACTGGTACGTTCCAGTGTATTACCAGGTAATTTCCAGGTAATTTCCTGAATCTTACTTGTCCGTTCCAGTATATTACCAGGTAATTTCCAGTATATTACTGGTATGTTCCAGTGTATTACCAGGTAATTTCCAGTACATTACTGGTACGTTCCAGTGTATTACCAGGTAATTTCCAGTATATTACTGGTACGTTCCAGTGTATTACCAGGTAATTTCCAGGTAATTTCCTGAATCTTACTTGTCCGTTCCAGTATATTACCAGGTAATTTCCAGTATATTACTGGTATGTTCCAGTGTATTACCAGGTAATTTCCAGTATATTACTGGTACGTTCCAGTGTATTACCAGGTAATTTCCAGGTAATTTCCTGAATCTTACTTGTCCGTTCCAGTATATTACCAGGTAATTTCCAGTATATTACTGGTATGTTCCAGTGTATTACCAGGTAATTTCCAGTACATTACTGGTACGTTCCAGTGTATTACCAGGTAATTTCCAGTATATTACTGGTAAGTTCCACTGTATTACCAGGTAATTTCCAGGTAATTTCCTGAATCTTACTGGTACGTTCCAGTATATTACCAGGTAATTTCCAGTATATTACTGGTAAGTTCCAGTGTGTTACCAGGTAATTTCCAGTATATTACTGGTAAGTTCCAGAGTATTACCTGGTGTGTCCCTGTATATTACTGGTATGTTTTCGTCTTTCGCGGTGTGTTCCAGTATATTAATGGTAAGTTCTAGTCTATTACCCGGTGCTTTCCAGTATATTCCTGATATGTTCTACTGTTTTGATAGGTGAAAATGGCACACTGACACGAAACACAAAAGCCCGAGTGTATCAAGCCTGTGTCCTCAGTTCCTTGCTCTATGGCAGCGAGGACTGGACAACGTATGTCAGCCAAGAGCGACGTCTCAATTCACTCCATCTTTGCTGCCTCTGGAGAATCCTTGGCATCAGGTGGCAGGACCGTATCTCCAACACAGAAGTCCTCGAGGCGGCCAACATCCCCAGCATATACACCTTACTGAGCCAGTTGCGCTTGAGATGGCTTGGCCATGTGAGCCGCATGGAGGATGGCAGGATCCCCAAGGACACATTGTGCAGTGAGCTCTTCACTTGTATCAGACCCACCAGCCGTCCATGTCTCCGCTTTAAAGACGTCTGCAAACGCGACATGAAGTCCTGTGACATTGACCACAAGTCATGGTAGTCAGTTGCCAGCGATCGCCAGAGCTGGGGGGCAGCCAGAAAGGCGGGGCTAAAGTGTGGCGAGTCAAAGAGACTTAGCAGTTGGCCGGAAAAAAGACAGAAGCGCAAGGAGAGAGCCAACTGTGTAACAGCCTCGACAACCAATTTTATCTGTCGCACCTGTGGAAGAGCCTGTCACTTTAGAATTGGCCCTAATAGCCACTCCAGGCGCTGCTTCACAAACCACTGGCCACCTCCAGGCGCTTACCCATTATCTCTCGAGACAAGGAGGCCAAAGAAAGAAAGTTCCAGTATATTACTTGTAAGTTCCAGTGTATTACCCGGTGTGTTCCAGTTTATTACTGGTAAGTTCCAGTATATTGCCTGGTAAGTGCCAGTATGTTTGAGCGGCACAGTGGCGCAGTGGTTAGCGGCACAGTGGATAGCACCGCAGCCTCCCCCCCCCCCCCCCCCTCCCCCCCACAGCTCCAGCGACCTGGGTTCGATTCTGGGTACTGCCTGTGCAGAGTTTGCAAGTTCTCCCTGTGACCGCGTGGGTTTTCGCTGGGTGCTCCAGTTTCCTCCCACAGTTAAAGACTTTCAGGTTGATAGGTAAATTGGCCATTGTAAATTGCCCCTAGTGCAGGTAGATTGTAGGAGAATAGTGGGGATGTGGTAGGAAATATGGGATTAATGTAGGATTAGTATAAACGGGTGGTTGTTGGTCGGCACAGACTCGATGGGCTGAAGGGCCTGTTTCAGTGCTGTATCTCTAAGTAAAATAAAATATTACTGGTGAGTTCCAGTATATTACCAGGTGAATTCCAGTATATTACTGGTTAGTTCTCGTGTATTACTCAGTGTGTTCTAGTATATTACTGGGTGAGTTCCAGTATATTACCAGGTGAATTCCAGTATATTACTGGTTAGTTCTCGTGTATTACTCAGTGTGTTCTAGTATATTACTGGTAAGTTTCAGTGTATTACGAGGTAATTTCCAGGTAAGTTCCAGTATATTGCTGGTACGTTCCAGTGTATTACCAGCTAATTTCCAGGTAATTTCCAGTATATTACTGGTAAGTTCCAGTGTATTACCAGGTAATTTCCAGGTAATTTCCTGTATATTACTGGTAAGTTCCAGTGTATTACCAGATAATTTCCAGTTTATTACTGGTAAGTCCCACTGTATTACCAGGTAATTTCCAGTATATTACTGGTAGGTTTGAGTGTATTAACAGGTAATTTCCTGTATGTTACTGGTAAGATCCAGTATATTACCAGGTAATTTCCTGAATCTCACTTGTCCGTTCCAGTATATTACCAGGTAATTTCCTGTATATTACTGGTGAGTTCCAGTGTATTACCAGATAATTTCCACTTTATTACTGGTAAGTCCCACTGTATTACCAGGTAATTTCCAGTATATTTCTGGTAAGTTCCAGTGTATTACCAGGTAATTTCCAGCTAATTTCCTGAATCTTACTTGTCCGTTCCAGTATATTACCAGGTAATTTCCAGTATATTACTGGTATGTTCCAGTGTATTACCAGGTAATTTCCAGTATATTACTGGTATGTTCCAGTGTATTACCAGGTAATTTCCAGTATATTACTGGTAAGTTCCAGTGTATTACCAGGTAATTTCCAGTATATTACTGGTACGTTCCAGTGTATTACCAGGTAATTTCCAGTAATTTCCTGAATCTTACTTGTACGTTCCAGTATATTACCAGGTAATTTCCAGTATATTACTGGTAAGTTCCAGAGTATTACCTGGTGTGTCCCTGTATATTATTGGTAAGTTCCAGTGTATTACCAGGTAATTTCCAGTATATTACTGGTATGTTCCAGTGTATTACCAGGTAATTTCCAGTATATTACTGGTACATTCCAGTGTATTACCAGGTAATTTCCAGTGTATTATTGGTAAGTTCCAGTGTATTACCAGGTAATTTCCAGTATATTACTGGTACGTTCCAGTGTATTACCAGGTAATTTCCAGTGTATTATTGGTAAGTTCCAGTGTATTACCAGGTAATTTCCAGTATATTACTGGTAAGTTCCACTGTATTACCAGGTAATTTCCAGGTAATTTCCTGAATCTTACTTGTACGTTCCAGTATATTACCAGGTAATTTCCAGTATATTACTGGTAAGTTCCAGTGTATTAGCAGGTAATTTCCAGTATATTACTGGTAAGTTCCAGAGTATTACCTGGTGTGTCCCTGTATATTACTGGTAAGTTTTCGTCTTTCGCGGTGTGTTCCAGTATATTACTGGTAAGTTCTAGTGTATTATTTGTGTCCCTGTATATTACTGGTATGTTTTCGTCTTTCGCGGTGTGTTCCAGTATATTAATGGTAAGTTCTAGTCTATTACCCGGTGCTTTCCAGTATATTCCTGATATGTTCTACTGTTTTGATAGGTGAAAATGGCACACTGACACGAAACACAAAAGCCCGAGTGTATCAAGCCTGTGTCCTCAGTTCCTTGCTCTATGGCAGCGAGGACTGGACAACGTATGTCAGCCAAGAGCGACGTCTCAATTCACTCCATCTTCGCTGCCTCTGGAGAATCCTTGGCATCAGGTGGCAGGACCGTATCTCCAACACAGAAGTCCTCGAGGCGGCCAACATCCCCAGCATATACACCTTACTGAGCCAGTTGCGCTTGAGATGGCTTAGCCATGTGAGCTGCATGGAGGATGGCAGGATCCCCAAGGACACATTGTGCAGTGAGCTCTTCACTTGTATCAGACCCACCAGCCGTCCATGTCTCCGCTTTAAAGACGTCTGCAAACGCGACATGAAGTCCTGTGACATTGACCACAAGTCATGGTAGTCAGTTGCCAGCGATCGCCAGAGCTGGGGGGCAGCCAGAAAGGCGGGGCTAAAGTGTGGCGAGTCAAAGAGACTTAGCAGTTGGCCGGAAAAAAGACAGAAGCGCAAGGAGAGAGCCAACTGTGTAACAGCCTCGACAACCAATTTTATCTGTAGCACCTGTGGAAGAGCCTGTCACTTTAGAATTGGCCCTAATAGCCACTCCAGGCGCTGCTTCACAAACCACTGGCCACCTCCAGGCGCTTACCCATTATCTCTCGAGACAAGGAGGCCAAAGAAAGAAAGTTCCAGTATATTACTTGTAAGTTCCAGTGTATTACCCGGTGTGTTCCAGTTTATTACTGGTTAGTTCCAGTATATTGCCTGGTAAGTTCCAGTATGTTTGAGCGGCACAGTGGCGCAGTGGTTAGCGGCACAGTGGATAGCACCGCAGCCTCACAGCTCCAGCGACCTGGGTTCGATTCTGGGTACTGCCTGTGCAGAGTTTGCAAGTTCTCCCTGTGAACGCGTGGGTTTTCGCTGGGTGCTCCAGTTTCCTCCCACAGTTAAAGGCTTTCAGGTTGATAGGTAAATTGGCCATTGTAAATTGCCCCTAGTGCAGGTAGATTGTAGGAGAATAGTGGGGATGTGGTAGGAAATATGGGATTAATGTAGGATTAGTATAAACGGGTGGTTGTTGGTCGGCACAGACTCGATGGGCTGAAGGGCCTGTTTCAGTGCTGTATCTCTAAGTAAAATAAAATATTACTGGTGAGTTCCAGTATATTACCAGGTGAATTCCAGTATATTACTGGTTAGTTCTCGTGTATTACTCAGTGTGTTCTAGTATATTACTGGTAAGTTTCAGTGTATTACCAGATAATTTCCAGTTTATTACTGGTAAGTCCCACTGTGTTACCAGGTAATTTCCAGTATATTACTGGTAAGTTCCAGTGTATTACCAGGTAATTTCCAGTATATTACTGGTACGTTCCAGTGTATTACCAGGTAATTTCCAGGTAATTTCCTGAATCTTACTTGTACGTTCCAGTATATTACCAGGTAATTTCCAGGTAATTTCCTGAATCTTACTGGTACGTTCCAGTATATTACCAGGTAATTTCCAGGTAATTTCCTGTATATTACTGGCAAGTTCTGAGTCTAACCTTGCTGCACACCAGGGAGTGGTCGGTGTCGCAGTCCGCACTGTGGAAGCTGCGTGTGATTTGAACACTGTTTAAGGCGGCTCGCCTTGTGACAATGAGGTCTAGCTGGTGCCAACGACGTGATCTTGGGTGCCTCCATGAAACCTGGTGACAGGGTTTAGTGTGAAAGAACGAGTTGGTGATGCAGAGGTTATGATAGGTACACAACTCAAGCAGTCTCCTGCCCGTTCTCATTCATCCTTCCAACGCCATAGCGCCCAAGGCAGGAGGGCCATGAGTCATGGTCGGCCCCAACCCTGGCATTAAAGTCCCCCAGCAGGAATAGGTGTTCGGTGTTGGGGATGCTGCTAATGATGTTATGGAGTTGTTCATAGAACTGGTCTTTAGCTTCTGGTGCGGAACAGAGTGTTGGAGCATAGATGCTGAGTAGGTGTACTGGTCCAGAGGTGGTGAGCAGTCGGATGGACAGTATGCGTTCCGAGCCATTTGAGGGAGGCTCTATCATGCTGAGCAAGGAGTTTCTGATGGCGAAGCCCACTCCATGCTGTCTTGGTTCTTCAGGATCCCTGCCCTGCCAGAAGAAGGTGTAGTCTTGCTCTGCTAGAGAGCCACTCGCGGGGAGGCGAGTCTCCTGAAGTGCTGCAATGTCCACATTGAGTCTACTGAGCTCGTTGTTAATGATGGCGGTCTTCCGAGAATCGTTGATTTGTGTAAGGTCTTCCGACAGGCCAGGACACATAGTTCTGACGTTCCAGCTTGCAAAGCGAAGGGCTGGTACCTTCTTTCCTTTTTTCATGTTGTTTGGTGCGGTGTATCAGTCCACCTTTCGGGCAATGACCCTGAGCTCCAAGCACCCATTGAAGCAGGCAGACTGTGGCGGGACAGAACCTTATTGACCGGGGGCTGCCCGGTTTGAGGCGGGCGGTAGCTGTCCAGTGAGGTGCAATGACCTCTCCCACCGACTGGTAGGTTCCAGTGTATTACCAGGTAATTTCCTGTATATTACTGGTGAGTTCCAGTGTATTGCCAGGTAATGTCCAGGTAATTTCCTGTATATTACTGGTGAGTTCCAGTGTATTACCAGATAATTTCCAGCTAATTTCCTGTATATTACTGGTGAGTTCCAGTGTATTACCAGATAATTTCCAGTTTATTACTGGTAAGTCCCACTGTATTACCAGCTAATTTCCAGTATATTACTGGTAAGTTCCAGAGTATTACCAGGTAATTTCCAGGTAATATCCTGAATCTTACTGGTACGTTCCAGTATATTACCAGGTAATTTCCAGTGTATTACTGGTACGTTCCACTGTATTACCAAGTAATTTCCAGTATATTACTGGTAAGTTCCAGAGTATTACCAGGTAATTTCCAGGTAATTTCCTGAATCTTACTGGTACATTCCAGTATATTACCAGGTAATTTCCAGGTAATTTCCTGTATATTACTGGTACGTTCCAGTGTATTACCAGCTAATTTCCAGTATATTACTGGTAAGTTCCAGAGTATTACCAGGTAATTTCCAGGTAATTTCCTGAATCTTACTGGTACGTTCCAGTATATTACCAGGTAATTTCCAGGTAATTTCCTGTATATTACTGGTAAGTTGCAGTATATTACCAGGTAATTTCCAGGATATTACTGGTAAGATCCAGTATATTACCAGGTAATTTCCAGGATATTACTGGTGAGTTCCAGTGTATTACCAGGTAATTTCCAGGTAATTTCCTGTATATTACTGGTAAGTTCCAGTGTATTACCAGATAATTTCCAGTTTATTACTGGTAAGTCCCACTGTATTACCAGGTAATTTCCAGTTTATTACTGGTAAGTTCCAGTGTATTACCAGGTAATTACCAGTAATTTCCAGTATATTACTGGTACGTTCCAGTATATTACCAGGTAATTTCCAGTATATTAGTGGTACGTTCCAGTGTATTACCAGGTAATTTCCAGTATATTACTGGTAAGTTCCAGTGTATTACCAGGTAATTTCCAGTATATTACTGGTACGTTCCAGTGTATTACCAGGTAATTTCCAGTATATTACTGGCACGTTCCAGTGTATTACCAGGTAATTTCCAATATATTACTGGTAAGTTCCAGTGTATTACCAGGTAATTTCCAGGTAATTTCCTGAATCTTACTTGTACGTTCCAGTATATTACCAGGTAATTTCCAGTATATTACTGGTAAATTCCAGTGTATTACCAGGTAATTTCCAGGTAATTTCCTGAATCTCACTTGTACGTTCCAGTATATTACCAGGTAATTTCCAGTATATTACTGGTAAGTTCCACTATATTACCAGGTAATTTCCAGTGTATTACTGGTAGGTTCCAGTGTATTACCAGGTAATTTCCAGTATATTACTGGTAAGTTCCAGTGTATTACCAGGTAATTTCCAGTATATTACTGGTACGTTCCAGTGTATTACCAGGTAATTTCCAGTATATTACTGGCACGTTCCAGTGTATTACCAGGTAATTTCCAATATATTACTGGTAAGTTCCAGTGTATTACCAGGTAATTTCCAGGTAATTTCCTGAATCTTACTTGTACGTTCCAGTATATTACCAGGTAATTTCCAGTATATTACTGGTAAATTCCAGTGTATTACCAGGTAATTTCCAGGTAATTTCCTGAATCTCACTTGTACGTTCCAGTATATTACCAGGTAATTTCCAGTATATTACTGGTAAGTTCCACTATATTACCAGGTAATTTCCAGTGTATTACTGGTAGGTTCCAGTATATTACCAGGTAATTTCCAGTATATTACCAGTTAATTTCCAGTATATTACTGGTACGTTCCACTATATTACCAGGTAATTTCCAGTGTATTACTGGTAGGTTCCAGTGTATTACCTGGTAATTTCCAGTATATTACTGGTAAGTTCCAGTGTATTACACGGTAATTTCCAGGTAATTTCCTGAATCTTACTTGTACGTTCCAGTATATTACCAGATAATTTCCAGTATATTAATGGTACGTTCCACTGTATTACCAGGTAATTTCCAGTGTATTACTGGTAGGTTCCAGTGTATTACCAGGTAATTTCCAGTATATTACTGGTAAGTTCCAGTGTATTACCAGGTAATTTCCAGGTAATTTCCTGAATCTTACTGGTACGTTCCAGTATATTACCAGGTAATTTCCAGTGTATTACTGGTAGGTTCCAGTGTATTACCAGGTAATTTCCAGTATATTACTGGTAAGTTCCAGTGTATTACCAGGTAATTTCCAGGTAATTTCCTGAATCTTACTTGTACGTTCCAGTATATTACCAGGTAATTTCCAGGTAATTTCCTGAATCTTACTGGTACGTTCCAGTTTATTACCAGGTAATTTCCAGGTAATTTCCTGTATATTACTGGCAAGTTCTGAGTCTAACCTTGCTGCACACCAGGGAGTGGTCGGTGCCGCAGTCCGCACTGTGGAAGCTGCGTGTGATTTGAACACTGTTTAAGGCGGCTCGCCTTGTGACAATGAGGTCTAGCTGGTGCCAACGACGTGATCTTGGGTGCCTCCATGAAACCTGGTGACAGGGTTTAGTGTGAAAGAACGAGTTGGTGATGCAGAGGTTATGATAGGTACACAACTCAAGCAGTCTCTGCCCGTTCTCATTCATCCTTCCAACGCCATAGCGCCCAAGGCAGGAGGGCCATGAGTCATGGTCGGCCCCAACCCTGGCATTAAAGTCCCCCAGCAGGAATAGGTGTTCGGTGTTGGGGATGCTGCTAATGATGTTATGGAGTTGTTCATAGAACTGGTCTTTAGCTTCAGGTGCGGAACAGAGTGTTGGAGCATAGATGCTGAGTAGGTGTACTGGACCAGAGGTGGTGAGCAGTCGGATGGACAGTATGCGTTCCGAGCCATTTGAGGGAGGCTCTATCATGCTGAGCAAGGAGTTTCTGATGGCGAAGCCCACTCCATGCTGTCTTGGTTCTTCAGGATCCCTGCCCTGCCAGAAGAAGGTGTAGTCTTGCTCTGCTAGAGAGCCACTCGCGGGGAGGCGAGTCTCCTGAAGTGCTGCAATGTCCACATTGAGTCTACTGAGCTCGTTGTTAATGATGGCGGTCTTCCGAGAATCGTTGATTTGTGTAAGGTCTTCCGACAGGCCAGGACACATAGTTCTGACGTTCCAGCTTGCAAAGCGAAGGGCTGGTACCTTCTTTCCTTTTTTCATGTTGTTTGGTGCGGTGTATCAGTCCACCTTTCGGGCAATGACCCTGAGCTCCAAGCACCCATTGAAGCAGGCAGACTGTGGCGGGACAGAACCTTATTGACCGGGGGCTGCCCGGTTTGAGGCGGGCGGTAGCTGTCCAGTGAGGTGCAATGACCTCTCCCACCGACTGGTAGGTTCCAGTGTATTACCAGGTAATTTCCTGTATGTTACTGGTAAGATCCAGTATATTACCAGGTAATTTCCAGTATATTACTGGTGAGTTCCAGTGTATTGCCAGGTAATGTCCAGGTAATTTCCTGTATATTACTGGTGAGTTCCAGTGTATTACCAGATAATTTCCAGTTTATTACTGGTAAGTCCCACTGTATTACCAGGTAATTTCCAGTATATTACTGGTACGTTCCAGTGTATTACCAGGTAATTTCCAAGTAATTTCCTGAATCTTACTTGTACGTTCCACTATATTACCAGGTAATTTCCAGTGTATTACTGGTACGTTCCACTGTATTACCAGGTAATTTCCAGTATATTACTGGTAAGTTCCAGAGTATTACCAGGTAATTTCCAGGTAATTTCCTGAATCTTACTGGTACATTCCAGTATATTACCAGGTAATTTCCAGGTAATTTCCTGTATATTACTGGTACGTTCCAATGTATTACCAGCTAATTTCCAGTATATTACTGGTAAGTTCCAGAGTATTACCAGGTAATTTCCAGGTAATTTCCTGAATCTTACTGGTACGTTCCAGTATATTACCAGGTAATTTCCAGGTAATTTCCTGTATATTACTGGTAAGTTGCAGTATATTACCAGGTAATTTCCAGGATATTACTGGTAAGATCCAGTATATTACCAGGTAATTTCCAGGATATTACTGGTGAGTTCCAGTGTATTACCAGGTAATTTCCAGGTAATTTCCTGTATATTACTGGTAAGTTCCAGTGTATTACCAGATAATTTCCAGTTTATTACTGGTAAGTCCCACTGTATTACCAGGTAATTTCCAGTTTATTACTGGTAAGTTCCAGTGTATTACCAGGTAATTACCAGTAATTTCCAGTATATTACTGGTACGTTCCAGTATATTACCAGGTAATTTCCAGTATATTAGTGGTACGTTCCAGTGTATTACCAGGTACTTTCCAGTATATTACTGGTAAGTTCCAGTGTATTACCAGGTAATTTCCAGTATATTACTGGTACGTTCCAGTGTATTGCCAGGTAATGTCCAGGTAATTTCCTGTATATTACTGGTGAGTTCCAGTGTATTACCAGATAATTTCCAGTTTATTACTGGTAAGTCCCACTGTATTACCAGGTAATTTCCAGTGTATTACTGGTAAGTTCCAGTGTATTACCAGGTAATTTCCAGGTAATTTCCTGAATCTTACTTGTTCGTTCCAGTATATTACCAGGTAATTTCCAGTATATTACCAGGTAATTTCCAGTATATTACTGGTACGTTCCACTATATTACCAGGTAATTTCCAGTGTATTACTGGTAGGTTCCAGTGTATTACCAGGTAATTTCCAGTATATTACTGGTAAGTTCCAGTGTATTACCAGGTAATTTCCAGGTAATTTCCTGAATCTTACTTGTACGTTCCAGTATATTACCAGATAATTTCCAGTATATTACTGGTACGTTCCACTGTATTACCAGGTAATTTTCAGTGTATTACTGGTAGGTTCCAGTGTATTACCAGGTAATTTCCAGTATATTACTGGTAAGTTCCAGTGTATTACCAGGTAATTTCCAGGTAATTTCCTGAATCTTACTGGTACGTTCCAGTATATTACCAGGTAATTTCCAGTGTATTACTGGTAGGTTCCAGTGTATTACCAGGTAATTTCCAGTATATTACTGGTAAGTTCCAGTGTATTAACAGGTAATTTCCAGGTAATTTCCTGAATCTTACTTGTACGTTCCAGTATATTACCAGGTAATTTCCAGGTAATTTCCTGAATCTTACTGGTACGTTCCAGTATATTACCAGGTAATTTCCAGGTAATTTCCTGTATATTACTGGCAAGTTCTGAGTCTAACCTTGCTGCACACCAGGGAGTGGTCGGTGCCGCAGTCCGCACTGTGGAAGCTGCGTGTGATTTGAACACTGTTTAAGGCGGCTCGCCTTGTGACAATGAGGTCTAGCTGGTGCCAACGACGTGATCTTGGGTGCCTCCATGAAACCTGGTGACAGGGTTTAGTGTGAAAGAACGAGTTGGTGATGCAGAGGTTATGATAGGTACACAACTCAAGCAGTCTCTGCCCGTTCTCATTCATCCTTCCAACGCCATAGCGCCCAAGGCAGGAGGGCCATGAGTCATGGTCGGCCCCAACCCTGGCATTAAAGTCCCCCAGCAGGAATAGGTGTTCGGTGTTGGGGATGCTGCTAATGATGTTATGGAGTTGTTCATAGAACTGGTCTTTAGCTTCTGGTGCGGAACAGAGTGTTGGAGCATAGATGCTGAGTAGGTGTACTGGACCAGAGGTGGTGAGCAGTCGGATGGACAGTATGCGTTCCGAGCCATTTGAGGGAGGCTCTATCATGCTGAGCAAGGAGTTTCTGATGGCGAAGCCCACTCCATGCTGTCTTGGTTCTTCAGGATCCCTGCCCTGCCAGAAGAAGGTGTAGTCTTGCTCTGCTAGAGAGCCACTCGCGGGGAGGCGAGTCTCCTGAAGTGCTGCAATGTCCACATTGAGTCTACTGAGCTCGTTGTTAATGATGGCGGTCTTCCGAGAATCGTTGATTTGTGTAAGGTCTTCCGACAGGCCAGGACACATAGTTCTGACGTTCCAGCTTGCAAAGCGAAGGGCTGGTACCTTCTTTCCTTTTTTCATGTTGTTTGGTGCGGTGTATCAGTCCACCTTTCGGGCAATGACCCTGAGCTCCAAGCACCCATTGAAGCAGGCAGACTGTGGCGGGACAGAACCTTATTGACCGGGGGCTGCCCGGTTTGAGGCGGGCGGTAGCTGTCCAGTGAGGTGCAATGACCTCTCCCACCGACTGGTAGGTTCCAGTGTATTACCAGGTAATTTCCTGTATGTTACTGGTAAGATCCAGTATATTACCAGGTAATTTCCAGTATATTACTGGTGAGTTCCAGTGTATTGCCAGGTAATGTCCAGGTAATTTCCTGTATATTACTGGTGAGTTCCAGTGTATTACCAGATAATTTCCAGTTTATTACTGGTAAGTCCCACTGTATTACCAGGTAATTTCCAGTATATTACTGGTACGTTCCAGTGTATTACCAGGTAATTTCCAGGTAATTTCCTGAATCTTACTTGTACGTTCCACTATATTACCAGGTAATTTCCAGTGTATTACTGGTACGTTCCACTGTATTACCAGGTAATTTCCAGTATATTACTGGTAAGTTCCAGAGTATTACCAGGTAATTTCCAGGTAATTTCCTGAATCTTACTGGTACATTCCAGTATATTACCAGGTAATTTCCAGGTAATTTCCTGTATATTACTGGTACGTTCCAGTGTATTACCAGCTAATTTCCAGTATATTACTGGTAAGTTCCAGAGTATTACCAGGTAATTTCCAGGTAATTTCCTGAATCTTACTGGTACGTTCCAGTATATTACCAGGTAATTTCCAGGTAATTTCCTGTATATTACTGGTAAGTTGCAGTATATTACCAGGTAATTTACAGGATATTACTGGTAAGATCCAGTATATTACCAGGTAATTTCCAGTATATTAGTGGTACGTTCCAGTGTATTACCAGGTAATTTCCAGTATATTACTGGTAAGTTCCAGTGTATTACCAGGTAATTTCCAGTATATTACTGGTACGTTCCAGTGTATTGCCAGGTAATGTCCAGGTAATTTCCTGTATATTACTGGTGAGTTCCAGTGTATTACCAGATAATTTCCAGTTTATTACTGGTAAGTCCCACTGTATTACCAGGTAATTTCCAGTATATTACTGGTACGTTCCAGTGTATTACCAGGTAATTTCCAGGTAATTTCCTGAATCTTACTTGTATGTTCCAGTATATTACCAGGTAATTTCCAGTGTATTACTGGTACGTTCCACTGTATTACCAGGTAATTTCCAGTATATTACTGGTAAGTTCCAGAGTATTACCAGGTAATTTCCAGGTAATTTCCTGAATCTTACTGGTACATTCCAGTATATTACCAGGTAATTTCCAGGTAATTTCCTGTATATTACTGGTACGTTCCAGTGTATTACCAGCTAATTTCCAGTATATTACTGGTAAGTTCCAGAGTATTACCAGGTAATTTCCAGGTAATTTCCTGAATCTTACTGGTACGTTCCAGTATATTACCAGGTAATTTCCAGGTAATTTCCAGGATATTACTGGTAAGATCCAGTATATTACCAGGTAATTTCCAGGATATTACTGGTGAGTTCCAGTGTCTTACCAGGTAATTTCCAGGTAATTTCCTGTATATTACTGGTAAGTTCCAGTGTATTACCAGATAATTTCCAGTTTATTACTGGTAAGTCCCACTGTATTACCAGGTAATTTCCAGTTTATTACTGGTAAGTTCCAGTGTATTACCAGGTAATTACCAGTAATTTCCAGTATATTACTGGTACATTCCAGTATATTACCAGGTAATTTCCAGTATATTAGTGGTACGTTCCAGTGTATTACCAGGTAATTTCCAGTATATTACTGGTAAGTTCCAGTGTATTACCAGGTAATTTCCAGTATATTACTGGTACGTTCCAGTGTATTACCAGGTAATTTCCAGTATATTACTGGCACGTTCCAGTGTATTACCAGGTAATTTCCAATATATTACTGGTAAGTTCCAGTGTATTACCAGGTAATTTCCAGGTAATTTCCTGAATCTTACTTGTACGTTCCAGTATATTACCAGGTAATTTCCAGTATATTACTGGTAAATTCCAGTGTATTACCAGGTAATTTCCAGGTAATTTCCTGAATCTCACTTGTACGTTCCAGTATATTACCAGTTAATTTCCAGTATATTACTGGTAAGTTCCACTGTATTACCAGGTAATTTCCAGGTAATTTCCTGAATCTTACTTGTTCGTTCCAGTATATTACCAGGTAATTTCCAGTATATTACTGGTACGTTCCACTGTATTACCAGGTAATTTCCAGTGTATTACTGGTAAGTTCCAGTGTATTACCAGGTAATTTCCAGGTAATTTCCTGAATCTTACTTGTTCGTTCCAGTATATTACCAGGTAATTTCCAGTATATTACCAGGTAATTTCCAGTGTATTACTGGTAGGTTCCAGTGTATTACCAGGTAATTTCCAGTATATTACTGGTAAGTTCCAGTGTATTACCAGGTAATTTCCAGGTAATTTCCTGAATCTTACTTGTACGTTCCAGTATATTACCAGATAATTTCCAGTATATTACTGGTACGTTCCACTGTATTACCAGGTAATTTCCAGTGTATTACTGGTAGGTTCCAGTGTATTACCAGGTAATTTCCAGTATATTACTGGTAAGTTCCAGTGTATTACCAGGTAATTTCCAGGTAATTTCCTGAATCTTACTGGTACGTTCCAGTATATTACCAGGTAATTTCCAGTGTATTACTGGTAGGTTCCAGTGTATTACCAGGTAATTTCCAGTATATTACTGGTAAGTTCCAGTGTATTACCAGGTAATTTCCAGGTAATTTCCTGAATCTTACTTGTACGTTCCAGTATATTACCAGATAATTTCCAGTATATTACTGGTACGTTCCACTGTATTACCAGGTAATTTCCAGTATATTACTGGTACGTTCCACTGTATTACCAGGTAATTTCCAGTGTATTACTGGTAGGTTCCAGTGTATTACCAGGTAATTTCCAGGTAATTTCCTGAATCTTACTGGTACGTTCCAGTATATTACCAGGTAATTTCCAGGTAATTTCCTGTATATTACTGGTACGTTCCAGTGTATTACCAGGTAATTACCAGTAATTTCCAGTATATTACTGGTAAGTTCCAGTGTATTACCAGGTAATTTCCTGTATATTACTGGTACGTTCCAGTGTATTACCAGGTAATTACCAGTAATTTCCAGTATATTACTGGTTCGTTCCAGTATATTACCAGGTAATTTCCAGGTAATTTCCTGTATATTACTGGTGAGTTCCAGTGTATTACCAGGTAATTTCCAGGTAATTTCCTGTATATGAGTGGTGAGTTCCAGTGTATTACCAGGTAATTTCCAGGTAATTTCCTGTATATGACTGGTGAGTTCCAGTGTATTACCAGGTAATTTCCAGGTAATTTCCTGTATATTACTGGTGAGTTCCAGTGTATTACCAGGTAATTTCCAGGTAATTTCCTGTATATGACTGGTGAGTTCCAGTGTATTACCAGGTAATTTCCAGCTAATTTCCAGTATATTACTGGTGAGTTCCAGTGTATTACCAGGTAATTTCCAGGTAATTTCCTGTATATTACTGGTGAGTTCCAGTGTATTACCAGGTAATTTCCAGGTAATTTCCTGTATATTACTGGTGAGTTCCAGTGTATTACCAGGTAATTTCCTGTATATTACTGGTAAGTTCCAGTATATTACCAGGTAATTTCCAGTATATTACTGGTAAGTTCCAGTGTATTACCAGGTAATTACCAGTAATTTCCAGTATATTACTGGTAAGTTCCAGTGTATTACCAGGTAATTTCCATGTAATTTCCAGTATATTACTGGTGAGTTCCAGTATATTACTGGTAAGTTCCAGGTAATTTCCTGTATATTACCAGGTAATTTCCAGTATATTACTGGCAGGTGCCAGTGTTTTACCAGGTAATTTCCAGGTAATTTCCTGTATATTACTGGTACATTCCAGTGTACTGCCACGTAATTTCCAGGTAATTTCCTGTATATTACCGCTAAGTTCCAGTGTATTACCATGTAATTTCCAGGTTATTTCCTGTATATTACTGGTAAGTTCCAGTGTATTACCAGGTAATTTCCAGGTCATTTCCTGTATATTACTGGGGAGTTCCAGTGCATTACCAGGTAATTTCCAGGTAATTTCCTGTATATTACTGGTAAGTTTCAGTGTATTACCAGGTAATTTCCAGGTAATTTCCTGTATCTTACTGGTAAGTTCCAGTATATTACCAGGTAATTTCCAGTATATTACTGGTGAGTTCCAGTATATTACCAGGTAATTTCCAGTATATTACTGGTGAGTTCCAGTATATTACTGGTGAGTTCCAGTATATTACTGGTGAGTTCCAGTATATTACCAGGTAATTTCCAGTATATTACTGGTGAGTTCCAGTGTATTACCAGGTAATTTCCAGGTAATTTCCTGTATATGACTGGTGAGTTCCAGTGTATTACCAGGTAATTTCCAGCTAATTTCCAGTATATTACTGGTGAGTTCCAGTGTATTACCAGGTAATTTCCAGGTAATTTCCTGTATATTACTGGTGAGTTCCAGTGTATTACCAGGTAATTTCCAGGTAATTTCCTGTATATTACTGGTGAGTTCCAGTGTATTACCAGGTAATTTCCTGTATATTACTGGTAAGTTCCAGTATATTACCAGGTAATTTCCAGTATATTACTGGTAAGTTCCAGTGTATTACCAGGTAATTACCAGTAATTTCCAGTATATTACTGGTAAGTTCCAGTGTATTACCAGGTAATTTCCAGGTAATTTCCAGTATATTACTGGTGAGTTCCAGTATATTACTGGTAAGTTCCAGGTAATTTCCTGTATATTACCAGGTAATTTCCAGTATATTACTGGCAGGTGCCAGTGTTTTACCAGGTAATTTCCAGGTAATTTCCTGTATATTACTGGTACATTCCAGTGTACTGCCACGTAATTTCCAGGTAATTTCCTGTATATTTCCGCTAAGTTCCAGTGTATTACCATGTAATTTCCAGGTTATTTCCTGTATATTACTGGTAAGTTCCAGTGTATTACCAGGTAATTTCCAGGTCATTTCCTGTATATTACTGGGGAGTTCCAGTGCATTACCAGGTAATTTCCAGGTAATTTCCTGTATATTACTGGTAAGTTTCAGTGTATTACCAGGTAATTTCCAGGTAATTTCCTGTATCTTACTGGTAAGTTCCAGTATATTACCAGGTAATTTCCAGTATATTACTGGTGAGTTCCAGTATATTACCAGGTAATTTCCAGTATATTACTGGTGAGTTCCAGTATATTACTGGTGAGTTCCAGTATATTACTGGTGAGTTCCAGTATATTACCAGGTAATTTCCAGTGTATTGCTGGTGAGTTCCAGTATATTACTTGGCAAGTTTCAGTGTATTGCTAGGTGTGTTCCTGTCTATTACTGAGTAAGTTTCAGTATTTTATTGTGTACATTCCCTAGTTGTTTCAGAAACACCGTGGATCCTCAAAGAGCAACTCATGATTGAAGTGTACACAATTTGTCTCCCATTGCCCATCACTTCTTCAGTTATAATGACTTCACAACATTAGGATTTAATATTGTACGTTTTTCAGGGAAAAGCACAGTATGGGCTGTGACTGAGAACATAAAAATCAGCAAAAATAGATCAATTCCCTGACCGAAAAAAATGACTTCCACACAGCTTACTGCTTGAGCCGAGGATTGGTAGACGTGCTTTTCATCCTCGATGAAAGATTTAAAACATAAAACAAATTACTGACTGGGACTGGAAGCTGCTTACCTCTTGAGTGCCTCCTATGTTTTGTTGGCAGAGATAATGTGCCCATCACTGCTCCCATTCTTAATGTCTTTCTCGATTTTTGGACTCAATTCCGTTTTGCATTCAGTTGTAAAGATGCACTGGACCCACAAGTGTGCTCTGAATCGGCAGGCGTCTGGGGTTGTTTTCACCTTCGCACAAGCACTCGCAAACATACACACGCGTGCTGGTGAGGTTGCTTGTGGCTGCTGAAAGGCTGGATAATCTTGACTGTTCACTCACCGTGAGTTGAAGGCTACTTAAATTCCCACAGCTAAATGCTGTGAGCTGTCACATCCAAACATCGACTGATGCAGTACCCGAATCAGGACGGCAGTTAATGTTCTCTCTTGCGCTCTCTCCTTTCCTCAAGCTCACAGCTCTCCCCGCCAGCCACTGCTCTGTTCTCCACCAACGCATACCAAACAGCTCTTTCACAGCCAGTGACAGGCCCTTGGGGGATGGGGGTGTGGAGCAGATTACTAATATCAAGTCAGGTTGTCAATTGCCCATACCATAAGTAATTCTAGTGAAATATTCAAACACTACACTGACAGAAAACTCCAGTCAGCTGCCATCAAGAGCCACAGATCTTCAGTGTTTCCAGGATCACCTATCCCCACCGAGAGTCGAACAATGATCTTTTTCAGAAAGACTAGTACCCAGCGTGACTGTGCAATTAATTCAATGAGAGTCAGAGCCCCACACGCTGAGATGTGTCTCAACCTCAATATAATTTATTCAGTTCTGAGTCTCTACCCCTATTCACTGACATCTCAGTCTCACCCTGATCACACTCAGAGACCTCAGTCTCACCCCGACCCCACTCACTGAGATCTCAGTATCACACTGACCACACTGACTGAGATCTCATTCTCACCCCGACCCCACTCACTGAGATCTCAGTCTCACCCCGACCCCACTCACTGAAAAATCAGTCTCACCCTGACCACACTGACTGAGATCGCAGTCTCACCCCGACCCCACTCACTGAAAAATCAGTCTCACCCTGACCACACTGACTGAGATCGCAGTCTCACCCCGACCCCACTCACTGAAAAATCAGTCTCACCCTGACCACACTGACTGAGATCGCAGTCTCACCCCGACCCCACTCACTGAAAAATCAGTCTCACCCTGACCACACTGACTGAGATCGCAGTCTCACCCCGACCCCACTCACTGAAAAATCAGTCTCACCCTGACCCCAGTCTCTGTGATCTCAGTCTCACCCTGACGCTACTCACTGAGATCTGAGTCTCACTCTGGCCACAATCACTGAGTTCTCAGTTTCACACTGATCCCACTCACTGAGATCTCAGTCTGACCCCAAACCCGCTCACTGGGATCTCAGTCTCCCACTGACCACAGTCACTGAGATCTCAGTCTCACTCTGACTCCACTCACTCAGATCTCAGTTTCACTCTGACCCCACTCACTGAGACCTGAGTGTCTCACTGACCCCAGACATGGAGATCTCAGTCTCACCCTGATCCCGCTCACTGAGATTTCAGTAACACCCCGACCCCACTTACTGGGATCTCAGTCCCACCCTGACCGCACTCACCGGGATCTCAGTCTCACCCCGACCCCACTCACTAGAAACTCAGTCTCACCTTGACCCCACTCACTAGAAACTCAGTCTCACCTTGACCCCACTCACTGAGATCTCAGTCTCACACTGACTCCACTCACTGAGATCTCAGTCTCACCTCGAACCCACTCACTGGGATCTCAGTCTCACCCCGAACCCGCTCAGTGGGATCTCAGCCTCTTCCCGACCCCACTTACTGAAATCTCAGTTCCATCCTGACCGCAGTCACTGTGATCTCAGTCTCACCCAAACCCCACGCACTGGGAATTCAGTCTCACCCTGACGCTGCTTACTGAGATCTGAGTCTCTCCCAGAAAAAATCACTGAGATCTCAGTCTCGCTCTGACCCCACTCACTGAGATCTCAGTCTCGCAGTGACCCCACTCACTGAGATCACAGTCTCACCCTGACCCCGTTCACTGGGATCTCAGTCTCACTCTGACCCCACTCACTGGGATCTCAGTGTCACTCTGACCCCACTCACTGAGATCTCAGTCTCACTCTGACCCCACTCACTGGGATCTCAGTGTCACTCTGACCCCACTCACTGAGATCTCAGTCTCGCACTGACCCAACTCACTGAGATCTCAGTCTCACCCTGAACCTGCTCACTGAGATCTCAGTCTCACCCTGACCCTGCTCACTGGGTTCTCAGTCTCACTCTGACCCCGCTCACTGAGATCTCAGTCTCACCCTGACCCCGCTCACTGGGATCTCAGTCTCACTCTGACCCCACTCACTGAGATCGGAGTCTCACCCTGACCCCACTCACTGAGCTCTCAGTCTCACTCAGACCCCACTCACTGAGATCTCAGTCTCACCCTGACCCCACTCACTGAGATCTGAGTCTCACCCTGACCCCACTAACTGGGATCTCAGTCTCACCCTGACCCCACTTACTGAGATCTCAGTCTCACCCTGACCCCGTTCACTGGGATCTCAGTCTCACCCTGACCTCACTCACTGAGACCTGAGTCTCACCCTGACCCCACTCACTGCAATCACAGTCTCACCCTGACCCCACTTACTGAGATCTCAGTCTCACCCTGGCCCACTCACCGGGATCTCAGTCTCACCCTGACCTCACTCACCGGGATCTCAGTCTCACCCTGACCTCACTCACTGGGATCTCAGTCTCAATCTGACCCCACTTACTGGGATCTCAGTCTCACCCTGACCCCGCTCACTGGGATCACTGCCTCGTCCGGACCCCGCTCACTGGAATCGCAACCTCATCGCGAACCCACTCACTGGGATCACAGCCTCATCCCAACCCCGCTCACTGAGATCTCAGTCTCTCCCCGAACCCGTTTACTGAAATCACACTTTCACCCTGACCCACTCACTGGGATCACAGTCACTCCCCAAACCCGCTCACTGGGATCTCAGTCTCACCCTGACCCCACTCACTGAGATCTCAGACTCACTCTGACCCCACTCACTGAGATCTCAGACTCACTCTGACCCCACTCACTGGGATCTCAGTCTCACCCTGACCCCACTCACTGAGATCTCAGACTTACCCTGACCCCGCTCACTGAGATCTCAGACTCACTCTGACCCCACTCACTGCGATCTCAGCCTCATCCCGACCCCACTCACTGGGATCTCAGTCTCTCCCCAAACCCGCTCACTGGGATCTCAGTCTCACCCTGACCCCACTCACTGAGATCTCAGACTCACTGTGACCCCACTCACTGGGATCTCAGTCACACCCTGACCCCACTCACTGGGATCTCAGTCTCATCCTGACCCCACTCACTGAGATCTTAGTCTCACCCTGACCCCACTCACTGAGATCTCAGTCTCACCCTGACCCCACTTACTGGGATCTGAGTCTCACCCTGACCCCGCTCACTGGGATCTCAGTCTCACCCTGACCCCACTCACTGAGATCTCAGTCTCACCCTGAACCCACTCACTGGGATCTCAGTCTCACCCTGACCCCACTCACTGGGATCTCAGTCTCACCCTGACCCCACTCACTGGGATCTCAGTCTCACCCTGACCCCAGTCTCTGTGATCTCTGTCTCACCCTGACCCCAGTCTCTGTGATCTCAGTCTCACCCTGACGCTACTCACTGAGATCTGAGTCTCACTCTGGTCACAATCACTGAGTTCTCAGTTTCACACTGATCCCACTCACTGAGATCTCAGTCTCACTCTGACCCCACTCACTGAGATCTCAGTCTCACTCTGACTCCACTCACTGAGATCTCAGTCTCACTCTGACTCCACTCATTGGGATCTCAGTCTCACTCTGACCCCACTCACTGAGATCTCAGTCTCACTCTGACTCCACTTACTGGTATCTCAGTCTCACCCAGATCTCACGCAGTGGGAATTCAGTCTCAGCCTTACGCTACTCACTGAGATCTCAGATTCACACTGACTCCACTCACTCAGATCTCAGTTTCACTCTGACCCAACTCACTGAGACCTCAGTGTCTCACTGACCCCACTCACCGGGATCTCAGTCTCACCCCGACTCCACTCACTAGAAACTCAGTCTCACCTTGACCCCACTCACTGAGACCTCAGTCTCACCCCGAACCCACTCACTGGGATTTCAGTCTCACCCTGACGCTGCTTACTGAGATCTGAGTCTCTCCCAGACAAAATCACTGAGATCTCAGTCTCACACCGACCCCACTCACTGAGATCTCAGTCTCACTCTGACCCCACTTACCGAGATCTCAGTCTCAGCCTGAACCCACTCACTGCGATCTCAGTCTCACACTGATAACACTCACTGGGATCTCAGTCTGAACCCAGCCCCACTTATTAGGATCTCAGTCTCACCCTGACCCCACTCAGTGGGATCTCAGTCTCACCCTGATCCCAGTCTCTGTGATCTCAGTCTCACCCTGACGCTACTCACTGAGATCTGAGTCTCACTCTGGCCACAATCACTGAGTTCTCAGTTTCACACTGATCCCACTCACTGAGATCTCAGTCTGACCCCGAACCCGCTCACTGGGATCTCAGTCTGACCCCAACCCCGCTCACTGGGGTCTCAGACTCACCCTGACCCCACTTACTGAAATCTCAGTCTCACTCTGACCCTACTCACTGGGATCTCAGTCTCACCCCGACCCCACTCACTAGAAACTCAGTCTCACCTTGACCCCACTCACTAGAAACTCAGTCTCACCTTGACCCCACTCACTGAGATCTCAGTCTCACACTGACTCCACTCACTGAGATCTCAGTCTCACCTCGAACCCACTCACTGGGATCTCAGTCTCACCCCGAACCCGCTCAGTGGGATCTCAGCCTCTTCCCGACCCCACTTACTGAAATCTCAGTTCCATCCTGACCGCAGTCACTGTGATCTCAGTCTCACCCAAACCCCACGCACTGGGAATTCAGTCTCACCCTGACGCTGCTTACTGAGATCTGAGTCTCTCCCAGAAAAAATCACTGAGATCTCAGTCTCGCTCTGACCCCACTCACTGAGATCTCAGTCTCGCAGTGACCCCACTCACTGAGATCACAGTCTCACCCTGACCCCGTTCACTGGGATCTCAGTCTCACTCTGACCCCACTCACTGGGATCTCAGTGTCACTCTGACCCCACTCACTGAGATCTCAGTCTCACTCTGACCCCACTCACTGGGATCTCAGTGTCACTCTGACCCCACTCACTGAGATCTCAGTCTCGCACTGACCCAACTCACTGAGATCTCAGTCTCACCCTGAACCTGCTCACTGAGATCTCAGTCTCACCCTGACCCTGCTCACTGGGTTCTCAGTCTCACTCTGACCCCGCTCACTGAGATCTCAGTCTCACCCTGACCCCGCTCACTGGGATCTCAGCCTCACTCTGACCCCACTCACTGAGATCGGAGTCTCACCCTGACCCCACTCACTGAGCTCTCAGTCTCACTCAGACCCCACTCACTGAGATCTCAGTCTCACCCTGACCCCACTCACTGAGATCTGAGTCTCACCCTGACCCCACTAACTGGGATCTCAGTCTCACCCTGACCCCACTTACTGAGATCTCAGTCTCACCCTGACCCCGTTCACTGGGATCTCAGTCTCACCCTGACCTCACTCACTGAGACCTGAGTCTCACCCTGACCCCACTCACTGCAATCACAGTCTCACCCTGACCCCACTTACTGAGATCTCAGTCTCACCCTGGCCCACTCACCGGGATCTCAGTCTCACCCTGACCTCACTCACCGGGATCTCAGTCTCACCCTGACCTCACTCACTGGGATCTCAGTCTCAATCTGACCCCACTTACTGGGATCTCAGTCTCACCCTGACCCCGCTCACTGGGATCACTGCCTCGTCCGGACCCCGCTCACTGGAATCGCAACCTCATCGCGAACCCACTCACTGGGATCACAGCCTCATCCCAACCCCGCTCACTGAGATCTCAGTCTCTCCCCGAACCCGTTTACTGAAATCACACTTTCACCCTGACCCACTCACTGGGATCACAGTCACTCCCCAAACCCGCTCACTGGGATCTCAGTCTCACCCTGACCCCACTCACTGAGATCTCAGACTCACTCTGACCCCACTCACTGAGATCTCAGACTCACTCTGACCCCACTCACTGGGATCTCAGTCTCACCCTGACCCCACTCACTGAGATCTCAGACTTACCCTGACCCCGCTCACTGAGATCTCAGACTCACTCTGACCCCACTCACTGCGATCTCAGCCTCATCCCGACCCCACTCACTGGGATCTCAGTCTCTCCCCAAACCCGCTCACTGGGATCTCAGTCTCACCCTGACCCCACTCACTGAGATCTCAGACTCACTGTGACCCCACTCACTGGGATCTCAGTCACACCCTGACCCCACTCACTGGGATCTCAGTCTCATCCTGACCCCACTCACTGAGATCTTAGTCTCACCCTGACCCCACTCACTGAGATCTCAGTCTCACCCTGACCCCACTTACTGGGATCTGAGTCTCACCCTGACCCCGCTCACTGGGATCTCAGTCTCACCCTGACCCCACTCACTGAGATCTCAGTCTCACCCTGAACCCACTCACTGGGATCTCAGTCTCACCCTGACCCCACTCACTGGGATCTCAGTCTCACCCTGACCCCACTCACTGGGATCTCAGTCTCACCCTGACCCCAGTCTCTGTGATCTCTGTCTCACCCTGACCCCAGTCTCTGTGATCTCAGTCTCACCCTGACGCTACTCACTGAGATCTGAGTCTCACTCTGGTCACAATCACTGAGTTCTCAGTTTCACACTGATCCCACTCACTGAGATCTCAGTCTCACTCTGACCCCACTCACTGAGATCTCAGTCTCACTCTGACTCCACTCACTGAGATCTCAGTCTCACTCTGACTCCACTCATTGGGATCTCAGTCTCACTCTGACCCCACTCACTGAGATCTCAGTCTCACTCTGACTCCACTTACTGGTATCTCAGTCTCACCCAGATCTCACGCAGTGGGAATTCAGTCTCAGCCTTACGCTACTCACTGAGATCTCAGATTCACACTGACTCCACTCACTCAGATCTCAGTTTCACTCTGACCCAACTCACTGAGACCTCAGTGTCTCACTGACCCCACTCACCGGGATCTCAGTCTCACCCCGACTCCACTCACTAGAAACTCAGTCTCACCTTGACCCCACTCACTGAGACCTCAGTCTCACCCCGAACCCACTCACTGGGATTTCAGTCTCACCCTGACGCTGCTTACTGAGATCTGAGTCTCTCCCAGACAAAATCACTGAGATCTCAGTCTCACACCGACCCCACTCACTGAGATCTCAGTCTCACTCTGACCCCACTTACCGAGATCTCAGTCTCAGCCTGAACCCACTCACTGCGATCTCAGTCTCACACTGATAACACTCACTGGGATCTCAGTCTGAACCCAGCCCCACTTATTAGGATCTCAGTCTCACCCTGACCCCACTCAGTGGGATCTCAGTCTCACCCTGATCCCAGTCTCTGTGATCTCAGTCTCACCCTGACGCTACTCACTGAGATCTGAGTCTCACTCTGGCCACAATCACTGAGTTCTCAGTTTCACACTGATCCCACTCACTGAGATCTCAGTCTGACCCCGAACCCGCTCACTGGGATCTCAGTCTGACCCCAACCCCGCTCACTGGGGTCTCAGACTCACCCTGACCCCACTTACTGAAATCTCAGTCTCACTCTGACCCTACTCACTGGGATCTCAGTCTCACCCTGACCCCACTCACTGGGATCTCAGTCTCACCCTGACCCCACTCACTGAGATCTCAGTCTCACCCTGATCCCAGTCTCTGTGATCTCAGTCTCACCCTGACGCTACTCACTGAGATCTGAGTCTCACTCTGGCCACAATCACTGAGTTCTCAGTTTCACACTGATCCCACTCACTGAGATCTCAGTCTGACCCCGAACACGCTCACTGGGATCTCAGTCTGACCCCAACCCCGCTCACTGGGGTCTCAGACTCACCCTGACCCCACTTACTGAAATCTCAGTCTCACTCTGACCCTACTCACTGGGATCTCAGTCTCACCCTGACCCCACTCACTGGGATCTCAGCCTCATCCCGACACTGCTCCCCGGGATCTCAGTCTCACCCTGACCCTACTCACTGGGATCTCAGTCTCACACTGACCCCACTCACTGGGATCTCAGTCTCACCCTGACCCCAGTCTCTGTGATCTCTGTCTCACCCTGACCCCACTCACTGTGATCTCAGTCTCACCCTGACCCCAGTCTCTGTGATCTCAGTCTCACCCTGACGCTACTCACTGAGATCTGAGTCTCACTCTGGCCACAATCACTGAGTTCTCAGTTTCACTCTGACCCCACTCACTGGGATCTCAGTCTCACCCTGACCCCACTCACTGGGATCTCAGTCTCACACTGACCCCACTCACTGAGACCTCAGTGTCTCACTGACCCCAAACACTGAGATCTCAGTCTCACCCTGATCCCTCTCACTGAGCTTTCAGTAACACCCCAACCCCACTTACTGGGATCTCAGTCCCACCCTGACCGCACTCACCGAGATCTCAGTCTCACTCTGACTCCACTCATTGGGATCTCAGTCTCACACTGATCACACTCACTGGGATCTCAGTCTCACACTGATCACACTCACTGGGATCTCAGTCTGACCCCAACCCCACTTACTGGGATCTCAGTCTCACCCTGACCCCACTCACCGGGATCTCAGTCTCACCCTGACCCCACTTTCTGGGATCTCAGTCTCACCCTGACCCCACTCACTGAGATCTCAGACTCACTCTGACCCCACTCACTGCGATCTCAGCCTCATCCCGACCCCACTCACTGGGATCTCAGTCTCTCCCCAAACCCGCTCACTGGGATCTCAGTCTCACCCTGACCCCACTCACTGAGATCTCAGACTCACTCTGACCCCACTCACTGAGATCTCAGACTCACTCTGACCCCACTTACTGGGATCTCAGTCTCACCCTGACCCCGCTCACTGGGATCTCAGTCTCACCCTGACCCCACTCACTGAGATCTCAGTCTCACCCAGACCCCACTTACTGGGATCTCAGTCTCACCCTGACCCCAGTCACTGCGATCTCAGTCTCACACTGATAACACTCACTGTGATCTCAGTCTGACCCCAACCCCACTTATCAGGATCTCAGTCTCACCCTGACCCCACTCACTGGGATCTCAGTCTCACCCTGACCCCACTCACTGGGATCTCAGTCTCACCCTGACCCCACTCACTGGGATCTCAGTCTCACACTGACCCCACTCACTGAGACCTCAGTGTCTCACTGACCCCAAACACTGAGATCGCAGTCTCACCCTGATCCCGCTCACTGAGATTTCAGTAACACCCCGACCCCACTTACTGGGATCTCAGTCCCACCCTGACCGCATTCACCGAGATCTCAGTCTCACTCTGACTCCACTCATTGGGATCTCAGTCTCACACTGATCACACTCACTGGGATCTCAGTCTGACCCCAACCCTACTTACTGGGATCTCAGTCTCACCCTGACCCCACTCACCGGGATCTCAGTCTCACCCTGAACCCACTCACTGGGATCTCAGTCTCACACTGACCCCACTCACTGGGATCTCAGTCTCACCCTGACCCCACTCATTGGGATCTCAGTCTCACACTGACCCCACTCACTGAGATCTCAGTCTCTCCCCGAATCCGCTCACTGGGATCTCAGTCTCACCCTGACCCCACTTACTGGGATCTCAGTCTCACCCTGACCCCATTCACTGGGATCTCAGACTCACTCTGACTCCACTCACTGAGATCTCAATCTCACCCTAAGCCCACTCACTGGGATCTCAGTCTCACCCTGAGCCCACTCACTGGGATCTCAGTCTCATCCCGACACTGCTCCCCGGGATCTCAGTCTCACCCTGACCCTACTCACTGGGATCTCAGTCTCACCCTGACCCTACTCACTGGGATCTCAGTCTCACACTGACCCTACTCACTGGGATCTCAGTCTCACCCTGACCCCACTCACTGCGATCTCTGACTCACTCTGACCCCACTCACTGCGATCTCAGCCTCATCCCGACCCCACTCACTGGGATCTCAGTCTCTCCCCAAACCCGCTCACTGAGATCTCAGACTCACTCTGACCCCACTTACTGAGATCTTAGTCTCACCCTGACCCCAGTCTCTGTGATCTCTGTCTCACCCTGACCCCAGTCTCTGTGATCTCAGTCTCACCCTGACCCCAGTCTCTGTGATCTCTGTCTCACCCTGACCCCAGTCTCTGTGATCTCTGTCTCACCCTGACCCCACTCACTGTGATCTCAGTCTCACCCTGACCCCAGTCTCTGTGATCTCAGTCTCACCCTGACGCTACTCACTGAGATCTGAGTCTCACTCTGACCACAATCACTGAGTTCTCAGTTTCACTCTGACCCCACTCACTGGGATCTCAGTCTCACCCTGACCCCACTCACTGGGATCTCAGTCTCACACTGACCCCACTCACTGGGATCACAGTCTCACACTGACCCCACTCACTGAGACCTCAGTGTCTCACTGACCCCAAACACTGAGATCTCAGTCTCACCCTGATCCCGCTCACTGAGATTTCAGTAACACCCCGACCCCACTTACTGGGATCTCAGTCCCACCCTGACCGCACTCACCGAGATCTCAGTCTCACTCTGACTCCACTCATTGGGATCTCAGTCTCACACTGATCACACTCACTGGGATCTCAGTCCCACCCTGACCGCACTCACCGAGATCTCAGTCTCACTCTGACTCCACTCATTGGGATCTCAGTCTCACACTGATCACACTCACTGGGATCTCAGTCCCACCCTGACCGCTTTCACCGAGATCTCAGTCTCACTCTGACCACAATCACTGAGTTCTCAGTTTCACTCTGACCCCACTCACTGGGATCTCAGTCTGACCCCAACCCCAATTACTGGGATCTCAGTCTCACCCTGACCCCACTCACCGGGATCTCAGTCTCACCCTGACCCCACTCACTGAGATCTCAGACTCACTCTGACCCCAGTCTCTGTGATCTCAGTCTCACCCTGACGCTACTCACTGAGATCTGAGTCTCACTCTGGCCACAATCACTGAGATCTCAGTCTCACTCTGACTCCACTCATTGGGATCTCAGTCTCACTCTGACTCCACTTACTGGTATCTCAGTCTCACCCAGATCTCACGCAGTGGGAATTCAGTCTCAGCCTTACGCTACTCACTGAGATCTCAGATTCACACTGACTCCACTCACTCAGATCTCAGTTTCACTCTGACCCAACTCACTGAGACCTCAGTGTCTCACTGACCCCACTCACCGGGATCTCAGTCTCACCCCGACTCCACTCACTAGAAACTCAGTCTCACCTTGACCCCACTCACTGAGACCTCAGTCTCACACTGACTCCACTCACTGAGGTCTCAGTCTCACCCCGAACCCACTCACTGGGATTTCAGTCTCACCCTGACGCTGCTTACTGAGATCTGAGTCTCTCCCAGACAAAACCACTGAGATCTCAGTCTCACCCTGACCCTGCTCACTGGGATCTCAGTCTCACTCTGACCCCACTCACAGAGATCTCAGTCTCACCCAGACCCCGCTCACTGAGATCTCAGTCTCACTCTGACCCCACTCACTGGGATCTCAGTGTCACTCTGACCCACTCACTGAGATCTCAGTCTCACCCTGACCCGTTCACTGCGATCACAGTCTCACCCTGACCCGTTCACTGCGATCACAGTCTCACCCTGACCCCACTCACTGCGATCTCAGTCTCACACTGATAACACTCACTGGGATCTCAGTCTGAACCCAGCCCCACTTATTAGGATCTCAGTCTCACCCTGACCCCACTCACTGAGACCTCAGTCTCACCCTGACCCCACTCAGTGGGATCTCAGTCTCACACTGACCCCACTCACTGAGATTTCAGTAACACCCCGACCCCACTTACTGGGATCTCAGTCCCACCCTGACCGCATTCACCGAGATCTCAGTCTCACTCTGACTCCACTCACTGGGATCTCAGTCTGACCCCAACCCCACTTACTGGGATCTCAGTCTCACCCTGACCCCACTCACCGGGATCTCAGTCTCACCCTGACCCCACTCACTGTGATCTCAGTCTCACCCTGATCCCAGTCTCTGTGATCTCAGTCTCACCCTGACGCTACTCACTGAGATCTGAGTCTCACTCTGGCCACAATCACTGAGTTCTCAGTTTCACACTGATCCCACTCACTGAGATCTCAGTCTGACCCCGAACCCGCTCACTGGATTCTCAGTCTGACCCCAACCCCGCTCACTGGGGTCTCAGACTCACCCTGACCCCACTTACTGAAATCTCAGTCTCACTCTGACCCTACTCACTGGGATCTCAGTCTCACCCTGACCCCACTCACTGGGATCTCAGCCTCATCCCGACACTGCTCCCCGGGATCTCAGTCTCACCCTGACCCTACTCACTGGGATCTCAGTCTCACACTGACCCCACTCACTGGGATCTCAGTCTCACCCTGACCCCAGTCTCTGTGATCTCTGTCTCACCCTGACCCCACTCACTGTGATCTCAGTCTCACCCTGACCCCAGTCTCTGTGATCTCAGTCTCACCCTGACGCTACTCACTGAGATCTGAGTCTCACTCTGGCCACAATCACTGAGTTCTCAGTTTCACTCTGACCCCACTCACTGGGATCTCAGTCTCACCCTGACCCCACTCACTGGGATCTCAGTCTCACACTGACCCCACTCACTGGGATCACAGTCTCACACTGACCCCACTCACTGAGACCTCAGTGTCTCACTGACCCCAAACACTGAGATCTCAGTCTCACCCTGATCCCTCTCACTGAGCTTTCATTAACACCCCAACCCCACTTACTGGGATCTCAGTCCCACCCTGACCGCACTCACCGAGATCTCAGTCTCACTCTGACTCCACTCATTGGGATCTCAGTCTCACACTGATCACACTCACTGGGATCTCAGTCTCACACTGATCACACTCACTGGGATCTCAGTCTGACCCCAACCCCACTTACTGGGATCTCAGTCTCACCCTGACCCCACTCACCGGGATCTCAGTCTCACCCTGACCCCACTTTCTGGGATCTCAGACTCACTCTGACCCCACTCACTGCGATCTCAGCCTCATCCCGACCCCACTCACTGGGATCTCAGTCTCTCCACAAACCCGCTCACTGGGATCTCAGTCTCACCCTGACCCCACTCAATGAGATCTCAGACTCACTCTGACCCCACTCACTGAGATCTCAGACTCACTCTGACCCCACTTACTGGGATCTCAGTCTCACCCTGACCCCGCTCACTGGGATCTCAGTCTCACCCTGACCCCACTCACTGAGATCTCAGTCTCACCCTGACCCCACTTACTGGGATCTCAGTCTCACCCTGACCCCAGTCACTGCGATCTCAGTCTCACACTGATAACACTCACTGGGATCTCAGTCTGACCCCAACCCCACTTATCAGGATCTCAGTCTCACCCTGACCCCACTCACTGGGATCTCAGTCTCACCCTGACCCCACTCACTGGGATCTCAGTCTCACACTGACCCCACTCACTGAGACCTCAGTGTCTCACTGACCCCAAACACTGAGATCGCAGTCTCACCCTGATCCCGCTTACTGAGATTTCAGTAACACCCCGACCCCACTTACGGGGATCTCAGTCCCACCCTGACCGCATTCACCGAGATCTCATTCTCACTCTGACTCCACTCATTGGGATCTCAGTCTCACACTGATCACACTCACTGGGATCTCAGTCTGACCCCAACCCCACTTACTGGGATCTCAGTCTCACCCTGACCCCACTCACCGGGATCTCAGTCTCACCCTGAACCCACTCACTGGGATCTCAGTCTCACACTGACCCCACTCACTGGGATCTCAGTCTCACCCTGACCCCACTCATTGGGATCTCAGTCTCACACTGACCCCACTCACTGAGATCTCAGTCTCTCCCCGAACCCGCTCACTGGGATCTCAGTCTCACCCTGACCCCACTTACTGGGATCTCAGTCTCACCCTGACCCCATTCACTGGGATCTCAGACTCACTCTGACTCCACTCACTGAGATCTCAATCTCACCCTAAGCCCACTCACTGGGATCTCAGTCTCACCCTGACCCCACTCACTGGGATCTCAGTCTCATCCCGACACTGCTCCCCGGGATCTCAGTCTCACCCTGACCCTACTCACTGGGATCTCAGTCTCACACTGACCCCACTCACTGGGATCTCAGTCTCACCCTGACCCTACTCACTGGGATCTCAGTCTCACCCTGACCCCACTCACTGCGATCTCTGACTCACTCTGACCCCACTCACTGCGATCTCAGCCTCATCCCGACCCCACTCACTGGGATCTCAGTCTCTCCCCAAACCCGCTCACTGAGATCTCAGACTCACTCTGACCCCACTTACTGAGATCTCAGTCTCACCCTGACCCCACTTACTGGGATCTCAGTCTCACCCTGACCCCACTCACTGGGATCTTAGTCTCACCCTGACCCCAGTCTCTGTGATCTCTGTCTCACCCTGACCCCAGTCTCTGTGATCTCAGTCTCACCCTGACCCCAGTCTCTGTGATCTCTGTCTCACCCTGACCCCAGTCTCTGTGATCTCTGTCTCACCCTGACCCCACTCACTGTGATCTCAGTCTCACCCTGACCCCAGTCTCTGTGATCTCAGTCTCACCCTGACGCTACTCACTGAGATCTGAGTCTCACTCTGACCACAATCACTGAGTTCTCAGTTTCACTCTGACCCCACTCACTGGGATCTCAGTCTCACCCTGACCCCACTCACTGAGACCTCAGTGTCTCACTGACCCCAAACACTGAGATCTCAGTCTCACCCTGATCCCGCTCACTGAGCTTTCAGTAACACCCCAACCCCACTTACTGGGATCTCAGTCCCACCCTGACCGCACTCACCGAGATCTCAGTCTCACTCTGACTCCACTCATTGGGATCTCAGTCTCACACTGATCACACTCACTGGGATCTCAGTCTCACACTGATCACACTCACTGGGATCTCAGTCTGACCCCAACCCCACTTACTGGGATCTCAGTCTCACCCTGACCCCACTCACCGGGATCTCAGTCTCACCCTGACCCCACTTTCTGGGATCTCAGTCTAACCCTGACCCCACTCACTGAGATCTCAGACTCACTCTGACCCCACTCACTGAGATCTCAGACTCACTCTGACCCCACTTACTGGGATCTCAGTCTCACCCTGACCCCGCTCACTGGGATCTCAGTCTCACCCTGACCCCACTCACTGAGATCTCAGTCTCACCCTGACCCCACTTACTGGGATCTCAGTCTCACCCTGACCCCAGTCACTGCGATCTCAGTCTCACACTGATAACACTCACTGGGATCTCAGTCTGACCCCAACCCCACTTATCAGGATCTCAGTCTCACCCTGACCCCACTCACTGGGATCTCAGTCTCACCCTGAACCCACTCACTGGGATCTCAGTCTCACACTGACCCCACTCACTGAGACCTCAGTGTCTCACTGACCCCAAACACTGAGATCGCAGTCTCACCCTGATCCCGCTCACTGAGATTTCAGTAACACCCCGACCCCACTTACTGGGATCTCAGTCCCACCCTGACCGCATTCACCGAGATCTCAGTCTCACTCTGACTCCACTCATTGGGATCTCAGTCTCACACTGATCACACTCACTGGGATCTCAGTCTGACCCCAACCCCACTTACTGGGATCTCAGTCTCACCCTGACCCCACTCACCGGGATCTCAGTCTCACCCTGAACCCACTCACTGGGATCTCAGTCTCACACTGACCCCACTCACTGGGATCTCAGTCTCACCCTGACCCCACTCATTGGGATCTCAGTCTCACACTGACCCCACTCACTGAGATCTCAGTCTCTCCCCGAATCCGCTCACTGGGATCTCAGTCTCACCCTGACCCCACTTACTGGGATCTCAGTCTCACCCTGACCCCATTCACTGGGATCTCAGACTCACTCTGACTCCACTCACTGAGATCTCAATCTCACCCTAAGCCCACTCACTGGGATCTCAGTCTCACCCTGACCCCACTCACTGGGATCTCAGTCTCATCCCGACACTGCTCCCCGGGATCTCAGTCTCACCCTGACCCTCCTCACTGGGATCTCAGTCTCACACTGACCCCACTCACTGGGATCTCAGTCTCACCCTGACCCTACTCACTGGGATCTCAGTCTCACCCTGACCCCACTCACTGCGATCTCTGACTCACTCTGACCCCACTCACTGCGATCTCAGCCTCATCCCGACCCCACTCACTGGGATCTCAGTCTCTCCCCAAACCCGCTCACAGTGATCTCAGTCTCACCCTGACCCCACTTACTGGGATCTTAGTCTCACCCTGACCCCAGTCTCTGTGATCTCTGTCTCACCCTGACCCCAGTCTCTGTGATCTCAGTCTCACCCTGACCCCAGTCTCTGTGATCTCTGTCTCACCCTGACCCCAGTCTCTGTGATCTCTGTCTCACCCTGACCCCACTCACTGTGATCTCAGTCTCACCCTGACCCCAGTCTCTGTGATCTCAGTCTCACCCTGACGCTACTCACTGAGATCTGAGTCTCACTCTGACCACAATCACTGAGTTCTCAGTTTCACTCTGACCCCACTCACTGGGATCTCAGTCTCACCCTGACCCCACTCACTGGGATCTCAGTCTCACACTGACCCCACTCACTGGGATCACAGTCTCACACTGACCCCACTCACTGAGACCTCAGTGTCTCACTGACCCCAAACACTGAGATCTCAGTCTCACCCTGATCCCGCTCACTGAGATTTCAGTAACACCCCGACCCCACTTACTGGGATCTCAGTCCCACCCTGACCGCACTCACCGAGATCTCAGTCTCACTCTGACTCCACTCATTGGGATCTCAGTCTCACACTGATCACACTCACTGGGATCTCAGTCTGACCCCAACCCCACTTACTGGGATCTCAGTCTCACCCTGACCCCACTTACTGGGATCTCAGTCTCACCCTGACCCCACTCACTGAGATCTTAGTCTCACCCTGACCCAACTCACTGAGATCTCAGACTCACTCTGACCCCAGTCTCTGTGATCTCAGTCTCACCCTGACGCTACTCACTGAGATCTGAGTCTCACTCTGGCCACAATCACTGAGTTCTCAGTCTCACCCTGACCCCACTTACTGGGATCTCAGTCTCACCCTGACCCCACTCACAGGGATCTCAGTCTCACCCTGACCCCAATTACTGGGATCTCAGTCTCACCCTGACCCCAGTCTCTGTGATCTCAGTCTCACCCTGACCCCACTTACTGGGATCTCAGTCTCACCCTGACCCCACTCACTGAGATCTTAGTCTCACCCTGACCCAACTCACTGAGATCTCAGACTCACTCTGACCCCACTTACTGGGATCTCAGTCTCACCCTGACCCCGCTCACTGGGATCTCAGTCTCACCCTGACCCCACTCACTGAGATCTCAGTCTCACCCTGACCCCAGTCTCTGTGATCTCAGTCTCACCCTGACCCCAGTCTCTGTGATCTCAGTCTCACCCTGACGCTACTCACTGAGATCTGAGTCTCACCCTGGCCACAATCACTGAGATCTCAGTCTGACCCCGAATCCGCTCACTGGGATCTCAGTCTCACACTGACCCCACTCACTGAGACCTCAGTGTCTCACTGACCCCAAACACTGGGATCTCAGTCTCACCCTGACCCCACTCACTGGGATCTCCGTCTCACACTGACCCCACTCACTGAGACCTCAGTGTCTCACTGACCCCAAACACTGAGATCTCAGTCGCACCCTGATCCCGCTCACTGAGATTTCAGTAACACCCCGACCCCACTTACTGGGATCTCAGTCCCACCCTGACCGCACTCACCGAGATCTCAGTCTCACTCTGACTCCACTCATTGGGATCTCAGTCTCACACTGATCACACTCACTGGGATCTCAGTCTGACCCCGACCCCACTTACTGGGATCTCAGTCTCACCCTGACCCCACTCACTGGGATCTCAGTCTCACCCTGACCCCACTCACCGGGATCTCAGTCTCACCCTGACCCCACTTACTGCGATCTCAGTCTCACCCTGACCCCACTCACTGAGATCTCAGACTCACTCTGACCCCAGTCTCTGTGATCTCAGTCTCACCCTGACCCCACTTACTGGGATCTCAGTCTCACCCTGACCCCACTCACTGAGATCTTAGTCTCACCCTGACCCCACTCACTGAGATCTCAGACTCACTCTGACCCCAGTCTCTGTGATCCCTGTCTCACCCTGACCCCAGTCTCTGTGATCTCAGTCTCACTCTGACCCCACTCACTGAGATCTCAGTCTCATCCCGACACTGCTCCCCGGGATCTCAGTCTCACCCTGACCCTCCTCACTGGGATCTCAGTCTCACACTGACCCCACTCACTGGGATCTCAGTCTCACCCTGACCCTACTCACTGGGATCTCAGTCTCACCCTGACCCCACTCACTGCGATCTCTGACTCACTCTGACCCCACTCACTGCGATCTCAGCCTCATCCCGACCCCACTCACTGGGATCTCAGTCTCTCCCCAAACCCGCTCACTGTGATCTCAGTCTCACCCTGACCCCACTTACTGGGATCTTAGTCTCACCCTGACCCCAGTCTCTGTGATCTCTGTCTCACCCTGACCCCAGTCTCTGTGATCTCAGTCTCACCCTGACCCCAGTCTCTGTGATCTCTGTCTCACCCTGACCCCAGTCTCTGTGATCTCTGTCTCACCCTGACCCCACTCACTGTGATCTCAGTCTCACCCTGACCCCAGTCTCTGTGATCTCAGTCTCACCCTGACGCTACTCACTGAGATCTGAGTCTCACTCTGACCACAATCACTGAGTTCTCAGTTTCACTCTGACCCCACTCACTGGGATCTCAGTCTCACCCTGACCCCACTCACTGGGATCTCAGTCTCACACTGACCCCACTCACTGGGATCACAGTCTCACACTGACCCCACTCACTGAGACCTCAGTGTCTCACTGACCCCAAACACTGAGATCTCAGTCTCACCCTGATCCCGCTCACTGAGATTTCAGTAACACCCCGACCCCACTTACTGGGATCTCAGTCCCACCCTGACCGCACTCACCGAGATCTCAGTCTCACTCTGACTCCACTCATTGGGATCTCAGTCTCACACTGATCACACTCACTGGGATCTCAGTCTGACCCCAACCCCACTTACTGGGATCTCAGTCTCACCCTGACCCCACTTACTGGGATCTCAGTCTCACCCTGACCCCACTCACTGAGATCTTAGTCTCACCCTGACCCAACTCACTGATATCTCAGACTCACTCTGACCCCAGTCTCTGTGATCTCAGTCTCACCCTGACGCTACTCACTGAGATCTGAGTCTCACTCTGGCCACAATCACTGAGTTCTCAGTCTCACCCTGACCCCACTTACTGGGATCTCAGTCTCACCCTGACCCCACTCACAGGGATCTCAGTCTCACCCTGACCCCAATTACTGGGATCTCAGTCTCACCCTGACCCCAGTCTCTGTGATCTCAGTCTCACCCTGACCCCACTTACTGGGATCTCAGTCTCACCCTGACCCCACTCACTGAGATCTTAGTCTCACCCTGACCCAACTCACTGAGATCTCAGACTCACTCTGACCCCACTTACTGGGATCTCAGTCTCACCCTGACCCCGCTCACTGGGATCTCAGTCTCACCCTGACCCCACTCACTGAGATCTCAGTCTCACCCTGACCCCAGTCTCTGTGATCTCAGTCTCACCCTGACCCCAGTCTCTGTGATCTCAGTCTCACCCTGACGCTACTCACTGAGATCTGAGTCTCACTCTGGCCACAATCACTGAGATCTCAGTCTGACCCCGAATCCGCTCACTGGGATCTCAGTCTCACACTGACCCCACTCACTGAGACCTCAGTGTCTCACTGACCCCAAACACTGGGATCTCAGTCTCACCCTGACCCCACTCACTGGGATCTCCGTCTCACACTGACCCCACTCACTGAGACCTCAGTGTCTCACTGACCCCAAACACTGAGATCTCAGTCGCACCCTGATCCCGCTCACTGAGATTTCAGTAACACCCCGACCCCACTTACTGGGATCTCAGTCCCACCCTGACCGCACTCACCGAGATCTCAGTCTCACTCTGACTCCACTCATTGGGATCTCAGTCTCACACTGATCACACTCACTGGGATCTCAGTCTGACCCCGACCCCACTTACTGGGATCTCAGTCTCACCCTGACCCCACTCATTGGGATCTCAGTCTCACCCTGAACCCACTCACCGGGATCTCAGTCTCACCCTGACCCCACTTACTGCGATCTCAGTCTCACCCTGACCCCACTCACTGAGATCTCAGACTCACTCTGACCCCAGTCTCTGTGATCTCAGTCTCACCCTGACCCCACTTACTGGGATCTCAGTCTCACCCTGACCCCACTCACTGAGATCTTAGTCTCACCCTGACCCCACTCACTGAGATCTCAGACTCACTCTGACCCCAGTCTCTGTGATCCCTGTCTCACCCTGACCCCAGTCTCTGTGATCTCAGTCTCACTCTGACCCCACTCACTGAGATCTCAGTCTCACCCTGAACCCACTCACTGGGATCTCAGTCTCACACTGACCCCACTCACTGGGATCTCAGTCTCACCCTGACCCCACTCATTGGGATCTCAGTCTCACACTGACCCCACTCACTGAGATCTCAGTCTCTCCCCGAATCCGCTCACTGGGATCTCAGTCTCACCCTGACCCCACTTACTGGGATCTCAGTCTCACCCTGACCCCATTCACTGGGATCTCAGACTCACTCTGACTCCACTCACTGAGATCTCAATCTCACCCTAAGCCCACTCACTGGGATCTCAGTCTCACCCTGACCCCACTCACTGGGATCTCAGTCTCATCCCGACACTGCTCCCCGGGATCTCAGTCTCACCCTGACCCTACTCACTGGGATCTCAGTCTCACACTGACCCCACTCACTGGGATCTCAGTCTCACCCTGACCCTACTCACTGGGATCTCAGTCTCACCCTGACCCCACTCACTGCGATCTCAGCCTCATCCCGACCCCACTCACTGGGATCTCAGTCTCTCCCCAAACCCGCTCACTGAGATCTCAGACTCACTCTGACCCCACTTACTGAGATCTCAGTCTCACCCTGACCCCACTTACTGGGATCTCAGTCTCACCCTGACCCCACTCACTGGGATCTTAGTCTCACCCTGACCCCAGTCTCTGTGATCTCTGTCTCACCCTGACCCCAGTCTCTGTGATCTCTGTCTCACCCTGACCCCACTCACTGTGATCTCAGTCTCACCCTGACCCCAGTCTCTGTGATCTCAGTCTCACCCTGACGCTACTCACTGAGATCTGAGTCTCACTCTGACCACAATCACTGAGTTCTCAGTTTCACTCTGACCCCACTCACTGGGATCTCAGTCTCACCCTGACCCCACTCACTGGGATCTCAGTCTCACACTGACCCCACTCACTGGGATCACAGTCTCACACTGACCCCACTCACTGAGACCTCAGTGTCTCACTGACCCCAAACACTGAGATCTCAGTCTCACCCTGATCCCGCTCACTGAGATTTCAGTAACACCCCGACCCCACTTACTGGGATCTCAGTCCCACCCTGACCGCACTCACCGAGATCTCAGTCTCACTCTGACTCCACTCATTGGGATCTCAGTCTCACACTGATCACACTCACTGGGATCTCAGTCTGACCCCAACCCCACTTACTGGGATCTCAGTCTCACCCTGACCCCACTTACTGGGATCTCAGTCTCACCCTGACCCCACTCACTGAGATCTTAGTCTCACCCTGACCCAACTCACTGATATCTCAGACTCACTCTGACCCCAGTCTCTGTGATCTCAGTCTCACCCTGACGCTACTCACTGAGATCTGAGTCTCACTCTGGCCACAATCACTGAGTTCTCAGTCTCACCCTGACCCCACTTACTGGGATCTCAGTCTCACCCTGACCCCACTCACAGGGATCTCAGTCTCACCCTGACCCCAATTACTGGGATCTCAGTCTCACCCTGACCCCAGTCTCTGTGATCTCAGTCTCACCCTGACCCCACTTACTGGGATCTCAGTCTCACCCTGACCCCACTCACTGAGATCTTAGTCTCACCCTGACCCAACTCACTGAGATCTCAGACTCACTCTGACCCCACTTACTGGGATCTCAGTCTCACCCTGACCCCGCTCACTGGGATCTCAGTCTCACCCTGACCCCACTCACTGAGATCTCAGTCTCACCCTGACCCCAGTCTCTGTGATCTCAGTCTCACCCTGACCCCAGTCTCTGTGATCTCAGTCTCACCCTGACGCTACTCACTGAGATCTGAGTCTCACTCTGGCCACAATCACTGAGATCTCAGTCTGACCCCGAATCCGCTCACTGGGATCTCAGTCTCACACTGACCCCACTCACTGAGACCTCAGTGTCTCACTGACCCCAAACACTGGGATCTCAGTCTCACCCTGACCCCACTCACTGGGATCTCCGTCTCACACTGACCCCACTCACTGAGACCTCAGTGTCTCACTGACCCCAAACACTGAGATCTCAGTCGCACCCTGATCCCGCTCACTGAGATTTCAGTAACACCCCGACCCCACTTACTGGGATCTCAGTCCCACCCTGACCGCACTCACCGAGATCTCAGTCTCACTCTGACTCCACTCATTGGGATCTCAGTCTCACACTGATCACACTCACTGGGATCTCAGTCTGACCCCGACCCCACTTACTGGGATCTCAGTCTCACCCTGACCCCACTCATTGGGATCTCAGTCTCACCCTGACCCCACTCACCGGGATCTCAGTCTCACCCTGACCCCACTTACTGCGATCTCAGTCTCACCCTGACCCCACTCACTGAGATCTCAGACTCACTCTGACCCCAGTCTCTGTGATCTCAGTCTCACCCTGACCCCACTTACTGGGATCTCAGTCTCACCCTGACCCCACTCACTGAGATCTTAGTCTCACCCTGACCCCACTCACTGAGATCTCAGACTCACTCTGACCCCAGTCTCTGTGATCCCTGTCTCACCCTGACCCCAGTCTCTGTGATCTCAGTCTCACTCTGACCCCACTCACTGAGATCTCAGTCTCACCCTGAACCCACTCACTGGGATCTCAGTCTCACACTGACCCCACTCACTGGGATCTCAGTCTCACCCTGACCCCACTCATTGGGATCTCAGTCTCACACTGACCCCACTCACTGAGATCTCAGTCTCTCCCCGAATCCGCTCACTGGGATCTCAGTCTCACCCTGACCCCACTTACTGGGATCTCAGTCTCACCCTGACCCCATTCACTGGGATCTCAGACTCACTCTGACTCCACTCACTGAGATCTCAATCTCACCCTAAGCCCACTCACTGGGATCTCAGTCTCACCCTGACCCCACTCACTGGGATCTCAGTCTCATCCCGACACTGCTCCCCGGGATCTCAGTCTCACCCTGACCCTACTCACTGGGATCTCAGTCTCACACTGACCCCACTCACTGGGATCTCAGTCTCACCCTGACCCTACTCACTGGGATCTCAGTCTCACCCTGACCCCACTCACTGCGATCTCTGACTCACTCTGACCCCACTCACTGCGATCTCAGCCTCATCCCGACCCCACTCACTGGGATCTCAGTCTCTCCCCAAACCCGCTCACTGAGATCTCAGACTCACTCTGACCCCACTTACTGAGATCTCAGTCTCACCCTGACCCCACTTACTGGGATCTCAGTCTCACCCTGACCCCACTCACTGGGATCTCAGTCTCACCCTGACCCTACTCACTGGGATCTCAGTCTCACCCTGACCCCACTCACTGCGATCTCTGACTCACTCTGACCCCACTCACTGCGATCTCAGCCTCATCCCGACCCCACTCACTGGGATCTCAGTCTCTCCCCAAACCCGCTCACTGTGATCTCAGTCTCACCCTGACCCCACTTACTGGGATCTTAGTCTCACCCTGACCCCAGTCTCTGTGATCTCTGTCTCACCCTGACCCCAGTCTCTGTGATCTCAGTCTCACCCTGACCCCAGTCTCTGTGATCTCTGTCTCACCCTGACCCCAGTCTCTGTGATCTCTGTCTCACCCTGACCCCACTCACTGTGATCTCAGTCTCACCCTGACCCCAGTCTCTGTGATCTCAGTCTCACCCTGACGCTACTCACTGAGATCTGAGTCTCACTCTGACCACAATCACTGAGTTCTCAGTTTCACTCTGACCCCACTCACTGGGATCTCAGTCTCACCCTGACCCCACTCACTGGGATCTCAGTCTCACACTGACCCCACTCACTGGGATCACAGTCTCACACTGACCCCACTCACTGAGACCTCAGTGTCTCACTGACCCCAAACACTGAGATCTCAGTCTCACCCTGATCCCGCTCACTGAGATTTCAGTAACACCCCGACCCCACTTACTGGGATCTCAGTCCCACCCTGACCGCACTCACCGAGATCTCAGTCTCACTCTGACTCCACTCATTGGGATCTCAGTCTCACACTGATCACACTCACTGGGATCTCAGTCTGACCCCAACCCCACTTACTGGGATCTCAGTCTCACCCTGACCCCACTTACTGGGATCTCAGTCTCACCCTGACCCCACTCACTGAGATCTTAGTCTCACCCTGACCCAACTCACTGATATCTCAGACTCACTCTGACCCCAGTCTCTGTGATCTCAGTCTCACCCTGACGCTACTCACTGAGATCTGAGTCTCACTCTGGCCACAATCACTGAGTTCTCAGTCTCACCCTGACCCCACTTACTGGGATCTCAGTCTCACCCTGACCCCACTCACAGGGATCTCAGTCTCACCCTGACCCCAATTACTGGGATCTCAGTCTCACCCTGACCCCAGTCTCTGTGATCTCAGTCTCACCCTGACCCCACTTACTGGGATCTCAGTCTCACCCTGACCCCACTCACTGAGATCTTAGTCTCACCCTGACCCAACTCACTGAGATCTCAGACTCACTCTGACCCCACTTACTGGGATCTCAGTCTCACCCTGACCCCGCTCACTGGGATCTCAGTCTCACCCTGACCCCACTCACTGAGATCTCAGTCTCACCCTGACCCCAGTCTCTGTGATCTCAGTCTCACCCTGACCCCAGTCTCTGTGATCTCAGTCTCACCCTGACGCTACTCACTGAGATCTGAGTCTCACTCTGGCCACAATCACTGAGATCTCAGTCTGACCCCGAATCCGCTCACTGGGATCTCAGTCTCACACTGACCCCACTCACTGAGACCTCAGTGTCTCACTGACCCCAAACACTGGGATCTCAGTCTCACCCTGACCCCACTCACTGGGATCTCCGTCTCACACTGACCCCACTCACTGAGACCTCAGTGTCTCACTGACCCCAAACACTGAGATCTCAGTCGCACCCTGATCCCGCTCACTGAGATTTCAGTAACACCCCGACCCCACTTACTGGGATCTCAGTCCCACCCTGACCGCACTCACCGAGATCTCAGTCTCACTCTGACTCCACTCATTGGGATCTCAGTCTCACACTGATCACACTCACTGGGATCTCAGTCTGACCCCGACCCCACTTACTGGGATCTCAGTCTCACCCTGACCCCACTCATTGGGATCTCAGTCTCACCCTGACCCCACTCACCGGGATCTCAGTCTCACCCTGACCCCACTTACTGCGATCTCAGTCTCACCCTGACCCCACTCACTGAGATCTCAGACTCACTCTGACCCCAGTCTCTGTGATCTCAGTCTCACCCTGACCCCACTTACTGGGATCTCAGTCTCACCCTGACCCCACTCACTGAGATCTTAGTCTCACCCTGACCCCACTCACTGAGATCTCAGACTCACTCTGACCCCAGTCTCTGTGATCCCTGTCTCACCCTGACCCCAGTCTCTGTGATCTCAGTCTCACTCTGACCCCACTCACTGAGATCTCAGTCTCACCCTGAACCCACTCACTGGGATCTCAGTCTCACACTGACCCCACTCACTGGGATCTCAGTCTCACCCTGACCCCACTCATTGGGATCTCAGTCTCACACTGACCCCACTCACTGAGATCTCAGTCTCTCCCCGAATCCGCTCACTGGGATCTCAGTCTCACCCTGACCCCACTTACTGGGATCTCAGTCTCACCCTGACCCCATTCACTGGGATCTCAGACTCACTCTGACTCCACTCACTGAGATCTCAATCTCACCCTAAGCCCACTCACTGGGATCTCAGTCTCACCCTGACCCCACTCACTGGGATCTCAGTCTCATCCCGACACTGCTCCCCGGGATCTCAGTCTCACCCTGACCCTACTCACTGGGATCTCAGTCTCACACTGACCCCACTCACTGGGATCTCAGTCTCACCCTGACCCTACTCACTGGGATCTCAGTCTCACCCTGACCCCACTCACTGCGATCTCTGACTCACTCTGACCCCACTCACTGCGATCTCAGCCTCATCCCGACCCCACTCACTGGGATCTCAGTCTCTCCCCAAACCCGCTCACTGTGATCTCAGTCTCACCCTGACCCCACTCACTGAGATCTTAGTCTCACCCTGACCCCAGTCTCTGTGATCTCTGTCTCACCCTGACCCCAGTCTCTGTGATCTCAGTCTCACCCTGACCCCAGTCTCTGTGATCTCTGTCTCACCCTGACCCCAGTCTCTGTGATCTCTGTCTCACCCTGACCCCACTCACTGTGATCTCAGTCTCACCCTGACCCCAGTCTCTGTGATCTCAGTCTCACCCTGACGCTACTCACTGAGATCTGAGTCTCACTCTGACCACAATCACTGAGTTCTCAGTTTCACTCTGACCCCACTCACTGGGATCTCAGTCTCACCCTGACCCCACTCACTGGGATCTCAGTCTCACACTGACCCCACTCACTGGGATCACAGTCTCACACTGACCCCACTCACTGAGACCTCAGTGTCTCACTGACCCCAAACACTGAGATCTCAGTCTCACCCTGATCCCGCTCACTGAGATTTCAGTAACACCCCGACCCCACTTACTGGGATCTCAGTCCCACCCTGACCGCACTCACCGAGATCTCAGTCTCACTCTGACTCCACTCATTGGGATCTCAGTCTCACACTGATCACACTCACTGGGATCTCAGTCTGACCCCAACCCCACTTACTGGGATCTCAGTCTCACCCTGACCCCACTCACCGGGATCTCAGTCTCACCCTGACCCCACTTACTGGGATCTCAGTCTCACCCTGACCCCACTCACTGAGATCTCAGACTCACTCTGACCCCAGTCTCTGTGATCTCAGTCTCACCCTGACGCTACTCACTGAGATCTGAGTCTCACTCTGGCCACAATCACTGAGTTCTCAGTCTCACCCTGACCCCACTTACTGGGATCTCAGTCTCACCCTGACCCCACTCACAGGGATCTCAGTCTCACCCTGACCCCAATTACTGGGATCTCAGTCTCAACCTGACCCCAGTCTCTGTGATCTCAGTCTCACCCTGACCCCACTTACTGGGATCTCAGTCTCACCCTGACCCCACTCACTGAGATCTTAGTCTCACCCTGACCCAACTCACTGAGATCTCAGACTCACTCTGACCCCACTTACTGGGATCTCAGTCTCACCCTGACCCCGCTCACTGGGATCTCAGTCTCACCCTGACCCCACTCACTGAGATCTCAGTCTCACCCTGACCCCAGTCTCTGTGATCTCAGTCTCACCCTGACCCCAGTCTCTGTGATCTCAGTCTCACCCTGACGCTACTCACTGAGATCTGAGTCTCACTCTGGCCACAATCACTGAGATCTCAGTCTGACCCCGAATCCGCTCACTGGGATCTCAGTCTCACACTGACCCCACTCACTGAGACCTCAGTGTCTCACTGACCCCAAACACTGGGATCTCAGTCTCACCCTGACCCCACTCACTGGGATCTCCGTCTCACACTGACCCCACTCACTGAGACCTCAGTGTCTCACTGACCCCAAACACTGAGATCTCAGTCGCACCCTGATCCCGCTCACTGAGATTTCAGTAACACCCCGACCCCACTTACTGGGATCTCAGTCCCACCCTGACCGCACTCACCGAGATCTCAGTCTCACTCTGACTCCACTCATTGGGATCTCAGTCTCACACTGATCACACTCACTGGGATCTCAGTCTGACCCCGACCCCACTTACTGGGATCTCAGTCTCACCCTGACCCCACTCACTGGGATCTCAGTCTCACCCTGACCCCACTCACCGGGATCTCAGTCTCACCCTGACCCCACTTACTGCGATCTCAGTCTCACCCTGACCCCACTCACTGAGATCTCAGACTCACTCTGACCCCAGTCTCTGTGATCTCAGTCTCACCCTGACCCCACTTACTGGGATCTCAGTCTCACCCTGACCCCACTCACTGAGATCTTAGTCTCACCCTGACCCCACTCACTGAGATCTCAGACTCACTCTGACCCCAGTCTCTGTGATCCCTGTCTCACCCTGACCCCAGTCTCTGTGATCTCAGCCTCACCCCGAAACCACTCACTGGGATTTCAGTCTCACCCTGACGCTGCTTACTGAGATCTGAGTCTCTCCCAGACAAAATCACTGAGATCTCAGTCTCACACCGACCCCACTCTCTGAGATCTCAGTCTCGCAGTGACCCCACTCACTGAGATCTCAGTCTCACTCTGACTCCACTCACTGAGATCTCAGTCTCACTCTGACTCCACTCATTGGGATCTCAGTCTCACTCTGACCCCACTCACTGAGATCTCAGTCTCACTCTGACTCCACTCACTGAGATCTCAGTCTCACTCTGACTCCACTTACTGGTATCTCAGTCTCACCCAGATCTCACGCAGTGGGAATTCAGTCTCAGCCTTACGCTACTCACTGAGATCTCAGACTCACAGTGACTCCACTCACTCAGATCTCAGTTTCACTCTGACCCCACTCACCGGGATCTCAGTCTCACCCCGACCCCACTCACTAAAAACTCAGTCTCACCTTGACCCCACTCACTAGAAACTCAGTCTCACCTTGACCCCACTCACTGAGATCTCAGTCTCACACTGACTCCACTCACTGAGATCTCAGCCTCACCCCGAACCCACTCACTGGGATCTCAGTCTCACCCTGACCCCACTTACTGGGATCTCAGTCTCACTCTGACCCCACTCACTGAGATCTCAGTCTCACCCTGACCCCGCTCACTGGGATCTCAGTCTCACCCTGACCCCACTTACTGGGATCTCAGTCTCACCATGACCCCGCTCACTGGGATCACTGCCTCGTCCGGACCCCGCTCACTGGAATCGGAGCCTCATCGCGAACCCACTCACTGGGATCACAGCCTCATCCCAACCCCGCACACTGAGATCTCAGTCTCCCCCCGAACCCGCTTACTGAAATCACAGTTTCACCCTGACCCCAGTCACTGCGATCTCAGTCTCACCCTGACCCCAATCACTGCGATCTGAGTCTCACCCTGAGCCCAATCACTGAAATCTCAGTTTCACCCTGACCCCAGTCACTGCGAATCTCAGTCTCACACTGATCCCACTCACTGAGATCTCAGTCTGACCCCGAACCCGCTGACTGGGATCTCAGTCTCACCTTGACCCCACTCACTGAGATCTCAGTCTCACACTGATCCCACTCACTGAGATCTCAGACTGACCCCGAACCCGCTGACTGGGATCTCAGTCTGACCCCAACCCCGCTCACTGGGATCTCAGTCTCACCCTGACCCCACTTACTGAAATCTCAGACTCACTCTGACCCCACTCACTGGGATCTCTGACTCACTCTGACTCCACTCACTGAGATCTCAATCTCACCCTAAGCCCACTCACTGGGATCTCAGTCTCACCCTGACTCAGCTCCCCGGGATCTCAGTCTCACCCTGACACTACTCACTGGGATCTCAGACTCACACTGACCCCACTCACTGGGATCTCAGTCTCACACTGACCCCACTCACTGGGATCTCAGTCTCACCCTGACCCCACTCACTGGGATCTCAGACTCACACTGACCCCACTCACTGGGATCTCAGTCTCACACTGACCCTACTCACTGGGATCTCAGTCTCACCCTGACCCCACTCACTGGGATCTCAGACTCACACTGACCCCACTCACTGGGATCTCAGTCTCACCCTGACCCTACTCACTGGGATCTCAGTCTCACCCTGACCCCACTCACTGGGATCTCAGACTCACACTGACCCCACTCACTGGGATCTCAGTCTCACACTGACCCCACTCACTGGGATCTCAGTCTCACCCTGACCCTACTCACTGGGATCTCAGTCTCCCCCTGACCCCACTCACTGGGATCTCAGTCTCACCCTGACCCCACTCACTGAGATCTCAGACTCACTCTGACCCCACTCACTGAGATCTCAGCCTCATCCCGACCCCACTCACTGGGATCTCAGTCTCACCCTGACCCCACTCACTGAGATCTCATTCTCACCCTGACCCCACTCACTGAGATCTCAGACTCACTCTGACCCCACTCACTGAGACCTCAGTGTCTCACTGACCCCAAACACTGAGATCTCAGTCTCACCCTGATCCCGCTCAATGAGATTTCAGTAACACCCCGACCCCACTTACTGGGATCTCAGTCCCACCATGACCGCACTCACCGAGATCTCAGTCTCACTCTGACTCCACTCATTGGGATCTCAGTCTCACACTGATCACACTCACTGGGATCTCAGTCTGACCCCAACCCCACTTACTGGGATCTCAGTCTCACTCTGACTCCACTCATTGGGATCTCAGTCTCACACTGATCACACTTACTGAGACCTCAGTGTCTCACTGACCCCAAACACTGAGATCTCAGTCTCACCCTGATCCCGCTCACTGAGATTTCAGTAACACCCCAACCCCACTCACTGACATCTCAGAATCACTCTGACCCCACTCACTGGGATCTCAGTTTCTCCCCAAACCCGCTCACTGGGATCTCAGTCTCACCCTGACCCCACTCACTGAGATCTCTGTCTCACCCTGACCCCACTCACTGAGATCTCAGACTCACTCTGACCCCACTTACTGGGATCTCAGTCTCACCCTGACCCCGCTCACTGGGATCTCAGTCTCACCCTGACCCCACTTACTGGGAGCTCAGTCTCACCCTGACCCCACTCACTGGGATCTCAGTCTCACCCTGACCCCACTCACTGGGATCTCAGTCTCACCGTGACCCCAGTCTCTGTGATCTCTGTCTCACCCTGACCCCAGTCTCTGTGATCTAGGTCTCACCTTGACGCTACTCACTGAGATCTGAGTCTCACTCTGGCCACAATCACTGAGTTCTCAGTTTCACACTGATCCCACTCACTGAGATCTCAGTCTGACCCCGAACCCGCTCACTGGGATCTCAGTCTGACCCCAACCCCGCTCACTGGGATCTCTGTCTCACCCTGACCCCACTTACTGAGACCTCAGTGTCTCACTGACCCCAAACACTGAGATCTCAGTCTCACCCTGATCCCGCTCAATGAGATTTCAGTAACACCCCAACCCCACTTACTGGGATCTCAGTCTCACCCTGACCACACTCACTGGGATCTCAGTCTCACACTGATCCCACTCACTGGGATCTCAGTCTCACACTGACCCCACTCACTGAGACCTCAGTGTCTCACTGACCCCAAACACTGAGATCTCAGTCTCACCCTGATCCCGCTCACTGAGATTTCAGTAACACCCCGACCACACTTACTGGGATCTCAGTCCCACCCTGAACGCACTCACCGAGATCTCAGTCTCACTCTGACTCCACTCATTGGGATCTCAGTCTCACACTGATCACACTCACTGGGATCTCAGTCTGACCCCAACCCCACTTACTGGGATCTCAGTCTCACCCTGACCCCACTCACCGGGATCTCAGTCTCACCCTGACCCCACTCACTGGGATCTCAGTCTCACACTGACCCCACTCACTGGGATCTCAGTCTCACCCTGACCCCACTCACTGGGATCTCAGTCTCACACTGACCCCACTCACTGAGATCTCAGTCTCTCCCCCAACCCGCTCACTGGGATCTCAGTCTCACCCTGACCCCACTCACTGAGATCTCAGTCTCTCCCCGTACCCGCTCACTGGTATCTCAGTCTCACCCTGACCCCACTCACTGAGATCTCAGTCTCTCCCCGAACCCGCTCACTGGGATCTCAGTCTCACCCTGACCCCACTCACTGGGATCTCAGTCTCACCCTGACCCCACTTACTGAAATCTCAAATTCACCCTGACCCCAGTCTCTGTGATCTCAGTCTCACCCTGACGCTACTCACTGAGATCTGAGTCTCACTCTGGCCACAATCACTGAGTTCTCAGTTTCACACTGATCTCACTCACTGAGATCTCAATCTGACCCCGAACCCGCTCACTGGGATCTCAGTCTCACCCTGACCCCGCTCACTGGGATCTCAGTCTCACCCTGACCCCACTTACTGAAATCTCAGACTCACTCTGACCCCACTCACTGGGATCTCAGACTCACTCTGACTCCACTCACTGAGATCTCAATCTCTCCCTAAGCCCACTCACTGGGATCTCAGTCTCACCCTGACCCCACTCACTGGGATCTCAGCCTCATCCCGACTCCGCTCCCCGGGATCTCAGTCTCACCCTGACCCTACTCACTGGGATCTCAGTCTCACCCTGACCCCACTCACTGGGATCTCAGTTTCACCCTGACCCTACACACTGGGATCTCAGTCTCACCCTGACTCCATTCACTGGGATCTCAGTCTCACCCTGACCCTACACACTGGGATCTCAGTCTCACCCTGACCCCACTCACTGGGATCTCAGTCTCACCCTGACTCCATTCACTGGGATCACAGCCTCATCGCGAACCCGCTCACTGAGATCTCAGTCTCTCCCTGATACCACTCAATGAGATCTTAGTGTCACCCTCACCCCACTTACTGGGAAGTCAGTGTCACCCCGACCCCACTTACTGGTATCTCAGTGAGTAGGGTCAGGGTTAGACTGAGATCTCAGTCTCACCCTGATACCACTCAATGAGATCTTAGTGTCACCCTCACCCCACCTACTGGGAAGTCAGTGTCACCCCGACCCCACTTACCGGGATCTCAGTCTAACCCTGACCATACTCACTGAGATCTCAGTCTCACCCTGACCCCACTCACCGGAATCTCAGCCTCACCGCGACCCCACTAACTGAGGTCTCAGTCTCACCCTGACCCCACTCACTGAGATCTCAGTCTCACTCTGACCCCACTCACTGAGATCTCAGTCTCACTCTGACCCCACTTACTGGGATCTCAGTCTCACCCCGACCCCGCTCACTGGGATCTCAGTCTCACCCTGACCCCACTCACTGAGATCTCAGTCTCACCCTGACCCCACTTACTGGGAGCTCAGTCTCACCCTGACCCCACTCACTGGGATCTCAGTCTCACCCTGACCCCACTCACTGGGATCTCAGTCTCACCCTGACCCTACTCACTGGGATCTCAGTCTCCCCCTGACACCACTTACTGGGAGCTCAGTCTCACCCTGACCCCACTCACTGGGATCTCAGTCTCACCCTGACCCCACTCACTGGGATCTCAGTTTCACCCTGACCCTACTCACTGGGATCTCAGTCTCCCCCTGACACCACTCACTGGGATCTCAGTCTCACCCTGACCCCACTCACTGAGATCTCAGACTCACTCTGACCCCACTCACTGCGATCTCAGCCTCATCCCGACCCCACTCACTGGGATCTCAGTCTCTCCCCAAACCCGCTCACTGGGATCTCAGTCTCACCCTGACCCCACTCACTGAGATGTCAGACTCACTCTGACCCCACTTACTGGGATCTCAGTCTCACCCCGACCCCGCTCACTGGGATCTCAGTCTCACCCTGACCCTACTCACTGGGATCTCAGTCTCACCCCGACCCCACTCACTGAGATCTCAGTCTCACCCTGACCCCACTTACTGGGAGCTCAGTCTCACCCTGACCCCACTCACTGGGATCTCAGTCTCACCCTGACCCTACTCACTGGGATCTCAGTCTCCCCCTGACACCACTCACTGGGATCTCAGTCTCACCCTGACCCTACTCACTGGGATCTCAGTCTCCCCCTGACACCACTTACTGGGAGCTCAGTCTCACCCTGACCCCACTCACTGGGATCTCAGTCTCACCCTGACCCCACTCACTGGGATCTCAGTCTCACCCTGACCCTACTCACTGGGATCTCAGTCTCACCCTGACCCCACTCACTGGGATCTCAGTCTCACCCTGACCCCACTCACTGGGATCTCAGTCTCACCCTGACCCCACTCACTGGGATCTCAGTCTCACCCTGACCCCACTCACTGAGATCTCAGACTCACTCTGACCCCACTCACTGCGATCTCAGCCTCATCCCGACCCCACTCACTGGGATCTCAGTCTCTCCCCAAACCCGCTCTCTGGGATCTCAGTCTCACCCTGACCCCACTCACTGAGATCTCAGTCTCACCCTGAAACCACTCACTGAGATCTCAGACTCACTCTGACCCCACTTACAGGGATCTCAGTCTCACCCCGACCCCGCTCACTGGGATCTCAGTCTCACCCTGACCCCATTCACTGAGATCTCAGTAACACCCTGACCCCACTTACTGGGAGCTCAGTCTCACCCTGACCCCACTCACTGGGATCTCAGTCTCACCCTGACCCCACTCACTGGGATCTCAGTCTCACCCTGACCCCACTTACTGGGAGCTCAGTCTCACCCTGACCCCACTCACTGGGATCTCAGTCTCACCCTGACCCCACTCACTGGGATCTCAGTCTCACCCTGACCCCAGTCTCTGTGATCTCTGTCTCACCCTGACCCCAGTCTCTGTGATCTCTGTCTCACCCTGACCCCAGTCTCTGTGATCTCAGTCTCACCCTGACGCTACTCACTGAGATCTGAGTCTCACTCTGACCCCACTTACTGGGATCTCAGTCTCACCCCGACGCCGCTCACTGGGATCTCAGTCTCACCCTGACCCCACTCACTGAGATCTCTGTCTCACCCTGACCCCGCTCACTGGGATCTCAGTCTCACCCTGACCCCACTTACTGGGAGCTCAGTCTCACCCTGACCCCACTCACTGGGATCTCAGTCTCACCCTGACCCCACTCACTGGGATCTCAGTCTCACCCTGACCCCAGTCTCTGTGATCTCTGTCTCACCCTGACCCCAGTCTCTGTGATCTCAGTCTCACCCTGACGCTACTCACTGAGATCTGAGTCTCACTCTGGCCACAATCACTGAGTTCTCAGTTTCACACTGATCCCACTCACTGAGATCTCAGTCTCACTCTGACCCAACTCACTGAGATCTCAGTCTCACTCTGACGCTACTCACTGAGATCTGAGTCTCACTCTGACCCCACTCACTGGGATCTCAGACTCACTCTGACTCCACTCACTGAGATCTCAATCTCTCCCTAAGCCCACTCACTGGGATCTCAGTCTCACCCTGACGCTACTCACTGAGATCTGAGTCTCACTCTGGCCACAATCACTGAGTTCTCAGTTTCACACTGATCCCACTCACTGGGATCTCAGTCTCACACTGACCCCACTCACTGAGACCTCAGTGTCTCACTGACCCCAAACACTGAGATCTCAGTCTCACACTGATCACACTCACTGGAAACTCAGTCTCCCACTGACCACAGTCACTGAGATCTCAGTCTCACTCTGACTCCACTCACTGAGATCTCAGTCTCACTCTGACCCCACTCACTGGGATCTCAGACTCACTCTGACTCCACTCACTGAGATCTCAATCTCTCCCTAAGCCCACTCACTGGGATCTCAGTCTCACCCTGACCCCACTCACTGGGATCTCAGTCTCACCCTGACCCTACACACTGGGATCTCAGTCTCACCCTGACTCCATTCACTGGGATCTCAGTCTCACCCTGACCCTACACACTGGGATCTCAATCTCACCCTGACCCCACTCACTGGGATCTCAGTCTCACCCTGACCCTACACACTGGGATCTCAGTCTCACCCTGACTCCATTCACTGGGATCACAGCCTCATCGCGAACCCGCTCACTGAGATCTCAGTCTCTCCCTGATACCACTCAATGAGATCTTAGTGTCACCCTCACCCCACCTACTGGGAAGTCAGTGTCACCCCGACCCCACTTACTGGTATCTCAGTGAGTAGGGTCAGGGTTAGACTGAGATCTCAGTCTCACCCTGATACCACTCAATGAGATCTTAGTGTCACCCTCACCCCACCTACTGGGAAGTCAGTGTCACCCCGACCCCACTTACCGGGATCTCAGTCTAACCCTGACCATACTCACTGAGATCTCAGTCTCACCCTGACCCCACTCACCGGGATCTCAGCCTCACCGCGACCCCACTAACTGAGGTCTCAGTCTCACCCTGACCCCACTCACTGAGATCTCAGTCTCACTCTGACCCCACTCACTGAGATCTCAGTCTCACTCTGACTCCACTCACTGAGATCTGAGACTCACTCTGGCCACAATCACTGAGTTCTCAGTTTCACACTGATCCCACTCACTGAGATCTCAGTCTCACTCTGACCCAACTCACTGGAAACTCAGTCTCCCACTGACCACAGTCACTGAGATCTCAGTCTCACTCTGACTCCATTCACTGAGATCTCAGTCTCACTCTGACTCCACTCATTGGGATCTCAGTCTCACTCTGACTCCACTCACTGAGATCTCAGTCTCACTCTGACTCCACTTACTGGTATCTCAGTCTCACCCAGATCTCACGCAGTGGGAATTCAGTCTCAGCCTTACGCTACTCACTGAGATCTCAGACTCACACTGACTCGACTCACTCAGATCTCAGTTTCACTCTGACCCAACTCACTGAGACCTTAGTGTCTCACTGACCCCAAACACTGAGATCTCAGTCTCACCCTGATCCCGCTCACTGAGATTTCAGTAACACCCCGACCCCACTTACTGGGATCTCAGTCCCACCCTGACCGCACTCACCGGGATCTCAGTCTCACCCCGACCCCACTCACTGGAAACTCAGTCTCACCTTGACCCCACTCACTGAGATCTCAGTCTCACCCTGACCCCATTCACCGGGATCTCAGTCTCATCCCGATCCCACTCACTAGAAACTCAGTCTCACCTTGACCCCACTCACTGAGATCTCAGTCTCACACTGACTCCACTCACTGAGATCTCAGTCTCACCCCGAACCCACTCACTGGGATCTCAGTCTCACCCTGACCCCACTCACTGAGATCTCAGTCTCTCCCCAAACCCGCTCACTGGGATCTCAGACTCACCCTGACCCCGCTCACTGAGATCTCAGTCTCACCTTGATCCAACTCACTGAGATCTCAGTCTCACCCTGACCCCACTCACCGGGATCTCAGTCTCACACTGACCCCACTCACTGGGATCTCAGACTCACCTTGAACCAACTCACTGGGATCTCAGTCTCACCCTGACCCTGCTCACTGGGATCTCAGTCTCACCTTGATCCAACTCACTGAGATCTCAGTCTCACCCTGACCCCACTCACTGGGATCTCAGTCTCACCCTGACCCCACTCACCGGGATCTCAGTCTCACACTGACCCCACTCACTGGGATCTCAGTCTCACCCTGACCCCACTCACTGGGATCTCAGTCTCACACTGACCCCACTCACTGAGATCTCAGTCTCTCCCCCAACCCGCTCACTGGGATCTCAGTCTCACCCTGACCCCACTCACTGAGATCTCAGTCTCTCCCCGAACCCGCTCACTGGGATCTCAGTCTCACCCTGACCCCACTCACTGGGATCTCAGTCTCACCCTGACCCCATTCACTGTGATCTCAGTCTCACCCTGACCCCACTTACTGAAATCTCAATTTCACCCTGACCCCAGTCTCTGTGATCTCAGTCTCACCCTGACGCTACTCACTGAGATCTGAGTCTCACTCTGGCCACAATCACTGAGTTCTCAGTTTCACACTGATCCCACTCACTGAGATCTCAGTCTGACCCCGAACCCGCTCACTGGGATCTCAGTCTGACCCCAACCCCGCTCACTGGGATCTCAGTCTCACCCTGACCCCGCACACTGAGATTTCAGTAACACCCCGACCCCACTTACTGGGATCTCAGTCTCACCCCGACCCCACTCACTGGAAACTCAGTCTCACCTTGACCCCACTCACTGAGATCTCAGTCTCACCCTGACCCCATTCACCGGGATCTCAGTCTCATCCCGATCCCACTCACTAGAAACTCAGTCTCACCTTGACCCCACTCACTGAGATCTCAGTCTCACACTGACTCCACTCACTGAGATCTCAGTCTCACCCCGAACCCACTCACTGGGATCTCAGTCTCACCCTGACCCCACTCACTGAGATCTCAGTCTCTCCCCAAACCCGCTCACTGGGATCTCAGTCTCACCCTGACGCCACTCACTGAGATCTCAGTCTCACCCTGACCCCATTCACCGGGATCTCAGTCTCATCCCGATCCCACTCACTAGAAACTCAGTCTCACCTTGACCCCACTCACTGAGATCTCAGTCTCACACTGACTCCACTCACTGAGATCTCAGTCTCACCCCGAACCCACTCACTGGGATCTCAGTCTCACCCTGACTCCACTCACTGAGATCTCAGTCTCACCCCGAACCCACTCACTGGGATTTCAGTCTCACCCCGAACCCGCTCAGTGGGATCTCAGCCTCTTCCCGACCCCACTTACAGAAATCTCAGTTCCATCCTGACCGCAGTCACTGTGATCTCAGTCTCACCCTGACCCTACACACTGGGATCTCAGTCTCACCCTGACTCCATTCACTGGGATCACAGCCTCATCGCGAACCCGCTCACTGAGATCTCAGTCTCTCCCTGATACCACTCAATGAGATCTTAGTGTCACCCTCACCCCACCTACTGGGAAGTCAGTGTCACCCCGACCCCACTTACCGGGATCTCAGTCTAACCCTGACCATACTCACTGAGATCTCAGTCTCACCCTGACCCCACTCACCGGGATCTCAGCCTCACCGCTACCCCACTAACTGAGGTCTCAGTCTCACCCTGACCCCAGTCTCTGTGATCTCAGTCTCACCCTGACGCTACTCACTGAGATCTGAGTCTCACTCTGGCCACAATCACTGAGTTCTCAGTTTCACACTGATCTCACTCACTGAGATCTCAATCTGACCCCGAACCCGCTCACTGGGATCTCAGTCTCACCCTGACCCCGCTCACTGGGATCTCAGTCTCACCCTGACCCCACTTACTGAAATCTCAGGCTCACTCTGACCCCACTCACTGGGATCTCAGACTCACTCTGACTCCACTCACTGAGCTCTCAATCTCACCCTGAGCCCACTCACTGGGATCTCAGTCTCACCCTGACCCCACTCACTGGGATCTCAGCCTCATCCCGACTCCGCTCCCCGGGATCTCAGTCTCACCCTGACCCTACTCACTGGGATCTCAGTCTCACACTGACCGCACTCACTGGGATCTCAGTCTCACCCTGACCCCGTTCACTGCGATCACAGTCTCACCCTGACCTCACTCACCGGGATCTCAGTCTCACCCTGATCCCACTTACTGGTATCTCAGTCTCACCATGACCCCGCTCACTGGGATCACTGCCTCGTCCGGACCCCGCTCACTGGAATCGCAGCCTCATCGCGAACCCACTCACTGGGATCACAGCCTCATCCCAACCCCGCACACTGAGATCTCAGTCTCCCCCCGAACCCGCTTACTGAAATCACAGTTTCACCCTGACCCCAGTCACTGCGATCTCAGTCTCACCCTGACCCCAGTCACTGAGATCTCAGACTCACACTGACTCCACTCACTCAGATCTCAGTCTCACCCCGATCCCACTCACTAGAAACTCAGTCTCACCTTGACCCCACTCACTGAGATCTCAGTCTCACACTGACTCCACTCACTGAGATCTCAGTCTCACCTCGAACCCACTCACTGGGATTTCAGTCTCAACCCGAACCCGCTCAGTGGGATCTCAGCCTCTTCCCGACCCCACTTACTGAAATCTCAGTTCCATCCTGACCGCAGTCACTGTGATCTCAGTCTCACCCCAACCCCACGCACTGGGAATTCAGTCTCACCCTGACGCTGCTTACTGAGATCTGAGTCTCTCCCAGACAAAATCACTGAGATCTCAGTCTCACACCGACCCCACTCACTGAGATCTCAGTCTCGCCCTGACCCCGCTCACTGAGATCTCAGACTCACTCTGACCCCACTTACTGGGATCTCAGTCTCACCCTGACCCCGCTCACTGGGATCTCAGTCTCACCCTGACCCCACTCACTGAGATCTCAGACTCACTCTGACCCCACTCACTGGGATCTCAGTCTCACCCTGACCCCAGTCTCTGTGATCTCTTTCTCACCCTGACCCCAGTCTCTGTGATCTCAGTCTCACCCTGACGCTACTCACTGAGATCTGAGTCTCACTCTGGCCACAATCACTGAGTTCTCAGTTTCACACTGATCCCACTCACTGAGATCTCAGTCTCACTCTGACCCAACTCACTGAGATCTCAGTCTCACTCTGACTCCACTCACTGAGATCTCAGTCTCACTCTGACTCCACTCACTGAGATCTCAGTCTCACTCTGACCCCACTCACTGAGATCTCAGTCTCACCCTGACCCCACTTACTGGGATCTCAGTCTCACCCTGACCCCACTCACTGGGATCTCAGTCTCACCCTGACCCCAGTCTCTGTGATCTCTTTCTCACCCTGACCCCAGTCTCTGTGATCTCAGTCTCACCCTGACGCTACTCACTGAGATCTGAGTCTCAATCTGGCCACAATCACTGAGTTCTCAGTTTCACACTGATCCCACTCACTGAGATCTCAGTCTCACTCTGACCCAACTCACTGAGATCTCAGTCTCACTCTGACTCCACTCACTGAGATCTCAGTCTCACTCTGACTCCACTCATTGGGATCTCATTCTCACTCTCGCCCCACTCACTGAGATCTCAGTCTCACTCTGACTCCACTCACTGAGATCTCAGTCTCACTCTGACTCCACTCATTGGGATCTCAGTCTCACTCTGACCCCACTCACTGAGATCTCAGTCTCACTCTGACTCCACTCACTGAGATCTCAGTCTCACTCTGACTCCACTTACTGGTATCTCAGTCTCACCCAGATCACACGCAGTGGGAATTCAGTCTCAGCCTAACGCTACTCACTGAGATCTCAGACTCACACTGACTCGACTCACTCAGATCTCAGTTTCACTCTGACCCAACTCACTGAGACCTCAGTGTCTCACTGACCCCAAACACTGAGATCTCAGTCTCACCCTGACCGCACTCACCGGGATCTCAGTCTCACCCCGACCCCACTCACTGGAAACTCAGTCTCACCTTGACCCCACTCACTGAGATCTCAGTCTCACACTGACTCCACTCACTGAGATCTCAGTCTCACCCCGAACCCACTCACTGGGATTTCAGTCTCACCCCGAACCCGCTCAGTGGGATCTCAGCCTCTTCCTGACCCCACTTACTGAAATCCCAGTTCCATCCTGACCGCAGTCACTGTGATCTCAGTCTCACCCTAACCCCACGCACTGGGAATTCAGTCTCACCCTGACGCTGCTTACTGAGATCTGAGTCTCTCCCAGACAACATCACTGAGATCTCAGTCTCACACCGACCCCACTCACTGAGATCTCAGTCTCGCACTGACCCCACTCACTGAGATCTCAGTCTCACCCTGAACCTGCTCACTGAGATCTCAGTCTCACCCTGACCCTGCTCACTGGGATCTCAGTCTCACTCTGACCCCACTCACTGAGATCTCAGTCTCACCCTGACCCCGCTCACTGGGATCTCAGTCTCACTCTGACCCCACTCACTGTGATCTCAGTGTCACTCTGACCCCACTCACTGAGATCTCAGTCTCACCCTGACCCCACTTACTGAGATCTCAGTCTCACCCTGACCTCACTCACCGGGATCTCAGTCTCACCCTGACCCCACTTACTGGGATCTCAGTCTCACCATGACCCCGCTCACTGGGATCACTGCCTCGTCCGGACCCCGCTCACTGGAATCGCAGCCTCATCTCGAACCCACTCACTGGGATCACAGCCTCATCCCAACCCCGCACACTGAGATCTCAGTCTCCCCCCCGAATCCGCTTACTGAAATCACAGTTTCACCCTGACCCCAGTCACTGCAATCTCAGTCTCACCCTGACCCCAATCACTGCGATCTCAGTCTGACCCCAACCCCACTTACTGGGATCTCAGTCTCACCCTGACCCCACTCACTGGGATCTCAGTCTCACCCTGACCCCACTCACTGGGATCTCAGTCTCACACTGACCCCACTCACTGAGACCTCAGTGTCTCACTGACCCCAAACACTGAGATCTCAGTCTCACCCTGATCCCGCTCACTGAGATTTCAATAACGCCTCGACCCCACTTACTGGGATCTCAGTCCCACCCTGACCGCACTCACCGAGATCTCAGTCTCACTCTGACTCCACTCATTGGGATCTCAGTCTCACACTGATCACACTCACTGGGATCTCAGTCTGACCCCAACCCAACTTACGGGGATCTCAATTTCACCCTGACCCCACTCACTGTGATCTCAGTCTCACCCTGACCCCAGTCTCTGTGATCTCAGTCTCACCCTGACCCCACTCACTGGGATCTCAGTCTCACCCTGACCCCAGTCTCTGTGATCTCTGTCTCACCCTGACCCCTGTCTCTGTGATCTCAGTCTCACCCTGACGCTACTCACTGAGATCTGAGTCTCACTCTGGCCACAATCAGTGAGGTCTCAGTTTCACACTGATCCCACTCACTGAGATCTCAGTCTGACCCCGAACCCACTCACTGGGATCTCAGACTCACTCTGACTCCACTCACTGAGATCTCAATCTCACCCTAAGCCCAATCACTGGGATCTCAGTCTCACCCTGACCACACTCACTGGGATCTCAGCCTCATCCCGACTCCGCTCCCCGGGATCTCAGTCTCACCCTGACCCCACTCACTGGGATCACAGCCTCATCGCGAACCCGCTCACTGAGATCTCAGTTTCACCCTGATACCACTCAATGAGATCTTAGTGTCACCCACACCCCACCTACTGGGAGGTCAGTGTCACCCCGACCCCACTTACTGGTATCTCAGTGAGTAGGGTCAGGGTTAGACTGAGATACCAGTAAGTGGGTTCGGGGTGACACTGACTTCCCAGTAGGTGGGGTGAGGGTGACACTAAGATCTCATTGAGTGGTATCAGGGTGAGACTGAGATCTCAATGAGATCTTAGTGTCACCCTCACCCCACCTACTGGGAAGTCAGTGTCACCCCGAACCCACTTACTGGTATCTCAGTCTAACCCTGACCCTACTCACTGAGATCTCAGTCTCACCCTGACCCCACTCACCGGGATCTCAGCCTCACCTCGACCCCACTAACTGAGGTCTCAGTCTCACCCTGACCCCACTCACTGAGATCTCAGTCTCACCCTGACCCCACTCACTGAGATCTCAGTCTCACTCTGACCCCACTCACTGAGATCTCAGTCTCATCCTCACCCGACTCACTGAACTATCAGTGTCTCCCTGACCCCACTCACTGGGATCTCAGTCTCACCCTGACCCCACTCACTGTTAACTCAGTCTCACCCTGACCCCACTTACCGAGATCTCAGTCTCACCCTGACCCCACTTACTGGGATCACTGCCTCGTCCGGACCCCGCTCACTGGAATCGCAGCCTCATCTCGAACCCACTCACTGGGATCACAGCCTCATCCCAACCCCGCACACTGAGATCTCAGTCTCCCCCCGAACCCGCTTACTGAAATCACAGTTTCACCCTGACCCCAGTCACTGCAATCTCAGTCTCACCCTGACCCCAATCACTGCGATCTCAGTCTGACCCCAACCCCACTTACTGGGATCTCAGTCTCACCCTGACCCCACTCACTGGGATCTCAGTCTCACCCTGACCCCACTCACTGGGATCTCAGTCTCACACTGACCCCACTCACTGAGACCTCAGTCTCACCCTGATCCCGCTCACTGAGATTTCAATAACACCTCGACCCCACTTACTGGGATCTCAGTCCCACCCTGACCGCACTCACCGAGATCTCAGTCTCACTCTGACTCCACTCATTGGGATCTCAGTCTCACACTGATCACACTCACTGGGATCTCAGTCTGACCCCAACCCCACTTACTGGGATCTCAATTTCACCCTGACCCCACTCACTGTGATCTCAGTCTCACCCTGACCCCAGTCTCTGTGATCTCAGTCTCACCCTGACCCCACTCACTGGGATCTCAGTCTCACCCTGACCCCAGTCTCTGTGATCTCTGTCTCACCCTGACGCTACTCACTGAGATCTGAGTCTCACTCTGGCCACAATCACTGAGTTCTCAGTTTCACACTGATCCCACTCACTGAGATCTCAGTCTGACCCCGAACCCGCTCACTGGGATCTCAGTCTGACCCCAACCCCGCTCACTGGGATCTCAGTCTCACCCTGACCCCACTTACTGAAATCTCAGACTCACTCTGACTCCACTCACTGAGATCTCAATCTCACCCTAAGCCCACTCACTGGGATCTCAGTCTCACCCTGACCCCACTCACTGGGATCTCAGCCTCATCCCGACTCCGCTCCCCGGGATCTCAGTCTCACCCTGACCCTACTCACTGGGATCTCAGTCTCACCCTGACCCCACTCACTGGGATCACAGCCTCATCGCGAACCCGCTCACTGAGATCTCAGTCTCACCCTGATAGCACTATAGTCTATAGGTATATCAGGAATAAACGAATGATAAGAGTTAGAACAGGGCCAATCAAGGATAGTAGTGGGAAGTTGTGTGCGGAATCAGAGGAGATAGGGGAAGCGTTAAATGAATATTTTTCGTCAGTATTTACAGTAGAGAAAGAAAATGTTGCCGAGGAGATTACTGAGATACAGCCTACTAGGCTAGATGGGATTGAGATTCACAAGGAGGAGGTGTTAGCAATTTTGGAAAGAGTGAAAATAGATAAGTCCCCTGGGCCAGATGGGATTTATCCTAGGATTCTCTGGGAAGCCAGGGAGGAGATTGCAGAGCCGTTGTTGTTGATCTTTAAGTCGTCATTGTCGACAGGAGTAGTGCCGGAGGACTGGAGGATAGCAAATGTTGTCCCCTTGTTCAAGAAGGGGAGTAGAGACAGCCCTGGTAATTATAGACCTGTGAGCCTTACTTCGGTTGTGGGTAAAATGTTGGAAAAGGTTATAAGAGACAGGATTTATAATCATCTTGAAAAGAATAAGTTCATTTGCGATAGTCAGCACGGTTTTGTGAAAGGTAGGTCGTGCCTCACAAACCTTATTGAGTTTTTCGAGAAGGTGACCAAACAGGTGGATGAGGGTAAAGCCGTGGATGTGGTGTATATGGATTTCAGTAAGGCGTTTGATAAGGTTCCCCACGGTAGGCTATTGCAGAAAATACGCAAGTATGGGGTTGAAGGTGATTTAGAGCTTTGGATCAGAAATTGGCTAGCTGAAAGAAGACAGAGGGTGGTGGTTGATGGCAAATGTTCATCCTGGAGTTTAGTTACTAGTGGTGTACCGCAAGGTTCTGTTTTGGGGCCACTGCTGTTTGTCATTTTTATAAACGACCTGGATGAGGGTGTAGAAGGGTGGGTTAGTAAATTTGCGGATGACACGAAGGTCGGTGGAGTTGTGGATAGTGTCGAAGGGTGTTGTAGGGTACAGAGGGACATAGATAGGCTGCAGAGCTGGGCTGAGAGATGGCAAATGGAGTTTAATGCGGAGAAGTGTGAGGTGATTCACTTTGGAAGGAGTAACAGCAATGCAGAGTACTGGGCTAATGGGAAGATTCTTGGTAGTGTAGATGAGCAGAGAGATCTTGGTATCCAGGTACATAAATCCCTGAAAGTTGCTACCCAGGTTAATAGGGCTGTTAAGAAGGCATATGGTGTGTTAGCCTTTATTAGTAGGGGGATCGAGTTTCAGAGCCACGGGGTCATGATGCAGCTGTACAAAACTCTGGTGAGGCCGCACCTGGAGTATTGCGTGCAGTTCTGGTCACCGCATTATAGGAAGGATGTCGAAGCTTTGGAAAGGGTGCAGAGGAGATTTACTAGGATGTTGCCTGGTATGGAAGGAAGGTCTTACGAGGAAAGGCTGAGGGACTTGGGGTTGTTTTCGTTAGAGAGAAGGAGGAGGAGAGGTGACTTAATAGAGACATACAAGATAATCAGAGGGTTAGATAGGGTGGATAGTGAGAGTCTTTTTCCTCGGATGAGGATGGCAAACACGAGGGGACATAGCTTTAAGTTGAGGGGTGAAAGATATAGGACAGATGTCAGAGGTAGTTTCTTTACGCAGAGAGTAGTAGGGGCGTGGAACGCCCTGCCTGCAACAGTAGTAGACTCGCCAACTTTAAGGGCATTTAAGTGGTCATTGGATAGACATATGGATGTAAATGGAATAGTGTAGGTCAGATGATCGGCGCAACATCGAGGGCCGAAGGGCCTGTACTGCGCTGTAATATTCTAATTCTAATTCTAATTCTAATTCTAAAAGCACTCAATGAGATCTTAGTGTCACCCTCACCCCACCTACTGGGAAGTCAGTGTCACCCCGACCCCACTTACTGGTATCTCAGTGAGTAGGGTCAGGGTTAGACTGAGATACCAGTAAGTGGGGTCGGGGTTAGACTGAGATCTCAGTCTCACCCTGATACCACTCAATGAGATCTTAGTGTCACCCTCACCCCACCTACTGGGAAGTCAGTGTCACCCCGACCCCACTTACTGGTATCTCAGTCTAACCCTGACCCTACTCACGGAGATCTCAGTCTCACCCTGACCCCACTCACCGGGATCTCAGCCTCACCTCGACCCCACTAACTGAGGTCTCAGTCTCACCCTGACCCCACTCACTGAGATCTCAGTCTCACCCTGACCCCACTCACTGAACTATCAGTGTCTCCCTGACCCCACTCACTGGGATCTCAGTCTCACCCTGACCCCACTCACTGTTAACTCAGTCTCACCCTGACCGTACTCACTGAGATTGCAGTCTCACCCTGACTCCATTCACTGGGATCTCAGTCTCACCCTGACTCCATTCACTGGGATCTCAGTCTCACCCTGACCCCACTCACTGAGATAGCAGTCTCACCCTGACTCCATTCACTGGGATCTCAGTCTCACCCTGACCCCACTCACTGGGATTTCAGTCTCAACTTGACCCCACTCACTGAGATCGCAGTCTCACCCTGACCCCAGTCTCTGTGATCTCAGTCTCACCCTGACCCCACTCACTGTGATCTCAGTCTCACCCTGACCCCAGTCTCTGTGATCTCAGTCTCACCCTGACGCTAATCACTGAGGTCTGAGTCTCACTCTGGCCACAATCACTGAGTTCTCAGTTTCACACTGATCCCGCTCACTGGGATCTCAGTCTGACCCCGAACCCGCTCACTGGGATCTCAGTCTGACCCCGAACCCGCTCACTGGGATCTCAGTCTGACCCCGAACCCGCTCACTGGGATCTCATTTTCCCACTGACCACAGTCACTGAGATCTCAGTCTCACTCTGACTCCACTCACTGAGATCTCAATCTCACCCGAAGCCCACTCACTGGGATCTCAGTCTCACCCTGACCCCGCTCACTGGGATCTCAGCCTCACCCTGACCCTACTCACTGGGATCTCAGTCTCACCCTGACCCCACTCACTGGGATCACAGCCTCATCGCGAACCCGCTCACTGAGATCTCAGTCTCACCCTGATACCACTCAATGAGATCTTAGTGTCACCCACACCCCACCTACTGGGATCTCAGTCTCACCCCGACTCCACTCACCGGGATCTCAGTCTCACCCTGACCCCACTCACTGAGATCTCAGACTCACTCTGACCCCACTCACTGGGATCTTTGACTCACTCTGACCCCACTCACTGGGATCTCAGTCTCACCCTGACCCCACTCACCGGGATCTCAGCCTCACCTCGACATCACTAACTGAGGTCTCAGTCTCACCCTGACCCCACTCACTGAGATCTCAGTCTCACTCTGACCCCACTCACTGGAATCGCAGCCTCATCGCGAACCCACTCACTGGGATCTCAGACTCAACCTGACCCCACTCACTGAGATCTCAGACTCACTCTGACCCCACTCACTGGGATCTCAGTCTCACCCTGACCCCACTCACTGAGATCTCAGACTCACTCTGACCCCACTCACTGGAATCTCAGTCTCACCCTGACCCCACTCACTGAGATCTCAGACTCACTCTGACCCCACTCACTGGGATCTCAGTCTCACCCTGACCCCACTCACTGGGATCTCAGTCTCACCCTGACCCCACTCACTGGGATCTCAGTCTCACCCTGACCCCTGTCTCTGTGATCTCAGTCTCACCCTGACCCCAGTCTCTGTGATCTCCGTCTCACCCTGACCCCAGTCTCTGTGATCTCAGTCTCACCCTGACCCCAGTCTCTGTGATCTCAGTCTCACCCTGACCCCAGTCTCTGTGATCTCTGTCTCACCCTGACCCCAGTCTCTGTGATCTCAGTCTCACCCTGACCCCACTCACTGGGATCTCAGTCTCACCCTGACCCCACTCACTGAGATCTCAGACTCTCTCTGACCCCACTCACTGTGATCTCAGTCTCACCCTGACCCCACTCACTGAGATCTCAGACTCACTCTGACCCCACTCACTGTGATCTCAGACTCACCCTGACCCCAGTCTCTGTGATCTCAGTCTCACTCAGACTCCACTCATTGGGATCTCAGTCTCACTCTGACTCCACTCACTGAGATCTCAGTCTCACTCTGACTCCACTCACTGAGATCTCAATCTCACCCTGACCCCACTCACTGGGATCTCAGCCTCATCCCGACTCCGCTCCCCGGGATCTCAGTCTCACCCTGACCCTACTCACTGGGATCTCAGTCTCACCCTGACCCCACTCACTGGGATCACAGCCTCATCGCGAACCCGCTCACTGAGATCTCAGTCTCACCCTGATACCACTCAATGAGATCTTAGTGTCACCCTCATCCCACCTACTGGGATCTCAGTCTCACCCTGACCCCACTCACTGTTAACTCAGTCTCACCCTGACCGTACTCACTGAGATCGCAGTCTCACCCTGACTCCATTCACTGGGATCTCAGTCTCACCCTGACCCCACTCACTGAGATCGCAGTCTCACCCTGACTCCATTCACTGGGATCTCAGTCTCACCCTGACCCCACTCACTGAGATAGCAGTCTCACCCTGACTCCATTCACTGGGATCTCAGTCTCACCCTGACCCCACTCACTGGGATCTCAGCCTCATCTCGACCCCACTCACTGCGATCGCAGTCTCACCCTGACCCCACTTACTGGGATTTCAGTCTCAACTTGACCCCACTCACTGAGATCGCAGTCTCATCCTGACCACACTCACTGAGTTAGCAGTCTCACCCTGACTCCATTCACTGGGATCTGAGTCCCACCCTGAGCCCGCTCACTGGGATCTCTGCCTCATCCAGACCCCGCTCATTGGGATCTCAGCCTCTTCCCGAACCCGCTCACTGGAATCTCAGCCTCATCCCGACCCCGCTGACTAGGATCTCAGCCTCATCGCGAACCCGCTCACTGGGATCTCAGTCTCACCCTGACCCCAGTCTCTGTGATCTCTGTCTCACCCTGACCCCAGTCTCTGTGATCTCAGTCTCACCCTGACCCCACTCACTGGGATCTCAGTCTCACCCTGACCCCACTCACTGAGATCTCAGACTCACCCTGACCCCAGTCTCTGTGATCTCTGTCTCACCCTGACCCCACTCACTGAGATCTCAGACTCACTCTGACCCCACTCACTGAGATCTCAGACTCACTCTGACCCCACTCACTGAGATCTCAGTCTCACTCTGACTCCACTCACTGAGATCTCAGTCTCACTCTGACTCCACTCATTGGGATCTCATTCTCACTCTGACTCCACTCACTGAGATCTCAGTCTCACTCTGACTCCACTCATTGGGATCTCAGTCTCACTCTGACTCCACTCACTGAGATCTCAGTCTCACTCTGACTCCACTCACTGAGATCTCAATCTCACCCTGACCCCACTCACTGGGATCTCAGCCTCATCCCGACTCCGCTCCCCGGGATCTCAGTCTCACCCTGACCCTACTCACTGGGATCTCAGTCTCACCCTGACCCCACTCACTGGGATCACAGCCTCATCGCGAACCCGCTCACTGAGATCTCAGTCTCACCCTGATACCACTCAATGAGATCTTAGTGTCACCCTCATCCCACCTACTGGGATCTCAGTCTCACCCTGACCCCACTCACTGTTAACTCAGTCTCACCCTGACCGTACTCACTGAGATCGCAGTCTCACCCTGACTCCATTCACTGGGATCTCAGTCTCAACCTGACCCCACTCACTGAGATCGCAGTCTCACCCTGACTCCATTCACTGGGATCTCAGTCTCACCCTGACCCCACTCACTGGGATCTCAGCCTCATCTCGACCCCACTCACTGCGATCGCAGTCTCACCCTGACCCCACTTGCTGGGATTTCAGTCTCAACTTGACCACACTCACTGAGATCGCAGTCTCATCCTGACTCCATTCACTGGGATCTCAGTCTCACCCTGACCACACTCACTGAGTTAGCAGTCTCACCCTGACTCCATTCACTGGGATCTCAGTCTCACACTGACCCCACTTACTGGGATCTGAGTCTCACCCTGAGCCCGCTCACTGGGATCTCTGCCTCATCCCGACCCCGCCCATTGGGATCTCAGCCTCTTCCCGAACCCGCTCACTGGAATCTCAGCCTCATCCCGACCCCGCTGACTAGGATCTCAGCCTCATCGCGAACCCGCTCACTGGGATCTCGGTCTCACCCTGACCCCACTCACTGGGAACTCAGTCTCACCCTGACCCCACTCACTGAGATCTCAGTCTCACCCTGACCCCACTCACTGTGAACTCAGTCTCACCCTGACCCCACTCACTGGGAACTCAGCCTCACCCTGACCACACTCACTGAGATCGCAGTCTCACCCTGACTCCATTCACTGGGATCTCAGTCTCACCCTGACCCCACTCACTGAGATCGCAGTCTCACCCTGACTCCATTCACTGGGATCTCAGTCTCACCCTGACCCCACTCACTGGTATCTCAGCCTCATCTCGACCCCACTCACTGCGATCGCAGTCTCACCCTGACCCCACTTACTGGGATTTCAGTCTCAACTTGACCACACTCACTGAGATCGCAGTCTCATCCTGACTCCATTCACTGGGATCTCAGTCTCACCCTGACCACACTCACTGAGTTAGCAGTCTCACCCTGACTCCATTCACTGGGATCTCAGTCTCACACTGACCCCACTTACTGGGATCTGAGTCTCACCCTGAGCCCGCTCACTGGGATCTCTGCCTCATCCCGATCCCGCTCATTGGGATCTCAGCCTCTTCCCGAACCCGCTCACTGGAATCTCAGCCTCATCCCGACCCCGCTGACTAGGATCTCAGCCTCATCGCGAACCCGCTCACTGGGATCTCGGTCTCACCCTGACCCCACTCACTGGGAACTCAGTCTCACCCTGACCCCACTCACTGAGATCTCAGTCTCACCCTGACCCCACTCACTGTGAACTCAGTCTCACCCTGACCCCACTCACTGGGAACTCAGTCTCACCCTGACCCCACTCACTGAGATCTCAGTCTCACCCTGACCCCAATCACTGGGAACTCAGTCTCACCCTGACCCCACTCACTGGGATCTCAGTCTCACCCTGACCCCACTCACTGGGAACTCAGTCTCTCCCTGATACCACTCAACGAGATCTCAGTCTCACCCTGACCCCACTCACTGAGATGTCAGACTCACCCTGACCCCACTCACTGTGAACTCAGTCTCACCCTGACCCCACTCACTGGGAACTCAGTCTCACCCTGACCCCACTCACTGGGATCTCAGTCTCACCCTGACCCCACTCACTGGGATCTCAGTCTCACCCTGATACCACTCAATGAGATCTTAGTGTCACCCTCACCCCACCTACTGGGAAGTCAGTGTCACCCTGACCCCACTTACTGGTATCTCAGTCTCACCCTGACCCCACTCACTGAGATCTCAGTCTCACCCTGACCCCAATCACTGGGAACTCAGTCTCACCCTGACCCCACTCACTGGGATCTCAGTCTCACCCTGACCCCACTCACTGGGAACTCAGTCTCTCCCTGATACCACTCAACGAGATCTCAGTCTCACCCTGACCCCACTCACTGAGATGTCAGACTCACCCTGACCCCACTCACTGTGAACTCAGTCTCACCCTGACCCCACTCACTGGGAACTCAGTCTCACCCTGACCCCACTCACTGAGATCTCAGTCTCACCCTGACCCCAATCACTGGGAACTCAGTCTCACCCTGACCCCAATCACTGGGATCTCAGTCTCACCCTGACCCCACTCACTGGGATCTCAGTCTCACCCTGATACCACTCACTGGGATCTCAGTCTCACCCTGACCCCAATCACTGGGAACTCAGTCTCACCCTGACCCCACTCACTGAGATCTCAGTCTCACCCTGACCCCAATCACTGGGAACTCAGTCTCACCCTGACCCCACTCACTGGGATCTCAGTCTCACCCTGACCCCACTCACTGGGATCTCAGTCTCACCCTGATACCACTCACTGGGATCTCAGTCTCACCCTGACCCCAATCACTGGGAACTCAGTCTCACCCTGACCCCACTCACTGGGATCTCAGTCTCTCCCTGATACCACTCAATGAGATCTTAGTGTCACCCTCACCCCACCTACTGGGAAGTCAGTGTCACCCTGACCCCACTTACTGGTATCTCAGTCTAACCCTGACCCTACTCACCGGGATCTCAGCCTCACCTCGACCCCCCTTACTGAGGTCTCAGTCCCACTCTGTCCCTACTCACTGGGATCTCAGTCACACCCCGATGACACTCTCTGAGATCACATTCTCACCCTGATACCACTCAATGAGATCTCAGTCTCACCCTGATACCACTCACTGAGATCGCAGTCTCATCCTGACCCCACTAACCGGGATCTTAGCCTCACCTCGACCCCACTTATTGAGGTCTCAGTCTCACCCTGACCCCACTGACTGAAATATCAGTGTCTCCCTGACCCCACTCACTGGGAACTCAGTCTCACCCTGACCCCACTCACTGAGATCTTAGTGTCACCCACACCCCACTTACTGGGAAGTCAGTGTCACCGCGAACCCACTTACTTTTTCTATTTCTCTTTTTTTTTATCGTGAGATTGGTAAAAACTTTTCGTTCCTTTTTCATTTATCTAAATTAAGTTTAAGATTAAAAATGGCAGGAGATCTCATACCCGTGTTATGCTCCTCTTGCTCAATGTGGGAGCTCAGGGACACGGCTGATGTCCCTGACTCCTTCACGTGCAGGAAGTGTGTCGAGCTGCTGCTCTTGTTAGACCTCATGACGGCTCTCGAGCTGCGGATGGACTCACTTTGCAGCATGCGCGATGCTGAGGAGGTCGTGGATAGCACGTTTAGCGAATTGGTCACACCGCAGATTAGGATTGCTGAGGGAGAAAGGGAATGGGTGACCAAAAGGCAGAGAAAGAGCAGGAAGGCAGCGCAGGAGTCCCCTGCGGTCATCTCCCTCCAAAACAGGTATACCGTTTTGGATACTGTTGAGGGAGATGGCTCACCAGGGGAAGGCAGCAGTAGCCAGGTTCATGGCACCGTGGCTGGCTCTGCTGTTCGGAAGGGCGGGAAAAAGAGTGGAAGGGCTATAGTCATAGGGGATTCGATTGTAAGGGGAGTCGATCGGCGGTTCTGTGGTCGAAAATGAGACTCCCGAATGGTATGTTGCCTCCCAGGTGCACGGGTCAGGGATGTCTCATTTCGGCTGCAGAACATTCTGAAGGAGGAGGGTGAACAGACAGTTGTCGTTGTGCACATAGGCACCAATGATATAGGTAAAAAACGGGATGAGGTCCTACAAGCAGAATTTAGGGAGTTAGGAGCCAAGTTAAAAATTAGGACCTCAGAGGTACTAATCTCAGGATTGCTCCCAGTGCCACGTGATAGTCAGAGTAGAAATGAAAGAATAGTCAGGATGAATGCGTGGCTTGAGAAATGGTGCAGGAGGGAGAGGTTCAGATTTTTGGGACATTGGGACCGGTTCTGGGGGAGGTGGGACTATTACCAATTGGACGGTCTACACCTGGGCCGGACTGGAACCAATGTCCTTGGGGGTGCTTTTGCTAACGCAGTTGGGGAGGGTTTAAACTAATGTGGCAGGGGGATGGGAACCAAATGAGGTCAGTGGAGAGTAAGGAGGTAGTAACAAAAGCCTGTCAGGAACTAGATAATGAAGTCAGCGTGACGAAGGGAAAGAGTAGGCAGGGAGCAGATGATGAACGCAAAGGGACTGGTGGTCTGAGGTGCATTTGTTTTAATGCTAGGAGTGTAGTAGGTAAGGCAGATGAACTTAGGGCTTGGATTAGTACCTGGGAGTATGATGTTATTGCTATTACTGAGACTTGGTTGAGGGAAGAGTACGATTGGCAACGAAATATCCCAGGATATCGATGTTTTAGGCGGGATGGAGAGGGAGGTAAAAGGGGTGGAGGAGTTGCATTACTGGTCAAAGAGGATATCACAGCTGTGCTGAAGGAGGGCACTATGGAGGACTCGAGCAGTGAGGCAATATGGGCAGAACTCAGAAATGGGAAGGGTGCGGGAACAATGTTGGGGCTGCATTACAGGCCTCCCAACAGCGAGCGTGAGATAGAGGTACAAATATGTAAACAGATTATGGAAAGATGTAGGAGCAACAGGGTGGTGGTGATAGGAGATTTTAATTTTCCCAGCATTGACTGGAATTCACTTAGTGTTAGAGGTCTAGATGGAGCAGAATTTGTAAGGAGCATCCAGGAGGGTTTTCTGGAGCAGTATGTAAATAGTCCAACTCGGGAAGGAGCCATACTGGACCTGGTGTTGGGGAATGAGCCCGGCCAGGTGGTTGAAGTTTCAGTCGGGAACTATTTTGGGAATAGTGATCACAATTCCGTAAGTTTTAGAATACTCATGTGGACAAAGACGAGAGTGGTCCTAAAGGAAGAGTGCTAAATTGGGGGAAGGCCAACTATACCAAAATTCGGCAGGAGCTGGGGTATGTAGATTGGGAGCAGCTGTTTGAAGATAAATCAACATTTGATATGTGGGAGGCTTTTAAAGAGAGGTTGATTAGCGTGCAGGAGAGACATGTTCCTGTGAAAATGAGGGATAGAAATGGCAAGATTAGGGAACCATGGATGACAGGTGAAATTGTGAGACTAGCTATGAGGAAAAAGGAAGCACACATAAGGTCTAGGTGGCTGAAGAAAGACGAAGCTTTGAAAGAATATCGGGAATGTAGGACCAATCTGAAACGAGGAATCAAGAGGGCTAAAAGGGGTCATGAAATATCTTCAGCAAACATCTTCTTTTGGGCCTCCTTATCTTGAGAGACAATGGATACGCGCCTGGAGGTGGTCAGTGGTTTGTGAAGCAGCGCCTGGAGTGGCTATAAAGGCCAATTCTGGAGTGACAGGCTCTTCCACAGGTGCTGCAGAGAAATTTGTTTGTCGGGGCTGTTGCACAGTTGGCTCTCCCCTTGCACCTCTGTCTTTTTTCCTGCCAACTACTAAGTCTCTTCGACTCGCCACAATTTAGCCCTGTCTTTATGGCTGCCCGCCAGCTCTGGCGAATGCTGGCAACTGACTCCCACGACTTGTGATCAATGTCACACGATTTCATGTCGCGTTTGCAGACGTCTTTATAGCGGAGACATGGGCGGCCGGTGGGTCTGATACCAGTGGCGAGCTCGCTGTACAATGTGTCTTTGGGGATCCTGCCATCTTCCATGCGGCTCACATGGCCAAGGCATCTCAAGCGCCACTGACTCAGTAGTGTGTATAAGCTGGGGGTGTTGGCCGCTTCAAGGACTTCTGTGTTGGAGATATAGTCCTGCCACCTGATGCCAAGTATTCTCCGAAGGCAGCGAAGATGGAATGAATTGAGACGTCGCTCTTGGCTGGCATACGTTGTCCAGGCCTCGCTGCCGTAGAGCAAGGTACTGAGGACACAGGCCTGATACACTCGGACTTTTGTGTTCCGTGTCAGTGCGCCATTTTCCCACACTCTCTTGGCCAGTCTGGACATAGCAGTGGAAGCCTTACCCATGCGCTTGTTGATTTCTGCATCTAGAGACAGGTTACTGGTGATAGTTGAGCCTAGGTAGGTGAACTCTTGAACCACTTCCAGAGCGTGGTCGCCAATATTGATGGATGGAGCATTTCTGACGTCCTGCCCCATGATGTTCGTTTTCTTGAGGCTGATGGTTAGGCCAAATTCATTGCAGGCAGACGCAAACCTGTCGATGAGACTCTGCAGGCACTCTTCAGTGTGAGATGTTAAAGCAGCATCGTCAGCAAAGAGGAGTTCTCTGATGAGGACTTTCCGTACTTTGGACTTCGCTCTTAGACGGGCAAGGTTGAACAACCTGCCCCCTGATCTTGTGTGGAGGAAAATTCCTTCTTCAGAGGATTTGAACGCATGTGAAAGCAGCAGGGAGAAGAAAATCACAAAAGGTGTGGGTGCGAGAACATAGCCCTGTTTCACACCACTCAGGATAGGAAAGGGCTCTGATGAGGAGCCACCATGTTGAATTGTGCCTTTCATATTGTCATGGAATGAGGTGATGATACTTAGTAGCTTTGGTGTTTGGTTAGTAGTTGGTTAGCTTTAGCAAACAGGGTTAAGGAAAATCCCAAAGCCCTTTATTCATATATAAGGAGCAAGAGGGTAACTAGAGAAAGGATTGGCCCACTCAAGGACAAAGGAGGAAAGTTATGCATGGAGTCAGAGAAAATGGGTGAGATTCTAAACGAGTACTTTGCATCGGTATTCACCGAGGAGAGGGACATGACGAGTGTTGAGGTTAGGGACAGATGCTTGATTACTCTAGGTCAAGTTGGCATAAGGAGGGAGGAAGTGTTGGGTATTCTAAAAGGCATTAAGGTGGACAAGTCCCCAGGTCCAGATGGGATCTATCCCAGGTTACTGAGGGAAGCGAGAGAGGAAATAGCTGGGGCCTTAACAGATATCTTTGCAGCATCCTTAAACACGGGTGAGGTCCTGGAGGACTGGAAAATTGCTAATGTTGTCCCCTTGTTTAAGAAGGGTAGCAGGGAAAATCCAGGTAATTATAGACCGGTGAGCCTGACGTCAGTGGTAGGGAAGCTGCTGGAGAAGATACTGAGGGATAGGATCTATTCCCATTTGGAAGAAAATGGGCTTATCAGTGATAGGCAACATAGTTTTGTGCAGGGAAGGTCATGTCTTACCAACTTAATAGAATTCTTTGAGGAAGTGACAAAGTTGATTGATGAGGGAAGGGCTGTAGATGTCATCTACATGGACTTCTGTAAGGCGTTTGATAAGGTTCCCCATGGTAGGCTGATGGAGAAAGTGAAGTCGCATGGGATCCAGGGTGTACTAGCTAGAGGGATAAAGAACTGGCTGGGCAACAGGAGACAGAGAGTAGTAGTGGAAGGGAGTTTCTCAAAATGGAGACGTGTGACCAGTGGTGTTCCACAGGGATCCGTGCTGGGACCACTGTTGTTTGTGATATCCATAAATGATTTGGAGGAAAGTATAGGTGGTCTGATTAGCAAGTTTGCAGATGACACTAAGATTGGTGGATTAGCAGATAGTGAAGGGGACTGTCAGAGAATACAGCAGAATATAGATAGATTGGAGAGTTGGGCAGAGAAATGGCAGATGGAGTTCAATCAGGGCAAATGCGAGGTGATGCATTTTGGAAGATCCAATTCAAGAGTGAACTATACAGTAAGTGGAAAAGTCCTGGGGAAAATTGATGTACAGAGAGATTTGGGAGTTCAGGTCCATTGTTCCCTGAAGGTGGCAACGCAGGTCAATAGAGTGGTCAAGAAGGCATACGGCATGCTTTCCTTCATCGGACAGGGTATTGAGTACAAGAGTTGGCAGGTCATGTTACAGTTGCATAAGACTTTGGTTCGGCCACATTTGGAATACTGCGTGCAGTTCTGGTCGCCACATTACCAAAAGGATGTAGATGCTTTGGAGAGGGTGCAGAGGAGGTTCACCAGGATGTTGCCTGGTATGGATGGCGCTAGCTATGAAGAGAGGTTGAGTAGATTAGGATTATTTTCATTAGAAAAACGAAGGTTGAGGGGGGACCTGATTGAGGTGTACAAATTCATGAGAGGTATAGACAGGGTGGATAGCAAGACGCTTTTTCCCAGAGTGGGGGATTCAATTACTAGGGGTCACGAGTTCAAAGTGAAAGGGGAAAAGTTTAGGGGGGATATGCGTGGAAGGTTCTTTACACAGAGGGTGGTGGGTGCCTGGAACGCGTTGCCAGTGGAGGTGGTAGACGCGGGCACGATAGCGTCTTTTAAGATGTATCTAGGCAGATACATGAATGGGCAGGAAGCAAAGAGATACAGACCCTTAGGAAATAGGCGACAGGTTTAGATAGAGGGTCTGGATCGGCGCAGGCTTGGAAGGCCGAAGGGCCTGTTCCTGTGCTGTAATTTTCTTTGTTCTTTGTTCTTCTTTGTTCGACTGGGATCTCGGTCTCATCCTGACCCAACTCACTGAGATCTCAGTCTCAGCTCGACCCCATTTACTGAGGTCTCAGTCCCACTCTGACTGTACTCACTGAGATCTCAGTCTCACCCTGACTGTACTCACTGAGATCACATTCTCACCCTGACCCCACTCACTGAGATCTCAGTCTCACCCTGACTCCGCTCACTGGGATCTCAGTCTCACACTGACCCAACTCACTGAGATCTCAGTCTCACCCAGACCGTACTCACTGAGATTTAAGTCACACCCTGACCACATTCACTGGGATCTAAGATTCACCCTGACCCCACTCACTGGGGTCTCAGTCTCACCCTGACCCGGTTCACTGGGATCTCAGCCTCGTCCGGACCCCACTCACTGAGATCTCAGTCTCACCCTGACCCCACTCACTGAGATCTCAGTCTCACCCTGACCCCACTCACTGAGATCTCAGTCTCACCCTGACCCCACTCACTGGGGTCTCAGTCTCACCCTGACCCCACTCACTGGGATCTCAGCCTCGTCCGGACCCCACTCACTGAGATCTCAGTCTCACCCTGACCCCACTCACTGGGGTCTCAGTCTAACCCTGACCCCACTCACTGGGATCTCAGCCTCGTCCGGACCCCACTCACTGAGATCTCAGTCTCACCCTGACTCCGCTCACTGGGATCTCAGTCTCACACTGACCCAACTCACTGAGATCTCAGTCTCACCCTGACCCCACTCACTGAGATCTCAGTCTCACCCTGACCCCACTCACTGAGATCTCAGTCTCACCCTGACTCCGCTCACTGGGATCTCAGTCTCACACTGACCCAACTCACTGAGATCTCAGTCTCACCCAGACCGTACTCACTGAGATTTAAGTCACACCCTGACCACATTCACTGGGATCTAAGATTCACCCTGACCCCACTCACTGGGGTCTCAGTCTCACCCTGACCCGGTTCACTGGGATCTCAGCCTCGTCCGGACCCCACTCACTGAGATCTCAGTCTCACCCTGACCCCACTCACTGAGATCTCAGTCTCACCCTGACCCCACTCACTGAGATCTCAGTCTCACCCTGACCCCACTCACTGGGGTCTCAGTCTCACCCTGACCCCACTCACTGGGATCTCAGCCTCGTCCGGACCCCACTCACTGAGATCTCAGTCTCACCCTGACCCCACTCACTGGGGTCTCAGTCTCACCCTGACCCCACTCACTGGGATCTCAGCCTCGTCCGGACCCCACTCACTGAGATCTCAGTCTCACCCTGACTCCGCTCACTGGGATCTCAGTCTCACACTGACCCAACTCACTGAGATCTCAGTCTCACCCTGACCCCACTCACTGAGATCTCAGTCTCACCCTGACCCCACTCACTGAGATCTCAGTCTCACCCTGACCCCACTCACTGAGATCTCAGTCTCACCCTGACCCCACTCACTGAGATCTCAGACTCACCCTGACCCCACTCACTGGGATCTCAGTATCACCTTGACCCCCACTCACTGGGATCTCAGTATCACCTTGACCCCACTCACTGGAAACTCAGCCTCATCCCGACTCCACTCACTGGGATCTCAGTCTCACGCTGACCCCGCTCACTGGGATCTCAGTCTCACCCTGCCCCCACTCACTGGGATCTCAGACTCACCCTGACTCCGCTCATTGAGATCTCAGTCTCACACTGACCCAACTCACTGAGATCTCAGTCTCACCCTGACTCCGCTCACTGAGATCTCAGTCTCACACTAACCCAACTCACTGAGATCTTACTGACTTCCCAGTAAGTGGGGTGAGGGTGAGAATGAGATCTCAGTGAGTGGGATCAGTGTGACAATGAGTTCCCAGTGCATGGGATCAGAGTGAGATTGAGATCTCTGAGTGGGATCAGTGTGAGACTGAGTTCCCAGTGAGTGGGGTCAGGGAGACACTGATATTTCAGTGAGCCGGGTCAGTGTGAGACTGAGATCACAGTGAGTGGGGTCAGAGTGAGACTGAGATCTCAGTGAGTGGGGTGAGGGTGACACTGTCACCCCGACCCCACTTACTGGGATCTCAATCTCACCCTGACCCAACTCACTGAGATCTCAGCCTCAGCTCGACCCCACTTACTGAGGTCTCAGTCCCACTCTGACCCTACACACTGAGATCTCAGTCACACCCCGACGACACTCACTGAGATCTAAGTCTCACCCTGACCCCACTCACTGGGATCTCAGCCTCATCTCGACCCCACTCACTGCGATTTCAGTCTCACCGTGACCCCAATTACTGAGATCTCAGTCTGACCCCGACCCCACTCACTGGGATCTCATTTTCACTCTGACCCCAATCACTGGGATCTCAGCCTCATCTCGACCCCACTCACTGCGATCTTTGTCTCACCCTAACCCCACTTACTGGGATCTCAGTCTCACCCTGACCCCGCTCACTGGGATCTCAGTCTCACCCTGACCCCACTTACTGGGATCTCAGTCTCACCCTGACCCCACTTACTGGGATCTCAGTCTCACCCTGACCCCGCTCACTGAGATCTCAGTATCACCCTGACCCCGCTCACTGGGATCTCAGTCTCACCCTGACCCCGCTCACTGGGATCTCAGTATCACCTTGACCCCACTCACTGGAAACTCAGCCTCACCCCGACCCCACTTCCTGAGATCGCAGTTTCACCCTGACTCCACTCACTGGAATCTCAGTCTCACCCTGACCCCACTCACTGAGATCACAGACTCACTCTGACCCCACTCACTGGGATCTCAGTCTCACCCTGACCCCAGTCTCTGTGATCTCTGTCTCACCCTGACCCCAGTCTCTGTGATCTCTGTCTCACCCTGACCGCAGTCTCTGTGATCTCAGTCTCACCCTGACCCCAGTCTCTGTGATCTCAGTCTCACCCTGACCCCAGTCTCTGTGATCTCTGTCTCACCCTGACCCCAGTCTCTGTGATCTCTGTCTCACCCTGACCCCAGTCTCTGTGATCTCAGTCTCACCCTGACGCTACTCACTGAGATCTGAGACTCACTCTGGCCACAATCACTGAGTTCTCAGTTTCACACTGATCCCACTCACTGAGATCTCAGTCTGACCCCGAACCCGCTCACTGAGATCTCAGTCTCACTCTGACTCCACTCACTGGGATCTCAGTCTCACCCTGACCCCGCTCACTGGGATCTCAGTATCACCTTGACCCCACTCACTGGAAACTCAGCCTCACCCCGACCCCACTTCCTGAGATCGCAGTTTCACCCTGACTCCACTCACTGGAATCTCAGTCTCACCCTGACCCCACTCACTGAGATCACAGACTCACTCTGACCCCACTCACTGGGATCTCAGTCTCACCCTGACCCCAGTCTCTGTGATCTCTGTCTCACCCTGACCCCAGTCTCTGTGATCTCTGTCTCACCCTGACCGCAGTCTCTGTGATCTCAGTCTCACCCTGACCCCAGTCTCTGTGATCTCAGTCTCACCCTGACCCCAGTCTCTGTGATCTCTGTCTCACCCTGACCCCAGTCTCTGTGATCTCTGTCTCACCCTGACCCCAGTCTCTGTGATCTCAGTCTCACCCTGACGCTACTCACTGAGATCTGAGACTCACTCTGGCCACAATCACTGAGTTCTCAGTTTCACACTGATCCCACTCACTGAGATCTCAGTCTGACCCCGAACCCGCTCACTGAGATCTCAGTCTCACTCTGACTCCACTCACTAGGATCTCAGTCTCACTCTGACTCCACTCACTAGGATCTCAGTCTCACTCTGACCACAGTCACTGAGATCTCAGTCTCACTCTGACTCCACTCACTGAGATCTCAGTCTCACTCCGACTCCACTCACTGAGATCTCAGTCTCACTCTGACTCCACTCACTGGGATCTCAGTCTCACTCTGACCACAGTCACTGGGATCTCAGTCTCACCCTGACCCTACTCACTGGGATCTCAGTCTCACCCTGACCCCACTCACTGGGATCTCAGTCTCACTCTGACTCCACTCACTGAGATCTCAGTCTCACTCTGACTCCACTCACTGAGATCTCAGTCTCACTCCGACTCCACTCACTGAGATCTCAGTCTCACTCTGACTCCACTCACTGGGATCTCAGTCTCACTCTGACCACAGTCACTGGGATCTCAGTCTCAGCCTGACCCCACTCACTGGGATCTCAGTCTCACCCTGACCCCACTCACTGGGATCTCAGACTCACCCTGACCCCACTCACCGGGATCTCAGCCTCACCTCGACCCCACTTATTAAGGTCTCAGTCTCACCCTGACCCCACTCACTGGGGTCTCAGTCTCACCCTGACCCGGTTCACTGGGATCTCAGCCTCGTCCGGACCCCACTCACTGAGATCTCAGTCTCACCCTGACCCCACTCACTGGGGTCTCAGTCTCACCCTGACCCGGTTCACTGGGATCTCAGCCTCGTCCGGACCCCACTCACTGAGATCTCAGTCTCACCCTGACTCCGCTCACTGGGATCTCAGTCTCACCCTGACCCCACTCACTGAGATCTCAGTCTCACCCTGACCCCACTCACTGAGATCTCAGTCTCACCCTGACCCCACTCACTGAGATCTCAGTCTCACCCTGACCCCACTCACTGAGATCTCAGTCTCACCCTGACCCCACTCACTGAGATCTCAGTCTCACCCTGACCCCACTCACTGGGATCTCAGTATCACCTTGACCCCCACTCACTGGGATCTCAGTATCACCTTGACCCCACTCACTGGAAACTCAGCCTCACCCCGACTCCACTCATTGGGATCTCAGTTTCACCCTGACCCCACTCACTGAGATCTCAGACTCACCCTGACCCCACTCACTGGGATCTCAGTATCACCTTGACCCCCACTCACTGGGATCTCAGTATCACCTTGACCCCACTCACTGGAAACTCAGCCTCACCCCGACCCCACTCACTGGGATCTCAGTCTCACCCTGACCCCGCTCACTGGGATCTCAGTCTCACCCTGACCCCGCTCACTGAGATCTCAGTATCACCCTGACCCCGCTCACTGGGATCTCAGTCTCACCCTGACCCCGCTCACTGGGATCTCAGTATCACCTTGACCCCACTCACTGGAAACTCAGCCTCACCCCGACCCCACTTCCTGAGATCGCAGTTTCACCCTGACTCCACTCACTGGAATCTCAGTCTCACCCTGACCCCACTCACTGAGATCACAGACTCACTCTGACCCCACTCACTGGGATCTCAGTCTCACCCTGACCCCAGTCTCTGTGATCTCTGTCTCACCCTGACCCCAGTCTCTGTGATCTCTGTCTCACCCTGACCGCAGTCTCTGTGATCTCAGTCTCACCCTGACCCCAGTCTCTGTGATCTCTGTCTCACCCTGACCCCAGTCTCTGTGATCTCTGTCTCACCCTGACCCCAGTCTCTGTGATCTCAGTCTCACCCTGACGCTACTCACTGAGATCTGAGACTCACTCTGGCCACAATCACTGAGTTCTCAGTTTCACACTGATCCCACTCACTGAGATCTCAGTCTGACCCCGAACCCGCTCACTGAGATCTCAGTCTCACTCTGACTCCACTCACTAGGATCTCAGTCTCACTCTGACTCCACTCACTAGGATCTCAGTCTCACTCTGACCACAGTCACTGAGATCTCAGTCTCACTCTGACTCCACTCACTGAGATCTCAGTCTCACTCCGACTCCACTCACTGAGATCTCAGTCTCACTCTGACTCCACTCACTGGGATCTCAGTCTCACTCTGACCACAGTCACTGGGATCTCAGTCTCACCCTGACCCTACTCACTGGGATCTCAGTCTCACCCTGACCCCACTCACTGGGATCTCAGTCTCACTCTGACTCCACTCACTGAGATCTCAGTCTCACTCTGACCACAGTCACTGGGATCTCAGTCTCACCCTGACCCCACTCACTGGGATCTCAGTCTCACCCTGACCCCACTCACTGGGATCTCAGACTCACCCTGACCCCACTCACCGGGATCTCAGCCTCACCTCGACCCCACTTATTAAGGTCTCAGTCTCACCCTGACCCCACTCACTGGGGTCTCAGTCTCACCCTGACCCGGTTCACTGGGATCTCAGCCTCGTCCGGACCCCACTCACTGAGATCTCAGTCTCACCCTGACCCCACTCACTGGGGTCTCAGTCTCACCCTGACCCAGTTCACTGGGATCTCAGCCTCGTCCGGACCCCACTCACTGAGATCTCAGTCTCACCCTGACTCCGCTCACTGGGATCTCAGTCTCACCCTGACCCCACTCACTGAGATCTCAGTCTCACCCTGACCCCACTCACTGAGATCTCAGTCTCACCCTGACCCCACTCACTGAGATCTCAGTCTCACCCTGACCCCACTCACTGAGATCTCAGTCTCACCCTGACCCCACTCACTGAGATCTCAGTCTCACCCTGACCCCACTCACTGGGATCTCAGTATCACCTTGACCCCCACTCACTGGGATCTCAGTATCACCTTGACCCCACTCACTGGAAACTCAGCCTCACCCCGACTCCACTCATTGGGATCTCAGTTTCACCCTGACCCCACTCACTGAGATCTCAGACTCACCCTGACCCCACTCACTGGGATCTCAGTATCACCTTGACCCCCACTCACTGGGATCTCAGTATCACCTTGACCCCACTCACTGGAAACTCAGCCTCACCCCGACTCCACTCACTGGGATCTCCGTCTCACCCTGACCCCACTCACCGGGATCTCAGCCTCACCTCGACCCCACTTATTTAGGTCTCAGTCTCACCCTGACCCCACTCACTGGGGTCTCAGTCTCACCCTGACCCGGTTCACTGGGATCTCAGCCTCGTCCGGACCCCACTCACTGAGATCTCAGTCTCACCCTGACCCCACTCACTGAGATCTCAGTCTCACCCTGACCCCACTCACTGGGGTCTCAGTCTCACCCTGACCCGGTTCACTGGGATCTCAGCCTCGTCCGGACCCCACTCACTGGGATCTCAGCCTCGTCCGGACCCCACTCACTGAGATCTCAGTCTCACCCTGACTCCGCTCACTGGGATCTCAGTCTCACACTGACCCAACTCACTGAGATCTCAGTCTCACCCTGACCCCACTCACTGAGATCTCAGTCTCACCCTGACCCCACTCACTGAGATCTCAGTCTCACCCTGACCCCACTCACTGAGATCTCAGTCTCACCCTGACCCCACTCACTGAGATCTCAGTCTCACCCTGACCCCACTCACTGAGATCTCAGACTCACCCTGACCCCACTCACTGGGATCTCAGTATCACCTTGACCCCCACTCACTGGGATCTCAGTATCACCTTGACCCCACTCACTGGAAACTCAGCCTCACCCCGACTCCACTCACTGGGATCTCAGTCTCACGCTGACCCCGCTCACTGGGATCTCAGTCTCACCCTGCCCCCACTCACTGGGATCTCAGTATCACCTTGACCCCCACTCACTGGGATCTCAGACTCACCCTGACTCCGCTCATTGAGATCTCAGTCTCACACTGACCCAACTCACTGAGATCTCAGTCTCACCCTGACTCCGCTCACTGAGATCTCAGTCTCACACTAACCCAACTCACTGAGATCTTACTGACTTCCCAGTAAGTGGGGTGAGGGTGAGAATGAGATCTCAGTGAGTGGGATCAGTGTGACAATGAGTTCCCAGTGAGTGGGGTCAGGGAGACACTGATATTTCAGTGAGCCGGGTCAGTGTGAGACTGAGATCACAGTGAGTGGGGTCAGAGTGAGACTGAGATCTCAGTGAGTGGGGTGAGGGTGACACTGTCACCCCGACCCCACTTACTGGGATCTCAATCTCACCCTGACCCAACTCACTGAGATCTCAGCCTCAGCTCGACCCCACTTACTGAGGTCTCAGTCCCACTCTGACCCTACACACTGAGATCTCAGTCACACCCCGACGACACTCACTGAGATCTAAGTCTCACCCTGACCCCACTCACTGGGATCTCAGCCTCATCTCGACCCCACTCACTGCGATTTCAGTCTCACCGTGACCCCAATTACTGAGATCTCAGTCTGACCCCGACCCCACTCACTGGGATCTCATTTTCACTCTGACCCCAATCACTGGGATCTCAGCCTCATCTCGACCCCACTCACTGCGATCTTTGTCTCACCCTAACCCCACTTACTGGGATCTCAGTCTCACCCTGACCCCGCTCACTGGGATCTCAGTCTCACCCTGACCCCACTTACTGGGATCTCAGTCTCACCCTGACCCCACTTACTGGGATCTCAGTCTCACCCTGACCCCACATACTGGGATCTCAGTCTCAACCTGACCCCACTTACTGGGATCTCAGTCTCACCCTGACCCTGCTCACTGGGATCTCAGTCTCACCCTGACCCCACTTACTGGGATCTCAGTCTCACCCTGACCACATATACTGGGATCTCAGTCTCAACCTGACCCCACTTACTGGGATCTCAGTCTCACCCTGACCCCACTTACTGGGATCTCAGTCTCACCCTGACCACATATACTGGGATCTCAGTCTCAACCTGACCCCACTTACTGGGATCTCAGTCTCACCCTGACCCCGCTCACTTGGATCTCAGTATCAACTTGACCACACTCAGTGGAAACTCAGCCTCACCCCGACCCCACTCACTGGGATCTCAGTCTCACCCTGACCCCGCTCACTGGGATCTCAGTCTCACCCTGACCCCGCTCACTGAGATCTCAGTCTCACCCTGACCCCGCTCACTGGGATCTCAGTATCACCTTGACCCCACTCACTGGAAACTCAGCCTCACCCCGACCCCACTTCCTGAGATCGCAGTTTCACCCTGACTCCACTCACAGGGATCTCAGTCTCACGCTGACCCCACTCACTGAGATCTCAGACTCACTCTGACCCCAGTCACTGGAATCTCAGTCTCACGCTGACCCCACTCACTGAGATCTCAGACTCACTCTGACCCCACTCACTGGAATCTCAGTCTCACTCTGACCCCACTCACTGGGATCTCAGTCTCACCCTGACCCCAGTCTCTGTGATCTCTGTCTCACCCTGACCCCAGTCTCTGTGATCTCTGTCTCACCCTGACCCCAGTCTCTGTGATCTCAGTCTCACCCTGACGCTACTCACTGAGATCTGAGACTCACTCTGGCCACAATCACTGAGTTCTCAGTTTCACACTGATCCCACTCACTGAGATCTCAGTCTGACCCCGAACCCGCTCACTGGGATCTCAGTCTCCCACTGACCACAGTCACTGAGATCTCAGTCTCACTCTGACTCCACTCACTAGGATCTCAGTCTCACTCTGACTCCACTCACTAGGATCTCAGTCTCACTCTGTCCACAGTCACTGAGATCTCAGTCTCACTCTGACTCCACTCACTGAGATCTCAGTCTCACTCCGACTCCACTCACTGAGATCTCAGTCTCACTCTGACTCCACTCACTGGGATCTCAGTCTCACTCTGACCACAGTCACTGGGATCTCAGTCTCACCCTGACCCTACTCACTGGGATCTCAGTCTCACTCTGACCCCGCTCACTGGGATCTCAGCCTCATCCCAAACCCGCTCACTGGGATCTCATTCTCACCCTGACCCCACTCACTGGGATCTCAGTCTCACCCCGACCCCACTCACTGGGATCTCAGTCTCACCCTGACCCCACTCACTGGGATCTCAGTCTCACTCTGACTCCACTCACTGAGATCTCAGTCTCACTCTGACCACAGTCACTGGGATCTCAGTCTCACCCTGACCCCACTCACTGGGATCTCAGTCTCACCCTGACCCCACTCACTGGGATCTCATTCTCACCCTGACCCCACTCACTGGGATCTCAGTCTCACCCTGACCCCACTCACTGGGATCTCAGTCTCACCCTGACCCCACTCACTGGGATCTCAGTCTCACCCTGACCCCACTCACTGGGATCTCAGTCTCATCGGGACCCCGCTCACTGGGATCTCAGCCTCATCCCAAACCCGCTCACTGGGATCTCATTCTCACCCTGACCCCACTCACTGGGATCTCAGTCTCACCCCGACCCCACTCACTGGGATCTCAGTCTCACCCCGAACCCGCTCACTGGGATCTCAGCCTCATCCAGACCCCAGTCACTGGGATCTCAGTCTCACCCTGACCCCACTCACTGGGATCTCAGTCTCAACCCGACCCCACTCACTGGGATCTCAGCCTCATCCCGAACCCGCTCACTGGGATCTCAGTCTCACCCTGACCCCACTCACTGGGATCTCACTCTCACCCTGACCCCACTCACTGGGATCTCAGTCTCATCCCGACCCCACTCACTGGGATCTCAGCCTCATCCCGAACCCGCTCACTGGGATCTCAGTTTCACCCTGACCCCACTCACTGGGATCTCAGTCTCACCCTCACCCCACTCACTGGGATCTCAGTCTCACCCTGACCCCACTCACTGGGATCTCACTCTCACCCTGACCCCACTCACTGGGATCTCAGTCTCATCCCGACCCCACTCACTGGGATCTCAGCCTCATCCCGAACCCGCTCACTGGGATCTCAGTTTCACCCTGACCCCACTCACTGGGATCTCAGTCTCACCCTGACCCCACTCACTGGGATCTCAGTCTCACCCTGACCCAACTCACTGGGATCTCAGTCTCACCCTGACCCCACTCACTGGGATCTCAGTCTCACCCTGACCCCACTCACTGGGATCTCAGTCTCATCCCGACCGCGCTCACTGGGATCTCAGCCTCATCCCGAACCCGCTCACTGGGATCTCAGCTTCATCCCGAACCCGCTCACTGGTATCTCAGTCTCACCCTGACCCCACTCACTGGGATCTCAGTCTCACCCTGACCCCACTCACTGGGATCTCAGCCTCATCCCGAACCCGCTCACTGGGATCTCAGTTTCACCCTGACCCCACTCACTGGGATCTCATTCTCACCCTGACCTCACTCACTGGGATCTCATTCTCACCCTGACCCCACTCACTGGGATCTCATTCTCACCCTGACCCCTCTAACTGGGATCTCATTCTCACCCTGACCCCACTCACTGGGATCTCAGTCTCACCCTGACCCCGCTCACTGGGATCTCATTCTCACCCTGACCCCACTCACTGGGATCTCAGTCTCATCCCGACCCCACTCACTGGGATCTCAGCCTCATCCCGAACCCGCTCACTGGGATCTCAGTTACACCCTGACCCCACTCACTGGGATCTCAGTCTCACCCTCACCCCACTCACTGGGATCTCAGTCTCACCCTGACCCCACTCACTGGGATCTCAGTCTCACCCTGACCCCACTCACTGGGATCTCAGTCTCACCCCGACCCCACTCACTGGGATCTCAGTCTCATCCCGACCGCGCTCACTGGGATCTCAGCCTCATCCCGAACCCGCTCACTGGGATCTCAGCCTCATCCCGAACCCGCTCACTGGGATCTCATTCTCACCCTGACCCCACTCACTGGGATCTCAGTCTCACCCTGACCCCACTCACTGGGTTCTCAGCCTCATCCCGAACCCGCTCACTGGGATCTCAGTCTCACCCTGACCCTACTCACTGGGATCTCAGTCTCACCCGAACCCGCTCACTGGGATCTCAGTCTCACCCTGACCGCACTCACTGGGATCTCAGTCTCACCCCGAACCCACTCACTGGGATCTCAGTCTCACCCTGACCCCACTCACTGGGATCTCAGTCTCATCCCGAACCCGCTCACTGGGATCTCATTCTCACCCTGACCCCACTCACTGGGATCTCATTCTCACCCTGACCACACTCGCTGGGATCTCAGTCTCACCCTGACCCCACTCACTGGGTTCTCAGCCTCATCCCGAACCCGCTCACTGGGATCTCAGTCTCACCCTGACCCCACTCACTGGGATCTCAGTCTCACCCTGACCCCACTCACTGGGATCTCAGTCTCACCCTGACCCCACTCACTGGGATCTCAGTCTCACCCGAACCCGCTCACTGGGATCTCAGTCTCACCCTGACCCCACTCACTGGGATCTCAGTCTCACCCCGAACGCACTCACTGGGATCTCTGTCTCACCCTGACCCCACTCACTGGGATCTCAGTCTCACCCTGACCCCACTCACTGGGATCTCAGTCTCACCCTGACCCCACTCACTGGGATCTCAGTCTCACGCTGACCCCACTCACTGGGATCTCAGCCTCATCCCGAACCCGCTCACTGGGATCTCAGTCTCACGCTGACCCCACTCACTGGGATCTCAGTCTCACCCTGAACCCACTCACTGGGATCTCTGTCTCACCCTGACCCCACTCACTGGGATCTCAGTCTCACCCTGACCCCACTCACTGAGATCTCAGTCTCACCCTGACCCCACTCACTGGGATCTCAGTCTCACCCCGAACCCGCTCACTGGGATCTCAGTCTCACCCCGAACCCGCTCACTGGGATCTCAGTCTCACCCCGAACCCGCTCACTGGTATCTCAGTCTCACTCTGACCCCACTCACTGGGAGTTCAGTGTCACCCTGGACCCCACTCACTGAGAACTCAGTCTCACACTGACCCCACTCACTCAGATCGCAGTCTCACCCTGACCCCACTCACTGGTATCTCAGTCTCACTCTGACCCCACTCACTGAGATCTCAGTTTCACCCTGACCCCACTCACTGGTATCTCAGTTTCACCCTGACTCCACTCACTGGTATGTCAGTCTTACCCTGATCCCACTCACTGGGATCTCAGTCTCATCGGGACCCCGCTCACTGGGATCTCAGCCTCATCCCAAACCCGCTCACTGGGATCTCATTCTCACCCTGACCCCACTCACTGGGATCTCAGTCTCACCCCGACCCCACTCACTGGGATCTCAGTCTCACCCCGAACCCGCTCACTGGGATCTCAGCCTCATCCAGACCCCAGTCACTGGGATCTCAGTCTCACCCTGACCCCACTCACTGGGATCTCAGTCTCAACCCGACCCCACTCACTGGGATCTCAGCCTCATCCCGAACCCGCTCACTGGGATCTCAGTCTCACCCTGACCCCACTCACTGGGATCTCACTCTCACCCTGACCCCACTCACTGGGATCTCAGTCTCATCCCGACCCCACTCACTGGGATCTCAGCCTCATCCCGAACCCGCTCACTGGGATCTCAGTTTCACCCTGACCCCACTCACTGGGATCTCAGTCTCACCCTCACCCCACTCACTGGGATCTCAGTCTCACCCTGACCCCACTCACTGGGATCTCACTCTCACCCTGACCCCACTCACTGGGATCTCAGTCTCATCCCGACCCCACTCACTGGGATCTCAGCCTCATCCCGAACCCGCTCACTGGGATCTCAGTTTCACCCTGACCCCACTCACTGGGATCTCAGTCTCACCCTGACCCCACTCACTGGGATCTCAGTCTCACCCTGACCCAACTCACTGGGATCTCAGTCTCACCCTGACCCCACTCACTGGGATCTCAGTCTCACCCTGACCCCACTCACTGGGATCTCAGTCTCATCCCGACCGCGCTCACTGGGATCTCAGCCTCATCCCGAACCCGCTCACTGGGATCTCAGCTTCATCCCGAACCCGCTCACTGGTATCTCAGTCTCACCCTGACCCCACTCACTGGGATCTCAGTCTCACCCTGACCCCACTCACTGGGATCTCAGCCTCATCCCGAACCCGCTCACTGGGATCTCAGTTTCACCCTGACCCCACTCACTGGGATCTCATTCTCACCCTGACCTCACTCACTGGGATCTCATTCTCACCCTGACCCCACTCACTGGGATCTCATTCTCACCCTGACCCCTCTAACTGGGATCTCATTCTCACCCTGACCCCACTCACTGGGATCTCAGTCTCACCCTGACCCCGCTCACTGGGATCTCATTCTCACCCTGACCCCACTCACTGGGATCTCAGTCTCATCCCGACCCCACTCACTGGGATCTCAGCCTCATCCCGAACCCGCTCACTGGGATCTCAGTTACACCCTGACCCCACTCACTGGGATCTCAGTCTCACCCTCACCCCACTCACTGGGATCTCAGTCTCACCCTGACCCCACTCACTGGGATCTCAGTCTCACCCTGACCCCACTCACTGGGATCTCAGTCTCACCCCGACCCCACTCACTGGGATCTCAGTCTCATCCCGACCGCGCTCACTGGGATCTCAGCCTCATCCCGAACCCGCTCACTGGGATCTCAGCCTCATCCCGAACCCGCTCACTGGGATCTCATTCTCACCCTGACCCCACTCACTGGGATCTCAGTCTCACCCTGACCCCACTCACTGGGTTCTCAGCCTCATCCCGAACCCGCTCACTGGGATCTCAGTCTCACCCTGACCCTACTCACTGGGATCTCAGTCTCACCCGAACCCGCTCACTGGGATCTCAGTCTCACCCTGACCGCACTCACTGGGATCTCAGTCTCACCCCGAACCCACTCACTGGGATCTCAGTCTCACCCTGACCCCACTCACTGGGATCTCAGTCTCATCCCGAACCCGCTCACTGGGATCTCATTCTCACCCTGACCCCACTCACTGGGATCTCATTCTCACCCTGACCACACTCGCTGGGATCTCAGTCTCACCCTGACCCCACTCACTGGGTTCTCAGCCTCATCCCGAACCCGCTCACTGGGATCTCAGTCTCACCCTGACCCCACTCACTGGGATCTCAGTCTCACCCTGACCCCACTCACTGGGATCTCAGTCTCACCCTGACCCCACTCACTGGGATCTCAGTCTCACCCGAACCCGCTCACTGGGATCTCAGTCTCACCCTGACCCCACTCACTGGGATCTCAGTCTCACCCCGAACGCACTCACTGGGATCTCTGTCTCACCCTGACCCCACTCACTGGGATCTCAGTCTCACCCTGACCCCACTCACTGGGATCTCAGTCTCACCCTGACCCCACTCACTGGGATCTCAGTCTCACGCTGACCCCACTCACTGGGATCTCAGCCTCATCCCGAACCCGCTCACTGGGATCTCAGTCTCACGCTGACCCCACTCACTGGGATCTCAGTCTCACCCTGAACCCACTCACTGGGATCTCTGTCTCACCCTGACCCCACTCACTGGGATCTCAGTCTCACCCTGACCCCACTCACTGAGATCTCAGTCTCACCCTGACCCCACTCACTGGGATCTCAGTCTCACCCCGAACCCGCTCACTGGGATCTCAGTCTCACCCCGAACCCGCTCACTGGGATCTCAGTCTCACCCCGAACCCGCTCACTGGTATCTCAGTCTCACTCTGACCCCACTCACTGGGAGTTCAGTGTCACCCTGGACCCCACTCACTGAGAACTCAGTCTCACACTGACCCCACTCACTCAGATCGCAGTCTCACCCTGACCCCACTCACTGGTATCTCAGTCTCACTCTGACCCCACTCACTGAGATCTCAGTTTCACCCTGACCCCACTCACTGGTATCTCAGTTTCACCCTGACTCCACTCACTGGTATGTCAGTCTTACCCTGATCCCACTCACTGGTATCTCAGTCTCACTCTGACCCCACTCACTGGTATCTCAGTCTCACTCTGACCCCACTCACTGGGATCTCAGTCTCACCCTGACCCCACTCACTGGGATCTCAGTCTCACCCTGACCCCACTCACTGGGATCTCAGTCTCACCCGAACCCGCTCACTGGGATCTCAGTCTCACCCTGACCCCACTCACTGGGATCTCAGTCTCACCCCGAACGCACTCACTGGGATCTCTGTCTCACCCTGACCCCACTCACTGGGATCTCAGTCTCACCCTGACCCCACTCACTGGGATCTCAGTCTCACCCTGACCCCACTCACTGGGATCTCAGTCTCACGCTGACCCCACTCACTGGGATCTCAGCCTCATCCCGAACCCGCTCACTGGGATCTCAGTCTCACGCTGACCCCACTCACTGGGATCTCAGTCTCACCCTGAACCCACTCACTGGGATCTCTGTCTCACCCTGACCCCACTCACTGGGATCTCAGTCTCACCCTGACCCCACTCACTGAGATCTCAGTCTCACCCTGACCCCACTCACTGGGATCTCAGTCTCACCCCGAACCCGCTCACTGGGATCTCAGTCTCACCCCGAACCCGCTCACTGGGATCTCAGTCTCACCCCGAACCCGCTCACTGGTATCTCAGTCTCACTCTGACCCCACTCACTGGGAGTTCAGTGTCACCCTGGACCCCACTCACTGAGAACTCAGTCTCACACTGACCCCACTCACTCAGATCGCAGTCTCACCCTGACCCCACTCACTGGTATCTCAGTCTCACTCTGACCCCACTCACTGGGAGTTCAGTGTCACCCTGGACCCCACTCACTGGTATCTCAGTCTCACACTGACCCCACTCACTCAGATCGCAGTCTCACCCTGACCCCACTCACTGGTATCTCAGTCTCACTCTGACCCCACTCACTGAGATCTCAGTTTCACCCTGACCCCACTCACTGGTATCTCAGTTTCACCCTGACTCCACTCACTGGTATGTCAGTCTTACCCTGATCCCACTCACTGGTATCTCAGTCTCACTCTGACCCCACTCACTGGTATCTCAGTCTCACTCTGACCCCACTCACTGAGATCTCAGTTTCACCCTGACCCCACTCACTGGTATCTCAGTCTCACTCTGACCCCACTCACTGGTATCTCAGTCTTACCCTGATCCCACTCACCGGGATCTCAGCCTCACTCTGACCCCACTCACTGGTATCTCAGTCTCACTCTGACCCCAGTCACTGAGATCTCAGTTTCACCCTGACCCCACTCACTGGTATCTCAGTCTCACTCTGACCCCACTCACTGGTATCTCAGTCTTACCCTGATCCCACTCACCGGGATCTCAGCCTCACCTCGTCCCATTCCATCAGTCTACTCTCGATCATCCGTGAAGTGATAGAACTTTCGATGAGAACATTCCATCAAGTGGCACTTGCCTTGCAATAACCTGCTCAGTGACGCTCAGTTTGGGTCCCACCAGGGCCATTCAGCTCCTGACCTCATTACAGCCTTGGCTCAAACATGGACAAAAGAGCTAAACCCAATTGGTGAGGTGAGAGTGACTGCCCTTGACATCAAGGCAGCATTTGACCGAGTATGGCATCAAGGAGCCCTAGCAAAACTGGAGTCTATAGGAATCGGGTGAAAACATTCTGCTGGTTGGAGTCATACCTAGCGCAAAGGAAGAAGGTTGTGGTTTTTGGAGATCAATCATCGCAGCTCCAGGACATCATTGCAGTAGTTCCTCAGGGTAGTGTCCTCGGCCCAACCATCTTCAGCTGCTTCTTCTTCCTACAATCATAAGTTCAGAAGTGGGGATGTTCGCTGATGATTGCACAATGTTCAGCACCATTCGTGACTCCTCAGATACTGAAGCAGTCTGTGTAGAAATGCAGCAAGACCTGGACAATATCCAGGTTTTGGCTGATAAGTGGCAAATAACATTTGCGCCACACAAGTGCCAGGAAAATGACCATCTCCAACAAGAGAGAATCTAACCATCTCCCCTTGACATTCAACGGCATTATGATCACTAAATCCCCCACTATCAACATCTTGGGGGTTACCATTGACCAGAAACTGAACTGGAGTAGCCATATAAGTGCTGTGGCTACAAGAGCAGGTCAGAGGCTAGGAATCCTGCAGCGAGTAACTCACCTCCTGACTCCCCAAAGCCTGTCCACCATCTACAAGGCACAAGTCAGGAGTGTGATGGAATACTCTCCAGTTGCCTGGATGGGTGCAGCTCCAACAACACTCAAGAAGCTCAACACCATCCAGGACAAAGCAGTCCATTTGATTGGCACCCCATCCACAAACAGTCACTCCCTCCACCACAACTCACAGTGGCAGCAGTGTGTACCATCTACAAGATGCACTGCAGCAATGCACCAAGGCTCCTTAGACTGCACCTTCCAAACCTGCGACCTCTACCAACAAGAAGGACAAGAGCAGCAAATGCATGGGAACACCACCACCTGCAAATTCCCCTCCAAGTCACACACCATCCTGACTTGGAATTATATCGCCGTTCCTTCACTGTCGCTGGGTCAAAATCCTGGAACTCCCTTCCTAACAGCACTGTGGGTGTACCTACCCCACATGGATTGCAGCGGTTCAAGAAGGCAGCTCACCACCACCTTCTCAAGGGCAATTAGGGATGGGCAATAATGCTGGCCTAACCAGCGACGCCCACAACCCATGAACGAAAAAAAAAAGCACACAAGACTTGGATGGACCTCTCCATTATCCGTGCTTGGGTGTGCATAGCCTCTGGCATCTGTGCCAGATGTTGCCTGACCTCTTGCTGCTGGTGCAGCATTTCCCATGAAGCTGGCGACACCAGAGGTACGTCATGAGCCTGGGCTTCAGCATGGGCCTGGCCTCCCATTGTCCCGTGCCTGCTAGAAGCCCGGGCTGTCACAGCCTCTGTCAGCTGCTTGGGCATGTGTGTGCTGTGCTCAGCGGATTGAGTACCCGAATCTAAATGCAATCGCATATCCACCGATGTGAGAGTACCTGCGCTTGTGGGGGGTGCAGGGGGTATGAGATGACGTTGGACTCTCTCAGGCTCCATTCTTCCCTCTCAGCGATGGCAGGCTCTCCCACAGTCTCGGAGGCTCTTCCAGTAGGCACCACGTGATCCTGCATGACAGGACAGAGATATTGAAGGGTCAAGGGCCACCTCTCATGACATTGCACATACCCCTACAATGGAGATCCCTGTGGGCACTGGAGCAGTATGGTTCCATCACTGCAGATACAGCATTGTGCTCCATGACGACCTTACTTACTATCTTCGGAAGGGTCCCCTGTCTCTCTGTCTGCAATGCTTTATCCATCCTGCGGTCCAGCCAGTTCCATGGCCTCCTCCTCCATCGGGATCAACACATGGAGAATGGACAGCCTGCTGCTAGTCTTGGCTCACTCTCTGTGATTGTGTGCAATCTTCTCCTGCAGACAGAGGATGCAAGCTGTTGGTCTCCCATCTAGAACAATCCCAAGACATAATTCTGTGGTTTGTCCATCAGTTACGGTTGGGGACACACAGATGCCTCCTGCATGCGGCCCCTTTCCACAGACCCCGCGAGTATCTCCAACAATAAAATGCCTTCTTTCAGGGTCATTTCACCATGCCTCAGGCAGTTTGTCTGCATCTCCTGACCCTGTGCCCACATCTAATTGGGCACTCTCATGACAGCCAACGCACCCTCCTCTGGCAGATTCAAGACGGAAAAGCTGCTGCCCGGATGAGACCATTGAGCCACTTACAGCACTGTATCTATCTATTCTGTCCAGAACAGTTTCTCTCTATCTACTCTGTCCAGGAGTAGAATGTAAGGGCGGTAATTGGCCGGGTTGGGCTTGTTCTGCTTGTTGTGCACAGGATATACCTGGGCAATTTTCTGCATTGCTGGGTTGATGCCAGTGTTGTAGTTGTACTGGAACAGCTTGGCTAGGGGCATGGATGGTTCCTTCGCATTCGCTGGGTGAAATCCTGGAATTCCCTTCCTAACAGCACTGTGGGTGTACCTGCACCCCAAGTACTGCAGGTTCAAGTCGCAGCTCACCATGACCTGCTCAAGGCCATTTAGAGATGGCAACAAATGCTGGCCTAGCCAGCGATGCCCACATCCCCTGAACAAAAAAAAAGTCACACCCTAACGCCATTCACTGAGCTCTCAGTCGCACCCTCACACACTGGGATCTGTCTCACCCTCACATATTAAAACTTCACTCTCACCATAACCTCACTCACAGAGATCTCAGTCTCACCCCTGGCCCATTCCCTGAAATCCCAGTCCCGCACTCACTCACTGAGATCTCAGATTCACCTTGACCCTACTTAGTCGCAGTCCAAAACCTACTCACTGAGATCTCAGTCTGAAACCCAACCCCATTCGGAGATCTCAGTCTCACCTGCAATCACTAAGATCTCAGCATCACTCCACTCAGAGATCTCATTTACATGTGCAATTACTGAGATCTCAGTCTCAACCGCATTCAATCGGCATCACCCTGACTCACACAAAATTCAGTTTCACACCCAACACTTGTTGGAACAGGCAGGTATATCACAGGTAAGGTGAGCAAGAGATGAGGATGCAACAGACAGATGTGAAATGGGTGGGTTCAGAACGGGTGGGTAAATAACCTGTGGGTGAACAATGGTCAGATTTATAGCAGGTGGTGTGTATAAGAGGCAGAGATAAAACAGGCAGTGTCTATAACAGGCAGATTTATAACAGGTCGTGTGTAAGACAGTTGATTTATAACAGGCTGTGGGTATAACCGCCAGATTTATAACAGGGAGCATGTATAACCGAAAGATTTATAACAGGCGGTGTGTAGAATCGGCAGATTTATAACGGGCGGTGTGCATAACCGACAGATTTATAACAGGCAGTGTGTATAGCTGGCAGATTTATAACAGGCGGTGTGTATAACCGGCTGATTTATAATGGGCGATGTATATAGCGGGCTGGTTTATAACATGCAGTGTGTATAACAGATTGATTTAGAACAGCTCATGTGTATAACCGGTAGATATAAAACAGGCAGTGTGTACAACTGGCAGAGTTATAACGGGCAGTGTGTATCATGGCCTGATTTATAACAGGCAGTGTGTATAACCGGCTGATTTATTACAGGCAGAGTGTAGAACTGGTAGATTTATAACAGGCAGTGTGAATAATGGCCTGATTTATAACAGGCAGTGTGTATAACCAGCAGTATTATAACAGGCAGTGTGCATAACGGGCAGATTTATAACAGGCGGTGTGTATAACCAGCAGTATTATAACAGGCAGTGTGCATAACGGGCGGATTTATAACAGGCGGTGTGTATAACCAGCAGTATTATAACAGGCAGTGTGCATAACGGGCGGATTTATAACAGGCAGTGTGTATAACACGTTGATTTATTACAGTCAGTGTGTATAACTCGTTGATTTATAATGGGCAGTGCGAAAAGCCGGCAGATTTATAACAAGCAGTGTGTATAATGGTCTGATTTATAACAGGCAGTGTTTATAACCACCAGATTTATGACAGGCAGTGTGCATAACGGGCAGATTTATAACAGGCGGTGTGTATAACCAGCAGTATTATAACAGGCAGTGTGCATAACGGGCGGATTTATAACAGGCAGTGTGTATAACACGTTGATTTATTACAGTCAGTGTGTATAACTCGTTGATTTATAATGGGCAGTGCGAAAAGCCGGCAGATTTATAACAAGCAGTGTGTATAATGGGCTGATTTATAACAGTCTGTGTTTATAACAGGCTGATTTATAACATCAGTGTGTATAAACAGGCTCATATATAACAGGCAGTCTGTTGAACCGGAAGATGTATAACAGGAGGTGTGTTTAACGGGCTCATTTATAACAGGCAGTGTGTATAATGGGCTGATTTATAACAGGAGGTGTTTATAAAGGGCAGATTTAAAACAGGCAGTGTGTATAACCGGCACATTTTTAACAGGCAGTGTGTATAACCATCAGATATATAATAGGCGGTGTGTATAACTGGCAGACTTATAACAGGCAGTTTGTATAATGGGCTGAATCATAACAGGCAGTGTGTATAATGGGCTGAATCATAACAGGCAGTGTGTATAACTGGCTGATATATAACAGGCAGTGTGTATAATGGGCTGATATATAACAGGCAGTGTGTATAATGGGCTGAATCATAACAGGCAGTGTGTATAACTGGCTGATATATAACAGGCAGTGTGTATAATGGGCTGATATATAACAGGCAGTGCGTATAACTGGCTGATATATAACAGGCAGTGTGTATAATGGGCTGAATCATAACAGGCAGTGTGTATAACTGGCTGATATATAACAGGCAGTGTGTATAATGGGCTGATATATAACAGGCAGTGTGTATAACTGGCTGATATATAACAGGCAGTGTGTATAATGGGCTGATATATAACAGGCAGTGTGTATAACTGGCTGATATATAACAGGCAGTGTGTATAATGGGCTGATATATAACAGGCAGTGTGTATAATGGGCTGATATATAACAGGCAGTGTGTATAACTGGCTGATATATAACAGGCAGTGTGTATAATGGGCTGATATATAACAGGCAGTGTGTATAACTGGCTGATATATAACAGGCAGTGTGTATAACTGGCTGATATATAACAGGCATTGTGTATAATCAGTAAATTTATAACATGCAGTGTTGGTGACGGGCAGATTTATAACAGGCTGCGTGTATAACTGGCAGATGTATAAAGGGGGGCGTGTATAAAGGGCAGATGTATAACAGGCTCTGTGTATAACCAGCAGATTTATAACGGGGGGTGTGTATAAAGGGCAGATTTAAAACAGGCAGTGTGTATAACCGGCACATTTTTAACAGGCGGTGTGTATAACCATCAGATATATAATAGGCGGTGTGTATAACTGGCAGACTTATAACAGGCAGTTTGTATAATGGGCTGATATATAACAGGCAGTGTGTATAATGGGCTGAATCATAACAGGCAGTGTGTATAACTGGCTGATATATAACAGGCAGTGTGTATAATGGGCTGATATATAACAGGCAGTGTGTATAATGGGCTGATATATAACAGGCAGTGTGTATAACTGGCTGATATATAACAGGCAGTGTGTATAACTGGCTGATATATAACAGGCATTGTGTATAATCAGTAAATTTATAACATGCAGTGTTGGTGACGGGCAGATTTATAACAGGCTGCGTGTATAACTGGCAGATGTATAAAGGGGGGCGTGCATAAAGGGCAGATGTATAACAGGCTCTGTGTATAACCAGCAGATTTATAACGGGGGGTGTGTATAAAGGGCAGATTTAAAACAGGCAGTGTGTATAACCGGCACATTTTTAACAGGCAGTGTGTATAACCATCAGATATATGATAGGCGGTGTGTATAACTGGCAGACTTATAACAGGCAGTTTGTATAATGGGCTGAATCATAACAGGCAGTGTGTATAACTGGCTGATATATAACAGGCAGTGTGTATAATGGGCTGATATATAACAGGCAGTGTGTATAATGGGCTGATATATAACAGGTAGTGTGTATAACTGGCTGATATATAACAGGCAGTGTGTATAACTGGCTGATATATAACAGGCAGTGTGTATAATGGGCTGATATATAACAGGTAGTGTGTATAACTGGCTGATATATAACAGGCAGTGTGTATAATGGGCTGATATATAACAGGCAGTGTGTATAACTGGCTGATATATAACAGGCAGTGTGTATAATGGGCTGATATATAACAGGTAGTGTGTATAACTGGCTGATATATAACAGGCAGTGTGTATAATGGGCTGATATATAACAGGCAGTGTGTATAACTGGCTGATATATAACAGGCAGTGTGTATAACTGGCTGATATATAACAGGCAGTGTGTATAATGGGCTGATATATAACAGGTAGTGTGTATAACTGGCTGATATATAACAGGCAGTGTGTATAATGGGCTGATATATAACAGGTAGTGTGTATAACTGGCTGATATATAACAGGCAGTGTGTATAATGGGCTGATATATAACAGGCAGTGTGTATAACTGGCTGATATATAACAGGCAGTGTGTATAACTGGCTGATATATAACAGGCATTGTGTATAATCAGTAAATTTATAACATGCAGTGTTGGTGACGGGCAGATTTATAACAGGCTGCGTGTATAACTGGCAGATGTATAAAGGGGGGCGTGTATAAAGGGCAGATGTATAACAGGCTCTGTGTATAACCAGCAGATTTATAACGGGGGGTGTGTATAAAGGGCAGATTTAAAACAGGCAGTGTGTATAACCGGCACATTTTTAACAGGCAGTGTGTATAACCATCAGATATATAATAGGCGGTGTGTATAACTGGCAGACTTATAACAGGCAGTTTGTATAATGGGCTGATATATAACAGGCAGTGTGTATAACTGGCTGATATATAACAGGCAGTGTGTATAATGGGCTGATATATAACAGGCAGTGTGTATAACTGGCTGATATATAACAGGCAGTGTGTATAATGGGCTGATATATAACAGGCAGTGTGTATAACTGGCTGATATATAACAGGCATTGTGTATAATCAGTAAATTTATAACATGCAGTGTTGGTGACGGGCAGATTTATAACAGGCTGCGTGTATAACTGGCAGATGTATAAAGGGCAGATTTATAACAGGCTCTGTGTATAACCAGCAGATTTATAACGGGGGGTGTGTATAAAGGGCAGATTTAAAACAGGCAGTGTGTATAACCGGCACATTTTTAACAGGCAGTGTGTATAACCATCAGATATATAATAGGCGGTTTGTATAACTGGCAGACTTATAACAGGCAGTTTGTATAATGGGCTGAATCATAACAGGCAGTGTAAAGAACCGGCATATTTATAACAGGCAGTGTGTATAACTGGCTGATATATAACAGGCAGTGTGTATAATGGGCTGAATCATAACAGGCAGTGTAAAGAACCGGCATATTTATAACAGGCAGTGTGTATAACTGGCTGATATATAACAGGCAGTGTGTATAATGGGCTGATATATAACAGGCAGTGTGTATAACTGGCTGATATATAACAGGCAGTGTGTATAATGGGCTGATATATAACAGGCAGTGTGTATAATGGGCTGATATATAACAGGCAGTGTGTATAACTGGCTGATGTATAACAGGCAGTGTGTATAACCGGCAGATATATAACAGGCAGTGTGTATAACGGGCTGATATATAACAGGCAGTGTGTATAATGGGCTGATATATAACAGGCAGTGTGTATAATGGGCTGATATATAACAGGCAGTGTGTATAACTGGCTGATATATAACAGGCAGTGTGTATAACGGGCTGATTTACAGCAGGCAGTGAGTACAACTGGCAGATTAATAACGGGCAATGTGTATAGTGGGCTGATTTTTTTTTTGATTCGTTCATGGGATGTGGGCGTCGCTGGCCAGGCCAGCATTTATTGCCCATCCCTAATTGCCCTTGAGAAGGTGGTGGTGAGCTGCCTTCTTGAACCACTCCAGTCCATGTGGGGTAGGTACACCCACAGTGCTGTTAGGAAGGGAGTTCCAGGATTTTGACCCAGCGACAGTGAAGGAACGGCGATATAGTTCCAAGTCAGGATGGTTGTGACTTGGACGGGAACTTGCAGGTGGTGATGTTCCCATGCATCTGCTGCTCTCATCCTTCGAGGTGGTAGAGGTCGCAGGTTTGGAAGGTGCTGTCTAAGGAGCCTTGGTGCGTTGCTGCAGTGCATCCTGGAGATGGCACACACTGCGGCTAATGTGCATCGGTGGTGGAGGGACTGAATGTTTGTAGATGGGGTGCCAATCAAGCAGGCTGCTTTGTTCTGGATGGTGTCGAGCTTCTTGAGTGTTGTTGGAGCTGCACCCATCCAGGCAAGTGGAGAGTATTCCATCACACTCCTGACTTGTGCCTTGTGGACAGGCTTTGGGGAGTCAGGAGGTGAGTTACTCGCCACAGGATTCCTAGTTTCTGACCTGCTCTTGTCGCCACAGTATTAAAATGACTACTCCAGTTCAGTTTCTGGTCAATGGTAGCCCCTAGGATGTTGATAGTGGGGGATTCAGCGATGGTAATGCCATTGAATGCCAAGGGGAGATGGTTAGATTCTCTCTTGTTGGAGATGGTCATTGCTTGGCACTTGTGTGCCACAAATGTTACTTGCCACTTATCAGCCCAAGCCTGGATATTGTCCAGGTCTTGCTGCATTTCTACACAGACTGCTTCAGTATTTGAGGAGGTGCGAATGGTGCTGAACATTGTGCAATCATCAGCGAACATCCCCACTTCTGACCTTGTGATTGGAGGAAGGTCATTGATGAAGCAGCCGAAGATGGTTGGGCCTAGGACACTACCCTGAGGAACTCCTGCAGTGATGTCCTGGAGCTCAGATGATTGACCTCCAACAACCACAGCCATCTTCCTTTGCGTGAGGTATGACTCCAACCAGCAGAGAGTTTTCCCCCTGATTCCCATTGACTCCAGTTTTGCTAGGGCTCCTTGATGCCATACTCAGTCAAATGCTGCCTTGATGTCAAGGGCAGTCACTCTCACTCTCACCCCTCATATATAACAGGCAGTGTGTATAACGGGCTAATTTATAACAGCGCGTGTACATAAACGGTAGATGTATAAAGAACAAAGAACAGTACAGCACAGGAAAAGGCCATTCGGCCCTCCAAGCCTGTGCCGATCTTGATGCCTGTCCAAACTAAAACCTTCTGCACTTCCCATCCTATTCATGTGTTTGTCAAGATGCCTCTTAAATGTCGCTATCGTACCTGCTTCCACCACCTCCCCCGGCAGCAAGTTCCAGGCACTCACCACCCTCTGTGTAAAGAACTTGCCTCGCACATATCCTCTAAACTTTGTCCCTCGCATCTTAAACCTATGTTCTCTAGCAACTGACTCTTCCACCCTGGGAAAAAGCTTCTGATTATCCACTCTGTCCATGCCACTCATAACTTTGTAAACCTCTATCATGTCGCCCCTCCACCTCTGTCGATCCAGTGAAAACAATCCAAGTTCATAGCTAATGCCCTCCAGACCAGGCAACATCCTGCTAAACCTCTTCTGTACCCTCTCCAAAGCCTCCACGTCCTTCTGGTAGTGTGGCGACTAGAATTACATGCAATATTCTAAGTGTGGCCTAACTAAGGTTCTGTACAGCTGCAGCATGACTTGCCAATTTTTATACTCTGTGCCCCGACCGATGAAGGCAAGCATGCCGTATGCCTTCTTGACTACCTTATCCACCTGCGTTGCCACTTTCAGTGACCTGTCGACCTGTACGCCCAGATCTCTCTGCCTGTCAATACTCCTAAGGGTTCTGCCATTTACTGTATACTTCCCACCTGCATTAGATCTTCCAAAATGCATTACCTCACATTTGTCCGGATTAAACTCCATCTGCCATTTCTCTGCCCAAGTCTCCAACCGATCTATATCCTGTTGTATCCTCTGACAATCCTCATCACTATCCGCAACTGCACCAAACTTCGTGTCGTCCGCAAACTTACTAATCAGACCAGCTACATTTTCCTTCAAATCATTTATATATAATACAAACAGCAAAGGTCCCAGCACTGATCCCTGCGGAACACCACTAGTCACAGCCCTCCATTCAGAAAAGCACCCTTCCACTGCTACCCTCTATCTTCTATGACCGAGCCAGTTCTGTATCCATCTTGCCAGCTCATCTCTGATCCTGTGTGACTTCACCTTTTGTATCAGACTGCCATGAGGGACCTTGTCAAAGGCTTTACTGAAGTCCATATAGACAACATCCACTGCCCTTCCTTCATTAATCATCTTCGTCACTTCCTCAAAAACTCAATCAAGCTAGTGAGACATGACCTCCCCTTCACAAAACCATGCTGCCTCTCGCTAATAAGTTCATTTGTTTCCAAATGGGAGTAAATCCTGTCCCAAAGAATCCTCTCTAATAATTTCCCTACCACTGACGTAAGGCTCACCGGCCTGTTATTTCCTGGATTATCCTTGCTACCCTTCTTAAACAAAGGAACAACACTGGCTATTCTCCAGTCCTCTGGGACCTCACCTGTAGCCAATGAGGATACAAAGATTTCTGTCAAGGCCCCAAAAATTTCCTCCCTTGCCTCCCTCAGTATTCTGGGGTAGATCCCATCAGGCCCTGGGGACTTATCTACCTTAATGCTTTGCAAGACACCCAACATCTCCTCCTTTTTGATAATGAGATGACTGAGACTATCTACACTCCCTTCCCTCGGCTCATCATCCACCAAGTCCTTCTCTTTGGTGAATGCTGATGCAAAGTATTCATTTAGTACCTCGCCCATTTCCTCAGGCTCCACACATAGATTCCCTCCTCTGTCCTTGAGTGGGCCAACCCTTTCCCTGGTTACCCTCTTGCTCTTTATATACGTATAAAAAGCTTTGGGATTCTCCTTAATCCTGTTTGCCAATGACTTTTCATGACCCATTTTAGCCCTCCTGACTGCTTGCTTAAGTTCCTTCCTACTTTCTTTATATTCCTCAAGGGCTTTGCCTGTTCCCAGCCTTCTAGCCCTTGCGAATGCTTCCTTTTTCTTTTTGACGAGGCTCACAATATCCCTCGTTCCCGAAACTTGCCAAATTTATCCTTCTTCCTCACAGGAACATGCCAGTCCTGGATTCTAATCAACGGACGTTTGAAAGACTCCCACATGTCAGATGTTGAATTACCCTCAAAGAGTGTGCGTAACGGGCAGTGTGTACAATGGCTGATTTATGGTAGGAAGTGTGTATAACAGGCAGATTTATAACAGGCAGTTTGTATAATGGACTGTTTTATAATAGGCAGTGTCTATAACCATCAGATATATAATAGATGGTGTGTATAACCGGCAGACTTATAACAAGCAGTGTGTATAACGGTCTGATTCATAACAGGCAGTGTGTATAATGGGCTGATTTATTAAGGACAGGGTAAATAATGGACTGATTTATAACAGACAGTCTGTATAACCGGCAGATTTAAAACGAGCAGTGTGCATAATGTGCTGATTTCTATCAGGCAGTGTGTATAACTGCTAGATTTATAATGCGCTTTCTGTGTAATGGGCTGATTTGTAACAGGTAGTGTGTCTAACCCGAAGATCTATAACAGGCTGTTTGTATATGGGGCTAATTTATAACATGCAGTGTGTATAAGGGGCTAATTTATAACAGGCATTGTGTATAACCAGCAAATTTATAACAGGCAGTGAGTATAACCAGCAGATTTATAACAGGCAGTGTGCATAACCAGCAGATCTATAACAGACAGTGTGTATAACCAGCAGATTTATAACAGGCAGTGTGCATAACCAGCAAATTTATAACAGGCAGTGAGTATAACCAGCAGATTTATAACAGGCAGTGTGCATAACCAGCAGATCTATAACAGACAGTGTGTATAATGGGCTGATTTATAACAGGCATTGTGTATAACAAGCAAATTTATAACAGGCAGTGTGTATAACCAGCAGATTTATAACAGGCAGTGTGCATAACCAGCAGATCTATAACAGGCAGTGTGTATAATGGGCTGATTTATAACAGGCAGTGTGCATAATGGGCTGATTTACAACAGGCAGTGTGTATAACCGGCAGATTTATAACAGGCAGTGTGTATAATGGGTTGATTTACAACAGGCATTGTGTATAACCGGCAGATTTATAACAGACAGTGTGTATAACCGGCAGATTTATGACAGGCAGTGTGTATAATGGGTTGATTTACAACAGGCATTGTGTATAACCGGCAGATTTATAACAGACAGTGTGTATAACCGGCAGATTTATGACAGGCAGTGTGTATAACAGGCAGATTTATAACATGCAGTGTGTATAATGGGCTGATTTACAACAGGCAGTGTGTATAACCGACAGATTGAAAACAGGCAGTGTGTATAATGGGTTGATTTACAACAGGCATTGTGTATAACCGGCAGATTTATAACAGACAGTGTATATAACCGGCAGATTTATGACAGGCAGTGTGTATAACAGGCAGATTTATAACATGCAGTGTGTATAATGGGCAGAATTATAACAGGCAGTGTGTATAATGGGTTGATTTACAACAGGCATTGTGTATAACCGGCAGATTTATAACAGACAGTGTGTATAACCGGCAGATTTATGACAGGCAGTGTGTATAACAGGCAGATTTATAACAGGCAGTGTGCATAATGGGCTGATTTAAAACAGGCAGTGTGTATAACTGGCAGAGTTATAACAGGCAGTGTGTATAACCGGCAGATTTATAACAGGCAGTGTGTATAATGGGCTGATTTATAACAGGCAGTGTGGATAACCGGCAGATTTATAACATGCAGTGTGTATAACCAGCAGATTTATAACAGGCAGTGTGTATAATGGGCAGATTTATAACAGGCAGTGCGTATAACCGGCAGATTTATAACAGGCAGTGTGTATAATGGGCAGAATTATAACAGGCAGTGTGTATAATGGGCAGAATTATAACAGGCAGTGTGTATAATGGGCTGATTTACAACAGGCAGTGCGTATAACCGGCAGATTTATAACATGCAGTGTGCATAATGGGCAGATTTCTATCAGGCAGTGTGTATAATGGGCTGATTTATTCCAGGCAGTGTGTATAATGGGCAGATTTATAACATGCAGTGTGTATAACCGGCAGATTTAAAACAGGCAGTGTGAATAATGGGCTGATTTATAACAGGCAGTGTGTATAATGGGCTGATTAATAACAGGCAGTGTGTACAACCGGCAGATTTATAACAGGCAGTCTGTATAACCGGCAGATTTAAAACGAGCAGTGTGCATAATGGGCAGATTTCTATCAGGCAGTGTGTATAACTGCTAGATTTATAATGCGCTTTCTGTGTAATGGGCTGATTTGTAACAGGTAGTGTGTCTAACCGGAAGATCTATAACAGGCTGTTTGTATATGGGGCTAATTTATAACATGCAGTGTGTATAAGGGGCTAATTTATAACAGGCATTGTGTATAACCAGCAAATTTATAACAGGCATTGTGTATAACCAGCAGATTTATAACAGGCAGTGTGAATAATGGGCTGATTTATAACAGGCAGTGTGTACAACCGGCAGATTTATAACAGGCAGTGTGTATAATGGGCAGATTTATAACATGCAGTGTGTACAATGGGCTGATTTATTACAGACAGTGTGAATAATGGGCTGATTTATAACAGGCAGTGTGTATAAGGGGCTAATTTATATCATGCAGTGTGTATTAGGGGCTGATTTAGAACAGGCATTGTGTATAACCAGCAGATTTATAACAGGCAGTGTGTATAATGGGCTGATTTATAACAGGCAGTGTGTACAACCGGCAGATTTTTAACAGGCAGTGTGTATAATGGGCTGATTTATAACAGTCAGTGTGTATAACCAGCAGATTTATAACAGGCAGTGTTTATAACCAGCAGATTTATAACAGGCAGTGTGTATAATGGGCAGATTTATAACAGGCAGTGTGTATAATGGGTTGATTTACAACAGGCATTGAGTATAACCGGCAGATTTATAACAGGCAGTGTGCATAATGGGTAGATTTATAACAGGCAGTGTGTATAATGGGCTGATTTACAACAGGCAGTGTGTATAACCGGCAGATTTATCACATGCAGTGTGTATAATGGGCAGATTTATAACAGGCAGTGTGTATAATGGGCAGAGTTATAACAGGCAGTGTGTATAACCGGCAGATTTATAACAGGCAGTGTGTATAATGGACAGATTTATAACAGGCAGTGTGTATAATGGGCAGATTTATAACAGGCAGTGTGTATAATGGGCTGATTTACAACAGGCAGTGTGTATAACCAGCAGATTAATAACAGGCAGTGTGTGTATAATGGGCAGATTTACAACAGGCAGTGCGTATAACCGGCAGATTTATAACAGGCAGTGTGCATAACCAGCAGATTTATAACAGGCAGTGTGTATAACCAGCAGATTTATAACATGCAGTGTGTATAATGGGCAGAATTATAACAGGCAGTGTGTATAATGGGCTGATTTATTACAGACAGTGTAAATAATGGACTGATTTATAACAGGCAGTCTGTATAACCAGCAGATTTAAAACGAGCAGTGTGTATAATGGGCAGATTTATAACATGCAGTGTGTATAACCGGCAGATTTAAAACAGGCAGTGTGAATAATGGGCTGATTTATTACAGACAGTGTAAATAATGGACTGATTTATAACAGGCAGTCTGTATAACCAGCAGATTTAAAACGAGCAGTGTGCATAATGGGCTGATTTCTATCAGGCAGTGTGTATAACTGCGAGATTTATAATGCGCTTTCTGTGTAATGGGCTGATTTGTAACAGGTAGTGTGTCTAACCGGAAGATCAATAACAGGCTGTTTGTATAAGGGGCTAATTTATAACATGCAGTGTGTATAAGGGGCTAATTTATAACAGGCATTGTGTATAACCAGCAAATTTATAACAGGCAGTGTGTATAACCAGCAGATTTATAACAGGCAGTGTGAATAATGGTCTGATTTATAACAGGCAGTGTGTATAATGGGCTGATTTATAACAGGCAGTGTGTACAACCGGCAGATTTATAACAGGCAGTCTGTATAACCGGCAGATTTAAAACGAGCAGAGTGCATAATGGGCTGATTTCTATCAGGCAGTGTGTATAACCAGCAGATCTATAACAGGCAGTGTGTATAATGGGCTGATTTATAACAGGCAGTGTGTACAACCGGCAGATTTATATCAGGCAGTGTGTATAATGGGCAGATTTATAACATGCAGTCTGTATAATGGGCTGATTTATAACAGACAGTGTGTACAACCGGCAGATTTAGAACAGACAGTGTGTACAACAGGCAGATTTTTAACAGGCAGTGTGTACAACCAGCAGATTTATAACAGGCTGTGTGTATAATGGGCAGATTTATAAAGGCACTGTGTATAATGGGCAGATTTATAACAGGCATTGTGTATAACCAGCAGATTTAGAACAGGGAGTGTATATAACAAGCTGATGTATAACAGGGAGTTTATATAACGGGCTGATATATAACAGGCAGTGTGTATAACCAGCAGATTTATAACAGGCAGTGTGTATAACGGGCTGATTTATAACAGGCAGTGTGTACAACCGGCAGATTTATAACAGGCAGTGTGTATAATGGGCTGATTTATAACAGTCAGTGTGTATAACCAGCAGATTTATAACAGGCAGTGTGTGTAACCAGCAGATTTATAACAGGCAGTGTGTATAATGGGCTGATTTATAACAGGCAGTGTGTACAACCGGCAGATTTATAACAGGCAGTGTGTATAATGGGCTGATTTACAACAGGCAGTGTGTATAACCAGCAGATTTATCACAGGCAGTGTGTATAATGGGCTGATTTATAACAGGCAGTGTGTACAACCGGCAGATTTATAACAGGCAGTGTGTATAACCAGCAGATTTATAACAGGCAGTGTGTATAATGGGCAGATTTATAACAGGCAGTGTGTATAACCGGAAGATTTATAACATGCAGTGTGTATAATGGGCAGATTTATAACAGGCAGTGTGTATAATGGGCAGATTTACAACAGACAGTGTGTATAACCAGCAGATTTATGACAGGCAGTGTGTATAACAGGCAAATTTATAACAGGCAGTATGCATAATGGGCTGATTTATAACAGGCAGTGTGTATAACCAGCAGATTTATAACATGCAGTGTGTATAATGGGCAGGTTTATAACAAGCAGTGCGTATAAGCGGCAGATTTATAACATGCAGTGTGTATAATGGGCTGATTTATAACAGGCAGTGTGTACAACCGGCAGATTTATAACAGGCAGTGTGTATAATGGGCTGATTTATCACAATCAGTGTGTATAACCAGCAGATTTATAACAGGCAGTGTGTATAACCAGCAGATTTATAACAGGCAGTGTGTATAATGGGCTGATTTATAACAGGCAGTGTGTACAAAAGGCAGATTTATAACAGGCAGTGTGTATAATGGGCTAATTTATAACAGGCAGTGTGTATAACCAGCAGATTTATAACAGGCAGTGTGTATAACCAGCAGATTTAGAACAGACAGTGTGTATAACAGGCAGATTTATAACAGGCAGTGTGTACAACCAGCAGATTTATAACAGGCTGTGTGTATAATGGGCAGATTTATAACAGGCACTGTGTGTAATGGGCAGATTTATAACAGGCATTGTGTATAACCAGCAGATTTAGAACAGGGAGTGTATATAACAAGCTGATTTATAACAGTGAGTTTATATAACGGGCTGATATATAACAGGCAGTGTGTATAACCAGCAGATTTATAACAGGCAGTGTGTATAAGGGGCTAATTTATATCATGCAGTGTGTATAATGGGCTGATTTATAACAGGCAGTGTGTATAATGGGCAGATTTATAACAGGCAGTGTGTACAACCGGCAGATTTATAACAGGCAGTGTGTATAATGGGCTGATTTATAACAGTCAGTGTGTATAACCAGCAGATTTATAACAGGCAGTGTGTATAATGGGCTGATTTATAACAGGCAGTGTGTATAATGGGCTGATTTATAACAGGCAGTGTGTACAACCGGCAGATTTATAACAGGCAGTGTGTATAATGGGCTGATTTATAACAGGCAGTGTGTATAACCAGCAGATTTATCACAGGCAGTGTGTATAATGGGCTGATTTATAACAGGCAGTGTGTACAACCGGCAGATTTATAACAGGCAGTGTGTGTAACCAGCAGATTTAGAACAGGCTGTGTGGATAATGGGCAGATTTATAACAGGCACTGTGTATAATGGGCAGATTTATAACAGGCAATGTGTATAACCAGCATATTTAGAACAGACAGTGTGTATAACCAGCAGATTTATAACAGGGAGTGTATATAACAAGCTGATTTATAACAGGGAGTTTATATAACGGGCTGATATATAACAGGCAGTCTGTCGAACCGGAAAATGTATAACGGGCCGTGTGCATAACCGGCAGATTTATAACGGGAGGTTTGTCCAACCGCTAGATTTATAATTGGCGGTGTGTAAAATGGGCAGATTTATAACAGGCAGTGCGTATAACCAGCAGATTTATAACATGCAGTGTGTATAATGGGCAGATTTATAACAGGCAGTGTGTATAATGGGCTGATTTACAACAGGAAGAGCGTATAACCAGCAGACTTATAACAGGCAGTGTGTATAATGGGCAGATTTATAACAGGCAGTGCATATAAGTGGCAGATTTATAACATGCAGTGTGTATAATGGGCAGATTTATAACAGGCAGTGTGTATAATGGGCTGATTTACAACAGGCAGTGTGTATAACCAGCAGATTTATAACAGGCAGTGCATATAAGTGGCAGATTTATAACATGCAGTGTGTATAATGGGCAGATTTATAACAGGCAGTGTGTATAATGGGCTGATTTACAATAGGCAGTGTGTATAACCAGCAGATTTATAACAGGCAGTGTGTATAACCAGCAGATTTATAACATGCAGTGTGTATAATGGGCTGATTTATAACAGGAAGAGCGTATAACCAGCAGATTTATAACAGGCAGTGTGTATAATGGGCAGATTTATAACAGGCAGTGCATATAAGTGGCAGATTTATAACATGCAGTGTGTATAATGGGCAGATTTATAACAGGCAGTGTGTATAATGGGCTGATTTACAACAGGCAGTGTGTATAACCAGCAGATTTATAACAGGCAGTGCATATAAGTGGCAGATTTATAACATGCAGTGTGTATAATGGGCAGATTTATAACAGGCAGTGTGTATAATGGGCTGATTTACAACAGGCAGAGTGTATAACCAGCAGATTTATAACAGGCAGTGTGTATAACCAGCAGATTTATAACATGCAGTGTGTATAATGGGCTGATTTATAACAGGCAGTGTGTATAACCAGCAGATTTATAACAGGCAGTGTGTATAATGGGCTGATTTATAACAGGCAGTGTGTATAACCAGCAGATTTATAACAGGCAGTGTGTATAATGGTCAGGTTTATAACAGGCAGTGCTTATAAGCGGCAGATTTATAACATGCAGTGTGTATAATGGGCAGATTTATAACAGGCAGTTCGTATAATGGGCTGATTTACAACAGGCAGTGTGTATAATGGGCTGATTTACAACAGGCAGTGTGTATAATGGGCTGATTTATAACAGGCAGTGTGTATAATGGGCTGATTTACAATAGGCAGTGTGTATAACCAGCAGATTTATAACAGGCAGTGTGTATAACCAGCAGATTTATAACATGCAGTGTGTATAATGGGCTGATTTATAACAGGAAGAGCGTATAACCAGCAGATTTATAACAGGCAGTGTGTATAATGGGCAGATTTATAACAGGCAGTGCATATAAGTGGCAGATTTATAACATGCAGTGTGTATAATGGGCAGATTTATAACAGGCAGTGTGTATAATGGGCTGATTTACAACAGGCAGTGTGTATAACCAGCAGATTTATAACAGGCAGTGCATATAAGTGGCAGATTTATAACATGCAGTGTGTATAATGGGCAGATTTATAACAGGCAGTGTGTATAATGGGCTGATTTACAACAGGCAGAGTGTATAACCAGCAGATTTATAACAGGCAGTGTGTATAACCAGCAGATTTATAACATGCAGTGTGTATAATGGGCTGATTTATAACAGGCAGTGTGTATAACCAGCAGATTTATAACAGGCAGTGTGTATAATGGGCTGATTTATAACAGGCAGTGTGTATAACCAGCAGATTTATAACAGGCAGTGTGTATAATGGTCAGGTTTATAACAGGCAGTGCTTATAAGCGGCAGATTTATAACATGCAGTGTGTATAATGGGCAGATTTATAACAGGCAGTTCGTATAATGGGCTGATTTACAACAGGCAGTGTGTATAATGGGCTGATTTACAACAGGCAGTGTGTATAATGGGCTGATTTATAACAGGCAGTGTGTATAACAGGCAGATTTATAAAGGGCAGTGTTTATAATGGGCTGATTTACAACAGGCAGTGTGTATATTGGGCTGATTTACAGCAGGCAGCGTGTATAACTGGCAGATTTATAACAGGCAGTGTGTATAACTGGCAGATTTATAACAGGCAGTGTGTATAATGGGCAGATTTATAACAGGCAGTGTGTATATTGGGCATAGATATAACAGGCAGTGTGTATAATGGGCTGATTTACAACAGGCAGTGTGTATAATGGGCTGATTTATAACAGGCAGTGTGTATAACAGGCAGATTTATAAAGGGCAGTGTTTATAATGGGCTGATTTACAACAGGCAGTGTGTATATTGGGCTGATTTACAGCAGGCAGCGTGTATAACTGGCAGATTTATAATAGGCAGTGTGTATAACCGGCAGATTTATAACAGGCAGTGTGTATAACTGGCAGATTTATAACAGGCAGTGTGTATAATGGGCAGATTTATAACAGGCAGTGTGTATATTGGGCATAGATATAACAGGCAGTGTGTATAATGGGCTGATTTACAACAGACAGTGTGTGTAACTGGCAGATTTATAACAGGCAGTGTGTATAATGGGCAGATTTATAACAGGCAGTGTGTATAATGGGCTGATTTACAACAGACAGTGTGAATAACCAGCAGATTTATAACAGGCATTGAGTATAATGTGCTGATTTATAACCGGCAGTGTGAATAATGTGCTGATTTATAACAGGCGGTGTGAATACCGGCAGATTTATAACAGGCAGTGTGTATAACCAGCAGCTTTATAACGAATGTTTTTTTAAATGGGCTGATTTTCTACAGGCAATGTGTTTCACCGGCACATTTATAACGGGCAGTGTGTATCCCGGCAGATATATAACGGGTGGTGTGTATAGACGCCATATATATAATAGGAGGTGTGTATAATCGGCCGACTTATAACAGGCAGTGTCTATAACGGGCTGAATAATAACAGGCTGTGTGAATAACCAGCAGATCGATAACGGGCAGTGTGTGTAATGGGCTGATTTATAACAGGCAGTGTGTACAACCGGCAGATTTATAACAGGCAGTGTGTGTAATGGGCTGATTTATAACAGGCAGTGTGTATAACAGGTAGATTTATAACAGGCGGTGAAGACTGGGCCGATGTATATCGGGTGGAAGGTAGGGTTTATAAGGGTGGATGTGTAACATCCGAATACATAATGGTGTGGGGTATGGATAATGATAGTGGTGTAGTGGTATTGTCCCTGGACTCGTAATCCAGAGGTCTAGGCTAATGCTCTGGGGACATGAGTTCGAATTCCACCACATCAGATGGAGAAATGTGAATTCAACTAATAAATCTGGAATTTAAAAAAAAAGTCTAATGATGGCCATGAAACCATTGTCGATTGTTGTAAAAACTCATCTGGTTCACTAATGCCCTTTAGGGAAGGAAATCTGCTCTCCTTATCTGGTCTGGCCAACATGTGACTCCAGACCCGCAACAATGTGGTTGACTCTCAAAAAGCAAGCCACTCAGTTGTATCAAACTGCTACAAAGTGTAAGAATTCTAACAGCACTATGAGTATTTCTACACCCCAAGAACTGCAGCGGTTTAAGAAGGCAACTCACCACCATCTTCTCAAGGGCAATTAGGAATGGAGAATAAATGCTGGTCTAGCCACCGATGCCCACATCCCATGAATGAATTTTTAAAAAATTGCTGCCTGTATAGCAGGCAGGTGGATGACGGGCAGTGTGTATAACAGACGGGTACATAACAGGAGCGAGTATAACAGGTCAGTGCCAAAGGGCAGTTTTACTACGTGGAGGGTGTGTAATGGGCCAGCTGTACAACAGACAGGTGTATAACAGGCAGGGTGTATAATAGGTGAGGTACATAATAGGCGGGGTTTATCATGATCAGAGTGTATAATGAGTCAGTTATATAATGGGTGGGTGTGTAGCAGACGGGTGTATACCGGGCAGGGTGCACGACTGGCGGCTGCAGAACAGGCAGGTGTATAGCAGGCAGGTGTATAACAGGTGAGGTGTATAACAGGCAGGTGTATAACAGGTGAGGTGTATAGCATGTGGGTTTATAATGGAAGGGTGTGTACTGGACATGGTGTATACCAGGCTCTTTGTACAATGTGCAGGGTGTGTAAAGGCTGGGAGCAAGACCGATGGGGTGTATAGCGGGCAGTGTTTATAATGGGTGAGGTATATAATGGGCAGTGTTTATAATGGGTGAGGCATATAACGGGCAGCAGTATAATGGGTGGGGTGTATGATGCAAGAGGTACATAGTGGGTGGAGTGTAAAATATGCACGGTATGTACTGCCTGCGGTACATAACAGGCAGCGTGTAAAATGGGCGTGATGTATAACGGGTGGGGTGTATAACGGGTAGGGTGCATAACGTGTGGGGTGTATAACAGGCATGGTGATAACGGGCACGGTGTATAATGCTTGAGGTACATAATGGGTGGGTTCTGTAATGTGCGGCGTGTACACGACATGAGGTTCATAATGGGTGGAGTGTATAATGTGTAGGTGTATACTACGTGAGGTACATAATGAGTGGGGTGCAAAACCAGTGGGGTGTTTAATGCATGAGGTGCATAATGGGTATGGTGCATAGCGGACAGGATGCATTTACAACTGGAACTTATGAAAGCACTAGCGGAGTGAGTGTGACATCGCTGATCTGTGTTCAGGTGGCACAGCTTCCTTGAGGTGTCTGGGAGAGCACTCTTCCTCATGGTGTACAAGGAGTGCTGGGAATGGGCACAAACCTTGGGGAGCAGGCAACTCCTGTCTCACTTGCACTGCCGAACATCCTGAGCCATAGAATAGCCCAATATGCACCACCTAAAATTGCCAGTGGATGTATGTAACATGTGATTGGTGTTGTGTTACACATTTTAACTTCTCTGACCCTCTTTGTTGGTGGTAGTGGGGGGATGGAGGGGGTGTTATTATGGAGGTCAGTGTGTGTGTTGATTTCACACTGCCACACTGAAATATGAAGCAGGAGACTGACAGGTCACTTACCCCAACATTACTCGCACGCTCACAGCTGCAGAATGTGGGTGGAAAGTAGCAGAGAAGCCCCATTATAACATCTTCACAAACAGTAAATGAGGGAGCTGACTTCAGCGGGAGCTGTCAATTCGACATGAACAATTTACCACATGGACTGAAATTATCATCAGTAGCCCTGGCTCAGTGTACCGGGAAACCACTGCTGCTTTGATGCAGAGTTGCCATGGGAACAGGATGTTTTGCATCTGTGTTTGGCTCTTCCACTCTGCTGACTCTTTATCGTCATAGAAGAGGAGACATTCTAGTTCCTGTCTTAGTCAAACTCTGCACTAAGATGGGGTGAACTATGTGTCATTTTAATACACTAACATGAATAATAATAACCCTAACCCAAATATCAATAACACTAATCCTAACCATAACATCAATAATAATAATCCTAACTGAGACAATAACAAAAACCCTAACCATAATATCAATAATACTAATCCTAACTGTGACATCAATAACACTAATCCGAACCATAACATCAGTAATACTAATCCTAACCCAAATATCAATAACAATAATCCTAACCATAACATCAATAATAATAATCCTAACCATAACGTCAATAATACTAACCCTAACTGAGACAATAACAAAAACCCTAACCATACCATCAATAATACTAATCCTAACCCAAACATCAATAATAATAATCCTAACCATAACATCAATAATACTAACCCTAACTGTGAAATCAGTAACACTAATCCTAACCATAACATCAATAATAATAACACTAACTGAGACAATAACAAAAACCCTAACCATAACATCAATAATACTAACCCTAACTGTGATATCACTAATACTAACCCTAACTTGACATCAATAATACTAATACTAACCATAACATCAATAATAATAACCATAATTGTGACATCAATAATACTAATCCGAATTGTGACATCAATAATACTAACCCTAACCAGTACATCAATAATAATAACCCTAATTGTGACATCAATAATACTAATCCTAATTGTGACATCAATAATAATAATCCGAATTGTGACATCAATAATACTAATCCTAATTGTGACATCAATAATACTAATCCGAATTGTGACATCAATAATACTAACCCTAACCAGTACATCAATAATAATAACCCTAATTGTGACATCAATAATACTAATCCTAATTGTGACATCAATAATAATAATCCGAATTGTGACATCAATAATAATAATCCTAATTGTGACATCAATAATACTAATCCTAATTGTGACATCAATGATACTAATCCTAACCATAACATCAATAATACTAATCCTAATTGTGACATCAATAATACTAATCCTAATTGTGACATCAATAATACTAACCCTAACCAGTACATCAATAATAATAATCCTAATTGTGACATCAATAATACTAATCCTAGTTGTGACATCAATGATACTAATCCTAACCATAACATCAATAATACTAATCCTAATTGTGACATCAATAATAATAATCCTAATTGTGACATCAATAATACTAATCCTAATTGTGACATCAATAATACTAACCCTAATTGTGACATCAATAATACTAATCCTAATTGTGACATCAATAATACTAACCCTAATTGTGACATCAATAATACTAATCCTAATTGTGACATCAATGATACTAATCCTAACCATAACATCAATAATACTAATCCTAATTGTGACATCAATAATATTAATCCTAATTGTGACATCAATAATACTAATCCTAATTGTGACATCAATAATACTAACCCTAACCAGTACATCAATAATAATAATCCTAATTGTGACATCAATAATACTAATCCTAATTGTGACATCAATGATACTAATCCTAACCATAACATCAATAATACTAATCCTAATTGTGACATCAATAATAATAATCCTAATTGTGACATCAATAATACTAATCCTAATTGTGACATCAATAATACTAACCCTAACCAGTACATCAATAATACTAATCCTAATTGTGACATCAATGATACTAATCCTAACCATAACATCAATAATACTAACCCTAACTGAGCCATCAGTAACACTAATCCTAACCATAAGATCAATAATAATAACCCTAACCATAACATCAATAATACTAACCCTAACTGTGAAATCAGTAACACTAATCCTAACCATAACATCAATAATAATAACCCTAATTGTGACATCAATAATACTAATCCTAACCATTACATCAATAATACTAATCCTAACCATAACATCAATAATAATAATCCTAATTGGGACATCAATAATACTAACCCTAACTATATCAATATTACTAACCCAACTGTGACATCAATGATACTAATCGTAACCATAACATGAATAATCCTAATCCTAATTGTGACATCAATAATAATAACCCTAATTGTGACATCAATAATACTAACCCTAACTATATCAATATTACTAACCCAACTGTGATATCAATATTACTAACCCAAATGTGACATCAATAATACTAATCCTAACTGTGACATCAATAATACTAACCCAAATGTGACATCAATAATACTAATCCTAACCATGACATCAATAAGTCAGCACGGTTTTGTGAAGGGTAGGTCGTGCCTCACAAACCTTATTGAGTTTTTCGAGAAGGTGACCAAACAGGTGGATGAGGGTAAAGCAGCGGATGTGGTGTATATGGATTTCAGTAAGGCGTTTGATAAGGTTCCCCATGGTAGGCTATTGCAGAAAATACGGAAATATGGGGTTGAAGGTGATTTAGAGCTTTGGATCAGAAATTGGCTCACTGAAAGAAGACAGAGGGTGGTTGTTGATGGCAAATGTTCATCCTGGAGTTTAGTTACTAGTGGTGTACTGCAATGATCTGTTTTGGGGCCACTGCTGTTTGTCATTTTTATAAATGACCTGGAAGAGGGTGTAGAAGGGTGGGTTAGTAAATTTGCGGATGACACAAAGGTCGGTGGAGTTGTGGATAGTGCCAAAGGATATTGTAGGGTACAGAGGGACATAGATAGGCTGCAGAGCTGGGCTGAGAGATGGCAAATGGAGTTTAATGTGGAAAAGTGTGAGGTGATTCACTTTGGAAGGAGTAACAGGAATGCAGAGTACTGGGCTAATGGGAAGATTCTTGGTAGTGTAGATGAACAGAGAGATCTTGGTGTCCAGGTACATAAATCCCTGAAAGTTGCTACCCAGGTTAATAGGGCTGTTAAGAAGGCATATGGTGTGTTAGCTTTTATTATTAGGGGGATCGAGTTTCGGAGCCACGAGGTCATGCTGCAGCTGTACAAAACTCTGGTGAGACCGCACCTGGAGTATTGCGTGCAGTTCTGGTCACCGCATTATAGGAAGGATGTGGAAACTTTGGAAAGGGTGCAGAGGAGATTTACTAGGATGTTGCCTGGTATGGAGGGAAGGTCTTACGAGGAAAGGCTGAGGGACTTGAGGTTGTTTTCGTTGGAGAGAAGGAGGAGGAGAGGTGACTTAATAGAGACATATAAGATAATCAGAGGGTTAGATAGGGTGGATAGTGAGAGTCCTTTTCCTCGGATGGTGATGGCAAACACGAGGGGACATAGCTTTAAGTTGAGGGGTGATAGATATAGGACAGATGTCAGAGGTAGTTTCTTTACTCAGAGAGTAGTAGGGGCGTGGAACGCCCTGCCTGCAACAGTAGTAGACTCTCTCACTTTAAGGGCATTTAAGTGGTCATTGGATAGACATATGGATGAAAATGGAATAGTGTAGGTCAGATGGTTTCACAGGTCGGCGCAACATCGAGGGCCAAAGGGCCTGCACTGTGCTGCAATGTTCTAATTCTAATTCTAATACTAATCCTCACTGTGACATCAATAATACTAACCCTAACCATATCAATATTACTAATCCCAACTGTGACATCAATAATATTAATCCTAAGTGTGACATCAATAAGACTAATCCTAACCATAACATCAATAATAATAAAAGCAAAACACTGCGGATGCTGGAAATCTGAAACAAAAACAAGAAATGCTGGAATCACTCAGCAGGTCTGGCAGCATCTGTGGAAAGAGAAGCAGAGTTAACGTTTCGGGTCAGTGACCCTTCTTCGGAACTGACAAATATTAGAAAGGTCACAGATTATAAACAAGTGAGGTGGGGGTGGGGCAAGAGATAACAAAGGAGAAGGTGCAGATTGGACCAGGCCACATAGCTGACCAAAAGGTCACGGAAAACAGGCAAACAATATGTTAATGGTGTGTTGAAAGACAAAGCATTAGTACAGATTAGGTGTGAATACACTGAATATTGAACAGCAGCAAGCGCAAACCTGAAGAAAAACAACCTGAAAAAAACAGTGGGTAAGCAAACTGAACAAACTAAGATGAAATGAAATAAATGCAAAAAAAGATTGTAAAAAATGTAAAACGGAAGAAAAAATAACTAAAAATGAAAGTAAAATGGGGGGCTGTCATGCTCTGACATTATTGAACTCAATGTTCAGTCCGGCAGGCTGTAGTGTGCCTAATCGGTAGATGGGATGCTGTTCCTCGAGCTTGCGTTGATGTTCACTGGAACACTACAGCAATCCCAGGACAGAGATGTGAGCATGAGAGCAGGGGGGAGTGTTGAAATGGCAAGCAACTGGAAGCTCAGGGTCCTGCTTGTGGACTGAGCGGAGATGTTCCACAAAGCGGTCACCCAGTCTGCGCTTGGTCTCCCCAATGTAGAGGAGAATACACTGTGAGCAGCGAATGCAGTATACTACATTGAATAATAATAACCCTAATTGTGACATCAATAATACTAGTCCTAACCATGACATCAATAATACTAATCCTAACCAGAATATCAATATACGAACCGGAACATTAATAATACCAACCCTAACTCCAAAATCAATAAGACTAATCCTAACCATAACATCAATAATACCAACCCTAACTGTGACATCAATAATACTAATCCTAACTGTGACATCAATAATACTAATCCTAACCATAACATCAATAATAATATTCCTAATTGTGACATCAATAATACTAATCCTAACCATAACATCAATAATAATAACCCTAATTGTGACATCAATAATACTAATCCTAACCATAACATCAATAATAATAATCCTAATTGTGACATCAATAATAATAACCTTCATTGTGACATCAATAATACTAATCCTAATTGTGACATCAATAATACTAATCCTAACCATAACATCAATAATAATAATCCTAATTGTGACATCAATAATACTAATCCTAACCGTAACATCAATAATAATAATCCTAATTGTGACATCATTAATACTAATCCTAATTGTGACATCAATAATACTAATCCTAACCATAACATCAATAATAATAATCCTAATTGTGACATCAATAATACTAATCCTAACCATAACATCAATAATAATAATCCTAATTGTGACATCAATAATAATAACCTTCATTGTGACATCAATAATACTAATCCTAATTGTGACATCAATAATACTAATCCTAACTGTGACATCAATAATACTAATCCTAACCATAACATCAATAATAATAATCCTAATTGTGACATCAATAATAATAACCTTCATTGTGACATCAATAATACTAATCCTAATTGTGACATCAATAATACTAATCCTAACCATAACATCAATAATAATAATCCTAATTGTGACATCAATAATACTAATCCTAATTGTGACATCAATAATACTAATCCTAACCATAACATCAATAATAATAATCCTAATTGTGACATCAATAATACTAATCCTAACCATAACATCAATAATAATAATCCTAATTGTGACATCATTAATACTAATCCTAATTGTGACATCAATAATACTAATCCTAACCATAACATCAATAATAATAATCCTAATTGTGACATCAATAATACTAATCCTAACCATAACATCAATAATAATAATCCTAATTGTGACATCAATAATACTAATCCTAATTGTGACATCAATAATACCAATCCTAACCATAACATCAATAATAATAATCCTAATTGTGACATCAATAATACTAATCCTAATTGTGACATCAATAATAATAATCCTAATTCTGACATCAATAATACTAATCCTAATTGTGACATCAATAATACTAATCCTAACCATAACATCAATAATAATAATCCTAATTGTGACATCAATAATACCAATCCTAATTGTGACATCAATAATAATAATCCTAATTGTGACATCAATAATACTAATCCTAACCATAACATCAATAATAATAATCCTAATTGTGACATCAATAATACTAATCCTAATTGTGACAACAATAATACTAATCCTAACCATAACATCAATAATAATAATCCTAACTGTGACATCAATAATACTAATCCTAACCAGAACATCAATAATAATAATCCTAATTGTGACATCAATAATACTAATCCTAACTGTGACATCAATAATACTAACCCTAATTGTGACATCAATAATACTAATCCTAACCATAACATCAAGAATACTAATCCTAATTGTGACATCAATAAGACTAATCCTAACCATAACATCAATAATAATAATCCTAACTGTGACATCAATAATACTAATCCTAACCATAACATCAATAATAATAATCCTAACTGTGACATCAATAATACTAATCCTAACCATAACATCAATAATAATAATCCTAATTGTGACATCAATAATACTAATCCTAACTGTGACATCAATAATACTAATCCTAATTGTGACATTCTTTTGGGCCTCCTTATCTCGAGAGACAATGGATACGCGCCTGGAGGTGGTCAGTGGTTTGTGAAGCAGCGCCTGGAGTGGCTATAAAGGCCAATTCTGGAGTGACAGGCTCTTCCACAGGTGCTGCAGAGAAATTTGTTTGTTGGGGCTGTTGCACAGTTGGCTCTCCCCTTGCGCCTCTGTCTTTTTTCCTGCCAACTATTAAGTCTCTTCGACTCGCCACAATTTAGCCCTGTCTTTATGGCTGCCCGCCAGCTCTGGCGAATGCTGGCAACTGACTCCCACGACTTGTGATCAATGTCACACGATTTCATGTCACGTTTGCAGACGTCTTTATAACGGAGACATGGATGGCCGGTGGGTCTGATACCAGTGGCGAGCTCGCTGTACAATGTGTCTTTGGGGATCCTGCCATCTTCCATGCGGCTCACATGGCCAAGCCATCTCAAGCGCCGCTGACTCAGTAGTGTGTATAAGCTGGGGGTGTTGGCCGCTTCAAGGACTTCTGTGTTGGAGATATAGTCCTGCCACCTGATGCCAAGTATTCTCCGAAGGCAGCGAAGATGGAATGAATTGAGACGTCGCTCTTGGCTGGCATACGTTGTCCAGGCCTCGCTGCCGTAGAGCAAGGTACTGAGGACACAGGCCTGATACACTCGGACTTTTGTGTTCCGTGTCAGTGCGCCATTTTCCCACACTCTCTTGGCCAGTCTGGACATAGCAGTGGAAGCCTTACCCATGCGCTTGTTGATTTCTGCATCTAGAGACAGGTTACTGGTGATAGTTGAGCCTAGGTAGGTGAACTCTTGAACCACTTCCAGAGCGTGGTCGCCAATATTGATGGATGGAGCATTTCTGACGTCCTGCCCCATGATGTTCGTTTTCTTGAGGCTGATGGTTAGGCCAAATTCATTGCAGGCAGACGCAAACCTGTCGATGAGACTCTGCAGGCATTCCTCAGTATGCGATGTTAAAGCAGCATCGTCAGCAAAGAGGAGTTCTCTGATGAGGACTTTCCGTACTTTGGACTTCGCTCTTAGACGGGCAAGGTTGAACAACCTGCCCCCTGATCTTGTGTGGAGGAAAATTCCTTCTTCAGAGGATTTGAACGCATGTGAAAGCAGCAGGGAGAAGAAAATCCCAAAAAGTGTGGGTGCGAGAACACAGCCCTGTTTCACACCACTCAGGATAGGAAAGGGCTCTGATGAGGAGCCACCATGTTGAATTGTGCCTTTCATATTGTCATGGAATGAGGTGATGATACTTAGTAGCTTTGGTGGACATCCGATCTTTTCTAGTAGTCTGAAGAGACCACGTCTGCTGACGAGGTCAAAGGCTTTGGTGAGATCAATGAAAGCAATGTAGAGGGGCATCTGTTGTTCACGGCATTTCTCCTGTATCTGACGAAGGGAGAACAGCATGTCAATAGTCGATCTCTCTGCACGAAAGCCACACTGTGCCTCAGGGTAGACGCGCTCGGCCAGCTTCTGGAGCCTGTTCAGAGCGACTCGAGCAAAGACTTTCCCCACTATGCTGAGCAGGGAGATTCCACGGTAGTTGTTGCAGTCACCGCGGTCACCTTTGTTTTTATAGAGGGTGATGATGTTGGCATCGCGCATGTCCTGGGGTACTGCTCCCTCGTCCCAGCACAGGCATAGCAGTTCATGTAGTGCTGAGCAGGCTTGGCACTCTTGATTATTTCAGGGGTAATGCTGTCCTTCCCAGGGGCTTTTCCGCTGGCTAGGGAATCAATGGCATCACTGAGTTCCGATTTGGTTGGCTGTATGTCCAGCTCATCCATGACTGGTAGAGGCTGGGCTGCATTGAGGGCAGTCTCAGTGACAGCATTCTCCCTGGAGTACAGTTCTAGGTAGTGCTCAACCCAGCGGTCCATCTGTTTGCGTTGGTCAGTGATTATGTCCCCCGATTTAGATTTGAGGGGGGTGATCTTCTTGATGGTTGGCCCAAGAGCTCTCTTCATGCCATCATACATTCCTCTGATGTTTCCGGTGTCTGAGGCCAGCTGAATATGACTGCATAGGTGTTGCCAGTAGTCGTTTGCGCAACGCCTAGCTGTTCTTTGTGCAGTACTTCTGGCTGCTTTAAGTGCTGCGGATGTTAAATCGCTGGGGGCTTTCTTGTAGTTCAAAAGTGCAATGCGCTTAGCGGCTATGACAGGTTCCAGCTCTTCATTATGAGATTGAAAGAAGTCTGCATTTCTCTTCGCACTTTTGCCGTAGGTGGTCAAAGCTGACTCATAGATGGCGTCTCTGATGTGGGCCCACTTGGTCTCAGCATCCCCTGTGGGAGTGTTTTGAAGGGCTGTTACAAGTGAATTTAGAAATTTTTGTAACAGCTGTGGGTGAGAAATTCTGCTCGTGTTGATGCGCGGGTGGCCCTTCTGCTTGGAATGATGCAACTTCTTTGGTCTGAGTCTAACCTTGCTGCACACCAGGGAGTGGTCGGTGTCGCAGTCCGCACTGTGGAAGCTGCGTGTGATTTGAACACTGTTTAAGGCGGCTCGCCTTGTGACAATGAGGTCTAGCTGGTGCCAACGACGTGATCTTGGGTGCCTCCATGAAACCTGGTGACAGGGTTTAGTGTGAAAGAACGAGTTGGTGATGCAGAGGTTATGATAGGTACACAACTCAAGCAGTCTCTGCCCGTTCTCATTCATCCTTCCAACGCCATAGCGCCCAAGGCAGGAGGGCCATGAGTCATGGTCGGCCCCAACCCTGGCATTAAAGTCCCCCAGCAGGAATAGGTGTTCGGTGTTGGGGATGCTGCTAATGATGTTATGGAGTTGTTCATAGAACTGGTCTTTAGCTTCAGGTGCGGAACAGAGTGTTGGAGCATAGATGCTGAGTAGGTGTACTGGACCAGAGGTGGTGAGCAGTCGGATGGACAGTATGCGTTCCGAGCCATTTGAGGGAGGCTCTATCATGCTGAGCAAGGAGTTTCTGATGGCGAAGCCCACTCCATGCTGTCTTGGTTCTTCAGGATCCCTGCCCTGCCAGAAGAAGGTGTAGTCTTGCTCTGCTAGAGAGCCACTCGCGGGGAGGCGAGTCTCCTGAAGTGCTGCAATGTCCACATTGAATCTACTGAGCTCGTTGTTAATGATGGCGGTCTTCCGAGAATCGTTGATTTGTGTAAGGTCTTCCGACAGGCCAGGACACATAGTTCTGACGTTCCAGCTTGCAAAGCGAAGGGCTGGTACCTTCTTTCCTTTTTTCATGTTGTTTGGTGCGGTGTATCAGTCCACCTTTCGGGCAATGACCCTGAGCTCCAAGCACCCATTGAAGCAGGCAGACTGTGGCGGGACAGAACCTTATTGACCGGGGGCTGCCCGGTTTGAGGCGGGCGGTAGCTGTCCAGTGAGGTGCAATGACCTCTCCCACCGACAAAGGCAACCCGTGGCGCCCAGTTTCTACGCCAATTTATCTGGACTTATAACCCGTAACTGCTGCCTTCCGTGTTGTTTTAGTCGCTGTGAGGCAACTATGGAGTGACCTCTCCATGGCGCATGCCTGGGCAAATTTATGGAGGTTGAGAGTTGCCCAGTCGTCAAAACCCCCCTCTCGGCCTTTCTGGTGGGGTCCAAAGGAGTGCAGGACACGACGTTTGGCACCAGTATGGCTGCAGGAACTGCCGGAAACATGCCAAAGGTGACACATGACCGCCTACGGGGTTCCGCTCCGGATTTTCTGTTAGGGTTTACTCCCTTAGCCTTGGTCTCTCCCGAGACGCCCACAAGGCAGTGGGGTTGCTGGGGCCCCTACACAGGTGTAGGATGGTGCCGGTGGGAGGAGGGGATGCAAGGGGGAGGGGTAGAGGGAGGGGGTGGGGGGGGGGTGCAGGGGAAGGGGGTGCGGGGTGAAGATGGTGCGAGGGGGGGCGGGCTGGGACGGGGTTGTATACTAACCCTAATTGTGACATCAATAATACTAATCCTAACCATAACATCAAGAATACTAACCCTAATTGTGACATCAATAATACTAATCCTAACCATAACATCAATAATAATAATCCTAATTGTGACATCAATAATACTAATCCTAACTGTGACATCAATAATAATAATCCTAACTGTGACATCAATAATACTAATCCTAATTGTGACATCAATAATACAAATCCTAACCAGAACATCAATAATACTAATCCTAATTGTGACATCAATAATACTAATCCTGTGACATCAATAATAATAATCCTAATTGTGACATCAATAATACTAATCCTAATTGTGACATCAATAATAATAATCCTAACTGTGACATCAATAATACCAATCCTAACTGTGACATCAATAATAATAATCCTAATTGTGACATCAATAATACTAATCCTAAACATAACATCAATAATAATAATCCTAACTGTGACATCAATAATACTAATCCTAACCATAACATCAAGAATACTAACCCTAATTGTGACATCAATAATACTAATCCTAACCATAACATCAATAATAATAATCCTAATTGTGACATCAATAATACTAATCCTAACTGTGACATCAATAATAATAATCCTAACTGTGACATCAATAATACTAATCCTAATTGTGACATCAATAATACAAATCCTAACCAGAACATCAATAATACTAATCCTAATTGTGACATCAATAATACTAATCCTGTGACATCAATAATACTAATCCTAATTGTGACATCAATAATACTAATCCTAATTGTGACATCAATAATAATAATCCTAACTGTGACATCAATAATACCAATCCTAACTGTGACATCAATAATAATAATCCTAATTGTGACATCAATAATACTAATCCTAACTGTGACATCAATAATAATAATCCTAACTGTGACATCAATAATACTAATCCTAATTGTGACATCAATAATAATAATCCTAACTGTGACATCAATAATACTAATCCTAATTGAGACATCAATAATACTAATCCTAACCAGAACATCAATAATAATAATCCTAACTGTGACATCAATAATACTAATCCTAACTGTGACATCAATAATACTAATCCTAACCATAACATCAAGAATACTAACCCTAATTGTGACATCAATAATACTAATCCTAACTGTGACATCAATAATAATAATCCTAACTGTGACATCAATAATACTAATCCTAATTGTGACATCAATAATACAAATCCTAACCAGAACATCAATAATACTAATCCTAATTGTGACATCAATAATACTAATCCTAACCATAACATCAATAATAATAATCCTAATTGTGACATCAATAATACTAATCCTAACCATAACATCAATAATAATAATCCTAATTGTGACATCATTAATACTAATCCTAATTGTGACATCAATAATACTAATCCTAACCATAACATCAATAATAATAATCCTAATTGTGACATCAATAATACTAATCCTAACCATAACATCAATAATAATAATCCTAATTGTGACATCATTAATACTAATCCTAACTGTGACATCAATAATACTAATCCTAACCATAACATCAATAATAATAATCCTAATTGTGACATCAATAATACTAATCCTAACCATAACATCAATAATAATAATCCTAACTGTGACATCAATAATACTAATCCTAACCATAACATCAATAATAATAATCCTAACTGTGACATCAATAATACTAATCCTAACCATAACATCAATAATAATAATCCTAACTGTGACATCAATAATACTAATCCTAACCATAACATCAATAATAATAATCCTAATTGTGACATCAATAATACTAATCCTAACTGTGACATCAATAATACTAACCCTAATTGTGACATTCTTTTGGGCCTCCTTATCTCGAGAGACAATGGATACGCGCCTGGAGGTGGTCAGTGGTTTGTGAAGCAGCGCCTGGAGTGGCTATAAAGGCCAATTCTTGAGTGACAGGCTCTTCCACAGGTGCTGCAGAGAAATTTGTTTGTTGGGGCTGTTGCACAGTTGGCTCTCCCCTTGCGCCTCTGTCTTTTTTCCTGCCAACTATTAAGTCTCTTCGACTCGCCACAATTTAGCCCTGTCTTTATGGCTGCCCGCCAGCTCTGGCGAATGCTGGCAACTGACTCCCACGACTTGTGATCAATGTCACACGATTTCATGTCACGTTTGCAGACGTCTTTATAACGGAGACATGGACGGCCGGTGGGTCTGATACCAGTGGCGAGCTCGCTGTACAATGTGTCTTTGGGGATCCTGCCATCTTCCATGCGGCTCACATGGCCAAGCCATCTCAAGCGCCGCTGACTCAGTAGTGTGTATAAGCTGGGGGTGTTGGCCGCTTCAAGGACTTCTGTGTTGGAGATATAGTCCTGCCACCTGATGCCAAGTATTCTCCGAAGGCAGCGAAGATGGAATGAATTGAGACGTCGCTCTTGGCTGGCATACGTTGTCCAGGCCTCGCTGCCGTAGAGCAAGGTACTGAGGACACAGGCCTGATACACTCGGACTTTTGTGTTCCGTGTCAGTGCGCCATTTTCCCACACTCTCTTGGCCAGTCTGGACATAGCAGTGGAAGCCTTACCCATGCGCTTGTTGATTTCTGCATCTAGAGACAGGTTACTGGTGATAGTTGAGCCTAGGTAGGTGAACTCTTGAACCACTTCCAGAGCGTGGTCGCCAATATTGATGGATGGAGCATTTCTGACGTCCTGCCCCATGATGTTCGTTTTCTTGAGGCTGATGGTTAGGCCAAATTCATTGCAGGCAGACGCAAACCTGTCGATGAGACTCTGCAGGCATTCCTCAGTGTGAGATGTTAAAGCAGCATCGTCAGCAAAGAGGAGTTCTCTGATGAGGACTTTCCGTACTTTGGACTTCGCTCTTAGACGGGCAAGGTTGAACAACCTGCCCCCTGATCTTGTGTGGAGGAAAATTCCTTCTTCAGAGGATTTGAACGCATGTGAAAGCAGCAGGGAGAAGAAAATCCCAAAAAGTGTGGGTGCGAGAACACAGCCCTGTTTCACACCACTCAGGATAGGAAAGGGCTCTGATGAGGAGCCACCATGTTGAATTGTGCCTTTCATATTGTCATGGAATGAGGTGATGATACTTAGTAGCTTTGGTGGACATCCGATCTTTTCTAGTAGTCTGAAGAGACCACGTCTGCTGACGAGGTCAAAGGCTTTGGTGAGATCAATGAAAGCAATGTAGAGGGGCATCTGTTGTTCACGGCATTTCTCCTGTATCTGACGAAGGGAGAACAGCATGTCAATAGTCGATCTCTCTGCACGAAAGCCACACTGTGCCTCAGGGTAGACGCGCTCGGCCAGCTTCTGGAGCCTGTTCAGAGCGACTCGAGCAAAGACTTTCCCCACTATGCTGAGCAGGGAGATTCCACGGTAGTTGTTGCAGTCACCGCGGTCACCTTTGTTTTTATAGAGGGTGATGATGTTGGCATCGCGCATGTCCTGGGGTACTGCTCCCTCGTCCCAGCACAGGCATAGCAGTTCATGTAGTGCTGAGCAGGCTTGGCACTCTTGATTATTTCAGGGGTAATGCTGTCCTTCCCAGGGGCTTTTCCGCTGGCTAGGGAATCAATGGCATCACTGAGTTCCGATTTGGTTGGCTGTATGTCCAGCTCATCCATGACTGGTAGAGGCTGGGCTGCATTGAGGGCAGTCTCAGTGACAGCATTCTCCCTGGAGTACAGTTCTAGGTAGTGCTCAACCCAGCGGTCCATCTGTTTGCGTTGGTCAGTGATTATGTCCCCCGATTTAGATTTGAGGGGGGTGATCTTCTTGATGGTTGGCCCAAGAGCTCTCTTCATGCCATCATACATTCCTCTGATGTTTCCGGTGTCTGAGGCCAGCTGAATATGACTGCATAGGTGTTGCCAGTAGTCGTTTGCGCAACGCCTAGCTGTTCTTTGTGCAGTACTTCTGGCTGCTTTAAGTGCTGCGGATGTTAAATCGCTGGGGGCTTTCTTGTAGTTCAAAAGTGCAATGCGCTTAGCGGCTATGACAGGTTCCAGCTCTTCATTATGAGATTGAAAGAAGTCTGCATTTCTCTTCGCACTTTTGCCGTAGGTGGTCAAAGCTGACTCATAGATGGCGTCTCTGATGTGGGCCCACTTGGTCTCAGCATCCCCTGTGGGAGTGTTTTGAAGGGCTGTTACAAGTGAATTTAGAAATTTTTGTAACAGCTGTGGGTGAGAAATTCTGCTCGTGTTGATGCGCGGGTGGCCCTTCTGCTTGGAATGATGCAACTTCTTTGGTCTGAGTCTAACCTTGCTGCACACCAGGGAGTGGTCGGTGTCGCAGTCCGCACTGTGGAAGCTGCGTGTGATTTGAACACTGTTTAAGGCGGCTCGCCTTGTGACAATGAGGTCTAGCTGGTGCCAACGACGTGATCTTGGGTGCCTCCATGAAACCTGGTGACAGGGTTTAGTGTGAAAGAACGAGTTGGTGATGCAGAGGTTATGATAGGTACACAACTCAAGCAGTCTCTGCCCGTTCTCATTCATCCTTCCAACGCCATAGCGCCCAAGGCAGGAGGGCCATGAGTCATGGTCGGCCCCAACCCTGGCATTAAAGTCCCCCAGCAGGAATAGGTGTTCGGTGTTGGGGATGCTGCTAATGATGTTATGGAGTTGTTCATAGAACTGGTCTTTAGCTTCAGGTGCGGAACAGAGTGTTGGAGCATAGATGCTGAGTAGGTGTACTGGACCAGAGGTGGTGAGCAGTCGGATGGACAGTATGCGTTCCGAGCCATTTGAGGGAGGCTCTATCATGCTGAGCAAGGAGTTTCTGATGGCGAAGCCCACTCCATGCTGTCTTGGTTCTTCAGGATCCCTGCCCTGCCAGAAGAAGGTGTAGTCTTGCTCTGCTAGAGAGCCACTCGCGGGGAGGCGAGTCTCCTGAAGTGCTGCAATGTCCACATTGAATCTACTGAGCTCGTTGTTAATGATGGCGGTCTTCCGAGAATCGTTGATTTGTGTAAGGTCTTCCGACAGGCCAGGACACATAGTTCTGACGTTCCAGCTTGCAAAGCGAAGGGCTGGTACCTTCTTTCCTTTTTTCATGTTGTTTGGTGCGGTGTATCAGTCCACCTTTCGGGCAATGACCCTGAGCTCCAAGCACCCATTGAAGCAGGCAGACTGTGGCGGGACAGAACCTTATTGACCGGGGGCTGCCCGGTTTGAGGCGGGCGGTAGCTGTCCAGTGAGGTGCAATGACCTCTCCCACCGACAAAGGCAACCCGTGGCGCCCAGTTTCTACGCCAATTTATCTGGACTTATAACCCGTAACTGCTGCCTTCCGTGTTGTTTTAGTCGCTGTGAGGCAACTATGGAGTGACCTCTCCATGGCGCATGCCTGGGCAAATTTATGGAGGTTGAGAGTTGCCCAGTCGTCAAAACCCCCCTCTCGGCCTTTCTGGTGGGGTCCAAAGGAGTGCAGGACACGACGTTTGGCACCAGTATGGCTGCAGGAACTGCCAGAAACATGCCAAAGGTGACACATGACCGCCTACGGGGTTCCGCTCCGGATTTTCTGTTAGGGTTTACTCCCTTAGCCTTGGTCTCTCCCGAGACGCCCACAAGGCAGTGGGGTTGCTGGGGCCCCTACACAGGTGTAGGATGGTGCCGGTGGGAGGAGGGGATGCAAGGGGGAGGGGTAGAGGGAGGGGGTGGGGGGGGGGTGCAGGGGAAGGGGGTGCGGGGTGAAGATGGTGCGAGGGGGGGCGGGCTGGGACGGGGTTGTATACTAACCCTAATTGTGACATCAATAATACTAATCCTAACCATAACATCAAGAATACTAACCCTAATTGTGACATCAATAATACTAATCCTAACCATAACATCAATAATAATAATCCTAATTGTGACATCAATAATACTAATCCTAACTGTGACATCAATAATACTAATCCTAATTGTGACATCAATAATACAAATCCTAACCAGAACATCAATAATACTAATCCTAATTGTGACATCAATAATACTAATCCTGTGACATCAATAATAATAATCCTAATTGTGACATCAATAATACTAATCCTAATTGTGACATCAATAATAATAATCCTAACTGTGACATCAATAATACCAATCCTAACTGTGACATCAATAATAATAATCCTAATTGTGACATCAATAATACTAATCCTAAACATAACATCAATAATAATAATCCTAACTGTGACATCAATAATACTAATCCTAACCATAACATCAAGAATACTAACCCTAATTGTGACATCAATAATACTAATCCTAACCATAACATCAATAATAATAATCCTAATTGTGACATCAATAATACTAATCCTAACTGTGACATCAATAATAATAATTCTAACTGTGACATCAATAATACTAATCCTAATTGTGACATCAATAATACAAATCCTAACCAGAACATCAATAATACTAATCCTAATTGTGACATCAATAATACTAATCCTGTGACATCAATAATAATAATCCTAATTGTGACATCAATAATACTAATCCTAATTGTGACATCAATAATAATAATCCTAACTGTGACATCAATAATACCAATCCTAACTGTGACATCAATAATAATAATCCTAATTGTGACATCAATAATACTAATCCTAACTGTGACATCAATAATAATAATCCTAACTGTGACATCAATAATACTAATCCTAATTGTGACATCAATAATAATAATCCTAACTGTGACATCAATAATACTAATCCTAATTGAGACATCAATAATACTAATCCTAACCAGAACATCAATAATAATAATCCTAACTGTGACATCAAAAATACTAATCCTAACTGTGACATCAATAATACTAATCCTAACCAGAACATCAATAATAATAATCCTAACTGTGACATCAATAATACTAACCCTAATTGTGACATCAATAATACTAATCCTAACTGTGACATCAATAATACTAATCCTAATTGTGACATCAATAATACAAATCCTAACCAGAACATCAATAATACTAATCCTAATTGTGACATCAATAATACTAATCCTGTGACATCAATAATAATAATCCTAACTGTGACATCAATAATACTAATCCTAATTGTGACATCAATAATAATAATCCTAACTGTGACATCAATAATACTAATCCTAACTGTGACATCAATAATAATAATCCTAACTGTGACATCAATAATACTAATCCTAATTGTGACATCAATAATAATAATCCTAACTGTGACATCAATAATACTAATCCTAATTGAGACATCAATAATACTAATCCTAACCAGAACATCAATAATAATAATCCTAACTGTGACATCAATAATACTAATCCTAACTGTGACATCAATAATAATAATCCTAACTGTGACATCAATAATACTAATCCTAACCAGAACATCAATAATAATAATCCTAACTGTGACATCAATAATACTAATCCTAACCAGAACATCAATAATAATAATCCTAACTGTGACATCAATAATACTAATCCTAACTGTGACATCAATAATAATAATCCTAATTGTGACATCAATAATACTAATCCTAACCAGAACATCAATAATAATAATCCAAACTGTGACATCAATAATACTAATCCTAACTGTGACATCAATAATAATAATCCTAATTGTGACATCAATAATACTAATCCTAATTGTGACATCAATAATACTAATCCTAACCATAACATCAATAATAATAACCCTAATTGTGACATCAATAATACTAATCCTAACCATATCAATGATACTAATCCTAACTGTGACATCAATAATAATAATCCTAACCATAACATCAATAATAATAATCCTAAGTGTGACATCAATAATACCAATCCTAACTGTGACATCAATAATAATAATCCTAACCATAACATCAATAATACTAATCCTAATTGTGACATCAATAATACTAATCCTAACCATAACATCAATAATAATAACCCTAACTGTGACATCAATAATAATAATCCTAATTGTGACATCAATAATACTAATCCTAACTGTGACATCAATAATACTAATCCTAATTGTGACATCAATAATACTAATCCTAACCATAACATCAATAATAATAACCCTAACTGTGACATCAATAATAATAATCCTAATTGTGACATCAATAATACTAATCCTAACTGTGACATCAATAATACTAATCCTAATTGTGACATCAATAATAATAATCCTAAGTGTGACATCAATAATACCAATCCTAACTGTGACATCAATAATAATAATCCTAATTGTGACATCAATAATACTAATCCTACCTGTGACATCAATAATAATAATCCTAATTGTGACATCAATAATACTAATCCTAACTGTGACATCAATAATACAAATCCTAACCATAACATCAAGAATAATAACCCTAACTGTGACATCAATAATAATAATCCTAATTGTGACATCAATAATAATAATCCTAATTGTGACATCAATAATACTAATCCTAACTGTGACATCAATAATACTAATCCTAATTGTGACATCAATAATACCAATCCTAACTGTGACATCAATAATTATAATCCTAATTGTGACATCAATAATAATAATCCTAATTGTGACATCAATAATACTAATCCTAACTGTGACATCAATAATACTAATCCTAATTGTGACATCAATAATACCAATCCTAACTGTGACATCAATAATAATAATCCTAATTGTGACATCAATAATAATAATCCTAATTGTGACATCAATAATACTAATCCTAACTGTGACATCAATAATACTAATCCTAATTGTGACATCAATAATAATAATCCTAATTGTGACATCAATAATACTAATCCTAACTGTGACATCAATAATACTAATCCTCACCATAACATCAATAATAATAACCCTAACTGTGACATCAATAATAATAATCCTAATTGTGACATCAATAATACTAATACTAACTGTGACATCAATAATAATAATCCTAATTGTGACATCAATAATACTAATCCTAACTGTGACATCAATAATACTAATCCTAACCATAACATCAATAATAATAACCCTAACTGTGACATCAATAATAATAATCCTAAGTGTGACATCAATAATACCAATCCTAACTGTGACATCAATAATACCAATCCTAACTGTGACATCAATAATACTAATCCTAAGTGTGACATCAATAATACCAATCCTAACTGTGACATCAATAATACAAATCCTAACTGTGACATCAATAATACTAATCCTAACCATAACATCAATAATAATAACCCTAATTGTGACATCAATAATACTAATCCTAACCATAACATCAATAATACGAACCCAAATGTGACATCAATAATACTAATCCTAACCATATCAATAATACTACCCCAAACTGTGACATCAATAATACTAATCCTAACCATAACATCAATAATAATAACCCTAACTGTGACATCAAATATACAAATCCTAACTGTGACATCAATAATAATAATCCTAATTGTGACATCAATAATACTAATCCTAACCATATCAATAATACTAACCCTAACTGTGACATCAATAATACTAATCCTAAACATAACATCAATAAAAGCAATCCTAATTGTGACATAAATAATACTAATCCTAACCATAACATCAATAATACTAACCCAAATGTGACATCAATAATACTAATCCTAATTATATCAATATTACTAACCCAAATGTGACATCAATAATAATAATCCAAACTGTGAAATCAATAATACTAACCCTAACCATATCAATATTACTAACCCAAATGTGACATCAATAATACTAATTCCAACTGTGACATCAATAATACTAATCCTAACTGTGACATCAATAATACTAATCCTAATTGTCACATCAATAATACTAATCCTAACCATAACATCAATAATAATAATCCTAATTGTGACATCAATAATACTAATCCAAACTGTGAAATCAATAATACTAACCCTAACCATATCAATATTACTAACCCAAATGTGACATGAATAATACCAATCCTAACCATAACATCAATAATACTAATCCTAACTGTGACATCAATAATACTAATCCTAATTGTCACATCAATAACACTAACCCTAACCATAACATCAATAATAATAATCATAATTGTGACATCAATAATACTAATCCTAACTGTGACATCAATGAAACTAACCCTAACTACATCAATATTACAAACCCAACTGTGACATCAATAATACTAATCCTAACTGTGACATCAATAATACTAACACTAACTGTGACATCAATAATACTAACCCTAACCATATCAATATTACTAACCCAAATGTGACATCAATAATACCAATCCTAACCATAACATCAATAATTCTAATCTTAACAGTGACATCAATAATAATAACCCTAATTGTGACATCAATAATACTAATCCTAACTGTGACATCAATAATACTAATACTAACCATAACATCAATAATAATAACCCTAACTGTGACATCAATAATACTAACCCTAATTATATCAATATTACTAACCCAAATGTGACATCAATAATACTAATCCAAACTGTGACATCAATAATACTAACCCTAACCATATCAATATTACTAACCCAAATGTGACATCAATAATACTAATTCCAACTGTGACATCAATAATACTAACCCAAATGTGACATCAATAATACCAATCCTAACCATAACATCAATAATACTAATCCTAACTGTGACATCAATAAAACTAACCCTAACTATATCAATATTACAAACCCAACTATGACATCAATAATCCTAATCCTAACTGTGACATCAATAATACTAATCCTAACCATAACATCAATAATAATAACCCTAACTGTGACATCAATAATACTAATCCTAATTGTGACATCAATAATACTAACCCTAACCACATCAATATTACTAACCCAAATGTGACATCAATAATACTAATTCCAACTGTGACATCAATAATACTAACCCAAATGTGACATCAATAATACCAATCCTAACCATAACATCAATAATACTAATCCGAACTGTGACATCAATAAAACTAACCCTAACTATATCAATATTACAAACCCAACTATGACATCAATAATCCTAATCCTAACTGTGACATCAATAATACTAATCCTAACCATAACATCAATAATAATAACCCTAACTGTGACATCAATAATAATAATCCTAACTGTGACATCAATAAAACTAACCCTAACTATATCAATATTACAAACCCAACTGTGACATCAACAATACTAATCCTAACTGTGACATCAATAATACTAATCCTAACCATAACATCAATAATAATAACCCTAACTGTGACATCAATAATACTAACCCTAATTATATCAATATTGCTAACCCAAATGTGACATCAATAATACTAATCCAAACTGTGACATCAATAATACTAACCCTAACCATATCAATATTACTAACCCAAATGTGACATCAATAATACTAATTCCAACTGTGACATCAATAATACTAACCCAAATGTGACATCAATAATACCAATCCTAACCATAACATCAATAATACTACTCCTAACTGTGACATCAATAAAACTAACCCTAACTATATCAATATTACAAACCCAACAATGACATCAATAATCCTAATCCTAACTGTGACATCAATAATACTAATCCTAACCATAACATCAATAATAATAACCCTAACTGTGACATCAATAATACTAATCCTAATTGTGACATCAATAATACTAATCCTAACCATAACATCAATAATAATAACCCTAACTGTGACATCAATAATACTAATCCTAACTGTGACATCAATAATACTAATCCTAATTGTGACATCAATAATAATAATCCTAATTGTGACATCAATAATACTAATCCTAACTGTGACATCAATAATACTAATCCTCACCATAACATCAATAATAATAACCCTAACTGTGACATCAATAATAATAATCCTAATTGTGACATCAATAATACTAATACTAACTGTGACATCAATAATAATAATCCTAATTGTGACATCAATAATACTAATCCTAACCATAACATCAATAATAATAACCCTAATTGTGACATCAATAATACTAATCCTAACTGTGACATCAATAATACCAATCCTAACTGTGACATCAATAATACCAATCCTAACTGTGACATCAATAATACTAATCCTAAGTGTGACATCAATAATACCAATCCTAACTGTGACATCAATATTACTAACCCAAATGTGACATCAATAATACTAATTCCAACTGTGACATCAATAATACTAACCCAAATGTGACATCAATAATACCAATCCTAACCATAACATCAATAATACTAATCCTAACTGTGACATCAATAAAACTAACCCTAACTATATCAATATTACAAACCCAACAATGACATCAATAATCCTAATCCTAACTGTGACATCAATAATACTAATCCTAACCATAACATCAATAATAATAACCCTAACTGTGACATCAATAATACTAATCCTAATAGTGACATCAATAATACTAATCCTAACCATAACATCAATAATAATAACCCTAACTGTGACATCAATTATACTAATCCTAACTGTGACATCAATAATACTAATCCTAATTGTGACATCAATAATAATAATCCTAATTGTGACATCAATAATACTAATCCTAACTGTGACATCAATAATACTAATCCTCACCATAACATCAATAATAATAACCCTAACTGTGACATCAATAATAATAATCCTAATTGTGACATCAATAATACTAATACTAACTGTGACATCAATAATAATAATCCTAATTGTGACATCAATAATACTAATCCTAACTGTGACATCAATAATACTAATCCTAACCATAACATCAATAATAATAACCCTAACTGTGACATCAATAATAATAATCCTAAGTGTGACATCAATAATACCAATCCTAACTGTGACATCAATAATACCAATCCTAACTGTGACATCAATAATACTAATCCTAAGTGTGACATCAATAATACCAATCCTAACTGTGACATCAATAATACAAATCCTAACTGTGACATCAATAATACTAACCCTAACCATAATTTCAATATTAATAACCCTAATTGTGACATCAATAATACTAATCCTAACCATAACATCAATAATACTAACCCAAATGTGACATCAATAATACTAATCCTAACCATATCAATAATACTAAGCCAAACTGTGACATCAATAATACTAATCCTAACCATAACATCAATAATAATAACCCTAACTGTGACATCAATAATACAAATCCTAACTGTGACATCAATAATAATAATCCTAATTGTGACATCAATAATACTAATCCTAACCATAACATCAATAAAAGCAATCCTAATTGTGACATCAATAATACTAATCCTAACCATAACATCAATAATACTAACCCAAATGAGACATCAATAATACTAATCCTAACCATATCAATAATACTAACCCTAACTGTGACATCAATAATACTAATCCTAACCATAACATCAATAAAAGCAATCCTAATTGTGACATCAATAATACTAATCCTAACCATAACATCAATAATACTAACCCAAATGTGACATCAATAATACTAATCCTAATTATATCAATATTACTAACCCAAATGTGACATCAATAATACTAATCCAAACTGTGAAATCAATAATACTAACCCTAACCATATCAATATTACTAACCCAAATGTGACATCAATAATACTAATTCCAACTGTGACATCAATAATACTAACCCAAATGTGACATCAATAATACTAATCCGAACCATAACATCAATAAGACTAACCCTAACCATATCAATATTACTAACCCAAATGTGACATGAATAATACCAATCCTAACCATAACATCAATAATACTAATCCTAACTGTGACATCAATAATACTAATCCTAATTGTCACATCAATAATACTAATCCTAACCATAACATCAATAATAATAATCCTAATTGTGACATCAATAATACTAATCCTAACTGTGACATCAATAAAACTAACCCTAACTATATCAATATTACAAACCCAACTGTGACATCAATAATACTAATCCTAACTGTGACATCAATAATACTAACACTAACTGTGACATCAATAATACTAACCCTAACCATATCAATATTACTAACCCAAATGTGACATCAATAATACCAATCCTAACCATAACATCAATAATTCTAATCTTAACAGTGACATCAATAATAATAACCCTAATTGTGACATCAATAATACTAATCCTAACTGTGACATCAATAATACTAATACTAACCATAACATCAATAATAATAACCCTAACTGTGACATCAATAATACTAACCCTAATTATATCAATATTACTAACCCAAATGTGACATCAATCATACCAATCCTAACCATAACATCAATAATTCTAATCTTAACAGTGACATCAATAATAATAACCCTAATTGCGACATCAATAATACTAATCCTAACTGTGACATCAATAATACTAATACTAACCATAACATCAATAATAATAACCCTAACTGTGACATCAATAATACTAACCCTAATTATATCAATATTACTAACCCAAATGTGACATCAATAATACTAATCCAAACTGTGACATCAATAATACTAACCCTAACCATATCAATATTACTAACCCAAATGTGACATCAATAATACTAATTCCAACTGTGACATCAATAATACTAACCCAAATGTGACATCAATAATACTAATCCTAACCATAACATCAATAATACTAACCCTAACCATATCAATATTACTGACCCAAATGTGACATGAATAATACCAATCCTAACCATAACATCAATAATACTAATCCTCACTGTGACATCAATAATACTAATCCTAACCATAACATCTATAATAATAACCCTAATTGTCACATCAATAATACTAATCCTAACCATAACATCAATAATACTAATCCTAACTGTGACATCAATAAAACTAACCCTAACTATATCAATATTACAAACCCAACTATGACATCAATAATACTAATCCTAACTGTGACATCAATAATACTAATCCTAACCATAACATCAATAATAATAACCCTAACTGTGACATCAATAATACTAATCCTAATTGTGACATCAATAATACTAATCCTAACCATAACATCAATAATAATAACCCTAACTGTGACATCAATAATACTAATCCTAACTGTGACATCAATAATAATAATCCTAATTGTGACATCAATAATACTAATCCTAACCATAACATCAATAATAATAACCCTAATTGTGACATCAATAATACTAATCCTAACTGTGACATCAATAATACTAATCCTAACCATAACATCAATAATAATAACCCTAACTGTGACATCAATAATACTAATCCTAATTGTGACATCAATAATACTAATCCTAACCATAACATCAATAAAACTAACCCTAACTGTGACATCAATAATACTAATCCTAACTGTGACATCAATAATAATAATCCTAATTGGGACATCAATAATACTAATCCTAACCATAACATCAATAATAATAACCCTAATTGTGACATCAATAATAATAATCCTAACTGTGACATCAATAATACTAATCCTAATTGTGACATCAATAATACTAATCCTAACCATAACATCAATAATAATAACCCTAATTGTGACATCAATAATACTAATCCTAACTGTGACATCAATAATAATAATCCTAAGTGTGACATCAATAATACCAATCCTAACTGTGACATCAATAATACCAATCCTAACTGTGACATCAATAATACTAATCCTAAGTGTGACATCAATAATACCAATCCTAACTGTGACATCAATAATACAAATCCTAACTGTGACATCAATAATACTAACCCTAACCATAATTTCAATATTAATAACCCTAATTGTGACATCAATAATACTAATCCTAACCATAACATCAATAATACTAACCCAAATGTGACATCAATAATACTAATCCTAACCATATCAATAATACTAAGCCAAACTGTGACATCAATAATACTAATCCTAACCATAACATCAATAATAATAACCCTAACTGTGACATCAATAATACAAATCCTAACTGTGACATCAATAATAATAATCCTAATTGTGACATCAATAATACTAATCCTAACCATAACATCAATAAAAGCAATCCTAATTGTGACATCAATAATACTAATCCTAACCATAACATCAATAATACTAACCCAAATGAGACATCAATAATACTAATCCTAACCATATCAATAATACTAACCCTAACTGTGACATCAATAATACTAATCCTAACCATAACATCAATAAAAGCAATCCTAATTGTGACATCAATAATACTAATCCTAACCATAACATCAATAATACTAACCCAAATGTGACATCAATAATACTAATCCTAATTATATCAATATTACTAACCCAAATGTGACATCAATAATACTAATCCAAACTGTGAAATCAATAATACTAACCCTAACCATATCAATATTACTAACCCAAATGTGACATCAATAATACTAATTCCAACTGTGACATCAATAATACTAACCCAAATGTGACATCAATAATACTAATCCGAACCATAACATCAATAAGACTAACCCTAACCATATCAATATTACTAACCCAAATGTGACATGAATAATACCAATCCTAACCATAACATCAATAATACTAATCCTAACTGTGACATCAATAATACTAATCCTAATTGTCACATCAATAATACTAATCCTAACCATAACATCAATAATAATAATCCTAATTGTGACATCAATAATACTAATCCTAACTGTGACATCAATAAAACTAACCCTAACTATATCAATATTACAAACCCAACTGTGACATCAATAATACTAATCCTAACTGTGACATCAATAATACTAACACTAACTGTGACATCAATAATACTAACCCTAACCATATCAATATTACTAACCCAAATGTGACATCAATAATACCAATCCTAACCATAACATCAATAATTCTAATCTTAACAGTGACATCAATAATAATAACCCTAATTGTGACATCAATAATACTAATCCTAACTGTGACATCAATAATACTAATACTAACCATAACATCAATAATAATAACCCTAACTGTGACATCAATAATACTAACCCTAATTATATCAATATTACTAACCCAAATGTGACATCAATCATACCAATCCTAACCATAACATCAATAATTCTAATCTTAACAGTGACATCAATAATAATAACCCTAATTGCGACATCAATAATACTAATCCTAACTGTGACATCAATAATACTAATACTAACCATAACATCAATAATAATAACCCTAACTGTGACATCAATAATACTAACCCTAATTATATCAATATTACTAACCCAAATGTGACATCAATAATACTAATCCAAACTGTGACATCAATAATACTAACCCTAACCATATCAATATTACTAACCCAAATGTGACATCAATAATACTAATTCCAACTGTGACATCAATAATACTAACCCAAATGTGAAATCAATAATACTAATCCTAACCATAACATCAATAATACTAACCCTAACCATATCAATATTACTGACCCAAATGTGACATGAATAATACCAATCCTAACCATAACATCAATAATACTAATCCTCACTGTGACATCAATAATACTAATCCTAACCATAACATCTATAATAATAACCCTAATTGTCACATCAATAATACTAATCCTAACCATAACATCAATAATACTAATCCTAACTGTGACATCAATAAAACTAACCCTAACTATATCAATATTACAAACCCAACTATGACATCAATAATACTAATCCTAACTGTGACATCAATAATACTAATCCTAACCATAACATCAATAATAATAACCCTAACTGTGACATCAATAATACTAATCCTAATTGTGACATCAATAATACTAATCCTAACCATAACATCAATAATAATAACCCTAACTGTGACATCAATAATACTAATCCTAACTGTGACATCAATAATAATAATCCTAATTGTGACATCAATAATACTAATCCTAACCATAACATCAATAATAATAACCCTAATTGTGACATCAATAATAATAATCCTAACTGTGACATCAATAATACTAATCCTAATTGTGACATCAATAATACTAATCCTAACCATAACATCAATAATAATAACCCTAATTGTGACATCAATAATACTAATCCTAACTGTGACATCAATAATACTAATCCTAACCATAACATCAATAATAATAACCCTAACTGTGACATCAATAATACTAATCCTAATTGTGACATCAATAATACTAATCCTAACCATAACATCAATAAAACTAACCCTAACTGTGACATCAATAATACTAATCCTAACTGTGACATCAATAATAATAATCCTAATTGGGACATCAATAATACTAATCCTAACCATAACATCAATAATAATAACCCTAATTGTGACATCAATAATAATAATCCTAACTGTGACATCAATAATACTAATCCTAATTGTGACATCAATAATACTAATCCTAACCATAACATCAATAATAATAACCCTAATTGTGACATCAATAATACTAATCCTAACTGTGACATCAATAATACTAATACTAACCATAACATCAATAATAATAACCCTAACTGTGACATCAATAATACTAACCCTAATTATATCAATATTACTAACCCAAATGTGACATCAATAATACTAATCCAAACTGTGACATCAATAATACTAACCCTAACCATATCAATATTACTAACCCAAATGTGACATCAATAATACTAATTCCAACTGTGACATCAATAATACTAACCCAAATGTGACATCAATAATACCAATCCTAACCATAACATCAATAATACTAATCCTAACTGTGACGTCAATAAAACTAACCCTAACTATATCAATATTACAAACCCAACTATGACATCAATAATCTTAATCCTAACTGTGACATCAATAATACTAATCCTAACCATAACATCAATAATAATAACCCTAACTGTGACATCAATAATACTAATCCTAATTGTGACATCAATAATACTAACCCTAACCATATCAATATTACTAACCCAAATGTGACATCAATAATACTAATTCCAACTGTGACATCAATAATACTAACCCAAATGTGACATCAATAATACCAATCCTAACCATAACATCAATAATACTAATCCGAACTGTGACATCAATAAAACTAACCGTAACTATATCAATATTACAAACCCAACTATGACATCAATAATCCTAATCCTAACTGTGACATCAATAATACTAATCCTAACCATAACATCAATAATAATAACCCTAACTGTGACATCAATAATACTAATCCTAACTGTGACATCAATAAAACTAACCCTAACTATATCAATATTACAAACCCAACTGTGACATCAATAATACTAATCCTAACTGTGACATCAATAATACTAATCCTAACCATAACATCAATAATAATAACCCTAACTGTGACATCAATAATACTAACCCTAATTATATCAATATTGCTAACCCAAATGTGACATCAATAATACTAATCCAAACTGTGACATCAATAATACTAACCCTAACCATATCAATATTACTAACCCAAATGTGACATCAATAATACTAATTCCAACTGTGACATCAATAATACTAACCCAAATGTGACATCAATAATACCAATCCTAACCATAACATCAATAATACTAATCCTAACTGTGACATCAATAAAACTAACCCTAACTATATCAATATTACAAATCCAACAATGACATCAATAATCCTAATCCTAACTGTGACATCAATAATACTAATCCTAACCATAACATCAATAATAATAACCCTAACTGTGACATCAATAATACTAATCCTAATTGTGACATCAATAATACTAATCCTAACCATAACATCAATAATAATAACCCTAACTGTGACATCAATAATACTAATCCTAACTGTGACATCAATAAAACTAACCCTAACCATATCAATATTACTAACCCAAATGTGACATCAATAATACTAATTCCAACTGTGACATCAATAATACTAACCCAAATGTGACATCAATAATACCAATCCTAACCATAACATCAATAATACTAATCCTAACTGTGACATCAATAAAACTAACCCTAACTATATCAATATTACAAACCCAACAATGACATCAATAATCCTAATCCTAACTGTGACATCAATAATACTAATCCTAACCATAACATCAATAATAATAACCCTAACTGTGACATCAATAATACTAATCCTAACTGTGACATCAATAAAACTAACCCTAACTATATCAATATTACAAACCCAACTGTGACATCAATAATACTAATCCTAACTGTGAGATCAATAATAATAATCCTAATTGTGACATCAATAATACCAATCCTAAATGTGACATCAATAATACTAACCCTAACCATAATTTCAATATTAATAACCCTAATGTTGACATTAATAATACTAATCCTAAAAATAACATGATTAATAAAATAACCCTAACCCTAACATCAATAATACTAATCCCAACCATAACATCAATAATAATAACCCAAATTGTGACATCAATAATACTAAACTTAACCAAATCAATAATTCTAACCCTAACTGTGACATCAATAATACTAACCCTAACTGTGACATCAATAATACTAATCCTAACCATAACATCAATAATAATAACCCTAATTGGGACATCAATAATACTAATCCTAATTATATCAATATTACTAACCCAAATGTGACATCAATAATACTAATCCAAACTGTGACATCAATAATACTAACCCTAATTATATCAATATTACTAACCCAAATGTGACATCAATAATACTAATCCAAACTGTGACATCAATAATACTAACCCTAACCATATCAATATTACTAACCCAAATGTGACATCAATAATACTAATCCTAACTGTGACATCAATGATACTAATCCTAACCATAACATCTATAATACTAATCCTAACTGTGACATCAATAAAACTAACCCTAACTATATCAATATTACAAACCCAACTGTGACATCAATAATACTAATCCTAACTGTGACATTAATAATACTAACACTAACTGTGACATCAATAATACTAACCCTAACTATATCAATATTACAAACCCAACAATGACATCAATAATCCTAATCCTAACTGTGACATCAATAATACTAATCCTAACCATAACATCAATAATAATAACCCTAACTGTGACATCAATAATACTAACCCTAACTGTGACATCAATAATACTAATCCTAACTGTGACATCAATAAAACTAACCCTAACTATATCAATATTACAAACCCAACTGTGACATCAATAATACTAATCCTAACTGTGACATCAATAATACTAATCCTAACCATAACATCAATAATAATAACCCTAACTGTGACATCAATAATACTAATCCTAACTGTGACATCAATAAAACTAACCCTAACTATATCAATATTACAAACCCAACTGTGACATCAATAATACTAATCCTAACTGTGACATCAATAATAATAATCCTAATTGTGACATCAATAATACCAATCCTAAATGTGACATCAATAATACTAACCCTAACCATAATTTCAATATTAATAACCCTAACGTTGACATTAATAATACTAATCCTAAAAATAACATGATTAATAAAATAACCCTAACCCTAACATCAATAATACTAATCCCAACCATAACATCAATAATAATAACCCAAATTGTGACATCAATAATACTAAACTTAACCAAATCAATAATTCTAACCCTAACTGTGACATCAATAATACTAACCCTAACTGTGACATCAATAATACTAATCCTAACCATAACATCAATAATAATAACCCTAATTGGGACATCAATAATACTAACCCTAATTATATCAATATTACTAACCCAAATGTGACATCAATAATACTAATCCAAACTGTGACATCAATAATACTAACCCTAACCATATCAATATTACTAACCCAAATGTGACATCAATAATACTAATCCTAACTGTGACATCAATGATACTAATCCTAACCATAACATCTATAATACTAATCCTAACTGTGACATCAATAAAACTAACCCTAACTATATCAATATTACAAACCCAACTGTGACATCAATAATACTAATCCTAACTGTGACATTAATAATACTAACACTAACTGTGACATCAATAATACTAACCCAAATGTGACATCAATAATACTAATCCTAACCATAACATCAATAATACTAAGCCTAACTGTGACATCAATAATACTAACCCGAACCATACATCAATAATAATAATCCTAACTGTGACATCAATAATACAAATCCTAACTGTGACATCAACAATTCCAATCTTAACAGTGACATCAATAATAATAACCCTAACCAGAACATCAATAATAATAACCCTAATTGTGACATCAATAATACTAATCCTAACTGTGACATCAATAATACTAATCCTCACCATAGCATCAATAATAATAATCCTAATTGTGACATCAATAATACTAATCCTAATTGTGACATCAATAATACTAATCCTAACCATAACATCAATAATAATAATCCTAATTGTGACATCAATAATACTAATCCTAATTGTGACATCAATAATACTAATCCTAACCATAACATCAATAATAATAATCCTAATTGTGACGTCAATAATACTAATCCTAACCATAACATCAATAATAATAATCCTAATTGTGACATCAACAATACTAATCCTAACTGTGACATCAATAATACTAATCCTAATTGTGACATCAATAATACTAATCCTAACCATAGCATCCATAATAATAATCCTAATTGTGACATCAATAATACTAATCCTAACCATAGCATCAATAATACTAATCCTAATTGTGACATCAATAATACTAATCCTAACCATAACATCAATAATAATAATCCTAATTGTGACATCAATAATACTAATCCTAATTGTGACATCAATAATACTAACCCTAACCATAACATCAATAATAATAATCCTAATTGTGACATCAATAATACTAATCCTAATTGTGACATCAATAATACTAACCCTACCCATAACATCAATAATAATAATCCTAATTGTGACATCAATAATACTAATCCTAACTGTGACATCAATAATACTAATCCTAACCATAGCATCAATAATAATAATCCTAATTGTGACATCAATAATACTAATCCTAATTGTGACATCAATAATACTAATCCTAACCATAACATCAATAATAATAATCCTAATTGTGACATCAATAATACTAATCCTAATTGTGACATCAATAATACTAATCCTAACCATAACATCAATAATAATAATCTTAATTGTGACATCAATAATACTAATCCTAACTGTGACATCAATAATACTAATCCTAACCATAGCATCAATAATACTAATCCTAACTGTGACATCAATAATACTAATCCTAATTGTGACATCAATAATAATAATCCTAACTGTGACATCAATAATACTAATACTAATTGTGACATCAATAATACTAATCCTAACTGTGACATCAATAATACTAATCCTAACCATAACATCAATAATAATAATCCTAATTGTGACATCAATAATACTAATCCTAACTGTGACATCAATAATACTAATCCTAATTGTGGCATCAATAATAATAATCCTAACTGTGACATCAATAATACTAATCCTAATTGTGACATCAATAATACTAATCCTAACTGTGACATCAATAATACTAATCCTAACCATAACATCAATAATAATAATCCTAATTGTGACATCAATAATACTAATCCTAACCATAGCATCAATAATAATAATCCTAATTGTGACATCAATAATACTAATCCTAACTGTGACATCAATAATACTAATCCTAATTGTGACATCAATAATAATAATCCTAACTGTGACATCAATAATACTAATCCTAACTGTGACATCAATAATACTAATCCTAATTGTGACATCAATAATAATAATCCTAACTGTGACATCAATAATACTAATCCTAACCATAGCATCAATAATAATAATCCTAATTGTGACATCAATAATACTAATCCTAACTGTGACATCAATAATACTAATCCTAATTGTGACATCAATAATACTAATCCTAACTGTGACATCAATAATACTAATCCTAACCATAACATCAATAATAATAATCCTAATTTTGACATCAATAATACTAATCCTAATTGTGACATCAATAATACTAATCCTAACCATAGCATCAATAATAATAATCCTAATTGTGACATCAATAATACTAATCCTAATTGTGACATCAATAATACTAATCCTAACCATAGCATCAATAATAATAATCCTAATTGTGACATCAATAATACTAATCCTAACTGTGACATCAATAATACTAATCCTAACCATAGCATCAATAATAATAATCCTAATTGTGACATCAATAATACTAATCCTAATTGTGACATCAATAATACTAATCCTAACCATAACATTAATAATAATAACCCTAACTGTGACATCAATAATACTAATCCTAACTGTGACATCAATAATAATAATCCTAATTGTGACATCAATAATACTAATCCTAACCATAACATCAATAATAATAACCCTAATTGTGACATCAATAATACTAATCCTAACTGTGACATCAATAATACTAATCCTAACCATAACATCAATAATAATAATCCTAATTGTGACATCAATAATACCAATCCTAACTGTGACATCAATAATACTAATCCTAACCATAACATCAATAATAATAATCCTAATTGTGACATCAATAATACCAATCCTAACTGTGACATCAATAATACTAATCCTAACCATAACATCAATAATAATAATCCTAATTGTGACATCAATAATACTAATCCTAATTGTGACATCAATAATACTAATCCTAACCATAACATCAATAATAATAACCCTAATTGTGACATCAATAATACTAATCCTAATTGTGACATCAATAATACTAATCCTAACCATAACATCAATAATAATAATCCTAATTATATCAATAATACTTACCCAAATGTGACATCAATAATACTAATCCTAATTATATCAATATTACTAACCCAAATGTGAAATCAATAATACTAATCCAAACTGTGACATCAATAATACTAACCCTAACCATATCAATATTACTAACCCAAATGTGACATCAATAATACTAATTCCAACTGTGACATCAATAATACTAACCCTAACTGTGACATCAATAATACTAACCCAAATGTGACATCAATAATACTAACCCTAACCATATCAATATTACTAACCCAAATGTGACATGAATAATACCAATCCTAACCATAACATCAATAATACTAATCCTAACTGTGACATCAATAATACTAATCCTAATTGTCACATCAATAATACTAATCCTAACTGTGACATCAATAAAACTAACCCTAACTATATCAATATTACAAACCCAACTGTGACATCAATAATACTAATCCTAACTGTGACATCAATAATACTAATCCTAACTGTGACATCAATAATACTAACACTAACTGTGACATCAATAATACTAACCCTAACTGTGACATCAATAATACTAACCCAAATGTGACATCAATAATACTAATCCTAACCATAACATCAATAATACTAATGCTAACTGTGACATCAATCATACTAACCCGAACCATAACATCAATAATAATAATCCTAACTGTGACATCAATAATACAAATCCTAACTGTGACATCAATAATACTAACCCTAACCATATCAATATTACAAACCCAAATGTGACATCAATAATACCAATCCTAACCAGAACATCAATAATAATAACCCAAATGTGACATCAATAATACTAATCCAAACTGTGACATCATTAATACTAACCCTAACCATATCAATATTACTAACCCAAATGTGACATCAATAATACTAATTCCAACTGTGACATCAATAATACTAACCCAAATGTGACATCAATAATACTAATCCTAACCATAACATCAATAATACTAATCCTAACCATATCAATATTACTAACCCAAATGTGACATGAATAATACCAATCCGAACCATAACATCAATAATACTAATCCTAACTGTGACATCAATAATACTAATCCTAACCATAACATCTATAATAATAACCCTAATTGTCACATCAATAATACTAATCCTAACCATAACATCAATAATACTAATCCTCACTGTGACATCAATAAAACTAACCCTAACTATATCAATATTACAAACCCAACTGTGACATCAATAATACTAATCCTAATTGTGACATCAATAATACTAATCCTAACCATAACATCAATAATAATAATCCTAATTGTGACATCAATAATACTAATCCTAATTGTGACATCAATAATACTAACCCTAACCATAACATCAATAATAATAATCCTAATTGTGACATCAATAATACTAATCCTAATTGTGACATCAATAATACTAACCCTACCCATAACATCAATAATAATAATCCTAATTGTGACATCAATAATACTAATCCTAACTGTGACATCAATAATACTAATCCTAACCATAGCATCAATAATAATAATCCTAATTGTGACATCAATAATACTAATCCTAATTGTGACATCAATAATACTAATCCTAACCATAACATCAATAATAATAATCCTAATTGTGACATCAATAATACTAATCCTAATTGTGACATCAATAATACTAATCCTAACCATAACATCAATAATAATAATCTTAATTGTGACATCAATAATACTAATCCTAACTGTGACATCAATAATACTAATCCTAACCATAGCATCAATAATACTAATCCTAACTGTGACATCAATAATACTAATCCTAATTGTGACATCAATAATAATAATCCTAACTGTGACATCAATAATACTAATACTAATTGTGACATCAATAATACTAATCCTAACTGTGACATCAATAATACTAATCCTAACCATAACATCAATAATACTAATCCTAATTGTGACATCAATAATAATAATCCTAACTGTGACATCAATAATACTAATCCTAACCATAGCATCAATAATAATAATCCTAATTGTGACATCAATAATACTAATCCTAACTGTGACATCAATAATACTAATCCTAATTGTGACATCAATAATACTAATCCTAACTGTGACATCAATAATACTAATCCTAACCATAACATCAATAATAATAATCCTAATTTTGACATCAATAATACTAATCCTAATTGTGACATCAATAATACTAATCCTAACCATAGCATCAATAATAATAATCCTAATTGTGACATCAATAATACTAATCCTAATTGTGACATCAATAATACTAATCCTAACCATAGCATCAATAATAATAATCCTAATTGTGACATCAATAATACTAATCCTAACTGTGACATCAATAATACTAATCCTAACCATAGCATCAATAATAATAATCCTAATTGTGACATCAATAATACTAATCCTAATTGTGACATCAATAATACTAATCCTAACCATAACATTAATAATAATAACCCTAACTGTGACATCAATAATACTAATCCTAACTGTGACATCAATAATAATAATCCTAATTGTGACATCAATAATACTAATCCTAACCATAACATCAATAATAATAACCCTAATTGTGACATCAATAATACTAATCCTAACTGTGACATCAATAATACTAATCCTAACCATAACATCAATAATAATAATCCTAATTGTGACATCAATAATACCAATCCTAACTGTGACATCAATAATACTAATCCTAACCATAACATCAATAATAATAATCCTAATTGTGACATCAATAATACCAATCCTAACTGTGACATCAATAATACTAATCCTAACCATAACATCAATAATAATAATCCTAATTGTGACATCAATAATACTAATCCTAATTGTGACATCAATAATACTAATCCTAACCATAACATCAATAATAATAACCCTAATTGTGACATCAATAATACTAATCCTAATTGTGACATCAATAATACTAATCCTAACCATAACATCAATAATAATAATCCTAATTATATCAATAATACTTACCCAAATGTGACATCAATAATACTAATCCTAATTATATCAATATTACTAACCCAAATGTGAAATCAATAATACTAATCCAAACTGTGACATCAATAATACTAACCCTAACCATATCAATATTACTAACCCAAATGTGACATCAATAATACTAATTCCAACTGTGACATCAATAATACTAACCCTAACTGTGACATCAATAATACTAACCCAAATGTGACATCAATAATACTAACCCTAACCATATCAATATTACTAACCCAAATGTGACATGAATAATACCAATCCTAACCATAACATCAATAATACTAATCCTAACTGTGACATCAATAATACTAATCCTAATTGTCACATCAATAATACTAATCCTAACTGTGACATCAATAAAACTAACCCTAACTATATCAATATTACAAACCCAACTGTGACATCAATAATACTAATCCTAACTGTGACATCAATAATACTAATCCTAACTGTGACATCAATAATACTAACACTAACTGTGACATCAATAATACTAACCCTAACTGTGACATCAATAATACTAACCCAAATGTGACATCAATAATACTAATCCTAACCATAACATCAATAATACTAATGCTAACTGTGACATCAATCATACTAACCCGAACCATAACATCAATAATAATAATCCTAACTGTGACATCAATAATACAAATCCTAACTGTGACATCAATAATACTAACCCTAACCATATCAATATTACAAACCCAAATGTGACATCAATAATACCAATCCTAACCAGAACATCAATAATAATAACCCAAATGTGACATCAATAATACTAATCCAAACTGTGACATCATTAATACTAACCCTAACCATATCAATATTACTAACCCAAATGTGACATCAATAATACTAATTCCAACTGTGACATCAATAATACTAACCCAAATGTGACATCAATAATACTAATCCTAACCATAACATCAATAATACTAATCCTAACCATATCAATATTACTAACCCAAATGTGACATGAATAATACCAATCCGAACCATAACATCAATAATACTAATCCTAACTGTGACATCAATAATACTAATCCTAACCATAACATCTATAATAATAACCCTAATTGTCACATCAATAATACTAATCCTAACCATAACATCAATAATACTAATCCTCACTGTGACATCAATAAAACTAACCCTAACTATATCAATATTACAAACCCAACTGTGACATCAATAATACTAATCCTAATTGTGACATCAATAATACTAATCCTAACCATAACATCAATAATAATAATCCTAATTGTGACATCAATAATACTAATCCTAATTGTGACATCAATAATACTAACCCTAACCATAACATCAATAATAATAATCCTAATTGTGACATCAATAATACTAATCCTAATTGTGACATCAATAATACTAACCCTACCCATAACATCAATAATAATAATCCTAATTGTGACATCAATAATACTAATCCTAACTGTGACATCAATAATACTAATCCTAACCATAGCATCAATAATAATAATCCTAATTGTGACATCAATAATACTAATCCTAATTGTGACATCAATAATACTAATCCTAACCATAACATCAATAATAATAATCCTAATTGTGACATCAATAATACTAATCCTAATTGTGACATCAATAATACTAATCCTAACCATAACATCAATAATAATAATCTTAATTGTGACATCAATAATACTAATCCTAACTGTGACATCAATAATACTAATCCTAACCATAGCATCAATAATACTAATCCTAACTGTGACATCAATAATACTAATCCTAATTGTGACATCAATAATAATAATCCTAACTGTGACATCAATAATACTAATACTAATTGTGACATCAATAATACTAATCCTAACTGTGACATCAATAATACTAATCCTAACCATAACATCAATAATAATAATCCTAATTGTGACATCAATAATACTAATCCTAACTGTGACATCAATAATACTAATCCTAATTGTGGCATCAATAATAATAATCCTAACTGTGACATCAATAATACTAATCCTAATTGTGACATCAATAATACTAATCCTAACTGTGACATCAATAATACTAATCCTAACCATAACATCAATAATAATAATCCTAATTGTGACATCAATAATACTAATCCTAACCATAGCATCAATAATAATAATCCTAATTGTGACATCAATAATACTAATCCTAACTGTGACATCAATAATACTAATCCTAATTGTGACATCAATAATAATAATCCTAACTGTGACATCAATAATACTAATCCTAACTGTGACATCAATAATACTAATCCTAATTGTGACATCAATAATAATAATCCTAACTGTGACATCAATAATACTAATCCTAACCATAGCATCAATAATAATAATCCTAATTGTGACATCAATAATACTAATCCTAACTGTGACATCAATAATACTAATCCTAATTGTGACATCAATAATACTAATCCTAACTGTGACATCAATAATACTAATCCTAACCATAACATCAATAATAATAATCCTAATTTTGACATCAATAATACTAATCCTAATTGTGACATCAATAATACTAATCCTAACCATAGCATCAATAATAATAATCCTAATTGTGACATCAATAATATTAATCCTAATTGTGACATCAATAATACTAATCCTAACCATAGCATCAATAATAATAATCCTAATTGTGACATCAATAATACTAATCCTAACTGTGACATCAATAATACTAATCCTAACCATAGCATCAATAATAATAATCCTAATTGTGACATCAATAATACTAATCCTAATTGTGACATCAATAATACTAATCCTAACTGTGACATCAATAATACTAATCGTAACCATAACATCAATAATAATAATCCTAATTGTGACATCAATAATACTAATCCTAACCATAACATCAATAATAATAATCCTAATTGTGACATCAATAATACCAATCCTAACCATAACATCAATAATACTAATCCTAACTGTGACATCAATAAAACTAACCTAACTATATCAATATTACAAACCCAACAATGACATCAATAATCCTAATCCTAACTGTGACATCAATAATACTAATCCTAACCATAACATCAATAATAATAACCCTAACTGTGACATCAATAATACTAACCCTAACTGTGACATCAATAATACTAATCCTAACTGTGACATCAATAAAACTAACCCTAACTATATCAATATTACAAACCCAACTGTGACATCAATAATACTAATCCTAACTGTGACATCAATAATACTAATCCTAACCATAACATCAATAATAATAACCCTAACTGTGACATCAATAATACTAATCCTAACTGTGACATCAATAAAACTAACCCTAACTATATCAATATTACAAACCCAACTGTGACATCAATAATACTAATCCTAACTGTGACATCAATAATAATAATCCTAATTGTGACATCAATAATACCAATCCTAAATGTGACATCAATAATACTAACCCTAACCATAATTTCAATATTAATAACCCTAACGTTGACATTAATGATACTAATCCTAAAAATAACATGATTAATAAAATAACCCTAACCCTAACATCAATAATACTAATCCCAACCATAACATCAATAATAATAACCCAAATTGTGACATCAATAATACTAAACTTAACCAAATCAATAATTCTAACCCTAACTGTGACATCAATAATACTAACCCTAACTGTGACATCAATAATACTAATCCTAACCATAACATCAATAATAATAACCCTAATTGGGACATCAATAATACTAATCCTAATTATATCAATATTACTAACCCAAATGTGACATCAATAATACTAATCCAAACTGTGACATCAATAATACTAACCCTAATTATATCAATATTACTAACCCAAATGTGACATCAATAATACTAATCCAAACTGTGACATCAATAATACTAATCCTAACCATATCAATATTACTAACCCAAATGTGACATCAATAATACTAATCCTAACTGTGACATCAATGATACTAATCCTAACCATAACATCTATAATACTAATCCTAACTGTGACATCAATAAAACTAACCCTAACTATATCAATATTACAAACCCAACTGTGACATCAATAATACTAATCCTAACTGTGACATTAATAATACTAACACTAACTGTGACATCAATAATACTAACCCAAATGTGACATCAATAATACTAATCCTAACCATAACATCTATAATACTAATCCTAACTGTGACATCAATAAAACTAACCCTAACTATATCAATATTACAAACCCAACTGTGACATCAATAATACTAATCCTAACTGTGACATTAATAATACTAACACTAACTGTGACATCAATAATACTAACCCAAATGTGACATCAATAATACTAATCCTAACCATAACATCAATAATACTAAGCCTAACTGTGACATCAATAATACTAACCCAAACCATACATCAATAATAATAATCCTAACTGTGACATCAATAATACAAATCCTAACTGTGACATCAACAATTCTAATCTTAACAGTGACATCAATAATAATAACCCTAATTGTGACATCAATAATACTAATCCTAACTGTGACATCAATAATACTAATCCTCACCATAGCATCAATAATAATAATCCTAATTGTGACATCAATAATACTAATCCTAATTGTGACATCAATAATACTAATCCTAACCATAACATCAATAATAATAATCCTAATTGTGACATCAATAATACTAATCCTAATTGTGACATCAATAATACTAATCCTAACCATAACATCAATAATAATAATCCTAATTGTGACGTCAATAATACTAATCCTAACCATAACATCAATAATAATAATCCTAATTGTGACATCAATAATACTAATCCTAACTGTGACATCAATAATACTAATCCTAATTGTGACATCAATAATACTAATCCTAACCATAGCATCAATAATAATAATCCTAATTGTGACATCAATAATACTAATCCTAACCATAGCATCAATAATACTAATCCTAATTGTGACATCAATAATACTAATCCTAACCATAACATCAATAATAATAATCCTAATTGTGACATCAATAATACTAATCCTAATTGTGACATCAATAATACTAACCCTAACCATAACATCAATAATAATAATCCTAATTGTGACATCAATAATACTAATCCTAATTGTGACATCAATAATACTAACCCTACCCATAACATCAATAATAATAATCCTAATTGTGACATCAATAATACTAATCCTAACTGTGACATCAATAATACTAATCCTAACCATAGCATCAATAATAATAATCCTAATTGTGACATCAATAATACTAATCCTAATTGTGACATCAATAATACTAATCCTAACCATAACATCAATAATAATAATCCTAATTGTGACATCAATAATACTAATCCTAATTGTGACATCAATAATACTAATCCTAACCATAACATCAATAATAATAATCTTAATTGTGACATCAATAATACTAATCCTAACTGTGACATCAATAATACTAATCCTAACCATAGCATCAATAATACTAATCCTAACTGTGACATCAATAATACTAATCCTAATTGTGACATCAATAATAATAATCCTAACTGTGACATCAATAATACTAATCCTAATTGTGACATCAATAATACTAATCCTAACTGTGACATCAATAATACTAATCCTAACCATAACATCAATAATAATAATCCTAATTGTGACATCAATAATACTAATCCTAACTGTGACATCAATAATACTAATCCTAATTGTGACATCAATAATAATAATCCTAACTGTGACATCAATAATACTAATCCTAATTGTGACATCAATAATACTAATCCTAACTGTGACATCAATAATACTAATCCTAATCATAACATCAATAATAATAATCCTAATTGTGACATCAATAATACTAATCCTAACCATAGCATCAATAATAATAATCCTAATTGTGACATCAATAATACTAATCCTAACTGTGACATCAATAATACTAATCCTAATTGTGACATCAATAATAATAATCCTAACTGTGACATCAATAATACTAATCCTAACTGTGACATCAATAATACTAATCCTAATTGTGACATCAATAATAATAATCCTAACTGTGACATCAATAATACTAATCCTAACCATAGCATCAATAATAATAATCCTAATTGTGACATCAATAATACTAATCCTAACTGTGACATCAATAATACTAATCCTAATTGTGACATCAATAATACTAATCCTAACTGTGACATCAATAATACTAATCCTAACCATAACATCAATAATAATAATCCTAATTTTGACATCAATAATACTAATCCTAATTGTGACATCAATAATACTAATCCTAACCATAGCATCAATAATAATAATCCTAATTGTGACATCAATAATACTAATCCTAATTGTGACATCAATAATACTAATCCTAACCATAGCATCAATAATAATAATCCTAATTGTGACATCAATAATACTAATCCTAACTGTGACATCAATAATACTAATCCTAACCATAGCATCAATAATAATAATCCTAATTGTGACATCAATAATACTAATCCTAATTGTGACATCAATAATACTAATCCTAACCATAACATTAATAATAATAACCCTAACTGTGACATCAATAATACTAATCCTAACTGTGACATCAATAATAATAATCCTAATTGTGACATCAATAATACTAATCCTAACCATAACATCAATAATAATAACCCTAATTGTGACATCAATAATACTAATCCTAACTGTGACATCAATAATACTAATCCTAACCATAACATCAATAATAATAATCCTAATTGTGACATCAATAATACCAATCCTAACTGTGACATCAATAATACTAATCCTAACCATAACATCAATAATAATAATCCTAATTGTGACATCAATAATACCAATCCTAACTGTGACATCAATAATACTAATCCTAACCATAACATCAATAATAATAATCCTAATTGTGACATCAATAATACTAATCCTAATTGTGACATCAATAATACTAATCCTAACCATAACATCAATAATAATAACCCTAATTGTGACATCAATAATACTAATCCTAATTGTGACATCAATAATACTAATCCTAACCATAACATCAATAATAATAATCCTAATTATATCAATAATACTTACCCAAATGTGACATCAATAATACTAATCCTAATTATATCAATATTACTAACCCAAATGTGAAATCAATAATACTAATCCAAACTGTGACATCAATAATACTAACCCTAACCATATCAATATTACTAACCCAAATGTGACATCAATAATACTAATTCCAACTGTGACATCAATAATACTAACCCTAACTGTGACATCAATAATACTAACCCAAATGTGACATCAATAAGACTAACCCTAACCATATCAATATTACTAACCCAAATGTGACATGAATAATACCAATCCTAACCATAACATCAATAATACTAATCCTAACTGTGACATCAATAATACTAATCCTAATTGTCACATCAATAATACTAATCCTAACTGTGACATCAATAAAACTAACCCTAACTATATCAATATTACAAACCCAACTGTGACATCAATAATACTAATCCTAACTGTGACATCAATAATACTAATCCTAACTGTGACATCAATAATACTAACACTAACTGTGACATCAATAATACTAACCCTAACTGTGACATCAATAATACTAACCCAAATGTGACATCAATAATACTAATCCTAACCATAACATCAATAATACTAATGCTAACTGTGACATCAATCATACTAACCCGAACCATAACATCAATAATAATAATCCTAACTGTGACATCAATAATACAAATCCTAACTGTGACATCAATAATACTAACCCTAACCATATCAATATTACAAACCCAAATGTGACATCAATAATACCAATCCTAACCAGAACATCAATAATAATAACCCAAATGTGACATCAATAATACTAATCCAAACTGTGACATCATTAATACTAACCCTAACCATATCAATATTACTAACCCAAATGTGACATCAATAATACTAATTCCAACTGTGACATCAATAATACTAACCCAAATGTGACATCAATAATACTAATCCTAACCATAACATCAATAATACTAATCCTAACCATATCAATATTACTAACCCAAATGTGACATGAATAATACCAATCCGAACCATAACATCAATAATACTAATCCTAACTGTGACATCAATAATACTAATCCTAACCATAACATCTATAATAATAACCCTAATTGTCACATCAATAATACTAATCCTAACCATAACATCAATAATACTAATCCTCACTGTGACATCAATAAAACTAACCCTAACTATATCAATATTACAAACCCAACTGTGACATCAATAATACTAATCCTAACTGTGACATCAATGATACTAATCCTAACCATAACATCTATAATACTAATCCTAACTGTGACATCAATAAAACTAACCCTAACTATATCAATATTACAAACCCAACTGTGACATCAATAATACTAACCCTAACTATATCAATATTACAAACCCAACTGTGACATCAATAATACTAATCCTAACTGTGACATCAATGATACTAATCCTAACCATAACATCTATAATACTAATCCTAACTGTGACATCAATAAAACTAACCCTAACTATATCAATATTACAAACCCAACTGTGACATCAATAATCCTAACCCTAACTATATCAATATTACAAACCCAACTGTGTCATCAATAATACTAATCCTAACTGTGACATCAATGATACTAATCCTAACCATAACATCTATAATACTAATCCTAACTGTGACATCAATAAAACTAACCCTAACTATATCAATATTACAAACCCAACTGTGACATCAATAATACTAATCCTAACTGTGACATCAATGATACTAATCCTAACCATAACATCAATAATACTAATCCTAACTGTGACATCAATAAAACTAACCCTAACTATATCAATATTACAAACCCAACTGTGACATCAATAATACTAATCCTAACTGTGACATCAATGATACTAATCCTAACCATAACATCTATAATACTAATCCTAACTGTGACATCAATAAAACTAACCCTAACTATATCAATATTACAAACCCAACTGTGACATCAATAATACTAACCCTAACTATATCAATATTACAAACCCAACTGTGACATCAATAATACTAATCCTAACTGTGACATCAATGATACTAATCCTAACCATAACATCTATAATACTAATCCTAACTGTGACATCAATAAAACTAACCCTAACTATATCAATATTACAAACCCAACTGTGACATCAATAATACTAACCCTAACTATATCAATATTACAAACCCAACTGTGACATCAATAATACTAATCCTAACTGTGACATCAATGATACTAATCCTAACCATAACATCTATAATACTAATCCTAACTGTGACATCAATAAAACTAACCCTAACTATATCAATATTACAAACCCAACTGTGACATCAATAATACTAATCCTAACTGTGACATTAATAATACTAACACTAACTGTGACATCAATAATACTAACCCAAATGTGACATCAATAATACTAATGCTAACCATAACATCAATAATACTAAGCCTAACTGTGACATCAATAATACTAACCCTAACCTTATCAATATTACTAACCCAAATGTGACATCAATAATACCAATCCTAACCATAACATCAATAATAATAACACTAATTGTGACATCAATAATACTAATCCTAACCATAACATCAATAATAATAATCCTAATTGTGACATCAATAATACTAATCCTAACCATAACATCAATAATAATAATCCTAATTGTGACATCAATAATACTAATCCTAACCATAACATCAATAATAATAATCCTAATTGTGACATCAATAATACAAATCCTAACTGTGACATCAACAATTCTAATCTTAACAGTGACATCAATAATAATAACCCTAACCAGAACATCAATAATAATAACCCTAATTGTGACATCAATAATACTAATCCTAACCATAACATCAATAATAATAATCCTAATTGTGACATCAATAATACTAATCCTAACCATAACATCAATAATAATAATCCTAATTGTGACATCAATAATACTAATCCTAACCATAACATCAATAATAATAATCCTAATTGTGACATCAATAATACTAATCCTAACCATAACATCAATAATAATAATCCTAATTGTGACATCAATAATACTAATCCTAACCATAACATCAATAATAATAATCCTAATTGTGACATCAATAATACTAATCCTAACCATAACATCAATAATAATAATCCTAATTGTGACATCAATAATACTAATCCTAACTATAACATCAATAATAATAATCCTAATTGTGACATCAATAATACTTATCATAACCATAACATCAATAATAATAATCCTAATTATCACATCAATAATACTAATCCTAACCATCGCATCAAAAATACTAATCCCAACTGTGACATCAATAATACTAAACCTAACCATAACATCAATAATAATCATCCTAACTGTGACATCAATAATCGAACCCTAACAATTACATCAATAATAATAATCCTAATTGTGACATCAATGATATTAATCCTAAACATAACATCAATAATAATAACCCTGACTGTGACATCAATAATACTAAATCTAACCATAGCAACAATAATAATAACCCAAATTGTGACATCAATAATACTAAACTTAACCATATCAATATTACTAACCCTAACTGTGACAGCAATAATACTAATCCTAACCATAACATCAATAATACCAATCCTAATTGTGACATCAATAATACTAATCCTAACTGTGACATCAATATTACTAACCCTAACTGTGACAGCAATAATACTAATCCTAACCATAACATCAATAATACCAATCCTAATTGTGACATCAATAATACTAATCCTAACTGTGACATCAATATTACTAACCCTAACTGTGACAGCAATAATACTAATCCTAACTGTGACATCAATAATACTAATCCTAACTGTGACATCAATATTACTAACCCTAACTGTGACAGCAATAATACTAATCCTAACTGTGACATCAATAATACTAATCCTAACCATACATCAATAATAATAACCCTAATTGTGACATCAATAATACTAATCCTAACTGTGACATCAATAATACTAATCCTAACTGTGACATCAATATTACTAACACTAACTGTGACAGCAATAATACTAATCCTAACTGTGACATCAATAATACTAATCCTAACCATACATCAATAATAATAACCCTAATTGTGACATCAATAATACTAATCCTAACTGTGACATCAATAATACTAATCCTAACCATACATCAATAATAATAACCCTAACTGTGACAGCAATAATACTAATCCTAACTGTGACATCAATAATACTAATCCTAACCATACATCAATAATAATAACCCTAATTGTGACATCAATAATACTAATCCTAACTGTGACATCAATAATACTAATCCTAACCATACATCAATAATAATAACCCTAATTGTGACATCAATAATACTAATTCTAACTGTGACATCAATAACACTAATCCTAACCATAACATCAATAATACTAATCCTAACTGTGACATCCTCACTTTTGCGAGGAGCAGCTTTGACAGAACGAGGTGCGGAGCGGACTTTCAGCTGAGCGGTCAATTTCAGTAAGTTACAAGTTAATCCCCTTTTGTTTCGGAGGACCAGGGGACTGCTGGGTAAGGGAAAAGTATTTATTTGGGCAGTTTTAAAATCTTTGTCTTTTGCGAGGAGCAGCTTTGACAGAACGAGGTGCGGAGCGGACTTTCAGCTGAGCGGTCAATTTCAGTAAGTTACAAGTTAATCCCCTTTTGTTTCGGAGGACCAGGGGACTGCTGGGTAAGGGAAAAGTATTTATTTGGGCAGTGGCAGTACCCGAGACACTACACGTGTCGTGTCTCCCACCCACCCTCCTCCTCTAACCAAAAAAAAAGGACTCTGGTGTGTTGATAAGGTAAGCTTTTTATTTAAAAAGTTCAGTCCGTCGGATTGTTAAGCAAACAAGTTTTGACTTTTTTTTCGTTTGGTTTTTCAGTAGATTTATTGGGAATCTAGAATAATGGGAATGGAGGTAAAGGCAGTTGTATGTTCCTCCTGCAGAATGTGGGAGGTAGGGGTCGCCAAGAGTGTCCCTGCTGACTGCATCTGCGGGAAGTGCACCCAACTCCAGCTCCTCGCAGACCGCGTTAGGGAACTGGAGCTGGAGCTGGATGAACTTCGGATCATTCGGGAGGCGGAGGGGATTATTGACAGGAGTTATAGGGAGGCAGTCACACCTCAGGTAAAATAAGTAGGTAGATGGGTTACCGTCAGGGGAAGGAAAGGGAACCAGCCGGCAGTGCAGGGATCCCCTGTGGCCATTTCCCTCAACAACAGGTATACCGTTTTGGATACTGTTGGGGGGGACGACTTACCAGGGGTAAGCAATGGGGTGCAGGTCTCTGGCACAGAGTCTGTCCCTGTTGCTCAGAAGGGAAAGGGGAAGAGGAGCAGAGCATTAGTCATTGGGGACTCCATAGTTAGGGGAACAGATAGGAGGTTCTGTGGGAACGAGAGAGACTCACGGTTGGTGTGTTGCCTCCCAAGTGCCAGGGTACGTGATGTCTCCGATCGTGTTTTTGGGATCCTTAAGGGGGAGGAGGAGCACCCCCAAGTCATGGTCCACATAGGCACCAACGACATAGGTAGGAAGAGAGATGGGGATTTAAGGCAGAAATTCAGGGAGCTAGGGTGGAAGCTTAGAGCGAGAACAACCAGAGTTGTTATCTCTGGGTTGTTGCCTGTGCCACGTGCTAGCGAAGAGAGGAATAGGGAGAGAGAGGAGTTGAACACGTGGCTGCAGGGATGGTGTAGGAGGGAGGGTTTTGGTTTCCTGGATAATTGGGGCTCTTTCTGGGGTAGGTGGGACCTCTACAAACAGGATGGTCTTCACCTGAACCAGAGGGGTACCAATATCCTGGGGGGGAGATTTGTTAGTGCTCTTCGGGGGGGGTTTAAACTAAATCAGCAGGGGAATGGGAACCTAAATTGTAGTTCCAGTGTACAGGCTGTTGAGAGTAGTGAGGTAGGGGATAAGGTTACAGGGACGCAAGAGGGCACTGGCAAGCAAGAACTTGGTTTAAAGTGTGTCTACTTCAATGCCAGGAGCATCCGGAATAAGGTGGGTGAGCTTGCAGCATGGGTTGGTACCTGGGATCCTGATGTTGTGGCCATTTCAGAGACATGGGTAGAGCAGGGGCAGGAATGGATGTTGCAGGTTCCGGGATTTAGATGTTTCAGTAAGAACAGAGAAGAGGGTAAAAGAGGGGGGGGTGTGGCATTGTTAATCAAGGAAAGTATTACAGCGGCAGAAAGGACGTTTGAGGACTCGTCTACTGAGGTAGTATGGGCCGAGGTTAGAAACAGGAGAGGAGAGGTCACCCTGTTGGGAGTTTTCTATAGACCTCCGAATAGTTCCAGAGATGTAGAGGAAAGGATAGCGAAGATGATTCTCGACAGGAGCGAGAGTAATAGGGTAGTGGTTATGGGGGACTTTAACTTTCCAAATATTGACTGGAAATACTATAGTTCGAGTACTTTAGATGGGTCTGTTTTTGTCCAGTGTGTGCAGGAGGGTTTTCTGACACAGTATGTGGACAGGCCAACCAGGGGCGATGCCACATTGGCTTTGGTACTGGGTAATGAACCCGGCCAGGTGTTCGATTTAGATGTAGGTGAGCACTTTGGCGATAGTGATCACAATTCGGTTAGGTTTACCTTAGCGATGGGCAGGGACAGGTATATACCGCAGGGCAAGAATTATAGCTGGGGGAAAGGAAATTATGACGCGATTAGGCAAGATTTAGGATGTGTAGGATGGGGAAGGAAACTGCAGGGGATGTGCACAAACGAAATGTGGAGCTTATTCAAGGAGCAGCTAATGCGTGTCCTTGATACGTATGTACCTGTCAGGCAGGGAGGAAGTTGTCGAGCGAGGGAGCCGTGGTTTACTCAAGAAGTTGAAGCGCTTGTCAAGAGGAAGAGGGCGGCTTATGTTAGGATGAGACGTGAAGGCTCAGTTAGGGCGCTTGAGAGTTACAAGCTAGCCAGGAAGGATCTAAAGGGAGGGCTAAGAAGAGCAAGGAGAGGACACGAGAAGTCATTGGCGGATAGGATCAAAGAAAACCCTAAGGCTTTCTATAGGTATATCAGGAATAAACGAATGATAAGAGTTAGAACAGGGCCAATCAAGGATAGTAGTGGGAAGTTGTGTGCGGAATCAGAGGAGATAGGGGAAGCGTTAAATGAATATTTTTCGTCAGTATTTACAGTAGAAAAAGAAAATGTTGCCGAGGAGATTACTGAGATACAGCCTACTAGGCTAGATGGGATTGAGATTCACAAGGAGGAGGTGTTAGCAATTTTGGAAAGAGTGAAAATAGATAAGTCCCCTGGGCCAGATGGGATTTATCCTAGGATTCTCTGGGAAGCCAGGGAGGAGATTGCAGAGCCGTTGTTGTTGATCTTTATGTCGTCATTGTCGACAGGAGTAGTGCCGGAGGACTGGAGGATAGCAAATGTTGTCCCCTTGTTCAAGAAGGGGAGTAGAGACAGCCCTGGTAATTATAGACCTGTGAGCCTTACTTCGGTTGTGGGTAAAATGTTGGAAAAGGTTATAAGAGACAGGATTTATAATCATCTTGAAAAGAATAAGTTCATTTGCGATAGTCAGCACGGTTTTGTGAAAGGTAGGTCGTGCCTCACAAACCTTATTGAGTTTTTTGAGAAGGTGACCAAACAGGTGGATGAGGGTAAAGCCGTGGATGTGGTGTATATGGATTTCAGTAAGGCGTTTGATAAGGTTCCCCACGGTAGGCTATTGCAGAAAATACGGAAGTATGGGGTTGAAGGTGATTTAGAGCTTTGGATCAGAAATTGGCTAGCTGAAAAGAGACAGAGGGTGGTGGTTGATGGCAAATGTTCATCCTGGAGTTTAGTTACTAGTGGTGTACCGCAAGGTTCTGTTTTGGGGCCACTGCTGTTTGTCATTTTTATAAACGACCTGGATGAGGGTGTAGAAGGGTGGGTTAGTAAATTTGCAGATGACACGAAGGTCGGTGGAGTTGTGGATAGTGTCGAAGGGTGTTGTCGGGTACAGAGGGACATAGATAGGCTGCAGAGCTGGGCTGGGAGATGGTAAATGGAGTTTAATGCGGAGAAGTGTGAGGTGATTCACTTTGGAAGGAGTAACAGCAATGCAGAGTACTGGGCTAATGGGAAGATTCTTGGTAGTGTAGATGAGCAGAGAGATCTTGGTATCCAGGTACATAAATCTCTGAAAGTTGCTACCCAGGTTAATAGGGCTGTTAAGAAGGCATATGGTGTGTTAGCTTTTATTAGTAGGGGGATCGAGTTTCGGAGCCACGAGGTCATGCTGCAGCTGTACAAAACTCTGGTGAGACCGCACCTGGAGTATTGCGTGCAGTTCTGGTCACCGCATTATAGGAAGGATGTGGAAGCTTTGGAAAGGGTGCAGAGGAGATTTACTGGGATGTTGCCTGGTATGGAAGGAAGGTCTTACGAGGAAAGGCTGAGGGACTTGGGGTTGTTTTCGTTAGAGAGAAGGAGGAGGAGAGGTGACTTAATAGAGACATACAAGATAATCAGAGGGTTAGATAGGGTGGATAGTGAGAGTCTTTTTCCTCGGATGAGGATGGCAAACACGAGGGGACAGAGCTTTAAGTTGAGGGGTGAGAGATATAGGACAGATGTCAGAGGTAGTTTCTTTACGCAGAGAGTAATAGGGGCGTGGAACGCCCTGCCTGCAACAGTAGTAGACTCGCCAACTTTAAGGGCATTTAAGTGGTCATTGGATAGACATATGGATGTAAATGGAATAGTGTAGGTCAGATGATCGGCGCAACATCGAGGGCCGAAGGGCCTGTACTGCGCTGTAATATTCTAATCTAATCTAATCTAATACTAATCCTAACTGTGACATCAATAATACTAACCCTAACTTGACATCAATAATACTAATCCTAACTGCGACATCAATAATACTAACCCTAACTTGACATCAATAATACTAATCCTAACTGCGACATCAATAATACTAACCCTAACTTGACATCAATAATACTAATCCTAACTGCGACATCAATAATACTAACCCTAACTTGACATCAATAATACTAACCCTAACTTGACATCAATAATACTAATCCTAACTGCGACATCAATAATACTATTCCTAACTTGACATCAATAATACTAACCCTAACTTGACATCAATAATACTAACCCTAACTTGACATCAATAATACTAATCCTAACTGTGACATCAATAATACTAACCCTAACTATATCAATATTACTAACCCAACTGTGACATCAATAATACTAATCCTAACTGTGACATCAATAATACTAATCCTAACTGTGACATCAATAATACTAACCCTAACCATATCAATATTACTAACCCAACTGTGACATCAATAATACTAATCCTAACTGTGACATCAATAATACTAATCCTAACTGCGACATCAATAATACTAACCCAACTGTGACATCAATAATACTAACCCTAACCATATCAATATTACTAACCCAACTGTGACATCAATAATACTAATCCTAACTGTGACATCAATAATACTAATCCTAACTGTGACATCAATAATACTAACCCTTACCATATCAATATTACTAACCCAACTGTGACATCAATAATACTAATCCTAACTGCGACATCAATAATACTAATCCTAACTGCGACATCAATAATACTAATCCTAACCATAACATCAATAATACTAACCCTAATTGTGACATCAATAATACTAACCCTAATTGTGACATCAATAATACTAATTCTAATTGTGACATCAATAATACTAATCCTAACCATAACATCAATAATAATTACCCTAACTGTGATATCAATAATACTAATCCTAACTGCGACATCAATAATACTAACCCTAATTGTGACATCAATAATACTAATTCTAACTGCGACATCAATAATACTAATGCTAACCATAACATCAATAATACTAAAATAAAAGCAAAATACTGCGGATGCTGGAAATCTGAAATAAAAACAAGAAATGCTGGAATCACTCAGCAGATCTGGCAGCATCTGTGGAAAGAGAAGCAGAGTTAATGTTTCCGATGAAGGGTCACTGACCCGAAACGTTAACTCTGCTTCTCTTTCCACAGATGCTGCCAGACCTGCTGAGTGATTCCAGCATTTCTTGTTTTTATATCAATAATACTAATACTAATGTTAAAATCAATACAACTAAATCCTAACCCTGACATCAATAATACTAATCCTAATGTTAAAATCAATACAACTAAATCCTAACCCTGACATCAATAATACTAATCCTAATGTTCATATGTTCTCTGATTGTGGGGCAGCATTCTTTGATAATCTCCCCTTTGTTCTCTGGGACACTCCTACCTGCAGGTATTTGTGCACTCTCCTGTGGCACTTCGACTTGGTGAGGCATCATTCGCATGGTTTCTGTGCCCCCTAGAGGTCTCTCTTTGTCTCTGCAGGTTCCTGGAAATGCTGTTTGCAACTCTGGTGGGGTGCTTCTAGTGTCTGCATTTACATAGGAGGATCTGGGGTCTAACTTTTCAAATTTTTCAGTGTTGGCTGAGTAAACTGTAGGGGTTTCCATTCTGGATTTCTCCGGACTTCCTTTAACCTGCCCTCTTGGTCACTTTTTCCCCTTCTCTTTCTAAACGTTTGCCAGCCTTGTGCCTGCCTATCCCCTTTTGTTCTCGGCAGGGGTCCCTTACAATTTACCAGCTCTTGACTGGAGGGTCCTCCTAACACAGGACTTAGAGGTATAGGTTTCACTGTAGATTGTGGTTTCCCCTCAACCTGGCACATGTGGCAACTCCTGCAGTACTCCACCACATCTTTGTGGAGTTTTGGCCAGTCTTATGCAGGCTTTGGTCTTTCGTGTACAGGCATGTACAGCCACTATAGTCTCGTGGGCCCTTCTTAATATTTATCCTGGTACCTCTGTGGCACCACTTACTGGTGAACTACTATCCACTCCTTGCCCTCAGGTCTGTGAAGGGCGGCACAGTGGCGCAGTGGTTAGCACCGCAGCCTCACAGCTCCAGTGACCCGGGTTCAATTCTGGGTACTGCCTGTGTCGAGTTTGTAAGTTCTCCCTGTGTCTGTATGGGTTTCCTCCCACATGCCAAAAAGACTTGCAGGTTGATAGGTAAATTGGCCATTATAAATTGCCCCTAGTATAGGTAGGTGGTAGGGAAATATAAGGACAGGTGAGAATGTGATAGGAATATGGAATTAGTGTCAGATTCGGAAAATTGGGGGTTGATGGTCGGCACAGACTCGGTGGGCCGAAGGGCCTGTTTCAGTGCTGTATCTCTAAACTAAACTAAACTCTATCAGTACCTCATTCTTTAAATAGTAGCAATCAGGGACTCCCTCTGCTTCACTTTCAGACTGGGCAGCCTGTGCTAACTCTCGCAATGCTGGGTCGGCTCGCTGAGCCTCAGCGAGGGAAAATTCATTCCCTGGGTCTCCTAACTTTCCAAGCAAAGTCTCGACCAGGCAGACCTTAGGGTCATTTGCCTGCAATGCCAAAGCAATCTCCTCTGGGGGGCTGGTTTGATCATGGCCTGATTCACTACACATTCAGGGACTCTGCAGGGGTCCTTCTCCTGCCACAGCCCTGTCTCTCTGACCTCCTGCAGTCTTTCTTTCACTACTGGGGGGGGTGGCTACCACCTTCACCCCAGCCAGATTGTTACCTAGGAGCAGGTCAACCCCGTCCATAGGTAAACTAGGGACAATCCCTAAGGTCAAATGTCACATCATCTTTATCAATGAGACAAAGTGCTTGAGAAGGAGAGATAGTTGCAAGCAATTCTGTCTTTAATGTAAAAAAAAATGCAATACCACCAAGTCTGGGCATAAGAAATTGGAATCGATAAACAAAATTTAATTGATATGAGTGGTTATTTAAAGCACTCAAAGGGAAATTTATCTGACATTTAAGAGGGCAATCAAAGTTTTAGAAAGCAAACGAACAAAAACAGTCTAAGTGGTTTACTGTGTTGGACATTAGTAATGGGTTCTCATCCATACCGCTGGTACGAGAGTGTCAATATAAATTTGCGTTTACGTTCCAGGGAGAACAGTACACCTGGACGTGTCTCCCCCAGGGATTTCCTAATAGTCCGTCGATATTCCACCAGCGGTTGGTACAGAGTAAGGAGAAGCTCCTTCGACTCCTCCAGAAGGTCGGAGTGAAAGTTAACCCTAAGAAGGCACAGATAATGAAGGAAAAGGTTTCCTATTTGAGAATAGTAATAACACAGGGAAAGCATGAGATTGAGCCGATGTGAGTACAGACAATCCTCAAACTCCCCCTACCACAAGATATTAAGGCTCTGAGATCATTTTTGGGCCTCATTGGGAATTGCAGGAACCATATTGATGGATTTTCCTTAAAGCCAGCCCCTTTATATAATCTCCTGAAAAAGAACTACTGCGTGCCTGGCGGACAATTTACTCTACCAGGGTGAACCCCACGGGTGTCAGGTTTTGACAGCAAAGGCCCTCAAGGGACCTTTTGTGTCAAAATCATTAGGGGTGTACAGGGAAATGAGCCAGCAATCAAACCTGCACTCAAAAGTTTTGTTGACAGTTCCTCTGCAGTGGAGGATGGTATTAGGCAGACAGGGTGTGGATTACATGTACAGGATCATAATGGAAAACATTGTCTTACAGCTACCAGCGAGTCTAATTGCGCAGGGTGCAGAACTAGCTGTGGTCGCTTTTGTGGTGACACAACCACACGTTTCCTCCACTGGTTGAAATAAATTCTGACAGTATGTACGTGTGTAACAGTTTGACTGAGTTCCTACCTCTGTGGGAAGCGAGAGGTTTTGTGGCGGCAGATGAAAAATCTTTGCCATCTGCCCCATTACTGCAGAGAATAGTAGACACAGCGAGGAAAGGGGAAGGTCAGTATGGGATCATCAAAGTCAAGGCTCATAGCAAGGACACCCCCAAAGGAAATAGGACAGTGGGTCTTGTAAACGTTACTATCGGACAGTGGGTATGTGTCGAACGCACAAAAAGGACCCACCAGGGAGACCCGAGTTCCCTGTATGGCAGTGCGATGATAAAGATTGTAGAAACCGATCAATATGTGTGAAACCACACAATGATAGGGGCTATTGGCTCTATTGTGTTGGGAAAGATAGAAAGGGACAGTACTTATTACAGTCCATGAGAGTATACGGGCGAGAAGCACCAACCCCCACAGTTACCTCCACATCCGAGTTACCAACGAGTAGGTTTACAACCCAGCAGCTACAAGTGACTGATCTCCCTTGCCCTGGCTTAACTGCAGGACCGGAGAATGGACTTGAGATAATAAAAACTAATTAAATTGTATATGATAATATACAGCATGAATTGGTACTGGTAATATTAAATATCTCAGATATCCAGCTGCCTGACTGATGCCCTGAAAAGACCCGAGAGTTGTACAGGGTATTACTACAACAATTGTTGGGACAAGAGTTCGGTGACGAGGGAATAATAAGGGAAAAAGACGTAAACGTAGTTTCGTGAATGATGCAGCTATGATCTTTAATACAGGAACTTCAATTGTCAATACTGTAAATTGTACCATGGAGACTAGGAAAGCACTGTCAGGGTTAACCCATGTGGCCTATATGGGAAAGGGGAGATATTGTTTAACCACCACGGCGAAGGAGTACCAGTATGGACATAACCGGACTTGTCCAGTGAGCAACAGTACGTTTTGTTTCAACCCACAAATACCAACCAGAGTAGTAAAGATGGACTTGATAGACAGACATAAATGAAAGACAGAAATGGTAACTGCGACAGAAAGTATTAAGGAGGACTCGATAAATTACCTCTGGAATATGAATATACTATTCAGCCATTGCCCACACACTTGGGTAAAGAGAGACAGCAGCTAGAAGCCATTGGTGTAGTGTACTACAATCTGGAACAACAATCAAAGATGCTACAAAATGAGATTGACGAGATAAACAATTCTACCTGGTGGGAGGACTTATGGAACTGGGGGTCAAACGTGCAGATACACCCCTGGTTTAGAATTATCTCCCATGTGCTGATAGTGGTTTTGGGTATCATGGTGTTATATGTGGCCTACTTCATTTGGAAACTTAAGAAATTGATTAAGCACTGTGAGAGGATGTATGAATACAGGTTGGACAGTTACCTTAAAGGCAATCAGTGTTCGAACTTTCTCTGTAAAAAGATAGACAATCAATTATGTGACACAAGTATAATTGTATAACCTATTGGTAGATATTTAAGATGAATTAATGACTGATCAACGTACTCTAAAACAAAATTGCGACTGTATTATGTTCACACAAGTGATTGATCATGTAATGGTGATGTTTATGTTGTGCTTTCTTTAATATTACCCTGCTTATAAAATTATAATTGCACAAGTGTACTACCTAAGAGACATGAGAGTGTGATCCCTTGGGCATAGCCCCACAGGATCAAAGGGCGGACTGTAGACCCAGTAAAAACACATAAGAACTTAGTTGAGACAAAGGGGCTAGTTGTCAATAATTACACGGTGTGTTGAAACATAGGGGGGGTTGGGTAGAAAGGGGAACACGACACAGATGTCCAAGGAGTTGCAGACAATAACAGGAAAATATGTTGAAACAAGAAGCTGACATGATGAAACCAGACAGTGTCCTTGCACGAATCAGATAAAGAATTCGTCTTGGACACAAGATAAGATTAGACTTACAGTTAAACAATAGAATTGAGAAAGGAGAAGTGCTGACCAGACTGTCACTGAACCAAATAAGGAATTATCATTGGACCAGACCCCTATGAATAAGTAAGAGGGGAGGGTCTTGGAAACAAGATTTAACCCCATGCATGGCATTCAAATGTTCCACAAAAATTGAACTAATTGTAGTCCCCTCTAAAGCCAGAGGATGATCCCACATTACCAAAGGTATTTTCGGATTCCTGCCAAAAACTAATTGATAGGGGTTGTAGCCCCCAACCAATCGAAGTGTGTTTTTCGCATGTATTGCCCACGCCAGAGCAGATGTCAATTTACAATTTGGTTGGTTGGCTACAACGTTTTGAAGCATTTTATCAATCACGGCGTGATTTCTGTCACAAATCCCATTACAAAAAGGACTTTCTGCTGCTCTGTGCATCGCTACAATATTCATATTTTCACACATATTCCTGAACTCATCATTGGCAAATTCTCCTCCATTGTCAATTAGAAATCTAGCTGGTGCTCTCAGACCCGTTCCTACTCACCTTTCCATTATCTTGTCCACTATTAACATTTTTGTCTTTACTATAAATTACCGTTGACAGACTGAATCTAGTCGCTATGCCTATAAAGTGTAGAAGATAAATGTTTTTGTCTTTATCCCATACCTTCAAGTCCATCGCTATGGTTTCATTAAAGTCCCTTGCTAAGGGAAGACTCACTACAGGTTGCGATGGCGTTGTCCTGTATTTTTTACAGATATCACATTTTTCACTGATATCTTCGATAAGTTTAGTGTAGTTATCATCTACTACCCCTTTTAACTTTTAACAGAATCTTTGGATGTGCAAACTGTTGATGTAGTTTTGAAATAATTTGCCTTTTCTCCTTTAAATCCCTACCCCGGTTGCCATTAATACTTATTTAACATCCTGCTTAGATGTTAGATCTTAGATCTTCGAGAGGTCTCACTAAAGGAATTCAGTAATGTCCCGACTGTGTAAACTATAAATCTACAGATTTCCCAAAGACAATCGTCTTATGACGTTCCATATCCAATTTCATCTGAGCCTTTTTCATAAACAGTTTACTTAACTGCAAAGGTATTTCACTGGATAGTACATCCGTATTATTTTACACGCAATGATCACTTTTTTTATTGATTTCAATGTGTTGTCATCCCCAAACCTGAAACAGATAGAACTGTCATATTCTTTGACCTTATTTCGGTCTTCCTTACTTAAAGAATCCATGTAACACCCTAACCAATGCACTCCACGTACTGTCACTCATTACCGAACTGAAGTGTCGTGACTAGTACAATTCCTTCTGATTGATCAGTAACGTCATCCTCACCTTCCACATCACGTGTCATCTAAAAAATCCTGTTATTCCTTTTTGGACAATGCAACGCATAAGGTGAGTCACATCGGAAACACCTGTTGACCACCCCTTGGTTATTCCTGGGCTTCATCCTTCTGCCATAATTGCCCAACTCCTCCCGTCTGTTATAGCTGCCAAAAGGGTCTCGATCCTCATTCGTTTTGTTTGTGATTCTTCTTTCATACTGAGATTTGGGTCCCATATTTGAATGGCCTGGAAATGCTGCTGGCAGTGTATCCTCAACCTTCAGTGTAGCCACTGAAGGGCCCATCTGCACCATGACAGCAACCGGAAAGGAATGTTTTCCCAAAAATGTTTTCAGAGTGTCAGACATCTGATCAAAAAGCGTATTTCTTTCTTTGAATCTAACTCCAGTTAATACCAAGAGCCTATCCATGTTCGATATCCTTGCACAATCCAACAATTTGAAGGCAAGTATTGATCTAGGAACTTCCAAGTTGAATTGCTGCAACCTTGCATATCATCGGTTAAACTCCATAATATATTCTTTTATGGAAAAACCATCCATTTTTCTACATTTATCAAGGTCCGACCACATCTCATAGGCACTCAATAAGTCACCTTTCATGTAAATTTTATCCATAAATTTTAAAAGACTGTACAAACCTTCTTCATTGTTCAAATGATGAGCCTCTCACTCCGAGAACACTTTGCCCCTGATCTTGCTTCTGGCGGGAAGTGAAAATGCAAGGGCTATTCCTTGCTTCGTCTTTAGTAAAGACGTAACCCATGTCCATAGAACAATTTCATTCTTCCATTGATTGTCAGGTTCAGCTTCACAAAATAGCAGTGGAAAATCATATCCCGACACCTGGTTTCAGTCATCTTTCTTCAAAAAATCTCTCGAGTTACAGCCTACTCAAAATAAAACTCCAATTCTCATCTCCTGTCTGAAAACAAATCTTTGTCTCCAATCTTCACTTTCAGACAACCAAGCTGTGCTACCAATGTTAGAGAAATTTCCAAGCCTGTTTGTGAAGAAGACACTGAGACTAGGATGCTTTGGCAGAGACTGTTTATTACTTGCCATAGAGCTTACTACATCACTCCTAACAACAACCAGAAAGTGCTGCCTGGCTCTTTACATGTACATTTGAGTACAATTAACTAATCACCACCCAACATATGTTCACCCTAATACCTTCCACTACTAGGTATTTAACATCCATTGACAGAGCTTATTAGACACTAACAACAGATTCCCTTCTTTCTTTGATAATGCAACTTGGATTAACATTCTTAAACAACAGTTCAACATAAATAAAAATAACTTCCATATTGGCTACAAAGTATTACTTTGTCAGACACCCCTCCACCAGCACCCATAACGATTTCTTTGTGCTAGCGTTCCTCTTTGTGAAACAATCGGATAGTTTGGAGATTTCCTTTCTCTCCAGTATTTGTTTCAATCCAGCAAGGTCAATACATAGTCTTTTCTCACTCACACTTTTTTGTAGAGTGTACACTATCCCACAAAGAACCATTATCCACATAACATTTAATGGGTATCCTATCTTCAGTATGTCCCTTGTTCAGAATTTCACCCAAAATATTTGACAAATAGAACCTTATATCCACTGCCTTCACAAGACCCAGTGTTTCTGCAGCTGAAGTGCTTTTAATGACCCGTTTTATTTTCTTAGTCTCTCAAGCTAAAGGACAACATTTTCCATTTTCACCCATCAGAAATATTATGAAGCCAGCTGCACTCAAATACCCATCAGCAAGATTAGCATGTGAAGCATCACTAAAAAATTATTAGCTTCATGTTCATTCGTTCCCCCAAGGCCGGGAACTTCAGTACACATTTCTCCAGATTTGGTTTTTCACATTTTATTTGCCCTTAAAACATTCTCAACTTTTGGATGTTTCGTCATTGTACTTAACTGCAGCACGTCAAAACTAGAATCAGGCCTGGTCTGAGAGCACAACCAGTTTAATTGACCAATCAAGCTTCGCAATTGCTCAGTCTCTGCTTTGGATATATCATCATCTTTCTGTGATGACCTAACACGATTAACCAGGATGGGAGTAACACTCCCTAAATAGGATTGTTGATTTAAACTTATTCCAGACTTAGTCTGCTTAATATCTAAATCAATATATTTAAAGGCCCCACAAGCCTGACTCCCAATCTTAAATTCTGTCCTAATCATAACATATTTCACAAAATCTGCAGTACCACCCCATATGAAATTATCAATGTGGATCATGGAGATGCCTGAAAGTTTTCCTTTGTGATACCAATAAAACATTGAAGGATCTGCTTTTAGTTGAACACAACCAATTTTCAACAAAACATCTCACCGAGAAATACCACAACCTGGAAGATCATTAAGGCCATAGATGCAGTTGTTCAGTCTCCACACTTTTCTTTCTGCATCTGCTGCCTCTTTAGATGGTTTCCGATACGCTTCTCTCTGAAAAGTATCACCTTGCAGAAATGTGGCTTTTATGTCAATGGATCTACACTCCCATGAATATGTAGCCAAAAGATCCAAAAAGATTTTCAAGGTTACCTCTCCATCTGTGGGAGAGTCCACTCTAACATCGGTATCCCCGGTCTCTCTTCAAAACCCCTTGCAACTAGCCTCGCTTTAGCCTTATAGGTTCCATCGGGAAGGACTTTTTCAGTACAGATATATGACAATGCTGGCTATTCCCTATCTGGTACTCAAGAATAAACTCCAAACTCTCTCCAACTCTAATTCCTTATGTTTTCCTTCTCTTATTAGTTTATCCTCAAGTTTATTGGCAGCCACTAAAACATTTACGGTCATGAGCACTTCTGCTTCTAGTTCTATTCCGAGACTGCTCCCTAGCCATCATTTTGTTGTGGAATCTGCTCAAACTATGTCCTCTATTAGCACTTAGATGTCTTTCGGGACTACTGCTAGAAGATCTCCCTCACACATTATCGGAGGCACTTCCTCTAGTACGTAATCACTTCCTTACGCAACTTCCAGACCCACTGTTAGAACTTGGCACTGCGTTTTCTTACCCTCCACTCTTTCACCCCATTCTGCCAGTCCATGGATCTTGCTTCTTGGCCATCATCTTGACCATTTAACCAATATTTAAACTTGTCTGTAGATTTTCCTGCACATCCCACAATTATTGCATCCCTCCATCTATTAGACCCCTCTGGAATATATGTCACCAGGGTAACTACTCGGGGCAATTGGCCTTTGGATGTGATAGCTCTTTCCTGAGCATCATACTCGCTCACATTATAATCCAAACCTTGATCTATCTCATTCTGTTCCTCAGGACTTTCATCACAAAACACATGAGTATTTGAGGTACAAGGTGCATCATTTCCCTCTATCAGCTGCTCAGATTCTGAGATTTTGTAATCAATCACGTTTAATCATGAGAAATTAACTTGAACAGTTTGATTTCCAATCTTGATAACTACTGACTTACCATCACAACCGATTATCTAACCAGGGCCCTTCCATTCCCTATGGCCCTCTCTTTTAAAATACATCAAATCTCCTGAATTAAATTCCACCTCAGATGGCCTTATACGAGGCCTCAGAACTCTCTAAATTTTCTCAGAGACCTCAGCCTTGATGTAAGCCTGTCTCCCTGCATGTAAACCATTCAAATATGCAGAAAAAAATTGAACTAATTATATTACATTCTACAGCAGGAGGACTGTCACACAATACAGAAGGCAATTCGGGATTCTGCCCATAGACCAATTGATAGGGACGATATTCTCCAACCATTTGAAGCAAATTCTTCGCATGAACCGCCCATGCCAGGGCAGTTGTCAACTTGCAGTTTGGCTGGTCAGCTAAGGTTTTATGAGCATTTCATCAACTACTGTGTGATTTCTTTCACAGAGTCCATTGCTGAAAGGACTTTCAGCTGCAGAATTCATAACTGCAATGCTTATGTTTTCACACATATCCCTGAACTCATCATTGGCAAATACCCTCCATTATCAGTCAGAAACCCAGGTCCGGTCCCTATCCATTGCTCCATAATTTTGTCTATAATCACCCTTTTGTCCTCACTATTTATTATTGCAGAAAGACTAAATCTAGTCACTAGGTCTATAAAATGTCGATTGAAAATATTCTTCTGTTCGTCCCATACTTTCAAATCCATGGCAACTACCTCGTTAATGTCACGTGTCAATGGAAGGCTGGTGATGGTGTCCTCTGGTACTTTGTAGAGATTTCACTCTTTGCACTAATCTCTTCTATTATCCTCGTATACTCTTCATCAATCATACCTGCATCCTTTAGCAGGGTTTTTAATCTCTGACAAGAAGGGTGAGCAAATTGTATGTGCAACTTTAAGACAATATTTTTATCTCTCTAATTCTTAACACATGATACCAGTAATACTTTTCAAACATTCTGACCAGAATCATCAGGTTTAGTTAAGGGGATACGATAATACCCTGACTGGGTAAACTCCAAAAACAATTGCCTTATCATGCTCCATAACAAGTTTCATTTGTGCATTTTTCATTGAAGGCTTACTCAACAGTGAAGGTATCTCACTGGAGACTACATCAGTACTGATAAAGTGGTTTACTCCAGCTATTTTACATGGAATTGCTGCTCTCTTCTGTGACTTCAATATGTTGTCATCACCAAACCTAAATCTGGTAGTAGTTTTACACTCCTTAACCTTGCATCGATCCTCACTACTGAGTGAATCCACATAACATTGTAACCAATTAGTTCCACATGCAGTCAATCTGCAAGCACTATCTAATACAGCACAGTTGAATGAATCCGCAACTAACACATTCATTACAGGACTAAAACTCCATGTGACGAGTACAATTCATTCAGATTCATCAGTATCTTCCTCTTCTGCCTCATAATTCTCTGCAGCATGTGTTATTTTGAGGACTCTGCCCCTCCGCTTAGGGCAGTTCATCTCATAATGATACTTTGAGTCACATCTGAAGCACCTATTAACTGTTCCTTGGGCATTCCTGGAATTCATTTGCCTATTATTGCTGTTTTAATTGCTGTAATAGTCAGACCTGCTAAAGGTGCTTTCATCCTCATTCCTCCGGTCTTTAACTTTTCCATTGTACTTATGTCTGCTTCCAGTACCTGGACCATTTCAAAATCTAGTAAATATTGAGTCCTCCATTCTTTGTGTCACCGCAAAATGCCTTGTTTGTTCTACTAGGGCTGCAGGAAATGACTGTTTCCCTCAGAATTTCTTTAAGGCAGCAGACATATGATCCAACAGGGAGTCTTTGTCCAAGAACCGAACCCCAGTTAGAACCAGGAGCCTGTCCATATGTGATCCCCAGCACAATCTAGCAATTTCAAAGCTAGCACTGAACCAGGGATCTCCAAATTCGATTTGCTCAATCTTCTATACAGTCTGTTAAACTCCATGATATATTCTTCTGTTGAATAACCATCTGTTTCACAAAATCTATCAAAGTCTGACTATGCCTCATACGCATTCAATAGGTCATCTTTCTTGTAAATTTCATCCAAGAATTCTAGCCGAAGATCCAACCCTTCATCAGTATCCAACTGACAAGCATTCATTTCACAAAACACTTTACTTCTGATTTTACTTTTGGTAGGAAGTGACGACGCCAAGGTCATACCTTGTTTCCTCTTTGGTAGAGATGTAACCCGTGTCCACATATCCACTTCATTCTTTCACTGGTCATATGGTTCAGACTCAGAGAACATCAGAAAGTAATCATACCCTGACTATTTACACTTGCTTTCTGCCATATTTTCCACAACAGCCCATCAGATTTTCGTTTATTATGCAAAGAAAAAAGAAGTTCTCTAGTTTCCAACCTTCAGCTTTAGGCAACCATAATCTGCTACCATGTTAAACTCCAGAAAGCTTGTTGTGGAAGGATAATGCTGGAGCCTATCTTTACTCAGTTTCACATTTATTGTGCAGAGTAAAAGGATCACAAACAGGAAGCTCCTCACTCAAACCCTCCACCAGTCTCAATAAGTGCAATGGGAGTATCGCTGAGAATAGTCTGCTATATCAATGCGGCAGTAACACTGAGAATAGTCCATTAGATCAAAGGCAGTAACACTGAGAATAGTCCATTAGATCAAAGGCAGTAACACTGAGAATAGTCCGCTATATCAATTGGAGATTTACACTAAGAGTAGTCCATTATATCAATGGAAAAGTTACACTGAGAATAGTCCATTCTATCAATGGGAGAGTTACACTCAGAATAGGCAGCACAGTGGCGCAGTGGTTAGCACCGCAGCCTCACAGTTCCAGCGACTCGGGTTCAGTTCTAGGTACTGCCTGTGCGGAGTTTGCAAGTTCTTCCTGTGACTGCATGGGTTTCCGCCGGGTGCTCCTGTTTCCTCCCACAGCCAAAGACTTGCAGGTTGATAGGTAAATTGACCATTGTAAATTGCCCCTAGTGGTGGCAGGAGAGTGGTGGGGATGTGGTGGAGAATATGGAGTTAATGTAAGATTAGTATTAATGGGTGGTTGTTGGTTGGCACAGATTCGGTGGGCCAAAGGGCCTGTTTCAGGGCTGTATCTCTAAATAAATAAAATATTGCATTGTATCCATGGGAGCTACACTGAAAATACTCTGTTTTATCAATGGGAAAGTTACACTGAGATTAGTCCATTATATCAATGGGAGTTACACTGAGAATGCTCTGTGATATCTATGGGAGTTACTCTGAGAATATTACATCATATCAATGGGAGTTACACTGAGAATCGTCTCTGACATCAAATGGGAATTACAATGAGAATGATCTGTTAAATCAATGAGAATTACACTGAGACCAATCTGTAATTCAATGGGTTACACTGAGAATTGTCTGTTCTATCAATTGGAGAGTTACAGTGAGAATACTCCCTGACATCGATGGGAGAGTTAGACGGACAATAGTCCCTTAAATCATTGGGAGATTTATAGTGAGAATAGAGCTGTATATCAGTGGGAGAAACACTGAGAATAGTCTGTTATATCACTGGGAGATTTACCATGAGAATTGTCTGTTATATCAATGGATGAGTTTCAATGAGAATTGTCCATTATATTGATGGGAGGGGTACAGTGAGACTAATCCCTTACATCGATGAGAGAGTTACACTGCAAATATTCTGTTACGTCAATTGAAGCATTACAGAAAAAATGTTACATTTATTGTTGAGAATGTCACACCATAGCAGGTAATATCAGAAGGATAGTTTAAACATCAAGGCCAGGAGTTTTGCTTTGCTGCGATTGACAATTCGGTCAATTTGGGTTCAAAATTCATTTGGTTTACAAGGAGGACTTAAAAACACGCAGTTTAAAAATTAAACCCTATTACAGTTAAGCCCGGCAAAAGCTGAGAGGGAACCCGTAGACCCCTTCTCTCCTGGCCGTAACAAGTGTCTATTTTTCTATGTTCTATTAAAGGAGAATGATGGGGTATAGATTAAATTGTCCTTGACAGAGGACAAAGGATCAGCACAACATCGTGGGCCGAAGGGCCTGTTCTGTGCTGTATTTTTCTATGTTTTCTATGTTCTATGTTCTATCCACCACTTCTGAGTAACATGCTTTTAGACAACTGAAAATGACTGAAAATTTATACAATACCATTTGTTAGTTATATTGGCACATAGTAGTCAGTTTCTCAGTCAAGTAAAAATTCTCTATAGGTTTTTTTAAAGCATGTCTATTTGTATCCTAGAGGCTAAAAAATGTGTTTCAATTTGAAGAGCCATCTCAAGCTCCCATAAACGAACACAATTAGCGGAAACTAACCATGGCAATTAAGCCAAGCTGGGGCAAGGCTGTTTTTGTGGGTGGGGCAGGGTGCCAGTGTGTTGTTTTTTATACTAACCTCTGATTGCACTCGATGTAATTTCCACTTAAAATTCTGCGATCTTTGGCACTGGTTTGACTGATTTTGGGTTAATTGCACTGAAACCACTCCCTTCCGACTGTATACCACTGTGCCACCACTTCCGGTGGGTCTGTCTTGCCAGTGGGACAGGACATACCCAGGGATGGTGATGGAGAAGTATGGGAGATTGGTTGAAGGTATGCTTCCGTGCGTATGACTATGTCAGACAGTTGCTGGCTCCTCTTCCATTGATTGTCTGCTGAGGAGGAGACCCAGGGCACAGGGTTGGTGTTTTGCAACTTGCTGCAGCTCCCTCGTCCTTCTTCTCCTTGTCCTTCATCATCAGATTATCCTTTCAGGGGGGTTTGATGGGGGTGGGGTTTCTAGTCTCCTTTGCAACAGCAGCCATGTCCGCCATTCTTTCCTCTTGCCCTTCCTTGATTCTTGCCGCCTGAGCATAACTGAGGCAGCTTTTCGGACACATCTTGTAGAGGTGGCCTGCCCCACCACACAGTTTGCAGCATTTACTCTGCTTGCAATCCTAGTCTGATGGCCTTCCTGCTTGCAGTTCTTGCAGAGCACTGTGCTGCAGTTGGCAAACATGTGATCAGATTTGCCACAGGTAGAACAAACCCTGGGCTGCCCCAGGTTGACCAAGTAACCTTGACTTCCCCTCGATAGTGAAGCTGGAGGGAGGGCGGAGGCTGGTTCCATTGGCGTCCACCTTCAAGGTCACCTTGACCTTCCATTTGTTGGTCAAAATCCTTAACAGGTCCTTGACCGCTATGCTGCTCCTGCCCACCTTGACGTACCTGGTGAGGACAGTGAGCACATCCATGACAAGAATATGGGGGTTGTAGAGATGGATGGCCACCACCCCGTTCTGTTGTGAAGGCAGCATAAACAGCGGCTCCGCCATGAGAATGGACAGCGGCGCCCACTTTCCTCTCTACTTGAAGACCTTCAGGAACTTCATGCTTCCCGCCATGTTTTTAAAGATCACTCGAATTAGCCACTGCTGGGGAAGTCCTGCAGTCAGTAACTGTCTTCAAATATATAGCATTCAAAAAGGACTCACTTAATGAAAAAGGCCTGATGCATGGGTGCCCCTCCTTCACTGTTTTTCACCGCCACCCGAACGATGTTACGCACCCACTGGCCTGGAGCTCTGGTGCTGGTTGCAGCCATTTTTTGCTTGAAGTCTTCCTGGGACAGGCACCAAGGCCCAAACCAGCATAAAAACAACCACCACGGGAGAATGCCATCACGAATAGGGTGAAGAGCTGAAAACGGTGTTGAAACTCCCCCCATACCCCCCCAAAAAAAAACAAATATCCAAAGAAACACAACAGCCTCCACGGCCAAGTAAATAGAGGAGGGACAACTGGGTGAGTGGCAAGTGGTTAAGAGAAAGAACGCAAAGAAAAAGGCCCAACAAAGAGGACAGGCCACCATCCAATCCAGTGTCAAGAGGAGGCTCATGTCTGAAGTGGACTGCAGCGGCTGCTCCTCATTGGATGAGGAAGGGCAGGAAAGACAGCACCAGAAAAAGAAGTGGCAGAACACAAAGGAGCTGCAGGAGAAGACCCCCCCCCCCGCCACCCAACTCCAAAACACTGGATGCAGTGAAGGGCCCAGTGCACCCCAACCCCAAAGTGCTGAATGCAGCAAGACACCCAGTGCGCCCCAGCTCCGGGAATCTGGGAGCAGCAACATCCTCAATGGGGAACAGAGGGGAAAGACAGCAGAGGACAGTCCATAACTCGCTGCTTACAAGACATACCCCCAGTGTCACCCCAGAGGAACAAACATCCCGTGAGTGATAGGACTGTTTTCTAAGCCCAACAGCAATGCAACAGTTTGTGAACACTATGGGTATGTAGGAATATACCCAAGGGATAGGACTAACACAGACACCTGGAGTGGTAAACAACATTGAATTTTAATGGGTTTAATGATTGCCTCCATTAACGTGCATAGTGTTAAATCCACTACGTGATGTGTTTCGACCTTGGGTTACTTTGCCAAGGTCAACGCCGATCTACTGTTTCTGCAGGAGAGTGGAATACCGCACCTCAGCACCTATAGGCAATGCTCGTGATGGTGGTCCCACGGGCCATCGATCTGGTCAGGGGGTAATGATTCCCATTCCTCAGGCCTGGATATTCTGCTGCACAGAGGCAACTTCAGCATCTCGAAAGTTAAGGAGGTGGTGGGCCATCGCCTCCTAATAGCAGACGTAATGGACAAAAATGCTCTGCTCCAGTTAATCAATGTGTCTACCCCAGTTCAAAACAAGGAGCAGCTGACCATCGTCCAGCAGCTCCCACTGCTGTTAGTGATATCCAGACCGGTCATTCTAGGCGGTGACTTCAACTGCATCATTGATGCGACTGGACAATCCAGCAGGGCCGACAGTCAAATGGACGCTACATCCAGACTCCTGATGGAAACAGTAAAAGACGCTAAGCTGCATGACGTGTTCAGCAACCCTGCAGAGGGAGCACAGTGTAGATATAACTGGTCAAGACCAGACGGGTCCTTCCATTCCAGGATTGACTTTCTGGTTGTGTCCCATGCATTCACGGTCAGATCCACTGACATCTAGCCGGTGTTCTTCACTGGCCACTGCCTCCTACTAGCCGACTGTCACTTACAGGACGACCAGCGGATTGGCAGGGGGACGTGGAAGCTGAATGTGAAATGGTTGAACACAGAGAACATTGAGGAACTCAAAAGGGATTACAAAGGTTGGAGAACCGTGAAACCCCTCTTTGAGTCTCCAGTTCACTGGTGGGAAGTGATCAAGGAGAACATCAAGAGGTTCTTTATCTTCAAAGGGATTCAGTGGGTGAGAGAGAGACAGAGGGAAATGTCCCGACTCCAGAAAAGAATGCAGAATCTGCTCCTGCTGCAGTTAAAGAACAAAGAAGAACAAAGAACAGTACAGCACAGGAACAGGCCATTCGGTCCTCCAAGCCTGCGCCAATCATGATGCCTGTCTAAACTAAAACCTTCTGCACTTCCGGGGACCGTATCTCTCTATTCCAATCCTATTCATGTATTTGTCAAGATGCCTCTTAAACGTCGCTTTCGTACCTGCTTCCACCACCTCCCCTGGCAGCAAGTTCCAGGCACATACCACCCTCTGTGTAAAAAACTTGCCTCGCACATCCCCTCTAAACTTTGCCCCTCACACCTTAAACCTATGTCCCCTCGTAACTGACTCTGGGAATAAGCTTCTGACTATCCACTCTGTCCATGCCACTCATAGCTTTGTAAACCTCTATCAGGTCGCCCCTCAAACTCCGTCGTTCCAGTCGATGGGGTTTGATGTCAAGGAGGATCTCCAAGATGTGAAGAACCAGCAGGCCTCTTTGCCTCAGAGGCCTCCAAGATCATCTTCCGGTCCAGAGTCCACTCCGTTGAGCAGGATGAGACGTGCTCACGTTTCCTCTTCCAAAAGTTACACAGAGAGATCCCCTGTGATCAGCAGCCTGAAGGAAGAGGACAGTTCAGTAACATCATCACAGTCTGACATACTAAGGATCAGCAAATCCTTTTATGCCGGGCTGAATGAATTGAAGCCCACAGACAGCACGGCCTCCCAGTCCTTCCTGTCATCTATCATGGCGGTCTTAGATGACAGTACGTAGGAGAGTGTTGACAAACCACTAACTCTGGACGAGCTGACAAAGGCCATCAGGTCCTTTGAGACGAGTAAAATGGTTGAGTTGTATTCGGCCCTGTGGGACTGGGTCGGCCCAGACCTGCTGGAAGTATACGAGAGTATGCTTCTGGCCTGCAGCATGTCAGAATCCATGAGAAAAGGCATCATTGCCCTCATGGACAAGCTGAAGGGGGAGAGGGTGGATATCAGAAATTGGCGGCCCATCCCACTGCTTAATGTAGACTACAAGATTCTGTCCAAGGTCATTGCCAATCAGGTCAAGTCGGCTTTGGACTTGGTAATTCACCCTGGTCAAGCCTGCACCGTACCCGGCAGGAAGATCTCTGATATCCTCAAGTTAGTCAGGGATACAATTATCTCCATGCGGGACAGGAGGGTAGACATCTGCCTCATCAGCTTTTACCAGCAGAAGGTCCACACATCTACATGATGGACATGCTCTCCAAAATGGGGTCAGGAAAGGGCATCCGCAATCGAATCCAACTGCTCTACACAAATATCAGTCAACAGTCTCAATCAATGGAGAGGAATCAGAAAGTTTCCTGATCAAATCTGGAGATAGACAGGGCTGTCCTCTTTCCCCTCGCTTGTTTGTTTGCTGTATCGAATATTTTTCTGAGTCCATCAGGAAGGATGTGAGCATAAGAGTGGTGACAATCCCAGGCAGCGGAGGCACTCAGGTCAAAGTCTCCCTGTACATGGATGACATTGTTATTTTCTGCTCGGATCCACTGTCAGTTTGATGAGCATCTGCGACCAGTACGAGCTAGACTCGGGAGCCAAAGTAAATTGCAGCAACAGTGAGGTCATGTTCGTTGGGAACTGGGCTGATCAATCCTTTGCCCCTTCACCGTCAGGTCAGACTATACCTGAAGATGCTGGGGATATGGTTTGGAGGGGCCAGGGTATGTGCCAAAATTTGGAAGGAGCGAGTAGCTATGGTGAGATAGAAACTGGACATGTGGGAGCGACGCTCCCTCTCCATTGCTGGGAAAAACCTGGTCATCAGGTACGAGACACTTTCAGTGTTGTTGTACATGGTGCAGGTCTGGCCCATACCCGACTCCTGTGCCTTGGAAGTCACCTGAGCCATCTTCCACTTTATCTGGAGATCAAAATAGGAACGTGTCCGCAGGGACGCGATGTTCAAACTGCTAGATAAAGGGGGAAAATATGTACCCAATGTTGTCCTCATCCTGATGGTCACCTTTGGCTGCAGCTGCATTAAGCTGTGCACAGAGTTCCAGTACACAAACACCCAGTGTCACTTTGTGCTAAGGTTCTATCTGTTCCCAGTGTTATGAAGAATGGGTCTGATGCAAAACGCACCATTCAATGTGACCGTGCCATACCACCTGTCCCTCGTGGAAAAGATTGCACAAAGAAAATCCTTTAACAGGCAAAGCCCTTGAGGAATATAAAGACAGTAGGAAGGAACTTAAGCAAGCAGTCAGGAGGTCTAAAAGGGGTCATGAAAAGTAATTGGCAAACAGGACTAAGGAGAATCCCAAGGCTTTTTATACATACATAAAGAGCAAAGGGTAGCCAGGGAAAGGGTTGGCCCACTCAAGGACAGAGGAGGGAATCTATGTGTGGAGCCAGAGGAAATGGGCGAGGTACTAAATGAGTACTTTGCATCAGTATTCACCAAGGAGAAGGACTTGGTGAATGATGAGTCTAGGGAAGGGAGTGTAGATAGTCTGGGTCTTGTCGATATCAAAAAGGAGGAGGTGTTGGGCGTCTTGAAAAACATTAAGGTAGATAAGTCCCCAGGGCCTGATGGGATCTACCCCAGAATACTGAGGGAGGCAAGGGAGGAAATTGCTGAGGCCTTGACAGAAATCTTTGTATCCTCATTGGTACAGGTGAGGTCCCAGAGGACTGGAAAATAGCCAATGTTGTTCCTTTGTTTAACAAAGGTAGCAAGGATAATCCAGGAAATAACAGGCCGGTGAGCCTTACATCAGTGGCAGGGAAATTATTGGAGAGGATTCTTCAGGACAGGATTTACTCCCATTTGGAAACAAATGGACTTATTAGCGAGAGGAAGCATGGTTTTGTGAAGGGGAGGTCGTATCTCACTAAATTGATCGAGTTTTTTGAGGAAGTGACGAAGATGATTAATGAAGGAAGGGCAGTGGATGTTGTCTATATGGACTTCAGTAAAGCCTTTGACAAGGTCCCTCATGGCAGTCTGGTACAAAAGGTGAAGTCACATGGGATCAGAGGTGAGCTGGCAAGATGGATACAGAACTGGCTAGGTCATAGAAGATAGAGGGTAGCAGTGGAAGGGTGCTTTTCTGAATGGAGGGCTGTGACTAGTGGTGTTCCGCAGGGATCAGTGCTGGGACCTTTGCTGTTTGTAGTATATATAAATGATTTGGAGGAAAATGTAGCTGGTCTGATTAGTAAGTTTGCGGACGACACAAAGTTTGGTTGAGTTGCGGATAGTGATGAGGATTGTCAGAGGATACAGCAGGATATAGATCGGTTGGAGACTTGGGCAGAGAAATGGCAGATGGAGTTTAAGCCGGACAAATGTGAGGTAATGCAGTTTGGAAGGTCTAATACAGGTGGGAAGTATACAGTAAATGGCAGAACCCTTCGGAGTATTGACAGGCAGAGAGATCTGGGCGTACAGGTCGACAGATCACTGAAAGTGGCAACGCAGGTGGATAAGGTAGTCAAGAAGGCATATGGCATGCTTGCCTTCATCGGTCGGGGCATAGAGTATAAAAATTGGCAAGTCATGCTGCAGCTGGACAGAACCTTAGTTAGGCTACACTTGAAATATTGTGCACAATTCTGGTTGCCACAGTGCCATAAAGATGTGGAGGCTTTGGAGAGGGTACAGAAGATGTTTAGCAGGATGTTGCCTGGTCTGGAGGGTATTAGCTATGAGGAGAGGTTGGATAAACTCGGATTGTTTTCACTGGAACGACATAGGTGGAGGGGCGACCTGATAGATATTTACAAAGTTATGAGTGGCATGGACAGAGTGGATAGTCAGAAGCTTTTTCCCAGGGTGGAAGAGTCAGTTACGAGGGGACATGGGTTTAAGGTGCTAGGGGCAAAGTTTAGAGGGGATGTGTGAGGCAAGTATTTTACACAGAGGGTGGTGAGTGCCTGGAACTTGCTGCCGGGGGAGGTGGTGGAAGCAGGTACGAAAGCGACGTTTAAGAGGCATCTTGACAAATATATGAATAGGATGGGAATAGAGGGATACGGTCCTCGGAAGTGCAGAAGGTTTTAGTTTCAACAGGCATCATGATCGGCGCAGGCTTGGAGGGCCAAATGGCCTGTTCTTGTGCTGTACTGTTCTTTGTTCTTTGTCTCTGTTTTGGCTTGACCTTTTGGAATTTTGAGCAAGAATAATAAATAAAGACTAAATTCTTTTCTTTCAGTTTAAATAGTCTGAGAGCACTCCTTTCAGGTGCTAACACACAGCTGTCTGTCTGTTTCTCTGTGTTAGAATAGTCTGTTTCCACTATAAGCCAGTTCAAAATTAAATTGTAACAATGTACCTCTTGATCTCTGGTCCTGAATGGCTGTATCCCAGGCAACGAGAATGCACTCTTTGACTCAGTCTTTCGAGCTTGCTGCCTTAAAGCAGCACGGCTCTTTTTCCAGCCTTAAAAGCACACCGCATTCTTCCCGAAAAAAAGCTATGGGATCATAACCAAATGCACGATGAATGTATGTCCTGTTGCAGGGATAGGGCAGGATTGGGAGGCTGATGTTTACTAAGAAACATCCCTTGGACCCTTGTCGTCAGTCTTGTGGGATTTCAGTGATGGGACACTGTTGTGACAAGGGGGTGAACCATGGACTATTAGAAAAAGAGGATAAAATGCACTATAGCACACACTCCCACTGCACCCTGTTCATTGCACTGGGACACAAATGCACAAGCCATGGAGATGGATGGTAGTGAGTGAAGTGTTGTGCTGCATTTTTAAGTTGTATTTAGAGAAGAACTGTAGGTTTTCTATCTGTTTTCAACACAAACACTATTTGTTACTTACCTAGGTTGCATGATTTCAGGTCCAGATCCTTTCCTCACTGATGTGTGTCTGCTCTCTTTAGAGCCATGTGTTAGTTCGCAGATGACAATGAAAATTGGTGGTGTCGTAAATAGTGAGGAGGAAAGCCTTAGATTACAGGACGATATAGATGGGTTGGTAAGATGGGCAGAGCAGTGGCAAATGGAATTTAATCCTGAGAGGTGTGAGGTGATGCATTTTGGGAGGACTTACAAGGCAAGGGAATATACAATGGATGGTAGGATCCTAGGAAGTACAGAGGGTCAGAAGGACCTTGGTGTACTTGTCCATAGATCACTGAAGGCAGCAGCATAGGTAGATAAGGTGGTTAGGAAGGCATATGGGATACTGACCTTTGTTAGCCGAGGCATAGAATATAAGAGCAGGGAGGTTATGATGGAGCTGTACAAAACGCTAGTTAGGCCATAGCTGGAGTACTGTGTACAGTTCTGGGCACCACATTATAGGAAAGATGTGATTGCACTGGAGAGGCTGCAGAGGAGATTTACCAGGATGTTGCCTGGGCTGGATCATTTCAGCTATGAAGAGAGACTGAAAAGGCTCAGGTTGTTTTCCTTGGAGCAGAGAAGGCTGAGGGGGGACATGATTGAGGTGTACAAAATTATGAGGGGCATTGATAGGTTAGATAGGAAGAAACTTTTTCCCTTAGCCAAGGAGTCAATAACCAGGGGGCATAGATTTAAGGTAAGGGGCAGGAGATTTAGAGGGGATTTGAGGAAAATTTTTTCATCCAGAGGGTGGTTGGAATCTGGAACGCACTATCTGAAGAGGTGGTGGAGGCAGGAACCCTCACAACATTTAAGAAGTATTTAGATTTGCACTTGAAATGCCAAAGCATACAAGGCTGGTGGCCAAGTGCTGGAAAATGGGGTTAGAATAGTTAGGTGCTTAATGGCCGGCACGGACACGATGGGCCAAAGGGCCTGTTTCTGTGCTGTATAACTGTATGACTTTATGTGCTGTGTGAGCTCCCAAAGTGGTGTATCCTTATATATGTCTGATGATGTCATCACTTGCATCAGCGGCCTGATCTTTTAAAGGTACGGTTTCTTAAATGTGAAGTTACCACTGCACAACATTACAGTGAGGTGTGAACATGCATACAAACTTACGAACTCAGAGCAGAAGTAGGCCATTTGGCCCCTTGAGCCTGCTCTGTCATTCTATAAGATCATGGCTGATCTGTTTGTGGGCACAATTCCACTTTCCTGCCTATTCCTGATACCCCTTGACTCCCTTGTTTGTCAAGAATCTGTCTACCTCTGCCTTAAAAACATTCAATGACCGCTCTCTGGGGAAGGGAGTGCCACAGACTCACGACCCTCTGAGACAAAAAAATCTCCTCATCTCTGTGTTAAATGGGAGACCCCCTATTTTTAAACTGTGGCCCCTAGTTTTAGTCTCTCCCACAAGGGGAAACATCCTTTCAACATCCACCTTGTCAACTCCCCTCAGGATCTTATATGTTTCATTAAGATCACCTCTCATCCTCCTAAACTCCAATGAATACAGACCCAACCTGTCCAATCTTTCCTCATAAGATAACCCTCTCATCCCATGAATCTAGATGTTGTCTCACAAATGCCTTGTACACTGTAGCAAAATATCTCTACTTTTATATTCCATATAATAAATGACAACGTTGCACTTGCCTTCTTAATCATTTGCTGTACCTGCATACTAACTTTTTGTATTTTGTGTACTACGAACACAGATCCCTCTGTATTTCAGAGTTCTGCAATCTCTCTCCATTTAAATAATATGTTGCTTTTTTATTCTTCCTGCCAAAGTGGACAATTTCACACTTTCCCACATTATACTCCATCTGCCAGGTCTTTGCCCATTCACTTAACTTATCTAAAACCTTTTGCAAACTCCTTATGCCCTCTTCACGACTTACTCTCCCACCTATCTTTGTGTCATCAGCAAATTTAGCAACCATACATTCTGTCTCTTCATCCAAGACATTGATATAGATTGTAAATAGTTGAGGCCCCAGTACTGAGCCCTGTGGTGCTCCACTAGTTACAGCTTGCCAACCTACTCATTTCTGCCTACTCTTTGCTTCCTGTTAGCTAACCAATCCTCTATCCTTGTCAATATGTTACATTACACCTTTGGCTCTTATTTTGTTCAGTAAACTTTGATGTGCACCTTGTCAAATACCTCTGGAAATCCAAGTACACCACATCCACAAGTTCACCTTTATCAACGTTATTTTTTGCTTCCTCAAAGAACTGTTATAGTCAAACAGGATTTCCCTTTCACAAAACCATATTGACTCTGTCTAATTGCATTGAGATTTTCTAAATGATATAACCTCCTTAATCATAGATTCCAGCATTTTCTCATTAGATGTTAAGCTAACTGGACTGTAGTTTTCTGCTTTCTGTCTTCCTCCTTTCTTGAATAGCAGAGTTACATTTGTTATTTTCCAATCTGATGAGACCTTCCAGAATCCAGGGAATTTTGGAAAATTAAAACCAATACATCCATTATCTCAGCAGCCACTTCTTTTAAGACCCTAGGATGAAGTCCATCAGGACCTGGGGACTTGTCAGCTCTTCGTTCTAATACTTTTCTCAGTACCCTTTCCCGGGTGATGGTAATTGTTTTAAGTTCCCCCTTTCCTTTCAACTCTTGATTCACAATTATTTCTGGGATGTTATTTGTATCCTCTACAGTGAAGACAGATGCCAAAAATCTGTTCAGTTCTTCCACCATTTCCTTATTTTCCATTATTAACTCCCAGACTCACACTCTAGAGGACCAACATTCACTCTACTTACTCTTTTCTGTTTTAAATACCTGTCGGAACTCATAGGATCTATTTTTATAGATAAAAATGTACTAAAATTTCTCTCTCATTATTCTTTTAGTCAAGATTTGCTGCTCTTTATATCTTGTCCAATCTTCTGACCTGCCACTAATCTTTGCTGAATTGTACGCTTTTTCTTTCAATTTGATACTACCTTTAACTTCCTTAGTTAGTCACAGATGGAGGGTCCTTCCCCTAGAGTCTTTCTCTCTCACTGGAATATATCTTTGCTGAGTGTTATGACATATCTCCTTAAATGTCTGCTGCTACATCTCTATTGACCTATCCCTTAACCTAATTTCCCAGTTTACTTTAGCCAGCCCTGTCTTCAAACCCTCATATTTTCATTTAAAGCACTAGTCTTAGATCCACTCTTCTCAACCTCAGACTGAATGCTGAATTCAATCATGTTGTGATCACTGCTATCTAGTGGGTGCCTTTACTATGAGGTCATTAATTAATCCTGTCTCTTTACACATTACCAGATCTAGAGTAGCCTGCTCTCTGGTTGGCTCCAGAACATGCTGCTCTAAGAAACTGCCCCCAAAAGAATCCATGAATTCATCTTCCAGGCTACCTTTGCCAATCTGATTTGACCAATCTATCTGTAGATTAAAATCACCCATGATTATTGCCATAGCTTTCACAGAAGCCCCCATTATTTCTTCCTGTATACCCCATCATACAGCGTTGTTACTGTTAGGAAGCCTACAAACTACTCCCACCAGTGACTTCCTGCCCACACAGAGCAATGGTCACCACAGGTCACTCCACACACTGGACACCACTGCCACACAGAGTGAGAATCACCAAGATCACTCGACACACTGAACACTATTGCCCATATCCACCCCCCTCCTTTCTCTATACCTTCCTTCTCCCACGCCTCAGTGCTCATTTCTTCACTCTCCTCCCAAAACACCCACTTCAGGATGGATGAGGTTGGAATTTCAGTGGCCTCACTGTTCACTGGGGCAGTTGGGGGATGTGATACTGGGGACTGCTTGTTCCCGGGTGGCAGCACAGAAACAGGCCATTCAGCCCAACTGGTCTATGCCATTGTTTGGCTCCACATAAGCCTCCTTCCACCCTTCTTCATCTAACACTACCAATAGGTTTCTCATACTTAAACAGTAAAGACAGTAACTCAAAGCTACAATATTTGATATGATTGCAATGTTAAAAAAAACCTGTTTGAATTGAGCTGACTCTGGACCTCAACCTTTCTGATCATTGAGTGAGACTGGCATTTCTATAGCACCTGATCATATCTCAGAAACAGCTTCACATACTTTGAAATTATTGCTATCTGGGCAGATGTGGCAGACATTTTACACACAGCGAGCTCCCACAAACTCAACTTCATTTACCTCTCTATTCTTAACTACTTTTCCCTTCGACCTTGAGGTAGTCGAGGTTTTATTTCAGCACATCTTACTGAAATTTTTCTGCAATAAAAGCAGTCTGCTCTATTGGTGGGACATTGTTCACGCCTGTGGGACGTTTTTGCACCACATTGCTGGCAGGGTTTAAAGGCATCTTTCGCTCCCCCTCTCCCCAACCCCCCCCCCCCCCCCCCCCACCCACCCCATGTACCTTTATTTCTGGTGCCTCTTGTTTAGCCCTATACCAAGGTCTTTTCTCACCTCATAGGATTGATCTGTTTTTGTTGTGTCAATTGAAGCAGGAATCACAAGTGTTTAAGACTTCATCAAATGTGGCTGATTTTTTTATCATCATATTGTCTTGCTATTATATAGAACAAAGAATATAGAACAGTACAGCACAGTACAGGCCCTTCGGCCCACAATGTTGTGCCGAACCTTTAACCTACTCTCAGATCAAACTAACTACCTACCCTTCATTCTGCTATCATCCATGTACCTATCCAAGAGTCGCTTAAATGCCCCTAATGTATCTGCTTCTACTACCACCGCTGGCAGCGCATTCCACGCACCCACCACTCTCTGTGTAAAGAACCTATCTCTGACATCTCCCTGAAACCTTCCTCCAATCACCTTAAAATTATGCCCCCTGGTGATAGCCCTTTCCACCCTGGGAAAAAGTCTCTGGCTATCCACTCTATCTATGCCTCTCATCATCTTGTACCCCTCTATCATGTCACCTCTCATCCTTCTTCGCTCCAATGAGAAAAGCCCTAGCTCCCTCAATCTTTCTTCGTAGGACATGCCCTCCAGTCCAGGCAGCATCCTGGTAAATCTCCTCTGCACCCTCTCTAAAGCTTCCACATCCTTCCTGTAATGAGGCGACCAGAACTGAACACAATATTCCAAGTGTGGTCTAACCAGGGCTTTATAGAGCTGCAACATAACCTCACGGCTCTTAAACTCAACCCCCCCTGTTAATGAAAGCCAACACACCATACGCCTTCTTAACAACCCTATCAACTTGGGTGGCAACTTTGAGCGATCTGTGGACATGGACCCCAAGATCCCTCTGTTCCTCCACACTACCAAGAATCCTGTCTTTAAGCCTGTATTCTGCATTCAAATTCGACCTTCCAAAATGAATCACTTCACACTTTTACAGGTTGAACTCCATCTGCCACTTCTCAGCCCAGCTCTGCATCCTGTCAATGTCCTGTTGCAACCTACAACAGCCTTCCACACTATCCACAACTCCAGCAACCTTCGTGTCATCGGCAAACTTGCTAACCCAACCTTCCACTTCCTCATCCAAGTCATTTATAAAAATCACAAAGAACAGATCCTTGTGGAACACCACTGGTCACCGAGCTCCATGCTGAATACTTTCCATCTCCTACCACCCTCTGACTTCTATGGGCCAGCCAATTTTGTATCCAGACAGCCAACTTTCCCTGAATCCCATGCCACCTTACTTTCTGAATGAGCCTACCATGGGGAACCTTATCAAACGCCTTGCTGAAATCCATATACACCACATCCACTGCACTTCCTTCATCAATGTGTTTTGTCACATCTTCAAAGAATTCAATAAGGCTTGTGAGGCATGACCTGCCCCTTACAAAGCCATGCTGACTGTCTCTAATCAAACCATGCTTTTCCAAATAATCATAAATCCTGTCTCTCAGAATCCTCTCCAATAATTTGCCCACTACCGACGTAAGACTGACTGGTCTATAATTCCCAGGCTTATCCCTATTCCCTTTCTTGAACAAGGGAACAACATTTGCCACCCTCCAATCATCCGGTACTACTCCAGTGGACAGAGAAGACGCAAAGATCATCGCCAAAGGCGCAGCAATCTCTTCCCTCGCTTCCCGTAATATCCTTGGGTATATCCCGTCTGGCCCCGGGGACTTAGCTATCCTCATATCATTCAAAATTTCCAGCACATCCTCCCTCTTAACCTCAACCTGTTCGAGCATATCAGCCTGTTCCACGCTGTCCTCACAAACGACCAGGTCCCTCTCACTAGTGAATACTGAAGCAAAGTATTCATTTAGGACCTCCCCTACTTCCTCCGACTCCAGGCACAAGTTCCCTCCACTATCCCTGATCGGCCCTACCCTCACTCTGGCCATCCTCTTGTTCCTCACATAAGTGTAGAACGCCTTGGGATTTTCCTTAATCCTACCCGCCAAGACTTTTTCATGTCCCCTTCTAGCTTTCCTAAGTCCATTCTTCAGTTCCCTCCTGGCTACCTTGTAACCCTCTAGAGCCCTGTCTGATCCTTGCTTCCTCAACCTTAAGTCAGCTTCCTTCTTCCTCTTGACTAGCTGTTCCACATCTCTTGTCATCCAAGGTTCCTTCACCCTACCATCCCTTCCCTGCCTCATTGTGACAAACCTATCCAGCAGTCGCAGCAAGTGCTCCCTAAACAACCTCCACATTTCTGTCGTGCATTTCCCTGAGAACATCTGTTCCCAATTTATGCTCCCCAGTTCCTGCCTAATAGCATTGTAATTCCCCCTCCCCCAATTAAATATTTTCCCATCCCGTCTGCTCCTGTCCCTCTCGATGACTATAGTAAAGGTCAGGGAGTTGTGATCACTATCACCAAAATGCTCTCCCACCGATAGATCTGCCACCTGGCCTGGTTCGTTGCCAAGCACCAAGTCCAACATAGTCTCCCCTCTCGTCGGCCTATCTACATATTGAGTCAGGAAACCTTCCTGGACACACCTGACAAAAACTGCTCCATCCAAACAATTTGCACTAAGGAGGTTCCAATCAATAATAGGGAAGTTGAAGTCACCCATGATAACAACCCTGTTACTTCTGCACCTTTCCAAAATCTGCCTCCCAATCTGTTCCTCCATGTCTCTGTTGCTATTGGGGGGTCTATAGAAAACTCCCAACAAAGTGACTGCTCCTTTCCTGTTTCTGACTTCCACCCATAATGACTCAGTAGACAAACCCTCCTCGACGACCTCCCTTTCTGCAGCTGTGATACTATCCCTGATTAGCAATGCCACTCTCCCACCTCTTTTACCTCCCTCCTTATTCCTTTTGAAACATCTAAACCCCGGAACATCCAACATCCATTCCTGCCCCTGTGATATCCACGTCTCCGTAATGGCCACAACATCGTAGCTCCAAGTACTGATCCATGCTCTAAGTTCATCACCCTTATTCCTGACACTTCTTGCGTTAAAATAGACACACTTCAACCCATCGTACTGGCTGCAACTTTGCCCTGTCAACTGTCTAACCTTCCTCACAGACTCTCTGCACTTGGTATCTGCCTGTTCAACAGCTGCCCCATCCACTGATCCGTGGCTCCGGTTCCCATCCCCCTGCCAAACTAGTTTAAACCCTCCCGAAGAGCTCTCGCAAACCTCCCGCCCAGGATATTGGTGCCCCTTCAGTTCAGATGCAACCCGTCCCTCTTGTACAGGTCCCACCTTCCCCAGAAGGTATCCCAATGATCTACATATCTGAATCCCTCCCTCCTGCACCAGTTCTGTAGCCACGTGTTCAGATGCACTCGCTCCCTGTTTCTAGCCTCACTAGCACGTGGCACCACTACAGCTCCTATTAAATATAATAATGTATGCACTTGCTCTGTTTCGGACGGTTGTCCAATTTCGATGCAGTTCTATATCTGAGGAACCTATTCCTCCATAGTTCCCAGTTTTGAGTCTGATTGGATCCCTCATGACTTTTGAAACTCTCTGGCATTCCCAATTTTTTGATCCATTTAAAAAAAAAAATTGACTTTTTCGAGTGTTTCCCTTTTAAGAAATTATTTTTTTCAGGCTCGCTTGCTTTGTTGGAGAGTTGCAGCTGCTTGACAGTGTTCCCTGTTTGTTTTTTAGGCTTCTGGTAGGGACTTCCCTTTCTTTCAGTAGCGCACTGTGTTTGTTTACACAGCCGCCGAATGGCTATTCGATGGACAGTTCCAGGGTTTTCCCCTTTGCTTGAGATTTTTTATTGATTTTTCTGCTTCACTGACGATTTTCTTTTCTCTTCAGCTTAGCTGTGTTAATGGAGGCTCTGCTGTCGGGGGTTTCCGCGCCTTTTTTCTTTACTATTGAACTTTATTTTCAGTATGCATGTTTTTCAGGGTTTCCCCTTTTTTTCTCTCTTGCTGACATGGAGCCTTTAGAAAATTAATTTTTAAGCTCTTCAAGGCTTTTTTTTAACCAGGATTTCTCGAACGTCGGCACAATGGCTCACCCGATCGCTTCCTTTTCAGCCACACTTCGATTCAATGGAACTTTTCTTAGGTCTGGAGTTTGTTTTTCTCTTTTCAGCTACTTGTTTTAAAGTTTCTTCTGTCTGAAGGATGATTGTTGTTGCAAATTTTTTTCTTCTGGATGTAGGACTTTGATCCCAGCACTGTTCAGCATATGAAATATATTTGGTTCTTTATGCTGCCGCTGTATAGAGTCGAGCCAGAGACGTTCTTAGACTGTACTACTTAAACAATAATCTTTATTCTATCGTAACTATATGCACTCCACACTAGCCTGTGTGTCCCCTTCAAAAGCCATGCAGTAACTGTTCTTGAGTCTCTCCCACATGATCTCTTACCTCAGCCTGGTGGGTGATAATCTTTACGTTCTCTCAAGAGTAACCCTTTGATAGCCTTACCCTACAGGCCTCGGTTTAATATCGCATCTGAAAGACAGCATGCCTGGCAATGCTTCGTGTCTTTAGTACTGAACTGGTGTGTCAGCCGAGGTTATGTGCTTAAGCCATTGGAGAGGGACTTAGACTCAACTTTCTGACTCAGGGAGCATAGAACTAACAACTGAGCCACACTGATACCTTATACTCTGCGCAAACTCTGTCATTTTCAGTCTGCTCCCTCATTGTCTCCCAGTGATCTCACTGGAGGTGTGCTGAGGGCATGGGCAGAGAGGGAGACAGCTCCCTTAGCGCTTCCAAATCTTCAAGCCCATCTAATGGGAAATAACGGAATGTTCCCTCATCCTCTTCAAGACGCAGGAATTAGCCAGTCTGTGCCTGCTAACACTTTTGGCTGCTCCCACCCTACATCTGTGTTATACTAACAGGTATTTGACAATATGGATACAATATGTGTCGCTGAGCCATTTTGGGAAAAAGCAAGTTGGTAGTAGCACAAAGAATTACAGGCTTGGAGAATCACTCCCATGCTCTGCACTTGTGTGCACTATGTACATCAATACACTTACCATGGAGATAGCTTTGTTGCTTTGTTTGCATGGTGAAACTAGCCAGCATTGCACCCATCTTCTGCCTTGCTTCTTGCTGGTCTCACTCTCTGTCTCGTTCTCTCTTTCTCCCTGTCTTTCACTCTGTCTTGTTCTCGCTCTCTCACTGAAGGTTGTTTCTGAATTTCCCACAGCACTGCAACTCTCCCAGGTACAGATTGGGAACTCTGCTTATAGGTACTGTCAGCGTAACTAAAGAACCAAGTTCAGCATTATTATTCCCTGCACTGCTCCTTCTATTAATCTACACACTGCGGGATGTCTCCACACACACACTTCATCAATACATTCAGTGACACATAACCCAGTGTACACAGCAGCTTGTGCTGACTCTCTTCCAGCATAACCTCCATACACTTGTCTTTCTCTTTTGTCTATCTGTCTCTCTGGTTCTCTTTCACTCTCTTCCGCTCACGTTCTCTCTTTCCCATCTCTCTGTTTGTTTCTTGTCTTTTACTCACTTCCCTTCTCTCTCTCTGTGGCTCTTTCTCTCTCTCTATTTTCCTCTATTTCTTAAACTCTCTTTTTTGTTTCTTCTTTCTCTCTCTTTCTTTTTTTCTGTCTCTGAGGATAACACCCCATTACTAGTAACTGGGCATGGGAGGTTCACTGTGTCAGATCCTTCTTCCTCTCGCCATCTGTCCCAATCTCTCGGTCTCTTTTTCTCCATACATCTGTTCCAATCTCTCTATCATTTTCTCTCCCAAGTTTCTCTCTCAATCTCCCTCTCCCCAGTCTCTTCTTTCTCTGAGTCAGTTGTTTTCCTACCTTCTCTCTCTCCTAGTTTCTCTGTAACTATGCCCGTTCTTACCCAGTCACTTTTCCTTTCAATGTCTCTATTCCACCCCCTTCCTCCTCCCTCTTTCTCTCAATTCCTCTCTTGCTTGTTTTATCTCTGTCCCTCTCCCTCTTTCTTTGTCTGTTTCCCTCTTTTGTTCACCCTCTGTCCCACTGTCTCATCCTAGTATTCTCACTGTTATACTCCAGAAAGCTTGCTGTTGTAGGATTATACGGAAGTCAATCTTTACTCAGTCGTGCATTTATTTTGCAAAGTAAAAACATACAGCTCCTCACTCAAACCTTTCCCCAGTTTCAGTAAGTGTCTCCTTATATACACTCAAGTAAGACCCTAATTAACACCCTCCACCTACATATGAATAAACACAATTAACAGATTCCATTCTTTTTCTTTAAATAAAACTTCGAGTTTAACATGTACAAACATTTCAAAGCAAATTAAAATAAATTCCATATTCTGTACCAAGCATTACATTGTGAGACACCACTCCTCTAGCACCCCTAACAATTTCTTTGTACAAGCATTCATTTTCGTAAAACAATCTGATAGTTGATGTACCCATTTAATTTTGGAGATTTCCTTTCCAGCATTTGTTTCAATCCAGTAAGGTCAATATGTAATCTTTTCTCACTCACACTTTTTGTAGAGTGTACATTATCCCACAAGGAATGATTATCTACATAACATTCAATGGGTATCTTATCTTCAGTAAGCCCTTTGTTACGACCAAGTGAGGCAGGGGTCCAGGGCTCTGCTCTCAGCCTTTTCCTGGTTTGGCCGTAACAGGATTTAATTTTTAAAACACTGTGCTTTTAGATTCCCCCGCCCCCCACTCCCCAGTGAGTTCTTGCACACTGCTCTCTAATTGTGATTGCAAAGAAATCAACCAGACAGGTTTTCTCAGATTTAAACAAGAAAGTTTAAGCCTAGTTTATTAACCTTAAACTCTAATTCAGTTAAAACTACGAAAAATATGCGATGTGACCACACCAGCATGCATATGCAATAAACACACACACAAATAGAGACAGAAAAGGAAAAATAATCAAAGGAGAAAGATTTGAAGCAATAGCTGGAGTTCAGTTACTGGTTTTGGATTGGATGCAAAGTCTTTAATTGAAGTTAAGTCTTGCAGTTCTCATTGGGGCTCAGTGCACACTTTCAAACTTGTTTCACTGGTCTTCTGTCTTGAGGCTTAGTTACTTCCATGATTCCCGTGAATCTTGCGTGAGAGAGAGGGAGAAAGAGAGAGATGCTCTCTTCTTGAAGTTCAGTTGCAGGCTCTTCGCAAACTGTACTGTGTCAGGCACAATTCAAAAAACCCCAGGTTGGTCAGCAGGTTAGTCATGTGACTAGCTCCTCGAGTGGAGCAGCCTCGCCTGCAAGATTTGTAGATTCCACCAACTTACCAGACACTCTCAGTGGGTGGGGGGGGGGGGGGGGGGGGTGGTGGTTTCGGCGTGGAATGCTGGCTCAATGACTATCAATGTCTCTTGATCAGCGCTATTGACAAAACCCATCTGGCTAATTGAGTCAAGGAGCAGTCTCATTGTCTTCTTCATTCTACTGTATTTTAGAATGCAAATGTGCAGCCGTGATTTCAGCCACTGTTGTGGTCTTCTAAACAAGTTATTTCAAGTCCAGAAATAGTTCAAAAATATTGTTCCATATGCCAAAATTAATATGTCTCATTTTGGCAGGTGTAGTTTTCATCACACCTTGTACAGAATCTGACCTAAAATATTTGACAAATAGAACCCCATATTCACTGCCTCCACAAGAGCCAGTGTTTCTGCAGCTAAAGTACTTTTAACAAACCATTTTATTTTCTTAGCTCCCCAAGCTACAGGACAACATTTTCCATTTTCAGCCATCAAAACTGTTATGAAGCCAGCGGCATTTGAATACCCACCAGGAAGATTAGCATGTGAAGCAACACTAAAAATGACTAGTTTCATATTCTTTGGGTCACCTAAGGATGGGAAATTAAGTACATATTTCTCCAGATTTATTGTGTTAATGTTTTATTTGCCCTTAAAACATTGCCAACTTGAGGGTGTTTCATCGCAGTATGCAATATGTTAAAATCAGTCTCATCTGAGTGCACAACTAGCTTAATTGAACAATCAAGCTTTGTAATTGCTCTGTCTCTTCTTTAGCCATATCATCATCTTTCTGTGATCACTGAGCATGATTAACTAGGATGGGAGTGACACTCTCTAAATAGGATTGTTGATTTAAAGTTACTCCAGACTTAGTCTGCTTAATATCTAAACCAATATATATAAAAGCCCCACAAACCTGTCTCCAAATCTTAAATTCTACTCTAATCTTATTAATAACATATTTATCAAATTCTGCAGTATGAACCCATAAAAAATCATCAACATTCATCATGAAGATGCCTGAAAGTTTTCTTTACGAACATACAAACATACATACGAGCATATCAATTAAGAGCAGAAGTAGGCCATTCGGCCCCTCGAGCCTGCTCCGCCATTCAATAAGATCATGGCTGATCTGTTTGTGTCTCGAATTCCACACTCCCATCTACCGCCGATGACCTTTGATTCCCTTGCCGAACAAGAATCTATTGACCTCTGCTTTAAAATTACTCAATAATCCCGCCTCCACCACCTTCTACGGCAGAGAGTTCAAAAGTCGCTCAACCACCTGAGAAAAAAAATTCTCCTCATCTCTGTCAGAAAAGGACGACCCCTAATTTTAAAACAGTGCCCCTTAGTTCTGGACTCCCCTCCAAAAGGAAACATCCTCTCCACATCCACCTTGTCAAGACCGTTCAGGATCTTATAAACTTCAATCAAGTCTCCTCTCACTCTTTTAAACACCAGTGAAAACAAGCACAATCTGTCCAACCTTTCCTCATAAGACAACCTGCTCATTCCAGGTATCAATGTAGTAAACTAACGCATTCACATCATTGCTTAAACAAGGAGACCAAAACTGCATGCAGTATTTGAGATGAGGTCTCACCAATGTCCTGTATAACTAAAGCATAACATCATTACTTTTATTTTCAATTCCTCTCCTAATAAATAATAGCATTCCATTAGCCTTCTCTACTATTTGCTGTACCTGCATACTAACCACTTGTAACTCATGCAATGGCACCTAGATTCCTCTGCACCTCAGAATTTTGCAGTTGTTCTCCATTTAAGTAATACTCTGCTTTTTTATTCTTCCTGCCAAAGTGAACAACTTCACATTTTCCCACATTATACTCCATCTGCTAGATTTTTGCCCACTCACTCAACCTATCTATATCAGTCTGCAAGCTCCTTATGTCCTCTTCACAATATACTTTCCTACCTATCTTTCAGTCATCTGCAAATTTAGCTACCATGCCATCACTCCCCTCATCTAATTCATTGATATAAATTATAAAAAGTTGAGGCCCCAGCACAGACCCCTGCGGGACTCCACTCGTCACATCCTGCCAATCAGAAAAGGACCCATTTGTGCATATTTTCTGTTTTCTATCAGTCAGCCAATTTTTTTAAAAATTCATTTATGGGATGTGGGCATCGCTGGCCAGGCCAGCATTTATTGCCCATCCCTAATTGTTTCAGTTTTGTCTTTTTGTTATCTTTGTACCATCTAGACTTGACTGTTGGAGTGTTATTAGGTTTTTTCTCTCTGTCCCTTCCTGTCATTCTTTGACCTTCATTTCCCATATTACTATTCTGTTCTCCTGCTTTGATTCTACCCCTTGGTTTGCTCCATCTACCCAAGCTTGACCCCTCATCCCCACCCCCTTTTGTTTTATTCATTCATGGGATGTGGGTGTCGCTGGCTAGGCCAACAATTATTGCCCATCCCTAATTGTTCTTGAGAAGGTGGTGATGAGCTGCCTTCTTGAACCGCTGCAGTCTGTGTGAGGTAGGTACACCCACAGTGCTGTTATGAAGGGAGGTCCAGGATTTTGACCCAGCGACAGTGAGTGAAGGAACGGCGATATAGTTCCAAGTCAGGATGGTGTGTGGCTTGGAGGGGAACTTGCAAGTGATGGTGTTCCCATACATTTGCTGCCCTTGTCCTTCTAGTTGGTAGAGGTCGCGGGTTTGGAAGGTGCTGTCTAAGGAGCCTTGGTGCGTTGCTGCAGTGCATCTGGCAGATGGTACACACTGCTGCCACTGTGCATCAGTGGTGGAGGGAGTGAATGTTTATAGATGGGGTGCCAATCAAGCGGGCTGCTTTGTCCTGGATGGTGTCGAGCTTCTTGAGTGTTGTTGGAGCTGCACCCATCCAGGTAAGTGGAGAGTAATCTATCACACTCCTGACTTGTGCCTTGTAGGTGGTGGACAGGCTTTGGGGAGTCAGGAGGTGAGTTACTCGCCTAGTCTCTGACCTGCTCTTGTAGCCACAGTATTTATATGGCTACTCCAGTTCAGTTTCTGGTCAATGGTAGCCCCTAGGATGTTGATAGCAGGGAATTCAGCGATGGTAATGCCATTGAATGCCAAGGGGAGATGGTTAGATTCTATCTAGTTGGAGATGGTCATTGCCTGGCACTTGTGTGGCGCGAACGTTACTTGCCACTTATCAGCCCAAGCCTGGATATTGTCCAGGTCTTGCTGCATTTCTGCACAGACTGCTTCAGTATCTGAGGAGTCACGAATGATGCTGAACATTGTGCAATCATCAGCGAACATCCCCACTTCTGACCTTATGATTGAAGGAAGGTCATTGATGAAGCAGCTGAAGATGGTTGGGCCTAGGACACTACCCTGAGGAACTCCTGCAGTGATGTCCTGGAGCTCAGATGATTGACCTCCAACAACCACATCCATCTTCCTTTGCGCTTGGTATGATTCCAGCCAATGAAGGATTTTCCCCCTGATTCCCATTGACTTCTGTTTAGTTAACCCCTTGTTTAGTTTGAAGACCTCTCTACTTCCCTAGTTATACGGTTTAATTTATGTATTTTTATTTAGAGTTGCAGCACTGAAACAGGCCCTTCGGCCCACCGAGTCTGTGCCGACCATCAACCACCCATTTATACTAATCCTACATTAACCCCATATTCTCTACCCCATCCCCACCATTCTCCTACCACCTACCTACACTAGGGGTAATTTACAATGGCCAATTTACCTATCAACCTGCAAGTCTTTGGCATGTGGGAGGAAACCGGAGTACCCGGCGGAAACCCACGCAGACACAGGGAGAACTTGCAAACTCCGCACAGGCAGTACCCAGAACTGAACCCAGGTAGCTGGAGCTGTGAGGCTGCAGTGCTAATCACTGCGCCACTGTGCCACAGAACTGTGCTAGAACACTGGTCCCAGCACAGTTCAGGTGCAGACCATCCTAATGGTACAGCCCCCATTTTCCCCAGTACTGGTGCCCCATGAACCAAAACACACTTTTCCCACACCAGTCTTTGAGCCACTTATTCATCTCACTATTCTTATGTGCCCTCTGCCAATTGGCACGTGGCTCAGGTAATAATCCAGAGATTATAACCCTTGAGGTTCCGCTCTTCAATTTGTTCCCCATACTGCCTAAGCAGAACCTTTTTTTTATTATTCATTCATGGGATGTGGGCGTCGCTGGCCAGGCCAGCATTTATTGCCCATCCCTAATTGCCTTTGATAAGGTGGTGGTGAGCTGCCTTCTTGAACCGCTGCAGTCCATATGGGGTCGGTACACCCACAGTGCTGTTAGGAAGGGAGTTCCGTCTGGTTTCATTCCTTTTTATTGACTTCGTAGCAGTTAGATACAACTGAGTGGCTTGCTAGGCCATTTCAAAGAGCATCTAAGAGTTAACCACATTGCTGTGGGTCTGGAGTCACATGTAAGCCAGACCAGGTAAAGACAGCAGATTTCCTTCCCTCAAGGACATTAGTTAACCCGATGGATTTTTACAACAATCGACAATGGTTTCATGGCAATCATTAGACTAGCTTTTAATTCCAGATTTATTAATTGAATTCAAATTCCACCTTCGGCTGTGGTGGGATTTTAACCCATGTCCCCAGAGCAATACCCTGGGTCTCTGGGTTAATAAAGTAAAAGCAAAATACTGCAGATGCTGGAAATCTGAAATAAAAACTAGAAATGCTGGAATCACTCAGCGGGTCTGGCAGCATCTGTGGAGAGAGAAGCAGAGTTAACGTTTCGGGTCAGTGACCCTTCTTCGGAAGAAGTCAGCCCAGTTCCGAAGAAGGGTCACTGACCTGAAACGTTAACTCTGCTTCTCTTTCCACAGATGCTGCCAGACCTGCTGAGTGGTTCCAGCATTTCTTGTTTTTATCTCTGGGTTACTAGTCCAGTGACAATACCACTATGCCACCTCCTCCCCTCTTTACGAACGTACAAACATATGAGTTAGGAGCAGGAGTAGGCCATTCAGCCCCTCGAGCCTGCTCCGCCATTCAATAAGTTCATGGCTGAACTGATTACTCCACATTTCCACCTAGCCCCGATAACCTTCCACCCCCCTTGCTTATCAAGAATCTATCTACCTCTGCCTTAAAAATATTCAAAGACTCTGCTTCCACCGCCTTTTGAGGAAGAGAATTCCAAAGACTCACGACCCTCTGAGAGAAAAAGTTCTTCTCATCTCTGTCTTAAATGGGCGACCCCTTATTTTTAAACAGTGACCCCTGGTTCTAGATTCTCCCACAAAGGGAAACATCCTTTCCACATCCACCCTGTCAAGACCCCTCAGGATCTTATGTGTTTCAATCAAGTTGCCTCTTACTCTTTTAAATTCCAGCAGATGAAAGCCTAGCCTGTTCAATCTTTCCTCATCAGACAGCTGGCCCAATCCAGGTATTAGTCTAGTAAACCATATCTATACTGCCTCCAACGCATTTACATCCTTACTTAAATAAGTAGACCAGTACTGTACACAGTACTCCAGATGTGGTCTCACCAATACCCTGTATAGCTGAAGCATAACCTCCCTACTTTTGTATTCAATTCGCCTCATGATAAAGAATAACATGCTATTAGCTTTCCTAATTATTTGCTGTACCTGCATACTAACCTTTTGTGATTCATGCACAAGGACACCCAGATCCCTCTGCATCTCAGAGCTCTGCAATCTCTCATCATTTACATAATATGCTTCTTTTTTATTCTTAGTGCCAAAGTGGACAATTTCACAATTTCCCACATTCTTCTCCATTTGCCAGGTATTTGCCCACTCACTTAACCTATCAAGATCCCTTTGTAGCCTCCTTATGTCCTCTTCACAAGTTACTTTCCTACCTATTTTTGAGTCATCAGCAAATTTAGCAACCTTACCTTCGGTCCCTTCATCCAAGTCATTTATATAAATTGTAAAAGGTTGAGGCCCCAGCACAGATCCCTGTGGCACACCACTCGTTACATCTTGCCAACTTGAAAATGACCCATCTATTCTTACTCTTTGTTTCCTGTTAGCTAGCCAATCTTCTATACATGCCAATATGTTACCCTCTACACCATGAGCTTTTATTTTCTGCAATAATCTTTGAGGTGGCACCTTATCACATGTCTTCTGGGAATCTAAGTACAACACATTCACTGGTTCCCCTTTATTCACAGCACATGTAACTCCCTCAAAGAACGCCAATAAATTGGTTACACATGATTTCCCTTTTACAAAACCATGTTGGCTTTTTCTAAATGCCCTGCTACATCGTCTTTAATAATAGCTCCTAACATTTTCCCTAAGAGAGATGTTAAGCTAACTGGCCTATAGTTTCCTGCTTTCTGTCTCCCTCCCGCTTTGAATAAATGAGTTACATTCGCTATTTTCTAACCTAACGGAACCTCCCCCAAATCTAGGGAATTTTGGAAAATTAAAACTAATGCATCAACTATCTCACTAGCCACTTCTTTTAACACCCTAGGATGAAGTCCATCAGGACCCGGGGACTTGTCAGCCCACAGCTCCAACAATTTGTTCAGTACCACTTCCCTGGTGATTGTAATTTTCTTGAGTTCCTCCCTCCCTTCCATTTCCTCATTTGCAGCTAATACTGGGATGTTACTTGTATCCTCAATAGTGAAGAGTGATGCAAAATATCTGTTCAATTTATCTACCATCTCCTTATTATCCATCCTTTCCTCGTCCTATCTATACCATTGGTACCTACATGGACCACGACAACTGGATCCTTCCCCTCCCATTCCAAGTTCCTGTCCAGCCCTGAGCAGATGTCCCGAACCCTGGCACCGGGTAGGCAACACATCCTTCTAACTCATGCTATTGGCTGCAGAGAACAATGTCAATCCCCCTCACTATACTATCCCCTACTACCACTACATTCCTTTTTTCTCCCCCCACTTGAATGGCTTCCTGTACAAATAATACCAATAAAACACTGCAGGATCTGCTTTTAGTTGAACACAGCTGATTTTCAATAAAACAGATCTCACTGAGAAATACCACACCCTGGAAGCATCATTCAGGCCATGGATACATTTGCTTAGTTTCCATAGTTTTCCTTCTGAGGCCGTTGCAGGGAGTTTCAGAATCACTTCTGTCTGAAAAGTAACACTCTACAGAAAGCAGCTTTTATGTCGATTGATCTACACTCCCATGAATATGTGGCCAAAATTGCTAAAAGGATTTTCAAGATTATTTTTCCAGCTGTGGGATAGACCACTCTTACATTGGTATCACCCAGTCACTCTTCGAAACCCCTCGCAACTAGCCGCGCTTTAGCCTTATAAGTCCCATCTGCAAGGACATTTTCAGTACGAATGCCATCTATGTGACAAAGCTGGTTGTCCCTTATCTGGTATTACCACTATCCAACCCTTGATCTACTGTATTCTGTTCCTCAGGACCTTCATCATAAAACACACGAGCATTTGAGAAACAAGGTACCTCGTTTACTTCTACCAGCTGTTCAGATTCTGAGATTTTATCATTAATTCTGATTAATCGTGAGGAATGAACTTTAACAGTTTGATTGCCATGTTTGATAACTATTGTCTTACCATCATGACCTTAACACAGCCTTTCCATTTCTTATGACTCTCTCTTTTATAATACGCGAAATCTCTTGAATTAAATTTTGTCTCAGATGGCATTATACAATGCCTCAGAGCTCTCCGTATTTTCTCCGAGACCGCATCCTTGATGAAAGCCCATCTCACTGCATGTAAAGCATTCAAATATGTAGAAAAAATAGTACTTTCTAGAGCAGAAGGACTGCTGCATAGCAGGGCAGGCAAATTTGGGATTTTGCGCATAGACCATTTCAGTCTTCCACTGGTCACATGGTTCAGACTTAGAGAACATCAGAGGGTAATCATACAGTCATGCTCACGAAGGGAACAGTGATGAAATATGAAATGAACTGGAGGAATTATAAAAAAAAGTCAACTATTGATCTGAATTACAAATGGGCAAATTTGTGCCACAGACAAAATGGAAAAGAGATCATGTGACTCCCCCTCCCCCCATTGGACTGTCAATAAACATATCTGTCTGTTGAGGATGAAACCCATTATCCACATCTAAATTAGCTTTGGAGAAAAAACATTGAAATGCACAACAGCCCATTCCATGTGATCAACTCCTATCTTCAGGAATAGAGCTAACAAAGATTTGTGCAGACTGACTTATTCCACAGCCAAGACTAAAACAATTGGTGTGAAGTAGTAACTGTTCATCAGAATGGACCACATTCAGACACCATCATGGAACAATGGTTTCCATATCCTTGACATTGTTTGAATCACCCCAGGGAAGAGAGCCCTTCGTCACCTGACCGATAACCCAAGCTGACAAGTTTTTATCTTAAAAGATATCCTTCTGGAGTGGCAGCAGCAGAACAGCCAGAGAAGGTATTTTTCCAGCAGAACAGCTGTGGGAGAAGTCCAGTTAAGCAGGAGCCCTTCCAACCACATCTTCTAACTTCACCAACAGAGAAATTGCCAGGTGACGTTGAAACTCCCCATCTCTGAAAAGTGAACCAGGAATTTCCCCATTGACTTCGGATAGAGACTTCACCATAAGAAGCCTGCAATACTTCATTCTTTTCAAGACAACAAATATTCACACCTGCACCGATCAAAGATTTCTTCCCAAAAAGCTTCTAATGGCTTTCTTAAAACAATTAACTCCTTTACCACAATTGTCTCTAACTGCATACTAATACTCTACTACCTTTCCTCTGTGTGTGTGTGTGAGTGAGAATGCGTGAGTGAAAGAGATTGTGAACATTTTTCAGTTATGTAAAAGGAACATTTATCCTTATTTAACCAAGGAGAAAACCAGTCATTTGTCTATTTATTTGACCATTAAAAACATTTAGGGCAAAAATGCAATTTTTTAAAACAATATCTATGCTCAGTTGAGAGCTGGGAAATGGAAGTCACCCACACATCTTCCTAGTCAGCTACGCCACTTCCCAGTCATCTACACCTCTTCCCAGTCATCTACAACACTTCCCAGTCATCTACAACACTTTACAGACATCTACAAAACTTCCCAGTCATCTACAACACTTCCCAGTCATCTACAACTCTTCCCAGTCATCTACACCTCTTCCCAGTCATCTACAACACTTCCCAGTCATCTACAACACTTTCCAGTCATCTACAACACTTCCCAGTAATCTACAACACTTCCCAGTCATCTAAAACACTTCCCAGTCATCGACACCTCTTCCCAGTCATCTACACCTCTTCCCAGTCATCTACAACACTTCCCAGTAATCTACAACACTTCCCAGTCATCTACACCTCTTCCCAGTCATCTACACCTCATCCCAGTCATCTACAACACATCCCAGTAATCTACAAAACTTCCCAGTCATCTACACCTCTTCCCAGTCATCTACAACACTTTCCAGTCATCTACACCTCTTCCCAGTCATCTACAACACTTTCCAGTCATCTACAACACTTCCCAGTCATCTACAACACTTCCCAGTATTCTACAACACTTTCCAGTCATCTACAACACTTTCCCAGTCATCTACAACACTTTCCAGTCATCTACACCTCTTCCCAGTCATCTACACCTCTTCCCAGTCATCTACAACACTTCCCAGTAATCTACAACACTTTCCAGTCATCTACACCTCTTCCCAGTCATCGACACCTCTTCCCAGTCATCTACAACACTTTCCAGTCATCTACACCTCTTCCCAGTCATCTACACCTCTTCCCAGTCATCTACAACACTTTCCAGTCATCTACAACACTTCCCAGTAATCTACAACACTTTCCAGTCATCTACACCTCTTCCCAGTCATCTACAACACTTTCCAGTCATCTACAACACATTCCAGTCATCTACACCTCTTTCCAGACATCTACAACACTTTCCAGTCATCTACAACACTTTCCAGACATCTACAACACTTCCCAGTCATCTACAACACTTCCCAGTCATCTACAACACTTTCCAGTCATCTACAACACTTTCCCAGTCATCTACAACACTTTCCAGTCATCTACACCTCTTCCCAGTCATCTACAACACTTTCCAGTCATCTACACCTCTTCCCAGTCATCTACACCTCTTCCCAGTCATCTACAACACTTCCCAGTAATCTACAACACTTTCCAGTCATCTACACCTCTTCCCAGTCATCTACACCTCTTCCCAGTCATCTACAACACTTTCCAGTCATCTACTCCTCTTCCCAGTCATCTACAAAACTTCCCAGTCATCTACAACACTTTCCAGTCATCTACAACACTTCCCAGTCATCTGCAACACTTCCCAGTCATCTACACCTCTTCCCAGTCATCTACAAAACTTCCCAGTCATCTACAACACTTTCCAGTCATCGACAACACTTTCCAGTTATCTACACCTCTACCCAGTCATCTGCAACACTTCCCAGTAATCTACAACACTTTCCAGTCATCTACACCTCTTCCCAGTCATCTACAACACTTCCCAGTCATCTACAACACTTTCCAGTCATCTACAACACTTCCCAGTCATCTACAACACTTCCCAGTAATCTACAACAGTTTCAAGTCATCTACATCTCTTCCCAGTCATCTACACCTCTTCCCAGTCATCTACAAAACTTCCCAGTCACCTACAACACTTTCCAGTCATCTACAACACTTCCCAGTCATCTGCAACACTTCCCAGTCATCTACACCTCTTCCCAGTCATCTACATAACTTCCCAGTCATCTACAACACTTTCCAGTCATCGACAACACTTTCCAGTCATCTACACCTCTACCCAGTCATCTGCAACACTTCCCAGTCATCTACAACACTTTCCAGTCATCTACACCTCTTCCCAGTCATCTACAACTCTTCCCAGTCATCTACAACACTTTCCAGTCATCTACAACACTTCCCAGTCATCTACAACACTTCCCAGTAATCTACAACACTTTCAAGTCATCTACATCTCTTCCCAGTCATCTACACCTCTTCCCAGTCGTCTACAACACTTTCCAGTCATCTACAACACTTCCCAGTAATCTACAACACTTTCCAGTCATCTACAACATTTCCCAGTCATCTACAACACTTCCCAGTCATCTACACCTCTTCCCAGTCATCTGCAACACTTCCCAGTCATCTACAACACTTCCCAGTAATCTACAACACTTTCCAGTCATCTACAACATTTCCCAGTCATCTACAACACTTCCCAGTCATCTACACCTCTTCCCAGTCATCTACAACACTTTCCAGTCATCTACAACACTTCCCAGTCATCTACAACACTTTCCAGTCATCTACAACACTTTCCAGTCATCTACAATACTTCCCAGTCATCTACAACACTTTCCAGTCATCTACAACACTGTCCAGTCATCTACACCTCTTCCCAGTCATCTACAACACTTCCCAGTCATCTACAACACTTTCCAGTCATCTACAACACTTTCCAGTCATCTACAACACATTCCATGTCATCTACACCTCTTCCCAGTCATCTACAACACTTCCCAGTCATCTGCAACACTTTCCAGTCATCTACAACACTTTCCAGTCATCTATACCTCTTCCCAGTCATCTACAACACTTTCCAGTCATCTACAACACTTTCCAGTCATCTGCAACTCTTTCCAGTCATCTACAACACTTTCCAGTCATCTACAACACTTCCCAGTCATCGACACCTCTTCCCAGTCATCTACACCTCTTCCCAGTCATCTACAACACTTCCCAGTAATCTACAACACTTCCCAGTCATCTACACCTCTTCCCAGTCATCTACACCTCATCCCAGTCATCTACAACACATCCCAGTAATCTACAAAACTTCCCAGTCATCTACACCTCTTCCCAGTCATCTACAACACTTTCCAGTCATCTACACCTCTTCCCAGTCATCTACAACACTTTCCAGTCATCTACAACACTTCCCAGTCATCTACAACACTTCCCAGTATTCTACAACACTTTCCAGTCATCTACAACACTTTCCCAGTCATCTACAACACTTTCCAGTCATCTACACCTCTTCCCAGTCATCTACACCTCTTCCCAGTCATCTACAACACTTCCCAGTAATCTACAACACTTTCCAGTCATCTACACCTCTTCCCAGTCATCGACACCTCTTCCCAGTCATCTACAACACTTTCCAGTCATCTACACCTCTTCCCAGTCATCTACACCTCTTCCCAGTCATCTACAACACTTTCCAGTCATCTACAACACTTCCCAGTAATCTACAACACTTTCCAGTCATCTACACCTCTTCCCAGTCATCTACAACACTTTCCAGTCATCTACAACACATTCCAGTCATCTACACCTCTTTCCAGACATCTACAACACTTTCCAGTCATCTACAACACTTTCCAGACATCTACAACACTTCCCAGTCATCTACAACACTTCCCAGTCATCTACAACACTTTCCAGTCATCTACAACACTTTCCCAGTCATCTACAACACTTTCCAGTCATCTACACCTCTTCCCAGTCATCTACAACACTTTCCAGTCATCTACACCTCTTCCCAGTCATCTACACCTCTTCCCAGTCATCTACAACACTTCCCAGTAATCTACAACACTTTCCAGTCATCTACACCTCTTCCCAGTCATCTACACCTCTTCCCAGTCATCTACAACACTTTCCAGTCATCTACTCCTCTTCCCAGTCATCTACAAAACTTCCCAGTCATCTACAACACTTTCCAGTCATCTACAACACTTCCCAGTCATCTGCAACACTTCCCAGTCATCTACACCTCTTCCCAGTCATCTACAAAACTTCCCAGTCATCTACAACACTTTCCAGTCATCGACAACACTTTCCAGTTATCTACACCTCTACCCAGTCATCTGCAACACTTCCCAGTAATCTACAACACTTTCCAGTCATCTACACCTCTTCCCAGTCATCTACAACTCTTCCCAGTCATCTACAACACTTTCCAGTCATCTACAACACTTCCCAGTCATCTACAACACTTCCCAGTAATCTACAACAGTTTCAAGTCATCTACATCTCTTCCCAGTCATCTACACCTCTTCCCAGTCATCTACAAAACTTCCCAGTCACCTACAACACTTTCCAGTCATCTACAACACTTCCCAGTCATCTGCAACACTTCCCAGTCATCTACACCTCTTCCCAGTCATCTACATAACTTCCCAGTCATCTACAACACTTTCCAGTCATCGACAACACTTTCCAGTCATCTACACCTCTACCCAGTCATCTGCAACACTTCCCAGTCATCTACAACACTTTCCAGTCATCTACACCTCTTCCCAGTCATCTACAACTCTTCCCAGTCATCTACAACACTTTCCAGTCATCTACAACACTTCCCAGTCATCTACAACACTTCCCAGTAATCTACAACACTTTCAAGTCATCTACATCTCTTCCCAGTCATCTACACCTCTTCCCAGTCGTCTACAACACTTTCCAGTCATCTACAACACTTCCCAGTAATCTACAACACTTTCCAGTCATCTACAACATTTCCCAGTCATCTACAACACTTCCCAGTCATCTACACCTCTTCCCAGTCATCTGCAACACTTCCCAGTCATCTACAACACTTCCCAGTAATCTACAACACTTTCCAGTCATCTACAACATTTCCCAGTCATCTACAACACTTCCCAGTCATCTACACCTCTTCCCAGTCATCTACAACACTTTCCAGTCATCTACAACACTTCCCAGTCATCTACAACACTTTCCAGTCATCTACAACACTTTCCAGTCATCTACAATACTTCCCAGTCATCTACAACACTTTCCAGTCATCTACAACACTGTCCAGTCATCTACACCTCTTCCCAGTCATCTACAACACTTCCCAGTCATCTACAACACTTTCCAGTCATCTACAACACTTTCCAGTCATCTACAACACATTCCATGTCATCTACACCTCTTCCCAGTCATCTACAACACTTCCCAGTCATCTGCAACACTTTCCAGTCATCTACAACACTTTCCAGTCATCTATACCTCTTCCCAGTCATCTACAACACTTTCCAGTCATCTACAACACTTTCCAGTCATCTGCAACTCTTTCCAGTCATCTACAACACTTTCCAGTCATCTACAACACTTTCCAGTCATCTACTCCTCTTCCCAGTCATCTGCAACACTTCCCAGTAATCTACAACACTTTCCAGTCATCTACACCTCTTCCCAGTCATCTGCAACACTTTCCAGTCATCTACACCTCTTCCCAGTCATCTGCAACACTTCCCAGTAATCTACAACACTTTCCAGACATCTACACCTTTTCCCAGTCATCTGCAACTCTTTCCAGTCATCTACAACACTTCCCAGTAATCTACAACACTTTCCAGTCATCTACACCTCTTCCCAGTCATCTGCAACACTTTCCAGTCATCTACACCTCTTCCCAGTCATCTGCAACACCTTCCAGTCATCTACAACACTTCCCAGTCATCTCCACATCTTCCCAGTCATCTGCAACACTTCCCAGTAATCTACAACACTTTCCAGTCATCTGCACCTCTTCCCAGTCATCTGCAACACTTCCCAGTAATCTACAACACTTTCCAGTCATCTACACCTCTTCCCAGTCATCTGCAACACTTTCCAGTCATCTACAACACTTTCCAGTCATCTACACCTCTTCCCAGTCATCTGCAACACTTCCCAGTAATCTACAACACTTTCCAGTCATCTACACCTCTTCCCAGTCCTCTGCAACACTTCCCAGTAATCTACAACACTTTCCAGTCATCTACACCTCTTCCCAGTCATCTGCAACACTTCCCAGTAATCTACAACACTTTCCAGTCATCTACACCTCTTCCCAGTCATCTGCAACACTTCCCAGTAATCTACAACACTTCCCAGTCATCTACAACACTTTCCAGTCATCTACACCTCTTCCCAGTCATCTGCAACACTCCCAGTAATCTACAACACTTTCCAGTCATCTACAACACTTTCCAGTCATCTACACCTCTTCCCAGTCATCTGCAACACTTTCCAGTCATCTACAACACTTTCCAGTCATCTACACCTCTTCCCAGTCATCTGCAACACTTTCCAGTCATCTACACCTCTTCCCAGTCATCTGCAACACCTTCCAGTCATCTACAACACTTCCCAGTCATCTCCACATCTTCCCAGTCATCTGCAACACTTCCCAGTAATCTACAACACTTTCCAGTCATCTACACCTCTTCCCAGTCATCTGCAACACTTCCCAGTAATCTACAACACTTTCCAGTCATCTACACCTCTTCCCAGTCATCTGCAACACTTTCCAGTCATCTACAACACTTTCCAGTCATCTACACCTCTTCCCAGTCATCTGCAACACTTCCCAGTAATCTACAACACTTTCCAGTCATCTACACCACTTCACAGTCCTCTGCAACACTTCCCAGTAATCTACAACACTTTCCAGTCATCTACACCTCTTCCCAGTCATCTGCAACACTTCCCAGTAATCTACAACACTTTCCAGTCATCTACACCTCTTCCCAGTCATCTGCAACACTTCCCAGTAATCTACAACACTTTCCAGTCATCTACAACACTTTCCAGTCATCTACACCTCTTCCCAGTCATCTGCAACACTTCCCAGTAATCTACAACACTTTCCAGTCATCTACAACACTTTCCAGTCATCTACACCTCAACCCAGTCATCTGCAACACTTTCCAGTCATCTACAACACTTTCCAGTCATCTACAACACTTTCCAGTCATCTACACCTCTTCCCAGTCATCTGCAACACTTTCCAGTCATCTACAACACCTTCCAGTCATCTACACCTCTTCCCAGTCATCTGCATCACTTTCCAGTCATCTACAACACTTTCCAGTCATCTACACCTCTTGCCAGTCATCTGCAACACTTCCCTGTTATCTACAACACTTTCCAGTCATCTGCAACTCTTTCCAGTCATCTACACCTCTTCCCAGTCATCTGCAACACTTCCCAGTAATCTACAACACTTTCCAGTCATCTACACCTCTTCCCAGTCATCTGCAACACGTTCCAGTCATCTACAACACTTTCCAGTCATCTACACCTCTTCCCAGTCATCTACAACACTTTCCAGTCATCTACACCTTTTCCCAGTCATCTGCAACACTTCCCAGTAATCTACAACACTTTCCAGTCATCTACACCTCTTCCCAGTCATCTGCAACACTTTCCAGTTATCTACAACACTTTCCAGTCATCTACACCTCTTCCCAGTCATCGACACCTCTTCCCAGTCATCGACAACACTTTCCAGTCATCAACAACACTTTCCAGTCATCTACACCTCTTCCCAGTCATCTACACCTCTTCCCAGTCATCTACAACACTTTCCAGTCATCTACAACACTTTCCAGACATCTACACCTCTTCCCAGTCATCTGCAACACTTCCCAGTAATCTACAAAACTTTCCAGTCATCTACACCTCTTCCCAGTCATCTACAACACTTCCCAGTCATCTACAACACTTCCCAGTAATCTACAACACTTTCCAGTCATCTACACCTCTTCCCAGTCATCTGCAACACTTTCCAGGCATCTACACCTCTTCCCAGTCATCTGCAACTCTTTCCAGTCATCTACAACACTTCCCAGTAATCTACAACACTTTCCAGTCATCTACACCTCTTCCCAGTCATCTGCAACACTTTCCAGTCATCTACACCTCTTCCCAGTCATCTGCAACACTTCCCAGTAATCTACAACACTTTCCAGTCATCTACACCTCTTCCCAGTCATCTGCAACACTTCCCAGTAATCTACAACACTTTCCAGTCATCTACACCTCTTCCCAGTCATCTGCAACACTTCCCAGTAATCTACAACACTTTCCAGTCATCTACACCTCTTCCCAGTCATCTGCAACACTTCCCAGTAATCTACAACACTTTCCAGTCATCTACACCTCTTCCCAGTCATCTGCAACACTTTCCAGTCATCTACAACACTTTCCAGTCATCTACACCTCTTCCCAGTCCTCTGCAACACTTCCCAGTAATCTACAACACTTTCCAGTCATCTACACCTCTTCCCAGTCATCTGCAACACTTTCCAGTCATCTACAACACTTTCCAGTCATCTACACCTCTTCCCAGTCATCTGCAACACTTCCCAGTAATCTACAACACTTTCCAGTCATCTACACCTCTTCACAGTCATCTGCAACACTTTCCAGTCATCTACAACACTTTCCAGTCATCTACACCTCTTCCCAGTCATTTGCAACACTTCCCTGTTATCTACAACACTTTCCAGTCATCTACACCTCTTCCCAGTCATCTGCAACACGTTCCAGTCATCTACAACACTTTCCAGTCATCTACACCTCTTCCCAGTCATCTACAACACTTTCCAGTCATCTACACCTCTTCCCAGTCATCTACAACACTTTCCAGTCATCTACACCTCTTCCCAGTCATCTGCAACACTTTCCAGTTATCTACAACACTTTCCAGTCATCTACACCTCTTCCCAGTCATCGACACCTCTTCCCAGTCATCGACAACACTTTCCAGTCATCAACAACACTTTCCAGTCATCTACACCTCTTCCCAGTCATCTACACCTCTTCCCAGTCATCTACAACACTTTCCAGTCATCTACAACACTTTCCAGTCATCTACACCTCTTCCCAGTCATCTGCAACACTTCCCAGTAATCTACAAAACTTTCCAGTCATCTACACCTCTTCCCAGTCATCTACAACACTTCCCAGTCATCTGCAACACTTTCCAGTCATCTACACCTCTTCCCAGTCATCTACAACACTTTCCAGTCATCTACACCTCTTCCCAGTCATCTACAACACTTTCCAGTCATCTACACCTCTTCCCAGTCATCTGCAACACTTTCCAGTTATCTACAACACTTTCCAGTCATCGACACCTGTCCCAGTCATCTACACCTCTTCCCAGTCATCTACAACACTTTCCAGTCATCTACAACACTTTCCAGTCATCTACACCTCTTCCCAGTCATCTACACCTCTTCCCAGCCATCTACAACACTTTCCAGTCATCTACAACACTTTCCAGTCATCTACACCTCTTCCCAGTCATCTGCAACACTTCCCAGTAATCTACAAAACTTTCCAGTCATCTACACCTCTTCCCAGTCATCTACAACACTTCCCAGTCATCTGCAACACTTTCCAGTCATCTACACCTCTTCCCAGTCATCTACAACACTTTCCAGTCATCTACACCTCTTCCCAGTCATCTACAACACTTTCCAGTCATCTACACCTCTTCCCAGTCATCTACAACACTTTCCAGTCATCTACAACACTTCCCAGTCATCTGCAACACTTTCCATGTCATCTGCAACACTTCCCAGTCATCTACAACACTTTCCAGTCATCAACAACACTTTCCCAGTCATCTACAACACTTTCCAGTCATCGACACCTCTTCCCAGTCATCTACAACACTTTCCAGTCATCTACACCTCTTCCCAGTCATCTACACCTCTTCCCAGTCATCTACAACACTTCCCAGTAATCTACAACACTTTCCTGTCATCTACACCTCTTCCCAGTCATCGACACCTCTTCCCAGTCATCTACAACACTTTCCATTCATCTACACCTCTTCCCAGTCATCTACACTTCTTCCCAGTCATCTACAACACTTCCCAGTAATCTACAACACTTTCCTGTCATCTACACCTCTTCCCAGTCATCTACACCTCTTCCCAGTCATCTGCAACACTTTCCAGTCATCTGCAACACTTCCCAGTCATCTACAACACTTTCCAGTCATCAACAACACTTTTCAAGTCATCTACAACACTTTCCAGTCATCGACACCTCTTCCCAGTCATCTACAACACTTTCCAGTCATCTACACCTCTTCCCAGTCATCTACAACACTTTCCAGTCATCTACAACTCTTCCCAGTCATCTACAACACTTTCCAGTCATCTACACCTCTTCCCAGTCATCTACAACACTTTTCAGTCATCTACAACACTTCCCAGTCATCTGCAACACTTTCCAGTCATCTGCAACACTTCCCAGTCATCTACAACACTTCCCAGTAATCTACAAAACTTTCCAGTCATCTACACCTCTTCCCAGTCATCTACAACACTTCCCAGTCATCTGCAACACTTTCCAGTCATCTACACCTCTTCCCAGTCATCTACAACACTTTCCAGTCATCTACAACACTTTCCTGTCATCTACACCTCTTCCCAGTCATCTACACCTCTTCCCAGTCATCTGCAACACTTTCCAGTCATCTGCAACACTTCCCAGTCATCTGCAACACTTCCCAGTAATCTACAAAACTTTCCAGTCATCTACACCTCTTCCCAGTCATCTACAACACTTCCCAGTCATCTGCAACACTTTCCAGTCATCTACACCTCTTCCCAGTCATCTACAACACTTTCCAGTCATCTACACCTCTTCCCAGTCATCTACAACACTTTCCAGTCATCTACACCTCTTCCCAGTCATCTACAACACTTTTCAGTCATCTACAACACTTCCCAGTCATCTGCAACACTTTCCAGTCATCTGCAACACTTCCCAGTCATCTACAACACTTTCCAGTCATCAACAACACTTTCCCAGTCATCTACAACACTTTCCAGTCATCGACTCCTCTTCCCAGTCATCTACAACACTTTCCAGTCATCTACACCTCTTCCCAGTCATCTACACCTCTTCCCAGTCATCTACAACACTTCCCAGTAATCTACAACACTTTCCAGCCATCTACACCTCTTCCCAGTCATCTGCAACACTTCCCAGTAATCTACAAAACTTTCCAGTCATCTACACCTCTTCCCAGTCATCTACAACACTTCCCAGTCATCTGCAACACTTTCCAGTCATCTACACCTCTTCCCAGTCATCTACAACACTTTCCAGTCATCTACACCTCTTCCCAGTCATCTACAACACTTTCCAGTCATCTACACCTCTTCCCAGTCATCTACAACACTTTCCAGTCATCTACACGTCTTCCCAGTCATCTGCAACACTTTCCAGTTATCTACAACACTTTCCAGTCATCGACACCTCTTCCCAGTCATCTACACCTCTTCCCAGTCATCTACAACACTTTCCAGTCATCAACAACACTTTCCAGTCATCTACACCTCTTCCCAGTCAACTACAACACTTTCCAGTCATCTACACCTCTTCGCAGTCATCTACACCTCTTCCCAGTCATCTACAACACTTCCCAGTAATCTATAACACTTTCCAGTCATCTACACCTCTTCCCAGTCATCTACACCTCTTCCCAGTCATCTACAACACTTTCCAGTCATCTACACCTCTTCCCAGTCATCTACACCTCCCCCCAGTCATCTACACCTCTTCCCAGTCATCTACAACACTTTCCAGTCATCTACAACACTTCCCAGTAATCTACAACACTTTCCAGTCATCTACACCTCTTCCCAGTCATCTACACCTCTTCCCAGCCATCTACAACAGTTTCCAGTCATCTACACCTCTTCCCAGTCATCTACACCTCTTCCCAGTCATCTACAACACTTCCCAGTCATCTACACCTCTTCCCAGTCATCTACAAAACTTCCCAGTCATCTACAACACTTTCCAGTCATCGACAACACTTTCCAGTCATCTACACCTCTTCCCAGTCATCTGCAACACTTCCCAGTAATCTGCAACACTTCCCAGAAATCTACAACACTTTCCAGTCATCTACTCCTCTTCCCAGTCATCTACAAAACTTCCCAGTCATCTACAACACTTTCCAGTCATCTACAACACTTCCCAGTCATCTGCAACATTTCCCAGTCATCTACACCTCTTCCCAGTCATCTACAAAACTTCCCAGTCATCTACAACACTTTCCAGTCATCGACAACACTTTCCAGTCATCTACAACACTTTCCAGTCATCTACACCTCTTCCCAGTCATCTGCAACACTTCCCAGTCATCTACAACACTTTCCAGTCATCGACAACACTTTCCAGTCATCTACACCTCTTCCCAGTCATCTGCAACACTTCCCAGTAATCTACAACACTTTCCAGTCATCTACACCTCTTCCCAGTCATCTACACCTCTTCCCAGTCATCCACAACACTTTCCAGTCATCTACAACACTTCCCAGTCATCTACAACACTTCCCAGTAATCTACAACACTTTCAAGTCATCTACACCTCTTCCCAGTCATCTACACCTCTTCCCAGTCGTCTACAAAACTTTCCAGTCATCTACAACACTTTCCAGTAATCGACAACACTTTCCAGTCATCTACAACATTTCCCAGTCATCTACAACACTTCCCAGTCATCTACACCTCTTCCCAGTCATCTGCAACACTTCCCAGTCATCTACAACACTTCCCAGTAATCGACAACACTTTCCAGTCATTGACAACATTTCCAAGTCATCTACAACACTTCCCAGTCATCTACACCTCTTCCCAGTCATCTACAACACGTTCCAGTCATCTACAACACTTCCCAGTCATCTACAACACTTTCCAGTCATCTACAACACTTTCCAGTCATCTACAACACTTCCCAGTCATCTACAACACTTCCCAGTCATCTACAACACTTTCCAGTCATCTACAACACTGTCCAGTCATCTACACCTCTTCCCAGTCATCTACAACACCTCCCAGTCATCTACAACACTTTCCAGTCATCTAAACCTCTTCCCAGTCATCTACAACACTTCCCAGTCATCTGCAACACTTTCCAGTCATCTACAACACTTTCCAGTCATCTACACCTCTTCCCAGTCATCTACAACACTTTCCAGTCATCTACAACACTTTCCAGTCATCTACAACACTTTCCAGTCATCTGCAACACTTTCCAGTCATCTACAACACTTTCCAGTCATCTACAAAACTTTCCAGTCATCTACACCTCTTCCCAGTCATCTGCAACACTTCCCAGTAATCTACAACACTTTCCAGTCATCTACACCTCTTCCCAGTCATCTGCAACACTTTCCAGTCATCTACACCTCTTCCCAGTCATCTACACCTCTTCCCAGTCATCTACAACACTTTCCAGTCATCTGCAACTCTTTCCAGTCATCTACAACACTTCCCAGTAATCTACAACACTTTCCAGTCATCTACACCTCTTCCCAGTCATCTACAACACTTTCCAGTCATCTACAACACTTTCCAGTCATCTACAACACTTTCCAGTCATCTACACCTCTTCCCAGTCATCTGCAACACTTCCCAGTAATCTACAACACTTTCCAGTCATCTACACCTCTTCCCAGTCATCTGCAACACTTTCCAGTCATCTACACCTCTTCCCAGTCATCTGCAACACTTTCCAGTCATCTACAACACTTTCCAGTCATCTACGCCTCTTCCCAGTCATCTGCAACACTTCCCTGTTATCTACAACACTTTCCAGTCATCTGCAACTCTTTCCAGTCATCTACACCTCTTCCCAGTCATCTGCAACACTTCCCAGTAATCTACAACACTTTCCAGTCATCTACACCTCTTCCCAGTCATCTGCAACACGTTCCAGTCATCTACAACACTTTCCAGTCATCTACACCTCTTCCCAGTCATCTACAACACTTTCCAGTCATCTACACCTCTTCCCAGTCATCTACAACACTTTCCAGTCATCTACACCTCTTCCCAGTCATCTGCAACACTTTCCAGTTATCTACAACACTTTCCAGTCATCTACACCTCTTCCCAGTCATCTACACCTCTTCCCAGTCATCTACAACACTTTCCAGTCATCAACAACACTTTCCAGTCATCTACACCTCTTCCCAGTCATCTACACCTCTTCCCAGTCATCTACAACACTTTCCAGTCATCTACAACACTTTCCAGTCATCTACACCTCTTCCCAGTCATCTGCAACACTTCCCAGTAATCTACAAAGCTTTCCAGTCATCTACACCTCTTCCCAGTCATCTACAACACTTCCCAGTCATCTGCAACACTTTCCAGTCATCTACACCTCTTCCCAGTCATCTACAACACTTTCCAGTCATCTACACCTCTTCCCAGTCATCTACAACACTTTCCAATCATCTACACCTCTTCCCAGTCATCTGCAACACTTTCCAGTTATCTACAACACTTTCCAGTCATCGACACCTCTTCCCAGTCATCTACACCTCTTCCCAGTCATCTACAACACTTTCCAGTCATCAACAACACTTTCCAGTCATCTACACCTCTTCCCAGTCATCTACACCTCTTCCCAGTCATCTACAACACTTTCCAGTCATCTACAACACTTTCCAGTCAACTACACCTCTTCCCAGTCATCTGCAACACTTCCCAGTAATCTACAAAACTTTCCAGTCATCTACACCTCTTCCCAGTCATCTACAACACTTCCCAGTCATCTGCAACACTTTCCAGTCATCTACACCTCTTCCCAGTCATCTACAACACTTTCCAGTCATCTACACCTCTTCCCAGTCATCTACAACACTTTCCAGTCATCTACACCTCTTCCCAGTCATCTACAACACTTTCCAGTCATCTACAACACTTTCCAGTCATCTGCAACACTTCCCTGTTATCTACAACACTTTCCAGTCATCTGCAACTCTTTCCAGTCATCTACACCTCTTCCCAGTCATCTGCAACACTTCCCAGTAATCTACAACACTTTCCAGTCATCTACACCTCTTCCCAGTCATCTGCAACACGTTCCAGTCATCTACAACACTTTCCAGTCATCTACACCTCTTCCCAGTCATCTACAACACTTTCCAGTCATCTACACCTCTTCCCAGTCATCTACAACACTTTCCAGTCATCTACACCTCTTCCCAGTCATCTGCAACACTTTCCAGTTATCTACAACACTTTCCAGTCATCTACACCTCTTCCCAGTCATCTACACCTCTTCCCAGTCATCTACAACACTTTCCAGTCATCAACAACACTTTCCAGTCATCTACACCTCTTCCCAGTCATCTACACCTCTTCCCAGTCATCTACAACACTTTCCAGTCATCTACAACACTTTCCAGTCATCTACACCTCTTCCCAGTCATCTGCAACACTTCCCAGTAATCTACAACACTTTCCAGTCATCTACACCTCTTCCCAGTCATCTACAACACTTCCCAGTCATCTGCAACACTTTCCAGTCATCTACACCTCTTCCCAGTCATCTACAACACTTTCCAGTCATCTACACCTCTTCCCAGTCATCTACAACACTTTCCAGTCATCTACACCTGTTCCCAGTCATCTGCAACACTTTCCAGTTATCTACAACACTTTCCAGTCATCGACACCTCTTCCCAGTCATCTACACCTCTTCCCAGTCATCTACAACACTTTCCAGTCATCAACAACACTTTCCAGTCATCTACACCTCTTCCCAGTCATCTACACCTCTTCCCAGTCATCTACAACACTTTCCAGTCATCTACAACACTTTCCAGTCATCTACACCTCTTCCCAGTCATCTGCAACACTTCCCAGTAATCTACAAAACTTTCCAGTCATCTACACCTCTTCCCAGTCATCTACAACACTTCCCAGTCATCTGCAACACTTTCCAGTCATCTACACCTCTTCCCAGTCATCTACAACACTTTCCAGTCATCTACACCTCTTCCCAGTCATCTACAACACTTTCCAGTCATCTACACCTCTTCCCAGTCATCTGCAACACTTCCCAGTCATCTACAACACTTCCCAGTAATCGACAACACTTTCCAGTCATTGACAACATTTCCCAGTCATCTACAACACTTCCCAGTCATCTACACCTCTTCCCAGTCATCTACAACACCTTCCAGTCATCTACAACACTTCCCAGTCATCTACAACACTTTCCAGTCATCTACAACACTTTCCAGTCATCTACAACACTTCCCAGTCATCTACAGCACTTCCCAGTCATCTACAACACTTTCCAGTCATCTACAACACTGTCCAGTCATCTACACCTCTTCCCAGTCATCTACAACACTTCCCAGTCATCTACAACACTTTCCAGTCATCTAAACCTCTTCCCAGTCATCTGCAACACTTTCCCAGGCATCTACAACACTTTCCAGTCATCTACACCTCTTCCCAGTCATCTACAACACTTTCCAGTCATCTACAACACTTTCCAGTCATCTACAACACTTTCCAGTCATCTGCAACTCTTTCCAGTCATCTACAACACTTTCCAGTCATCTACAACACTTTCCAGTCATCTACACCTCTTCCCAGTCATCTGCAACACTTCCCAGTAATCTACAACACTTTCCAGTCATCTACACCTCTTCCCAGTCATCTACAACACTTTCCAGTCATCTACACCTCTTCCCAGTCATCTACAACACTTCCCAGTCATCTACAACACTTCCCAGTAATCGACAACACTTTCCAGTCATTGACAACATTTCCCAGTCATCTACAACACTTCCCAGTCATCTACACCTCTTCCCAGTCATCTACAACACGTTCCAGTCATCTACAACACTTCCCAGTCATCTACAACACTTTCCAGTCATCTACAACACTTTCCAGTCATCTACAACACTTCCCAGTCATCTACAACACTTCCCAGTCATCTACAACACTTTCCAGTCATCTACAACACTGTCCAGTCATCTACACCTCTTCCCAGTCATCTACAACACTTCCCAGTCATCTACAACACTTTCCAGTCATCTAAACCTCTTCCCAGTCATCTACAACACTTCCCAGTCATCTGCAACACTTTCCAGTCATCTACAACACTTTCCAGTCATCTACACCTCTTCCCAGTCATCTACAACACTTTCCAGTCATCTACAACACTTTCCAGTCATCTACAACACTTTCCAGTCATCTGCAACACTTTCCAGTCATCTACAACACTTTCCAGTCATCTACAAAACTTTCCAGTCATCTACACCTCTTCCCAGTCATTTGCAACACTTCCCAGTAATCTACAACACTTTCCAGTCATCTACACCTCTTCCCAGTCATCTGCAACACTTTCCAGTCATCTACACCTCTTCCCAGTCATCTACACCTCTTCCCAGTCATCTACAACACTTTCCAGTCATCTACAACACTTTCCAGTCATCTGCAACTCTTTCCAGTCATCTACAACACTTCCCAGTAATCTACAACACTTTCCAGTCATCTACACCTCTTCCCAGTCATCTACAACACTTTCCAGTCATCTACAACACTTTCCAGTCATCTACAACACTTTCCAGTCATCTACACCTCTTCCCAGTCATCTGCAACACTTCCCAGTAATCTACAACACTTTCCAGTCATCTACACCTCTTCCCAGTCATCTGCAACACTTTCCAGTCATCTACAACACTTTCCAGTCATCTACGCCTCTTCCCAGTCATCTGCAACACTTCCCTGTTATCTACAACACTTTCCAGTCATCTGCAACTCTTTCCAGTCATCTACACCTCTTCCCAGTCATCTGCAACACTTCCCAGTAATCTACAACACTTTCCAGTCATCTACACCTCTTCCCAGTCATCTGCAACACGTTCCAGTCATCTACAACACTTTCCAGTCATCTACACCTCTTCCCAGTCATCTACAACACTTTCCAGTCATCTACACCTCTTCCCAGTCATCTGCAACACTTTCCAGTTATCTACAACACTTTCCAGTCATCTACACCTCTTCCCAGTCATCTACACCTCTTCCCAGTCATCTACAACACTTTCCAGTCATCAACAACACTTTCCAGTCATCTACACCTCTTCCCAGTCATCTACACCTCTTCCCAGTCATCTACAACACTTTCCAGTCATCTACAACACTTTCCAGTCATCTACACCTCTTCCCAGTCATCTGCAACACTTCCCAGTAATCTACAAAGCTTTCCAGTCATCTACACCTCTTCCCAGTCATCTACAACACTTCCCAGTGATCTGCAACACTTTCCAGTCATCTACACCTCTTCCCAGTCATCTACAACACTTTCCAGTCATCTACCCCTCTTCCCAGTCATCTACAACACTTTCCAATCATCTACACCTCTTCCCAGTCATCTGCAACACTTTCCAGTTATCTACAACACTTTCCAGTCATCGACACCTCTTCCCAGTCATCTACACCTCTTCCCAGTCATCTACAACACTTTCCAGTCATCAACAACACTTTCCAGTCATCTACACCTCTTCCCAGTCATCTACACCTCTTCCCAGTCATCTACAACACTTTCCAGTCATCTACAACACTTTCCAGTCATCTACACCTCTTCCCAGTCATCTGCAACACTTCCCAGTAATCTACAAAACTTTCCAGTCATCTACACCTCTTCCCAGTCATCTACAACACTTCCCAGTCATCTGCAACACTTTCCAGTCATCTACACCTCTTCCCAGTCATCTACAACACTTTCCAGTCATCTACACCTCTTCCCAGTCATCTACAACACTTTCCAGTCATCTACACCTCTTCCCAGTCATCTACAACACTTTCCAGTCATCTACAACACTTTCCAGTCATCTGCAACACTTCCCTGTTATCTACAACACTTTCCAGTCATCTGCAACTCTTTCCAGTCATCTACACCTCTTCCCAGTCATCTGCAACACTTCCCAGTAATCTACAACACTTTCCAGTCATCTACACCTCTTCCCAGTCATCTGCAACACGTTCCAGTCATCTACAACACTTTCCAGTCATCTACACCTCTTCCCAGTCATCTACAACACTTTCCAGTCATCTACACCTCTTCCCAGTCATCTACAACACTTTCCAGTCATCTACACCTCTTCCCAGTCATCTGCAACACTTTCCAGTTATCTACAACACTTTCCAGTCATCTACACCTCTTCCCAGTCATCTACACCTCTTCCCAGTCATCTACAACACTTTCCAGTCATCAACAACACTTTCCAGTCATCTACACCTCTTCCCAGTCATCTACACCTCTTCCCAGTCATCTACAACACTTCCCAGTCATCTGCAAAACTTTCCAGTCATCTACACCTCTTCCCAGTCATCTACAACACTTTCCAGTCATCTACACCTCTTCCCAGTCATCTACAACACTTTCCAATCATCTACACCTCTTCCCAGTCATCTGCAACACTTTCCAGTTATCTACAACACTTTCCAGTCATCGACACCTCTTCCCAGTCATCTACACCTCTTCCCAGTCATCTACAACACTTTCCAGTCATCAACAACACTTTCCAGTCATCTACACCTCTTCCCAGTCATCTACACCTCTTCCCAGTCATCTACAACACTTTCCAGTCATCTACAACACTTTCCAGTCATCTACACCTCTTCCCAGTCATCTGCAACACTTCCCAGTAATCTACAAAACTTTCCAGTCATCTACACCTCTTCCCAGTCATCTACAACACTTCCCAGTCATCTGCAACACTTTCCAGTCATCTACACCTCTTCCCAGTCATCTACAACACTTTCCAGTCATCTACACCTCTTCCCAGTCATCTACAACACTTTCCAGTCTTCTACACCTCTTCCCAGTCATCTACAACACTTTCCAGTCATCTACAACACTTTCCAGTCATCTGCAACACTTCCCTGTTATCTACAACACTTTCCAGTCATCTGCAACTCTTTCCAGTCATCTACACCTCTTCCCAGTCATCTGCAACACTTCCCAGTAATCTACAACACTTTCCAGTCATCTACACCTCTTCCCAGTCATCTGCAACACGTTCCAGTCATCTACAACACTTTCCAGTCATCTACACCTCTTCCCAGTCATCTACAACACTTTCCAGTCATCTACACCTCTTCCCAGTCATCTACAACACTTTCCAGTCATCTACACCTCTTCCCAGTCATCTGCAACACTTTCCAGTTATCTACAACACTTTCCAGTCATCTACACCTCTTCCCAGTCATCTACACCTCTTCCCAGTCATCTACAACACTTTCCAGTCATCAACAACACTTTCCAGTCATCTACACCTCTTCCCAGTCATCTACACCTCTTCCCAGTCATCTACAACACTTTCCAGTCATCTACAACACTTTCCAGTCATCTACACCTCTTCCCAGTCATCTACAACACTTCCCAGTCATCTGCAACACTTTCCAGTCATCTACACCTCTTCCCAGTCATCTACAACACTTTCCAGTCATCTACACCTCTTCCCAGTCATCTACAACACTTTCCAGTCATCTACACCTCTTCCCAGTCATCTGCAACACTTTCCAGTTATCTACAACACTTTCCAGTCATCGACACCTCTTCCCAGTCATCTACACCTCTTCCCAGTCATCTACAACACTTTCCAGTCATCAACAACACTTTCCAGTCATCTACACCTCTTCCCAGTCATCTACACCTCTTCCCAGTCATCTACAACACTTTCCAGTCATCTACAACACTTTCCAGTCATCTACACCTCTTCCCAGTCATCTGCAACACTTCCCAGTAATCTACAAAACTTTCCAGTCATCTACACCTCTTCCCAGTCATCTACAACACTTCCCAGTCATCTGCAACACTTTCCAGTCATCTACACCTCTTCCCAGTCATCTACAACACTTTCCAGTCATCTACACCTCTTCCCAGTCATCTACAACACTTTCCAGTCATCTACACCTCTTCCCAGTCATCTGCAACACTTCCCAGTCATCTACAACACTTCCCAGTAATCGACAACACTTTCCAGTCATTGACAACATTTCCCAGTCATCTACAACACTTCCCAGTCATCTACACCTCTTCCCAGTCATCTACAACACCTTCCAGTCATCTACAACACTTCCCAGTCATCTACAACACTTTCCAGTCATCTACAACACTTTCCAGTCATCTACAACACTTCCCAGTCATCTACAGCACTTCCCAGTCATCTACAACACTTTCCAGTCATCTACAACACTGTCCAGTCATCTACACCTCTTCCCAGTCATCTACAACACTTCCCAGTCATCTCCAACACTTTCCAGTCATCTAAACCTCTTCCCAGTCATCTACAACACTTCCCAGTCATCTGCAACACTTTCCAGTCATCTACACCTCTTCCCAGTCATCTACAACACATTCCAGTCATCTACAACACTTTCCAGTCATCTACAACACTTCCCAGTCATCTACAGCACTTCCCAGTCATCTACAACACTTTCCAGTCATCTACAACACTGTCCAGTCATCTACACCTCTTCCCAGTCATCTACAACACTTCCCAGTCATCTACAACACTTTCCAGTCATCTAAACCTCTTCCCAGTCATCTACAACACTTCCCAGTCATCTGCAACACTTTCCAGTCATCTACACCTCTTCCCAGTCATCTACAACACTTTCCAGTCATCTACAACACTTTCCAGTCATCTACAACACTTTCCAGTCATCTGCAACTCTTTCCAGTCATCTACAACACTTTCCAGTCATCTACAACACTTTCCAGTCATCTACACCTCTTCCCAGTCATCTGCAACACTTCCCAGTAATCTACAACACTTTCCAGTCATCTACACCTCTTCCCAGTCATCTGCAACACTTTCCAGTCATCTACACCTCTTCCCAGTCATCTACACCTCTTCCCAGTCATCTACAACACTTTCCAGTCATCTACAACACTTTCCAGTCATCTGCAACTCTTTCCAGTCATCTACAACACTTCCCAGTCATCTACAGCACTTCCCAGTCATCTACAACACTTTCCAGTCATCTACAACACTGTCCAGTCATCTACACCTCTTGCCAGTCATCTACAACACTTCCCAGTCATCTACAACACTTTCCAGTCATCTAAACCTCTTCCCAGTCATCTACAACACTTCCCAGTCATCTGCAACACTTTCCAGTCATCTACAACACTTTCCAGTCATCTACACCTCTTCCCAGTCATCTACAACACTTTCCAGTCATCTACAACACTTTCCAGTCATCTACAACACTTTCCAGTCATCTGCAACTCTTTCCAGTCATCTACAACACTTTCCAGTCATCTACAACACTTTCCAGTCATCTACACCTCTTCCCAGTCATCTGCAACACTTCCCAGTAATCTACAACACTTTCCAGTCATCTACACCTCTTCCCAGTCATCTGCAACACTTTCCAGTCATCTACACCTCTTCCCAGTCATCTACACCTCTTCCCAGTCATCTACAACACTTTCCAGTCATCTACAACACTTTCCAGTCATCTGCAACTCTTTCCAGTCATCTACAACACTTCCCAGTAATCTACAACACTTTCCAGTCATCTACACCTCTTCCCAGTCATCTACAACACTTTCCAGTCATCAACAACACTTTCCAGTCATCTACACCTCTTCCCAGTCATCTACACCTCTTCCCAGTCATCTACACCTCTTCCCAGTCATCTACAACACTTTCCAGTCATCAACAACACTTTCCAGTCATCTACACCTCTTCCCAGTCATCTACACCTCTTCCCAGTCATCTACAACACTTTCCAGTCATCTACAACACTTTCCAGTCATCTACAACACTTTCCAGTCATCTGCAACTCTTTCCAGTCATCTACAACACTTTCCAGTCATCTACAACACTTTCCAGTCATCTACACCTCTTCCCAGTCATCTGCAACACTTCCCAGTAATCTACAACACTTTCCAGTCATCTACACCTCTTCCCAGTCATCTGCAACACTTTCCAGTCATCTACACCTCTTCCCAGTCATCTACACCTCTTCCCAGTCATCTACAACACTTTCCAGTCATCTACAACACTTTCCAGTCATCTGCAACTCTTTCCAGTCATCTACAACACTTCCCAGTCATCTACAGCACTTCCCAGTCATCTACAACACTTTCCAGTCATCTACAACACTGTCCAGTCATCTACACCTCTTCCCAGTCATCTACAACACTTCCCAGTCATCTACAACACTTTCCAGTCATCTAAACCTCTTTCCAGTCATCTACAACACTTCCCAGTCATCTGCAACACTTTCCAGTCATCTACAACACTTTCCAGTCATCTACACCTCTTCCCAGTCATCTACAACACTTTCCAGTCATCTACAACACTTTCCAGTCATCTACAACACTTTCCAGTCATCTGCAACTCTTTCCAGTCATCTACAACACTTTCCAGTCATCTACAACACTTTCCAGTCATCTACACCTCTTCCCAGTCATCTGCAACACTTCCCAGTAATCTACAACACTTTCCAGTCATCTACACCTCTTCCCAGTCATCTGCAACACTTTCCAGTCATCTACACCTCTTCCCAGTCATCTACACCTCTTCCCAGTCATCTACAACACTTTCCAGTCATCTACAACACTTTCCAGTCATCTGCAACTCTTCCCAGTCATCTACACCTCTTCCCAGTCATCTACAACACTTTCCAGTCATCAACAACACTTTCCAGTCATCTACACCTCTTCCCAGTCATCTACACCTCTTCCCAGTCATCTACAACACTTTCCAGTCATCAACAACACTTTCCAGTCATCTACACCTCTTCCCAGTCATCTACACCTCTTCCCAGTCATCTACAACACTTTCCAGTCATCTACAACACTTTCCAGTCATCTACACCTCTTCCCAGTCATCTGAAACACTTCCCAGTAATCTACAAAACTTTCCAGTCATCTACACCTCTTCCCAGTCATCTACAACACTTCCCAGTCATCTGCAACACTTTCCAGTCATCTACACCTCTTCCCAGTCATCTACAACACTTTCCAGTCATCTACACCTCTTCCCAGTCATCTACAACACTTTCCAGTCATCTACACCTCTTCCCAGTCATCTGCAACACTTTCCAGTTATCTACAACACTTTCCAGTCATCGACACCTCTTCCCAGTCATCTACACCTCTTCCCAGTCATCTACAACACTTTCCAGTCATCAACAACACTTTCCAGTCATCTACACCTCTTCCCAGTCATCTACACCTCTTCCCAGTCATCTACAACACTTTCCAGTCATCTACAACACTTTCCAGTCATCTACACCTCTTCCCAGTCATCTGCAACACTTCCCAGTAATCTACAAAACTTTCCAGTCATCTACACCTCTTCCCAGTCATCTACAACACTTCCCAGTCATCTGCAACACTTTCCAGTCATCTACACCTCTTCCCAGTCATCTACAACACTTTCCAGTCATCTACACCTCTTCCCAGTCATCTACAACACTTTCCAGTCATCTACACCTCTTCCCAGTCATCTACAACACTTTCCAGTCATCTACAACACTTCCCAGTCATCTGCAACACTTCCCTGTTATCTACAACACTTTCCAGTCATCTGCAACTCTTTCCAGTCATCTACACCTCTTCCCAGTCATCTGCAACACTTCCCAGTAATCTACAACACTTTCCAGTCATCTACACCTCTTCCCAGTCATCTGCAACACGTTCCAGTCATCTACAACACATCCCAGTCATCTACACCTCTTCCCAGTCATCTACAACACTTTCCAGTCATCTACACCTCTTCCCAGTCATCTACAACACTTTCCAGTCATCTACACCTCTTCCCAGTCATCTGCAACACTTTCCAGTTATCTACAACACTTTCCAGTCATCTGCAACTCTTTCCAGTCATCTACAACACTTCCCAGTCATCTACAGCACTTCCCAGTCATCTACAACACTTTCCAGTCATCTACAACACTGTCCAGTCATCTACACCTCTTGCCAGTCATCTACAACACTTCCCAGTCATCTACAACACTTTCCAGTCATCTAAACCTCTTCCCAGTCATCTACAACACTTCCCAGTCATCTGCAACACTTTCCAGTCATCTACAACACTTTCCAGTCATCTACACCTCTTCCCAGTCATCTACAACACTTTCCAGTCATCTACAACACTTTCCAGTCATCTACAACACTTTCCAGTCATCTGCAACTCTTTCCAGTCATCTACAACACTTTCCAGTCATCTACAACACTTTCCAGTCATCTACACCTCTTCCCAGTCATCTGCAACACTTCCCAGTAATCTACAACACTTTCCAGTCATCTACACCTCTTCCCAGTCATCTGCAACACTTTCCAGTCATCTACACCTCTTCCCAGTCATCTACACCTCTTCCCAGTCATCTACAACACTTTCCAGTCATCTACAACACTTTCCAGTCATCTGCAACTCTTTCCAGTCATCTACAACACTTCCCAGTAATCTACAACACTTTCCAGTCATCTACACCTCTTCCCAGTCATCTACAACACTTTCCAGTCATCAACAACACTTTCCAGTCATCTACACCTCTTCCCAGTCATCTACACCTCTTCCCAGTCATCTACACCTCTTCCCAGTCATCTACAACACTTTCCAGTCATCAACAACACTTTCCAGTCATCTACACCTCTTCCCAGTCATCTACACCTCTTCCCAGTCATCTACAACACTTTCCAGTCATCTACAACACTTTCCAGTCATCTACAACACTTTCCAGTCATCTGCAACTCTTTCCAGTCATCTACAACACTTTCCAGTCATCTACAACACTTTCCAGTCATCTACACCTCTTCCCAGTCATCTGCAACACTTCCCAGTAATCTACAACACTTTCCAGTCATCTACACCTCTTCCCAGTCATCTGCAACACTTTCCAGTCATCTACACCTCTTCCCAGTCATCTACACCTCTTCCCAGTCATCTACAACACTTTCCAGTCATCTACAACACTTTCCAGTCATCTGCAACTCTTTCCAGTCATCTACAACACTTCCCAGTCATCTACAGCACTTCCCAGTCATCTACAACACTTTCCAGTCATCTACAACACTGTCCAGTCATCTACACCTCTTCCCAGTCATCTACAACACTTCCCAGTCATCTACAACACTTTCCAGTCATCTAAACCTCTTTCCAGTCATCTACAACACTTCCCAGTCATCTGCAACACTTTCCAGTCATCTACAACACTTTCCAGTCATCTACACCTCTTCCCAGTCATCTACAACACTTTCCGGTCATCTACAACACTTTCCAGTCATCTACAACACTTTCCAGTCATCTGCAACTCTTTCCAGTCATCTACAACACTTTCCAGTCATCTACAACACTTTCCAGTCATCTACACCTCTTCCCAGTCATCTGCAACACTTCCCAGTAATCTACAACACTTTCCAGTCATCTACACCTCTTCCCAGTCATCTGCAACACTTTCCAGTCATCTACACCTCTTCCCAGTCATCTACACCTCTTCCCAGTCATCTACAACACTTTCCAGTCATCTACAACACTTTCCAGTCATCTGCAACTCTTCCCAGTCATCTACACCTCTTCCCAGTCATCTACAACACTTTCCAGTCATCAACAACACTTTCCAGTCATCTACACCTCTTCCCAGTCATCTACACCTCTTCCCAGTCATCTACAACACTTTCCAGTCATCAACAACACTTTCCAGTCATCTACACCTCTTCCCAGTCATCTACACCTCTTCCCAGTCATCTACAACACTTTCCAGTCATCTACAACACTTTCCAGTCATCTACACCTCTTCCCAGTCATCTGAAACACTTCCCAGTAATCTACAAAACTTTCCAGTCATCTACACCTCTTCCCAGTCATCTACAACACTTCCCAGTCATCTGCAACACTTTCCAGTCATCTACACCTCTTCCCAGTCATCTACAACACTTTCCAGTCATCTACACCTCTTCCCAGTCATCTACAACACTTTCCAGTCATCTACACCTCTTCCCAGTCATCTGCAACACTTTCCAGTTATCTACAACACTTTCCAGTCATCGACACCTCTTCCCAGTCATCTACACCTCTTCCCAGTCATCTACAACACTTTCCAGTCATCAACAACACTTTCCAGTCATCTACACCTCTTCCCAGTCATCTACACCTCTTCCCAGTCATCTACAACACTTTCCAGTCATCTACAACACTTTCCAGTCATCTACACCTCTTCCCAGTCATCTGCAACACTTCCCAGTAATCTACAAAACTTTCCAGTCATCTACACCTCTTCCCAGTCATCTACAACACTTCCCAGTCATCTGCAACACTTTCCAGTCATCTACACCTCTTCCCAGTCATCTACAACACTTTCCAGTCATCTACACCTCTTCCCAGTCATCTACAACACTTTCCAGTCATCTACACCTCTTCCCAGTCATCTACAACACTTTCCAGTCATCTACAACACTTCCCAGTCATCTGCAACACTTCCCTGTTATCTACAACACTTTCCAGTCATCTGCAACTCTTTCCAGTCATCTACACCTCTTCCCAGTCATCTGCAACACTTCCCAGTAATCTACAACACTTTCCAGTCATCTACACCTCTTCCCAGTCATCTGCAACACGTTCCAGTCATCTACAACACATCCCAGTCATCTACACCTCTTCCCAGTCATCTACAACACTTTCCAGTCATCTACACCTCTTCCCAGTCATCTACAACACTTTCCAGTCATCTACACCTCTTCCCAGTCATCTGCAACACTTTCCAGTTATCTACAACACTTTCCAGTCATCTACACATCTTCCCAGTCATCTACACCTCTTCCCAGTCATCTACAACACTTTCCAGTCATCAACAACACTTTCCAGTCATCTACACCTCTTCCCAGTCATCTACACCTCTTCCCAGTCATCTACAACACTTTCCAGTCATCTACAACACTTTCCAGTCATCTAAACCTCTTCCCAGTCATCTGCAACACTTCCCAGTAATCTACAACACTTTCCAGTCATCTACACCTCTTCCCAGTCATCTACAACACTTCCCAGTCATCTGCAACACTTTCCAGTCATCTACACCTCTTCCCAGTCATCTACAACACTTTCCAGTCATCTACACCTCTTCCCAGTCATCTACAACACTTTCCAGTCATCTACACCTCTTCCCAGTCATCTGCAACACTTTCCAGTTATCTACAACACTTTCCAGTCATCGACACCTCTTCCCAGTCATCTACACCTCTTCCCAGTCATCTACAACACTTTCCAGTCATCAACAACACTTTCCAGTCATCTACACCTCTTCCCAGTCATCTACACCTCTTCCCAGTCATCTACAACACTTTCCAGTCATCTACAACACTTTCCAGTCATCTACAACTCTTCCCAGTCATCTGCAACACCTCCCAGTAATCTACAAAACTTTCCAGTCATCTACACCTCTTCCCAGTCATCTACAACACTTCCCAGTCATCTGCAACACTTTCCAGTCATCTACACCTCTTCCCAGTCATCTACAACACTTTCCAGTCATCTACACCTCTTCCCAGTCATCTACAACACTTTCCAGTCATCTACACCTCTTCCCAGTCATCTGCAACACTTCCCAGTCATCTACAACACTTCCCAGTAATCGACAACACTTTCCAGTCATTGACAACATTTCCCACTCATCTACAACACTTCCCAGTCATCTACACCTCTTCCCAGTCATCTACAACACCTTCCAGTCATCTACAACACTTCCCAGTCATCTACAACACTTTCCAGTCATCTACAACACTTTCCAGTCATCTACAACACTTCCCAGTCATCTACAGCACTTCCCAGTCATCTACAACACTTGCCAGTCATCTACAACACTGTCCAGTCATCTACACCTCTTCCCAGTCATCTACAACACTTCCCAGTCATCTACAACACTTTCCAGTCATCTAAACCTCTTCCCAGTCATCTACAACACTTCCCAGTCATCTGCAACACTTTCCAGTCATCTACAACACTTTCCAGTCATCTACACCTCTTCCCAGTCATCTACAACACTTTCCAGTCATCTACAACACTTTCCAGTCATCTACAACACTTTCCAGTCATCTGCAACTCTTTCCAGTCATCTACAACACTTTCCAGTCATCTACAACACTTTCCAGTCATCTACACCTCTTCCCAGTCATCTGCAACACTTCCCAGTAATCTACAACACTTTCCAGTCATCTACACCTCTTCCCAGTCATCTGCAACACTTTCCAGTCATCTACACCTCTTCCCAGTCATCTACACCTCTTCCCAGTCATCTACAACACTTTCCAGTCATCTACAACACTTTCCAGTCATCTACAACACTGTCCAGTCATCTACACCTCTTGCCAGTCATCTACAACACTTCCCAGTCATCTACAACACTTTCCAGTCATCTAAACCTCTTCCCAGTCATCTACAACACTTCCCAGTCATCTGCAACACTTTCCAGTCATCTACAACACTTTCCAGTCATCTACACCTCTTCCCAGTCATCTACAACACTTTCCAGTCATCTACAACACTTTCCAGTCATCTACAACACTTTCCAGTCATCTGCAACTCTTTCCAGTCATCTACAACACTTTCCAGTCATCTACAACACTTTCCAGTCATCTACACCTCTTCCCAGTCATCTGCAACACTTCCCAGTAATCTACAACACTTTCCAGTCATCTACACCTCTTCCCAGTCATCTGCAACACTTTCCAGTCATCTACACCTCTTCCCAGTCATCTACACCTCTTCCCAGTCATCTACAACACTTTCCAGTCATCTACAACACTTTCCAGTCATCTGCAACTCTTTCCAGTCATCTACAACACTTCCCAGTAATCTACAACACTTTCCAGTCATCTACACCTCTTCCCAGTCATCTACAACACTTTCCAGTCATCAACAACACTTTCCAGTCATCTACACCTCTTCCCAGTCATCTACACCTCTTCCCAGTCATCTACACCTCTTCCCAGTCATCTACAACACTTTCCAGTCATCAACAACACTTTCCAGTCATCTACACCTCTTCCCAGTCATCTACACCTCTTCCCAGTCATCTACAACACTTTCCAGTCATCTACAACACTTTCCAGTCATCTACAACACTTTCCAGTCATCTGCAACTCTTTCCAGTCATCTACAACACTTTCCAGTCATCTACAACACTTTCCATTCATCTACACCTCTTCCCAGTCATCTGCAACACTTCCCAGTAATCTACAACACTTTCCAGTCATCTACACCTCTTCCCAGTCATCTGCAACACTTTCCAGTCATCTACACCTCTTCCCAGTCATCTACACCTCTTCCCAGTCATCTACAACACTTTCCAGTCATCTACAACACTTTCCAGTCATCTGCAACTCTTTCCAGTCATCTACAACACTTCCCAGTCATCTACAGCACTTCCCAGTCATCTACAACACTTTCCAGTCATCTACAACACTGTCCAGTCATCTACACCTCTTCCCAGTCATCTACAACACTTCCCAGTCATCTACAACACTTTCCAGTCATCTAAACCTCTTTCCAGTCATCTACAACACTTCCCAGTCATCTGCAACACTTTCCAGTCATCTACAACACTTTCCAGTCATCTACACCTCTTCCCAGTCATCTACAACACTTTCCAGTCATCTACAACACTTTCCAGTCATCTACAACACTTTCCAGTCATCTGCAACTCTTTCCAGTCATCTACAACACTTTCCAGTCATCTACAACACTTTCCAGTCATCTACACCTCTTCCCAGTCATCTGCAACACTTCCCAGTAATCTACAACACTTTCCAGTCATCTACACCTCTTCCCAGTCATCTGCAACACTTTCCAGTCATCTACACCTCTTCCCAGTCATCTACACCTCTTCCCAGTCATCTACAACACTTTCCAGTCATCTACAACACTTTCCAGTCATCTGCAACTCTTCCCAGTCATCTACACCTCTTCCCAGTCATCTACAACACTTTCCAGTCATCAACAACACTTTCCAGTCATCTACACCTCTTCCCAGTCATCTACACCTCTTCCCAGTCATCTACAACACTTTCCAGTCATCAACAACACTTTCCAGTCATCTACACCTCTTCCCAGTCATCTACACCTCTTCCCAGTCATCTACAACACTTTCCAGTCATCTACAACACTTTCCAGTCATCTACACCTCTTCCCAGTCATCTGAAACACTTCCCAGTAATCTACAAAACTTTCCAGTCATCTACACCTCTTCCCAGTCATCTACAACACTTCCCAGTCATCTGCAACACTTTCCAGTCATCTACACCTCTTCCCAGTCATCTACAACACTTTCCAGTCATCTACACCTCTTCCCAGTCATCTACAACACTTTCCAGTCATCTACACCTCTTCCCAGTCATCTGCAACACTTTCCAGTTATCTACAACACTTTCCAGTCATCGACACCTCTTCCCAGTCATCTACACCTCTTCCCAGTCATCTACAACACTTTCCAGTCATCAACAACACTTTCCAGTCATCTACACCTCTTCCCAGTCATCTACACCTCTTCCCAGTCATCTACAACACTTTCCAGTCATCTACAACACTTTCCAGTCATCTACACCTCTTCCCAGTCATCTGCAACACTTCCCAGTAATCTACAAAACTTTCCAGTCATCTACACCTCTTCCCAGTCATCTACAACACTTCCCAGTCATCTGCAACACTTTCCAGTCATCTACACCTCTTCCCAGTCATCTACAACACTTTCCAGTCATCTACACCTCTTCCCAGTCATCTACAACACTTTCCAGTCATCTACACCTCTTCCCAGTCATCTACAACACTTTCCAGTCATCTACAACACTTCCCAGTCATCTGCAACACTTCCCTGTTATCTACAACACTTTCCAGTCATCTGCAACTCGTTCCAGTCATCTACACCTCTTCCCAGTCATCTGCAACACTTCCCAGTAATCTACAACACTTTCCAGTCATCTACACCTCTTCCCAGTCATCTGCAACACGTTCCAGTCATCTACAACACATCCCAGTCATCTACACCTCTTCCCAGTCATCTACAACACTTTCCAGTCATCTACACCTCTTCCCAGTCATCTACAACACTTTCCAGTCATCTACACCTCTTCCCAGTCATCTGCAACACTTTCCAGTTATCTACAACACTTTCCAGTCATCTACACATCTTCCCAGTCATCTACACCTCTTCGCAGTCATCTACAACACTTTCCAGTCATCAACAACACTTTCCAGTCATCTACACCTCTTCCCAGTCATCTACACCTCTTCCCAGTCATCTACAACACTTTCCAGTCATCTACAACACTTTCCAGTCATCTAAACCTCTTCCCAGTCATCTGCAACACTTCCCAGTAATCTACAACACTTTCCAGTCATCTACACCTCTTCCCAGTCATCTACAACACTTCCCAGTCATCTGCAACACTTTCCAGTCATCTACACCTCTTCCCAGTCATCTACAACACTTTCCAGTCATCTACACCTCTTCCCAGTCATCTACAACACTTTCCAGTCATCTACACCTCTTCCCAGTCATCTGCAACACTTTCCAGTTATCTACAACACTTTCCAGTCATCGACACCTCTTCCCAGTCATCTACACCTCTTCCCAGTCATCTACAACACTTTCCAGTCATCAACAACACTTTCCAGTCATCTACACCTCTTCCCAGTCATCTACACCTCTTCCCAGTCATCTACAACACTTTCCAGTCATCTACAACACTTTCCAGTCATCTACAACTCTTCCCAGTCATCTGCAACACCTCCCAGTAATCTACAAAACTTTCCAGTCATCTACACCTCTTCCCAGTCATCTACAACACTTCCCAGTCATCTGCAACACTTTCCAGTCATCTACACCTCTTCCCAGTCATCTACAACACTTTCCAGTCATCTACACCTCTTCCCAGTCATCTACAACACTTTCCAGTCATCTACACCTCTTCCCAGTCATCTGCAACACTTCCCAGTCATCTACAACACTTCCCAGTAATCGACAACACTTTCCAGTCATTGACAACATTTCCCACTCATCTACAACACTTCCCAGTCATCTACACCTCTTCCCAGTCATCTACAACACCTTCCAGTCATCTACAACACTTCCCAGTCATCTGCAACACTTTCCAGTCATCTACAACACTTTCCAGTCATCTACAACACTTCCCAGTCATCTACAGCACTTCCCAGTCATCTACAACACTTGCCAGTCATCTACAACACTGTCCAGTCATCTACACCTCTTCCCAGTCATCTACAACACTTCCCAGTCATCTACAACACTTTCCAGTCATCTAAACCTCTTCCCAGTCATCTACAACACTTCCCAGTCATCTGCAACACTTTCCAGTCATCTACAACACTTTCCAGTCATCTACAACACTTTCCAGTCATCTGCAACTCTTTCCAGTCATCTACAACACTTTCCAGTCATCTACAACACTTTCCAGTCATCTACACCTCTTCCCAGTCATCTGCAACACTTCCCAGTAATCTACAACACTTTCCAGTCATCTACACCTCTTCCCAGTCATCTGCAACACTTTCCAGTCATCTACACCTCTTCCCAGTCATCTACACCTCTTCCCAGTCATCTACAACACTTTCCAGTCATCTACAACACTTTCCAGTCATCTGCAACTCTTTCCAGTCATCTACAACACTTCCCAGTAATCTACAACACTTTCCAGTCATCTACACCTCTTCCCAGTCATCTACAACACTTTCCAGTCATCTACAACACTTTCCAGTCATCTACAACACTTTCCAGTCATCTACAACACTTCCCAGTAATCTACAACACTTTCCAGTCATTTACACCTCTTCCCAGTCATCTACACCTCTTCCCAGTCATCTACAACACTTTCCAGTCATCTACAACACTTTCCAGTCATCTGCAACTCTTTCCAGTCATCTACAACACTTCCCAGTAATCTACAACACTTTCCAGTCATCTACACCTCTTCCCAGTCATCTACAACACTTTCCAGTCATCTACAACACTTTCCAGTCATCTACAACACTTTCCAGTCATCTACAACACTTCCCAGTCATCTGCAACTCTTCCCAGTCATCTGCAACACTTTCCAGTCATCTACACCTCTTCCCAGTCATCTGCAACACTTTCCAGTCATCTACAACACTTTCCAGTCATCTACACCTCTTCCCAGTCATCTGCAACACTTCCCTGTTATCTACAACACTTTCCAGTCATCTGCAACTCTTTCCAGTCATCTACACCTCTTCCCAGTCATCTGCAACACTTCCCAGTAATCTACAACACTTTCCAGTCATCTACACCTCTTCCCAGTCATCTGCAACACGTTCCAGTCATCAACAACACTTTCCAGTCATCTACACCTCTTCCCAGTCATCTACAACACTTTCCAGTCATCTACACCTCTTCCCAGTCATCTACAACACTTTCCAGTCATCTACACCTCTTCCCAGTCATCTACAACACCTTCCAGTCATCTACAACACTTCCCAGTCATCTACAACACTTTCCAGTCATCTACAACACTTTCCAGTCATCTACAACACTTCCCAGTCATCTACAGCACTTCCCAGTCATCTACAACACTTGCCAGTCATCTACAACACTGTCCAGTCATCTACACCTCTTCCCAGTCATCTACAACACTTCCCAGTCATCTACAACACTTTCCAGTCATCTAAACCTCTTCCCAGTCATCTACAACACTTCCCAGTCATCTGCAACACTTTCCAGTCATCTACAACACTTTCCAGTCATCTACACCTCTTCCCAGTCATCTACAACACTTTCCAGTCATCTACAACACTTTCCAGTCATCTACAACACTTTCCAGTCATCTGCAACTCTTTCCAGTCATCTACAACACTTTCCAGTCATCTACAACACTTTCCAGTCATCTACACCTCTTCCCAGTCATCTGCAACACTTCCCAGTAATCTACAACACTTTCCAGTCATCTACACCTCTTCCCAGTCATCTGCAACACTTTCCAGTCATCTACACCTCTTCCCAGTCATCTACACCTCTTCCCAGTCATCTACAACACTTTCCAGTCATCTACAACACTTTCCAGTCATCTGCAACTCTTTCCAGTCATCTACAACACTTCCCAGTAATCTACAACACTTTCCAGTCATCTACACCTCTTCCCAGTCATCTACAACACTTTCCAGTCATCTACAACACTTTCCAGTCATCTACAACACTTTCCAGTCATCTACAACACTTCCCAGTAATCTACAACACTTTCCAGTCATTTACACCTCTTCCCAGTCATCTACACCTCTTCCCAGTCATCTACAACACTTTCCAGTCATCTACAACACGTTCCAGTCATCTGCAACTCTTTCCAGTCATCTACAACACTTCCCAGTAATCTACAACACTTTCCAGTCATCTACACCTCTTCCCAGTCATCTACAACACTTTCCAGTCATCTACAACACTTTCCAGTCATCTACAACACTTTCCAGTCATCTACAACACTTCCCAGTCATCTGCAACTCTTCCCAGTCATCTGCAACACTTTCCAGTCATCTACACCTCTTCCCAGTCATCTGCAACACTTTCCAGTCATCTACAACACTTTCCAGTCATCTACACCTCTTCCCAGTCATCTGCAACACTTCCCTGTTATCTACAACACTTTCCAGTCATCTGCAACTCTTTCCAGTCATCTACACCTCTTCCCAGTCATCTGCAACACTTCCCAGTAATCTACAACACTTTCCAGTCATCTACACCTCTTCCCAGTCATCTGCAACACGTTCCAGTCATCTACAACACTTTCCAGTCATCTACACCTCTTCCCAGTCATCTACAACACTTTCCAGTCATCTACACCTCTTCCCAGTCATCTACAACACTTTCCAGTCATCTACACCTCTTCCCAGTCATCTGCAACACCTCCCAGTAATCTACAAAACTTTCCAGTCATCTACACCTCTTCCCAGTCATCTACAACACTTCCCAGTCATCTGCAACACTTTCCAGTCATCTACACCTCTTCCCAGTCATCTACAACACTTTCCAGTCATCTACACCTCTTCCCAGTCATCTACAACACTTTCCAGTCATCTACACCTCTTCCCAGTCATCTGCAACACTTCCCAGTCATCTACAACACTTCCCAGTAATCGACAACACTTTCCAGTCATTGACAACATTTCCCACTCATCTACAACACTTCCCAGTCATCTACACCTCTTCCCAGTCATCTACAACACCTTCCAGTCATCTACAACACTTCCCAGTCATCTGCAACACTTTCCAGTCATCTACAACACTTTCCAGTCATCTACAACACTTCCCAGTCATCTACAGCACTTCCCAGTCATCTACAACACTTGCCAGTCATCTACAACACTGTCCAGTCATCTACACCTCTTCCCAGTCATCTACAACACTTCCCAGTCATCTACAACACTTTCCAGTCATCTAAACCTCTTCCCAGTCATCTACAACACTTCCCAGTCATCTGCAACACTTTCCAGTCATCTACAACACTTTCCAGTCATCTACAACACTTTCCAGTCATCTGCAACTCTTTCCAGTCATCTACAACACTTTCCAGTCATCTACAACACTTTCCAGTCATCTACACCTCTTCCCAGTCATCTGCAACACTTCCCAGTAATCTACAACACTTTCCAGTCATCTACACCTCTTCCCAGTCATCTGCAACACTTTCCAGTCATCTACACCTCTTCCCAGTCATCTACACCTCTTCCCAGTCATCTACAACACTTTCCAGTCATCTACAACACTTTCCAGTCATCTGCAACTCTTTCCAGTCATCTACAACACTTCCCAGTAATCTACAACACTTTCCAGTCATCTACACCTCTTCCCAGTCATCTACAACACTTTCCAGTCATCTACAACACTTTCCAGTCATCTACAACACTTTCCAGTCATCTACAACACTTCCCAGTAATCTACAACACTTTCCAGTCATTTACACCTCTTCCCAGTCATCTACACCTCTTCCCAGTCATCTACAACACTTTCCAGTCATCTACAACACTTTCCAGTCATCTGCAACTCTTTCCAGTCATCTACAACACTTCCCAGTAATCTACAACACTTTCCAGTCATCTACACCTCTTCCCAGTCATCTACAACACTTTCCAGTCATCTACAACACTTTCCAGTCATCTACAACACTTTCCAGTCATCTACAACACTTCCCAGTCATCTGCAACTCTTCCCAGTCATCTGCAACACTTTCCAGTCATCTACACCTCTTCCCAGTCATCTGCAACACTTTCCAGTCATCTACAACACTTTCCAGTCATCTACACCTCTTCCCAGTCATCTGCAACACTTCCCTGTTATCTACAACACTTTCCAGTCATCTGCAACTCTTTCCAGTCATCTACACCTCTTCCCAGTCATCTGCAACACTTCCCAGTAATCTACAACACTTTCCAGTCATCTACACCTCTTCCCAGTCATCTGCAACACGTTCCAGTCATCAACAACACTTTCCAGTCATCTACACCTCTTCCCAGTCATCTACAACACTTTCCAGTCATCTACACCTCTTCCCAGTCATCTACAACACTTTCCAGTCATCTACACCTCTTCCCAGTCATCTACAACACCTTCCAGTCATCTACAACACTTCCCAGTCATCTACAACACTTTCCAGTCATCTACAACACTTTCCAGTCATCTACAACACTTCCCAGTCATCTACAGCACTTCCCAGTCATCTACAACACTTGCCAGTCATCTACAACACTGTCCAGTCATCTACACCTCTTCCCAGTCATCTACAACACTTCCCAGTCATCTACAACACTTTCCAGTCATCTAAACCTCTTCCCAGTCATCTACAACACTTCCCAGTCATCTGCAACACTTTCCAGTCATCTACAACACTTTCCAGTCATCTACACCTCTTCCCAGTCATCTACAACACTTTCCAGTCATCTACAACACTTTCCAGTCATCTACAACACTTTCCAGTCATCTGCAACTCTTTCCAGTCATCTACAACACTTTCCAGTCATCTACAACACTTTCCAGTCATCTACACCTCTTCCCAGTCATCTGCAACACTTCCCAGTAATCTACAACACTTTCCAGTCATCTACACCTCTTCCCAGTCATCTGCAACACTTTCCAGTCATCTACACCTCTTCCCAGTCATCTACACCTCTTCCCAGTCATCTACAACACTTTCCAGTCATCTACAACACTTTCCAGTCATCTGCAACTCTTTCCAGTCATCTACAACACTTCCCAGTAATCTACAACACTTTCCAGTCATCTACACCTCTTCCCAGTCATCTACAACACTTTCCAGTCATCTACAACACTTTCCAGTCATCTACAACACTTTCCAGTCATCTACAACACTTCCCAGTAATCTACAACACTTTCCAGTCATTTACACCTCTTCCCAGTCATCTACACCTCTTCCCAGTCATCTACAACACTTTCCAGTCATCTACAACACGTTCCAGTCATCTGCAACTCTTTCCAGTCATCTACAACACTTCCCAGTAATCTACAACACTTTCCAGTCATCTACACCTCTTCCCAGTCATCTACAACACTTTCCAGTCATCTACAACACTTTCCAGTCATCTACAACACTTTCCAGTCATCTACAACACTTCCCAGTCATCTGCAACTCTTCCCAGTCATCTGCAACACTTTCCAGTCATCTACACCTCTTCCCAGTCATCTGCAACACTTTCCAGTCATCTACAACACTTTCCAGTCATCTACACCTCTTCCCAGTCATCTGCAACACTTCCCTGTTATCTACAACACTTTCCAGTCATCTGCAACTCTTTCCAGTCATCTACACCTCTTCCCAGTCATCTGCAACACTTCCCAGTAATCTACAACACTTTCCAGTCATCTACACCTCTTCCCAGTCATCTGCAACACGTTCCAGTCATCTACAACACTTTCCAGTCATCTACACCTCTTCCCAGTCATCTACAACACTTTCCAGTCATCTACACCTCTTCCCAGTCATCTACAACACTTTCCAGTCATCTACACCTCTTCCCAGTCATCTGCAACACTTTCCAGTTATCTACAACACTTTCCAGTCATCTACACCTCTTCCCAGTCATCTACACCTCTTCCCAGTCATCTACAACACTTTCCAGTCATCAACAACACTTTCCAGTCATCTACACCTCTTCCCAGTCATCTACACCTCTTCCCAGTCATCTACAACACTTTCCAGTCATCTACAACACTTTCCAGTCATCTACACCTCTTCCCAGTCATCTGCAACACTTCCCAGTAATCTACAAAACCTTCCAGTCATCTACACCTCTTCCCAGTCATCTACAACACTTCCCAGTCATCTGCAACACTTTCCAGTCATCTACACCTCTTCCCAGTCATCTACAACACTTTCCAGTCATCTACACCTCTTCCCAGTCATCTACAACACTTTCCAGTCATCTACACCTCTTCCCAGTCATCTGCAACACTTTCCAGCTATCTACAACACTTTCCAGTCATCGACACCTCTTCCCAGTCATCTACACCTCTTCCCAGTCATCTACAACACTTTCCAGTCATCAACAACTCTTTCCAGTCATCTACACCTCTTCCCAGTCATCTACACCTCTTCCCAGTCATCTACAACACTTTCCAGTCATCTACAACACTTTCCAGTCATCTACACCTCTTCCCAGTCATCTGCAACACTTCCCAGTAATCTACAAAACTTTCCAGTCATCTACACCTCTTCCCAGTCATCTACAACACTTCCCAGTCATCTGCAACACTTTCCAGTCATCTACACCTCTTCCCAGTCATCTACAACACTTTCCAGTCATCGACAACACTTTCCAAACATCTACACCTCTTCCCAGTCATCTACAACACTTTCCAGTCATCTACACCTCTTCCCAGTCATCTGCAACACTTTCCAGTTATCTACAACACTTTCCAGTCATCGACACCTCTTCCCAGTCATCTACACCTCTTCCCAGTCATCTACAACACTTTCCAGTCATCAACAACTCTTTCCAGTCATCTACACCTCTTCCCAGTCATCTACACCACTTCCCAGTCATCTACAACACTTTCCAGTCATCTACAACACTTTCCAGTCATCTACACCTCTTCCCAGTCATCTGCAACACTTCCCAGTCATCTACAACACTTCCCAGTAATCTACAACACTTTCCAGTCATCTACACCTCTTCCCAGTCATCTGCAACACTTTCCAGTCATCTACACCTCTTCCCAGTCATCTACAACACTTTCCAGTCATCTACACCTCTTCCCAGTCATCTACAACACTTTCCAGTCATCTACACCTCTTCCCAGTCATCTACAACACTTTCCAGTCATCTACAAAACTTCCCAGTCATCTGCAACACTTCCCTGTTATCTACAACACTTTCCATTCATCTGCAACTCTTACCAGTCATCTACACCTCTTCCCAGTCATCTGCAACACTTCCCAGTCATCTACAACACTTTCCAGTCATCTACACCTCTTCCCAGTCATCTGCAACACGTTCCAGTCATCTACAACACTTTCCAGTCATCTACACCTCTTCCCAGTCATCTACAACACTTTCCAGTCATCTACACCTCTTCCCAGTCATCTACAACACTTTCCAGTCATCTACACCTCTTCCCAGTCATCTGCAACAGTTTCCAGTTATCTACAACACTTTCCAGTCATCTACACCTCTTCCCAGTCATCTACACCTCTTCCCAGTCATCTACAACACTTTCCAGTCATCAACAACACTTTCCAGTCATCTACACCTCTTCCCAGTCATCTACACCTCTTCCCAGTCATCTACAACACTTTCCAGTCATCTACACCTCTTCCCAGTCATCTGCAACACTTCCCAGTAATCTACAACACTTTCCAGTCATCTACACCTCTTCCCAGTCATCTACAACACTTCCCAGTCATCTGCAACACTTTCCAGTCATCTACACCTCTTCCCAGTCATCTACAACACTTTCCTGTCATCTACACCTCTTCCCAGTCATCTACAACACTTTCCAGTCATCTACACCTCTTCCCAGTCATCTGCAACACTTCCCAGTCATCTACAACACTTCCCAGTAATCTACAACACTTTCCAGTCATCTACACCTCTTCCCAGTCATCTGCAACACTTTCCAGTCATCTACACCTCTTCCCAGTCATCTACAACACTTTCCAGTCATCTACACCTCTTCCCAGTCATCTACAACACTTTCCAGTCATCTACACCTCTTCCCAGTCATCTACAACACTTTCCAGTCATCTACAAAACTTCCCAGTCATCTGCAACACTTCCCTGTTATCTACAACACTTTCCATTCATCTGCAACTCTTACCAGTCATCTACACCTCTTCCCAGTCATCTGCAACACTTCCCAGTCATCTACAACACTTTCCAGTCATCTACACCTCTTCCCAGTCATCTGCAACACGTTCCAGTCATCTACAACACTTTCCAGTCATCTACACCTCTTCCCAGTCATCTACAACACTTTCCAGTCATCTACACCTCTTCCCAGTCATCTACAACACTTTCCAGTCATCTACACCTCTTCCCAGTCATCTGCAACAGTTTCCAGTTATCTACAACACTTTCCAGTCATCTACACCTCTTCCCAGTCATCTACACCTCTTCCCAGTCATCTACAACACTTTCCAGTCATCAACAACACTTTCCAGTCATCTACACCTCTTCCCAGTCATCTACACCTCTTCCCAGTCATCTACAACACTTTCCAGTCATCTACACCTCTTCCCAGTCATCTGCAACACTTCCCAGTAATCTACAACACTTTCCAGTCATCTACACCTCTTCCCAGTCATCTACAACACTTCCCAGTCATCTGCAACACTTTCCAGTCATCTACACCTCTTCCCAGTCATCTACAACACTTTCCTGTCATCTACACCTCTTCCCAGTCATCTACAACACTTTCCAGTCATCTACACCTCTTCCCAGTCATCTGCAACACTTTCCAGTTATCTACAACACTTTCCAGTCATCGACACCTCTTCCCAGTCATCTACACCTCTTCCCAGTCATCTACAACACTTTCCAGTCATCAACAACACTTTCCAGTCATCTACACCTCTTCCCAGTCATCTACACCTCTTCCCAGTCATCTGCAACACTTCCCAGTGATCTACAAAACTTTCCAGTCATCTACACCTCTTCCCAGTCATCTACAACACTTCCCAGTCATCTGCAACACTTTCCAGTCATCTACACCTCTTCCCAGTCATCTACAACACTTTCCAGTCATCTACACCTCTTCCCAGTCATCTACAACACTTTCCAGTCATCAACAACACTTTCCAGTCATCTACACCTCTTCCCAGTCATCTGCAACACTTCCCAGTAATCTACAACACTTTCCAGTCATCTACACCTCTTCCCAGTCATCTGCAACACTTTCCAGTCATCTACACCTCTTCCCAGTCATCTACACCTCTTCCCAGTCATCTACAACACTTTCCAGTCATCTACAACACTTTCCAGTCATCTGCAACTCTTTCCAGTCATCTACAACACATCCCAGTAATCTACAACACTTTCCAGTCATCTACACCTCTTCCCAGTCATCTACAACACTTTCCAGTCATCAACAACACTTTCCAGTCATCTACACCTCTTCCCAGTCATCTACACCTCTTCCCAGTCATCTACACCTCTTCCCAGTCATCTACAACACTTTCCAGTCATCAACAACACTTTCCAGTCATCTAGACCTCTTCCCAGTCATCTACACCTCTTCCCAGTCATCTACAACACTTTCCAGTCATCTACAACACTTTCCAGTCATCTACACCTCTTCCCAGTCATCTGCAACACTTCCCAGTAATCTACAAAACTTTCCAGTCATCTACACCTCTTCCCAGTCATCTACAACACTTCCCAGTCATCTACACCTCTTCCCAGTCATCTGCAACACTTTCCAGTTATCTACAACACTTTCCAGTCATCGACACCTCTTCCCAGTCATCTACACCTCTTCCCAGTCATCTACAACACTTTCCAGTCATCAACAACACTTTCCAGTCATCTACACCTCTTCCCAGTCATCTACACCTCTTCCCAGTCATCTACAACACTTTCCAGTCATCTACAACACTTTCCAGTCATCTACACCTCTTCCCAGTCATCTGCAACACTTCCCAGTAATCTACAAAACTTTCCAGTCATCTACACCTCTTCCCAGTCATCTACAACACTTCCCAGTCATCTGCAACACTTTCCAGTCATCTACACCTCTTCCCAGTCATCTACAACACTTTCCAGTCATCTACACCTCTTCCCAGTCATCTACAACACTTTCCAGTCATCTACACCTCTTCCCAGTCATCTGCAACACTTTCCAGTTATCTACAACACTTTCCAGTCATCTACACCTCTTCCCAGTCATCTACACCTCTTCCCAGTCATCTACAACACTTTCCAGTCATCAACAACACTTTCCAGTCATCTACACCTCTTCCCAGTCATCTACACCTCTTCCCAGTCATCTACAACACTTTCCAGTCATCTACAACACTTTCCAGTCATCTACACCTCTTCCCAGTCATCTGCAACACTTCCCAGTAATCTACAAAACCTTCCAGTCATCTACACCTCTTCCCAGTCATCTACAACACTTCCCAGTCATCTGCAACACTTTCCAGTCATCTACACCTCTTCCCAGTCATCTACAACACTTTCCAGTCATCTACACCTCTTCCCAGTCATCTACAACACTTTCCAGTCATCTACACCTCTTCCCAGTCATCTGCAACACTTTCCAGCTATCTACAACACTTTCCAGTCATCGACACCTCTTCCCAGTCATCTACACCTCTTCCCAGTCATCTACAACACTTTCCAGTCATCAACAACTCTTTCCAGTCATCTACACCTCTTCCCAGTCATCTACACCTCTTCCCAGTCATCTACAACACTTTCCAGTCATCTACAACACTTTCCAGTCATCTACACCTCTTCCCAGTCATCTGCAACACTTCCCAGTAATCTACAAAACTTTCCAGTCATCTACACCTCTTCCCAGTCATCTACAACACTTCCCAGTCATCTGCAACACTTTCCAGTCATCTACACCTCTTCCCAGTCATCTACAACACTTTCCAGTCATCGACAACACTTTCCAAACATCTACACCTCTTCCCAGTCATCTACAACACTTTCCAGTCATCTACACCTCTTCCCAGTCATCTGCAACACTTTCCAGTTATCTACAACACTTTCCAGTCATCGACACCTCTTCCCAGTCATCTACACCTCTTCCCAGTCATCTACAACACTTTCCAGTCATCAACAACTCTTTCCAGTCATCTACACCTCTTCCCAGTCATCTACACCTCTTCCCAGTCATCTACAACACTTTCCAGTCATCTACAACACTTTCCAGTCATCTACACCTCTTCCCAGTCATCTGCAACACTTCCCAGTCATCTACAACACTTCCCAGTAATCTACAACACTTTCCAGTCATCTACACCTCTTCCCAGTCATCTGCAACACTTTCCAGTCATCTACACCTCTTCCCAGTCATCTACAACACTTTCCAGTCATCTACACCTCTTCCCAGTCATCTACAACACTTTCCAGTCATCTACACCTCTTCCCAGTCATCTACAACACTTTCCAGTCATCTACAAAACTTCCCAGTCATCTGCAACACTTCCCTGTTATCTACAACACTTTCCATTCATCTGCAACTCTTACCAGTCATCTACACCTCTTCCCAGTCATCTGCAACACTTCCCAGTCATCTACAACACTTTCCAGTCATCTACACCTCTTCCCAGTCATCTGCAACACGTTCCAGTCATCTACAACACTTTCCAGTCATCTACACCTCTTCCCAGTCATCTACAACACTTTCCAGTCATCTACACCTCTTCCCAGTCATCTACAACACTTTCCAGTCATCTACACCTCTTCCCAGTCATCTGCAACAGTTTCCAGTTATCTACAACACTTTCCAGTCATCTACACCTCTTCCCAGTCATCTACACCTCTTCCCAGTCATCTACAACACTTTCCAGTCATCAACAACACTTTCCAGTCATCTACACCTCTTCCCAGTCATCTACACCTCTTCCCAGTCATCTACAACACTTTCCAGTCATCTACAACACTTTCCAGTCATCTACACCTCTTCCCAGTCATCTGCAACACTTCCCAGTAATCTACAACACTTTCCAGTCATCTACACCTCTTCCCAGTCATCTACAACACTTCCCAGTCATCTGCAACACTTTCCAGTCATCTACACCTCTTCCCAGTCATCTACAACACTTTCCTGTCATCTACACCTCTTCCCAGTCATCTACAACACTTTCCAGTCATCTACACCTCTTCCCAGTCATCTGCAACACTTTCCAGTTATCTACAACACTTTCCAGTCATCGACACCTCTTCCCAGTCATCTACACCTCTTCCCAGTCATCTACAACACTTTCCAGTCATCAACAACACTTTCCAGTCATCTACACCTCTTCCCAGTCATCTACACCTCTTCCCAGTCATCTGCAACACTTCCCAGTGATCTACAAAACTTTCCAGTCATCTACACCTCTTCCCAGTCATCTACAACACTTCCCAGTCATCTGCAACACTTTCCAGTCATCTACACCTCTTCCCAGTCATCTACAACACTTTCCAGTCATCTACACCTCTTCCCAGTCATCTACAACACTTTCCAGTCATCAACAACACTTTCCAGTCATCTACACCTCTTCCCAGTCATCTGCAACACTTCCCAGTAATCTACAACACTTTCCAGTCATCTACACCTCTTCCCAGTCATCTGCAACACTTTCCAGTCATCTACACCTCTTCCCAGTCATCTACACCTCTTCCCAGTCATCTACAACACTTTCCAGTCATCTACAACACTTTCCAGTCATCTGCAACTCTTTCCAGTCATCTACAACACATCCCAGTAATCTACAACACTTTCCAGTCATCTACACCTCTTCCCAGTCATCTACAACACTTTCCAGTCATCAACAACACTTTCCAGTCATCTACACCTCTTCCCAGTCATCTACACCTCTTCCCAGTCATCTACACCTCTTCCCAGTCATCTACAACACTTTCCAGTCATCAACAACACTTTCCAGTCATCTAGACCTCTTCCCAGTCATCTACACCTCTTCCCAGTCATCTACAACACTTTCCAGTCATCTACAACACTTTCCAGTCATCTACACCTCTTCCCAGTCATCTGCAACACTTCCCAGTAATCTACAAAACTTTCCAGTCATCTACACCTCTTCCCAGTCATCTACAACACTTCCCAGTCATCTACACCTCTTCCCAGTCATCTGCAACACTTTCCAGTTATCTACAACACTTTCCAGTCATCGACACCTCTTCCCAGTCATCTACACCTCTTCCCAGTCATCTACAACACTTTCCAGTCATCAACAACACTTTCCAGTCATCTACACCTCTTCCCAGTCATCTACACCTCTTCCCAGTCATCTACAACACTTTCCAGTCATCTACAACACTTTCCAGTCATCTACACCTCTTCCCAGTCATCTGCAACACTTCCCAGTAATCTACAAAACTTTCCAGTCATCTACACCTCTTCCCAGTCATCTACAACACTTCCCAGTCATCTGCAACACTTTCCAGTCATCTACACCTCTTCCCAGTCATCTACAACACTTTCCAGTCATCTACACCTCTTCCCAGTCATCTACAACACTTTCCAGTCATCTACACCTCTTCCCAGTCATCTACAACACTTTCCAGACATCTACAACACTTCCCAGTCATCTGCAACACTTCCCTGTTATCTACAACACTTTCCAGTCATCTGCAACACTTTCCAGTCATCTACACCTCTTCCCAGTCATCTGCAACACTTCCCAGTAATCTACAACACTTCCCAGTCATCTACACCTCTTCCCAGTCATCTGCAACACGTTCCAGTCATCTACAACACTTTCCAGTCATCTACACCTCTTCCCAGTCATCTACAACACTTTCCAGTCATCTACACCTCTTCCCAGTCATCTGCAACACTTTCCAGTTATCTACAACACTTTCCAGTCATCTACACCTCTTCCCAGTCATCTGCAACACTTTCCAGTTATCTACAACACTTTCCAGTCATCTACACCTCTTCCCAGTCATCTACACCTCTTCCCAGTCATCTACAACACTTTCCAGTCATCAACAACACTTTCCAGTCATCTACACCTCTTCCCAGTCATCTACACGTCTTCCCAGTCATCTACAACACTTTCCAGTCATCTACAACACTTTCCAGTCATCTACACCTCTTCCCAGTCATCTGCAACACTTCCCAGTAATCTACAACACTTTCCAGTCATCTACACCTCTTCCCAGTCATCTACAACACTTCCCAGTCATCTGCAACACTTTCCAGTCATCTACACCTCTTCCCAGTCATCTACAACACTTTCCAGTCATCTACACCTCTTCCCAGTCATCTACAACACTTTCCAGTCATCTACACCTCTTCCCAGTCATCTGCAACACTTCCCAGTCATCTACAACACTTCCCAGTAATCGACAACACTTTCCAGTCATTGACAACATTTCCCAGTCATCTACAACACTTCCCAGTCATCTACACCTCTTCCCAGTCATCTACAACACCTTCCAGTCATCTACAACACTTCCCAGTCATCTACAACACTTTCCAGTCATCTACAACACTTTCCAGTCATCTACAACACTTCCCAGTCATCTACAGCACTTCCCAGTCATCTACAACACTTTCCAGTCATCTACAACACTGTCCAGTCATCTACACCTCTTCCCAGTCATCTACAACACTTCCCAGTCATCTACAACACTTTCCAGTCATCTAAACCTCTTCCCAGTCATCTACAACACTTCCCTGTCATCTGCAACACTTTCCAGTCATCTACAACACTTTCCAGTCATCTACACCTCTTCCCAGTCATCTACAACACTTTCCAGTCATCTACAACACTTTCCAGTCATCTACAACACTTTCCAGTCATCTGCAACTCTTTCCAGTCATCTACAACACTTTCCAGTCATCTACAACACTTTCCAGTCATCTACACCTCTTCCCAGTCATCTGCAACACTTCCCAGTAATCTACAACACTTTCCAGTCATCTACACCTCTTCCCAGTCATCTGCAACACTTTCCAGTCATCTACACCTCTTCCCAGTCATCTACACCTCTTCCCAGTCATCTACAACACTTTCCAGTCATCTACAACACTTTCCAGTCATCTGCAACTCTTTCCAGTCATCTACAACACTTCCCAGTAATCTACAACACTTTCCAGTCATCTACACCTCTTCCCAGTCATCTACAACACGTTCCAGTCATCTACAACACTTTCCAGTCATCTACAACACTTTCCAGTCATCTACAACACTTCCCAGTAATCTACAACACTTTCCAGTCATCTACACCTCTTCCCAGTCATCTACACCTCTTCCCAGTCATCTACAACACTTTCCAGTCATCTACAACACTTTCCAGTCATCTGCAACTCTTTCCAGTCATCTACAACACTTCCCAGTAATCTACAACACTTTCCAGTCATCTACACCTCTTCCCAGTCATCTACAACACTTTCCAGTCATCTACAACACTTTCCAGTCATCTACAACACTTTCCAGTCATCTACAACACTTCCCAGTAATCTACAACACTTTCCAGTCATCTACACCTCTTCCCAGTCATCTACACCTCTTCCCAGTCATCTACACCTCTTCCCAGTCATCTACAACACTTTCCAGTCATCTACAACACTTTCCAGTCATCTACAACACTTTCCAGTCATCTGCAACTCTTTCCAGTCATCTACAACACTTTCCAGTCATCTACAACACTTTCCAGTCATCTACACCTCTTCCCAGTCATCTGCAACACTTCCCAGTAATCTACAACACTTTCCAGTCATCTACACCTCTTCCCAGTCATCTGCAACACTTTCCAGTCATCTACACCTCTTCCCAGTCATCTACACCTCTTCCCAGTCATCTACAACACTTTCCAGTCATCTACAACACTTTCCAGTCATCTGCAACTCTTTCCAGTCATCTACAACACTTCCCAGTAATCTACAACACTTTCCAGTCATCTACACCTCTTCCCAGTCATCTACAACACTTTCCAGTCATCTACAACACTTTCCAGTCATCTACAACACTTTCCAGTCATCTACAACACTTCCCAGTCATCTGCAACACTTCCCAGTAATCTACAACACTTTCCAGTCATCTACACCTCTTCCCAGTCATCTGCAACACTTCCCAGTAATCTACAACACTTTCCAGTCATCTACACCTCTTCCCAGTCATCTGCAACACTTTCCAGTCATCTACACCTCTTCCCAGTCATCTGCAACACTTTCCAGTCATCTACAACACTTTCCAGTCATCTACACCTCTTCCCAGCCATCTGCAACACTTCCCTGTTATCTACAACACTTTCCAGTCATCTGCAACTCTTTCCAGTCATCTACACCTCTTCCCAGTCATCTGCAACACTTCCCAGTAATCTACAACACTTTCCAGTCATCTACACCTCTTCCCAGTCATCTGCAACACGTTCCAGTCATCTACAACACTTTCCAGTCATCTACACCTCTTCCCAGTCATCTACAACACTTTCCAGTCATCTACACCTCTTCCCAGTCATCTACAACACTTTCCAGTCATCTACACCTCTTCCCAGTCATCTGCAACACTTTCCAGTTATCTACAACACTTTCCAGTCATCTACACCTCTTCCCAGTCATCTACACCTCTTCCCAGTCATCTACAACACTTTCCAGTCTTCAACAACACTTTCCAGTCATCTACACCTCTTCCCAGTCATCTACACCTCTTCCCAGTCATCTACAACACTTTCCAGTCATCTACAACACTTTCCAGTCATCTACACCTCTTCCCAGTCATCTGCAACACTTCCCAGTAATCTACAAAACTTTCCAGTCATCTACACCTCTTCCCAGTCATCTACAACACTTCCCAGTCATCTGCAACACTTTCCAGTCATCTACACCTCTTCCCAGTCATCTACAACACTTTCCAGTCATCTACACCTCTTCCCAGTCATCTACAACACTTTCCAGTCATCTACACCTCTTCCCAGTCATCTGCAACACTTTCCAGTTATCTACAACACTTTCCAGTCATCGACACCTCTTCCCAGTCATCTACACCTCTTCCCAGTCATCTACAACACTTTCCAGTCATCAACAACACTTTCCAGTCATCTACACCTCTTCCCAGTCATCTACACCTCTTCCCAGTCATCTACAACACTTTCCAGTCATCTACAACACTTTCCAGTCATCTACACCTCTTCCCAGTCATCTACAACACTTCCCAGTAATCTACAAAACTTTCCAGTCATCTACACCTCTTCCCAGTCATCTACAACACTTCCCAGTCATCTGCAACACTTTCCAGTCATCTACACCTCTTCCCAGTCATCTACAACACTTTCCAGTCATCTACACCTCTTCCCAGTCATCTACAACACTTTCCAGTCATCTACACCTCTTCCCAGTCATCTACAACACTTTCCAGTCATCTACAACACTTCCCAGTCATCTACACCTCTTCCCAGTCATCTACAACACCTTCCAGTCATCTACAACACTTCCCAGTCATCTACAACACTTTCCAGTCATCTACAACACTTTCCAGTCATCTACAACACTTCCCAGTCATCTACAGCACTTCCCAGTCATCTACAACACTTTCCAGTCATCTACAACACTGTCCAGTCATCTACACCTCTTCCCAGTCATCTACAACACTTCCCAGTCATCTACAACACTTTCCAGTCATCTAAACCTCTTCCCAGTCATCTACAACACTTCCCAGTCATCTGCAACACTTTCCAGTCATCTACAACACTTTCCAGTCATCTACACCTCTTCCCAGTCATCTACAACACTTTCCAGTCATCTACAACACTTTCCAGTCATCTACAACACTTTCCAGTCATCTGCAACTCTTTCCAGTCATCTACAACACTTTCCAGTCATCTACAACACTTTCCAGTCATCTACACCTCTTCCCAGTCATCTGCAACACTTCCCAGTAATCTACAACACTTTCCAGTCATCTACACCTCTTCCCAGTCATCTGTAACACTTTCCAGTCATCTACACCTCTTCCCAGTCATCTACACCTCTTCCCAGTCATCTACAACACTTTCCAGTCATCTACACCTCTTCCCAGCCATCTGCAACACTTCCCTGTTATCTACAACACTTTCCAGTCATCTGCAACTCTTTCCAGTCATCTACACCTCTTCCCAGTCATCTGCAACACTTCCCAGTAATCTACAACACTTTCCAGTCATCTACACCTCTTCCCAGTCATCTGCAACACGTTCCAGTCATCTACAACACTTTCCAGTCATCTACACCTCTTCCCAGTCATCTACAACACTTTCCAGTCATCTACACCTCTTCCCAGTCATCTACAACACTTTCCAGTCATCTACACCTCTTCCCAGTCATCTGCAACACTTTCCAGTTATCTACAACACTTTCCAGTCATCTACACCTCTTCCCAGTCATCTACACCTCTTCCCAGTCATCTACAACACTTTCCAGTCTTCAACAACACTTTCCAGTCATCTACACCTCTTCCCAGTCATCTACACCTCTTCCCAGTCATCTACAACACTTTCCAGTCATCTACAACACTTTCCAGTCATCTACACCTCTTCCCAGCCATCTGCAACACTTCCCTGTTATCTACAACACTTTCCAGTCATCTGCAACTCTTTCCAGTCATCTACACCTCTTCCCAGTCATCTGCAACACTTCCCAGTAATCTACAACACTTTCCAGTCATCTACACCTCTTCCCAGTCATCTGCAACACGTTCCAGTCATCTACAACACTTTCCAGTCATCTACACCTCTTCCCAGTCATCTACAACACTTTCCAGTCATCTACACCTCTTCCCAGTCATCTACAACACTTTCCAGTCATCTACACCTCTTCCCAGTCATCTGCAACACTTTCCAGTTATCTACAACACTTTCCAGTCATCTACACCTCTTCCCAGTCATCTACACCTCTTCCCAGTCATCTACAACACTTTCCAGTCTTCAACAACACTTTCCAGTCATCTACACCTCTTCCCAGTCATCTACACCTCTTCCCAGTCATCTACAACACTTTCCAGTCATCTACAACACTTTCCAGTCATCTACACCTCTTCCCAGTCATCTGCAACACTTCCCAGTAATCTACAAAACTTTCCAGTCATCTACACCTCTTCCCAGTCATCTACAACACTTCCCAGTCATCTGCAACACTTTCCAGTCATCTACACCTCTTCCCAGTCATCTACAACACTTTCCAGTCATCTACACCTCTTCCCAGTCATCTACAACACTTTCCAGTCATCTACACCTCTTCCCAGTCATCTGCAACACTTTCCAGTTATCTACAACACTTTCCAGTCATCGACACCTCTTCCCAGTCATCTACACCTCTTCCCAGTCATCTACAACACTTTCCAGTCATCAACAACACTTTCCAGTCATCTACACCTCTTCCCAGTCATCTACACCTCTTCCCAGTCATCTACAACACTTTCCAGTCATCTACAACACTTTCCAGTCATCTACACCTCTTCCCAGTCATCTACAACACTTCCCAGTAATCTACAAAACTTTCCAGTCATCTACACCTCTTCCCAGTCATCTACAACACTTCCCAGTCATCTGCAACACTTTCCAGTCATCTACACCTCTTCCCAGTCATCTACAACACTTTCCAGTCATCTACACCTCTTCCCAGTCATCTACAACACTTTCCAGTCATCTACACCTCTTCCCAGTCATCTACAACACTTTCCAGTCATCTACAACACTTCCCAGTCATCTACACCTCTTCCCAGTCATCTACAACACCTTCCAGTCATCTACAACACTTCCCAGTCATCTACAACACTTTCCAGTCATCTACAACACTTTCCAGTCATCTACAACACTTCCCAGTCATCTACAGCACTTCCCAGTCATCTACAACACTTTCCAGTCATCTACAACACTGTCCAGTCATCTACACCTCTTCCCAGTCATCTACAACACTTCCCAGTCATCTACAACACTTTCCAGTCATCTAAACCTCTTCCCAGTCATCTACAACACTTCCCAGTCATCTGCAACACTTTCCAGTCATCTACAACACTTTCCAGTCATCTACACCTCTTCCCAGTCATCTACAACACTTTCCAGTCATCTACAACACTTTCCAGTCATCTACAACACTTTCCAGTCATCTGCAACTCTTTCCAGTCATCTACAACACTTTCCAGTCATCTACAACACTTTCCAGTCATCTACACCTCTTCCCAGTCATCTGCAACACTTCCCAGTAATCTACAACACTTTCCAGTCATCTACACCTCTTCCCAGTCATCTGCAACACTTTCCAGTCATCTACACCTCTTCCCAGTCATCTACACCTCTTCCCAGTCATCTACAACACTTTCCAGTCATCTACAACACTTTCCAGTCATCTGGAACTCTTTCCAGTCATCTACAACACTTCCCAGTAATCTACAACACTTTCCAGTCATCTGCACCTCTTCCCAGTCATCTACAACACTTTCCAGTCATCTACAACACTTTCCAGTCATCTACAACACTTTCCAGTCATCTACAACACTTCCCAGTAATCTACAACACTTTCCAGTCATCTACACCTCTTCCCAGTCATCTACACCTCTTCCCAGTCATCTACAACACTTTCCAGTCATCTACAACACTTTCCAGTCATCTGCAACTCTTTCCAGTCATCTACAACACTTCCCAGTAATCTACAACACTTTCCAGTCATCTACACCTCTTCCCAGTCATCTACAACACTTTCCAGTCATCTACAACACTTTCCAGTCATCTACAACACTTTCCAGTCATCTACAACACTTCCCAGTAATCTACAACACTTTCCAGTCATCTACACCTCTTCCCAGTCATCTACACCTCTTCCCAGTCATCTACACCTCTTCCCAGTCATCTACAACACTTTCCAGTCATCTACAACACTTTCCAGTCATCTACAACACTTTCCAGTCATCTGCAACTCTTTCCAGTCATCTACAACACTTTCCAGTCATCTACAACACTTTCCAGTCATCTACACCTCTTCCCAGTCATCTGCAACACTTCCCAGTAATCTACAACACTTTCCAGTCATCTACACCTCTTCCCAGTCATCTGCAACACTTTCCAGTCATCTACACCTCTTCCCAGTCATCTACACCTCTTCCCAGTCATCTACAACACTTTCCAGTCATCTACAACACTTTCCAGTCATCTGCAACTCTTTCCAGTCATCTACAACACTTCCCAGTAATCTACAACACTTTCCAGTCATCTACACCTCTTCCCAGTCATCTACAACACTTTCCAGTCATCTACAACACTTTCCAGTCATCTACAACACTTTCCAGTCATCTACAACACTTCCCAGTCATCTGCAACACTTCCCAGTAATCTACAACACTTTCCAGTCATCTACACCTCTTCCCAGTCATCTGCAACACTTCCCAGTAATCTACAACACTTTCCAGTCATCTACACCTCTTCCCAGTCATCTGCAACACTTTCCAGTCATCTACACCTCTTCCCAGTCATCTGCAACACTTTCCAGTCATCTACAACACTTTCCAGTCATCTACACCTCTTCCCAGCCATCTGCAACACTTCCCTGTTATCTACAACACTTTCCAGTCATCTGCAACTCTTTCCAGTCATCTACACCTCTTCCCAGTCATCTGCAACACTTCCCAGTAATCTACAACACTTTCCAGTCATCTACACCTCTTCCCAGTCATCTGCAACACGTTCCAGTCATCTACAACACTTTCCAGTCATCTACACCTCTTCCCAGTCATCTACAACACTTTCCAGTCATCTACACCTCTTCCCAGTCATCTACAACACTTTCCAGTCATCTACACCTCTTCCCAGTCATCTGCAACACTTTCCAGTTATCTACAACACTTTCCAGTCATCTACACCTCTTCCCAGTCATCTACACCTCTTCCCAGTCATCTACAACACTTTCCAGTCATCAACAACACTTTCCAGTCATCTACACCTCTTCCCAGTCATCTACACCTCTTCCCAGTCATCTACAACACTTTCCAGTCATCTACAACACTTTCCAGTCATCTACACCTCTTCCCAGTCATCTGCAACACTTCCCAGTAATCTACAAAACTTTCCAGTCATCTACACCTCTTCCCAGTCATCTACAACACTTCCCAGTCATCTGCAACACTTTCCAGTCATCTACACCTCTTCCCAGTCATCTACAACACTTTCCAGTCATCTACACCTCTTCCCAGTCATCTACAACACTTTCCAGTCATCTACACCTCTTCCCAGTCATCTGCAACACTTTCCAGTTATCTACAACACTTTCCAGTCATCGACACCTCTTCCCAGTCATCTACACCTCTTCCCAGTCATCTACAACACTTTCCAGTCATCAACAACACTTTCCAGTCATCTACACCTCTTCCCAGTCATCTACACCTCTTCCCAGTCATCTACAACACTTTCCAGTCATCTACAACACTTTCCAGTCATCTACACCTCTTCCCAGTCATCTACAACACTTCCCAGTAATCTACAAAACTTTCCAGTCATCTACACCTCTTCCCAGTCATCTACAACACTTCCCAGTCATCTGCAACACTTTCCAGTCATCTACACCTCTTCCCAGTCATCTACAACACTTTCCAGTCATCTACACCTCTTCCCAGTCATCTACAACACTTTCCAGTCATCTACACCTCTTCCCAGTCATCTACAACACTTTCCAGTCATCTACAACACTTCCCAGTCATCTGCAACACTTCCCTGTTATCTACAACACTTTCCAGTCATCTGCAACTCTTTCCAGTCATCTACACCTCTTCCCAGTCATCTGCAACACGTTCCAGTCATCTACAACACTTTCCAGTCATCTACACGTCTTCCCAGTCATCTACAACACTTTCCAGTCATCTACACCTCTTCCCAGTCATCTACAACACTTTCCAGTCATCTACACCTCTTCCCAGTCATCTGCAACACTTTCCAGTTATCTACAACACTTTCCAGTCATCTACACCTCTTCCCAGTCATCTACACCTCTTCCCAGTCATCTACAACACTTTCCAGTCATCAACAACACTTTCCAGTCATCTACACCTCTTCCCAGTCATCTACACCTCTTCCCAGTCATCTACAACACTTTCCAGTCATCTACAACACTTTCCAGTCATCTACACCTCTTCCCAGTCATCTGCAACACTTCCCAGTAATCTACAACACTTTCCAGTCATCTACACCTCTTCCCAGTCATCTACAACACTTCCCAGTCATCTGCAACACTTTCCAGTCATCTACACCTCTTCCCAGTCATCTACAACACTTTCCTGTCATCTACACCTCTTCCCAGTCATCTACAACACTTTCCAGTCATCTACACCTCTTCCCAGTCATCTGCAACACTTTCCAGTTATCTACAACACTTTCCAGTCATTGACACCTCTTCCCAGTCATCTACACCTCTTCCCAGTCATCTACAACACTTTCCAGTCATCAACAACACTTTCCAGTCATCTACACCTCTTCCCAGTCATCTACACCTCTTCCCAGTCATCTACAACACTTTCCAGTCATCTACAACACTTTCCAGTCATCTACACCTCTTCCCAGTCATCTGCGACACTTCCCAGTGATCTACAAAACTTTCCAGTCATCTACACCTCTTCCCAGTCATCTACAACACTTCCCAGTCATCTGCAACACTTTCCAGTCATCTACACCTCTTCCCAGTCATCTACAACACTTTCCAGTCATCTACACCTCTTCCCAGTCATCTACAACACTTTCCAGTCATCTACACCTCTTCCCAGTCATCTACAACACTTTCCAGTCATCTACAACACTTCCCCGTCATCTGCAACACTTTCCAGTCATCTGCAACACTTCCCAGTCATCTACAACACTTTCCAGTCATCAACAACACTTTCCCAGTCATCTACAACACTTTCCAGTCATCTACAACACTTTCCAGTCATCTGCAACTCTTTCCAGTCATCTACAACACTTCCCAGTCATCTACAGCACTTCCCAGTCATCTACAACACTTTCCAGTCATCTACAACACTGTCCAGTCATCTACACCTCTTCCCAGTCATCTACAACACTTCCCAGTCATCTACAACACTTTCCAGTCATCTAAACCTCTTCCCAGTCATCTACAACACTTCCCAGTCATCTGCAACACTTTCCAGTCATCTACAACACTTTCCAGTCATCTACACCTCTTCCCAGTCATCTACAACGATTTCCAGTCATCTACAACACTTTCCAGTCATCTACAACACTTTCCAGTCATCTGCAACTCTTTCCAGTCATCTACAACACTTTCCAGTCATCTACAACACTTTCCAGTCATCTACACCTCTTCCCAGTCATCTGCAACACTTCCCAGTAATCTACAACACTTTCCAGTCATCTACACCTCTTCCCAGTCATCTGCAACACTTTCCAGTCATCTACACCTCTTCCCAGTCATCTACACCTCTTCCCAGTCATCTACAACACTTTCCAGTCATCTACAACACTTTCCAGTCATCTGCAACTCTTTCCAGTCATCTACAACACTTCCCAGTAATCTACAACACTTTCCAGTCATCTACACCTCTTCCCAGTCATCTACAACACTTTCCAGTCATCAACAACACTTTCCAGTCATCTACACCTCTTCCCAGTCATCTACACCTCTTCCCAGTCATCTACACCTCTTCCCAGTCATCTACAACACTTTCCAGTCATCAACAACACTTTCCAGTCATCTACACCTCTTCCCAGTCATCTACACCTCTTCCCAGTCATCTACAACACTTTCCAGTCATCTACAACACTTTCCAGTCATCTACAACACTTTCCAGTCATCTGCAACTCTTTCCAGTCATCTACAACACTTTCCAGTCATCTACAACACTTTCCAGTCATCTACACCTCTTCCCAGTCATCTGCAACACTTCCCAGTAATCTACAACACTTTCCAGTCATCTACACCTCTTCCCAGTCATCTGCAACACTTTCCAGTCATCTACACCTCTTCCCAGTCATCTACACCTCTTCCCAGTCATCTACAACACTTTCCAGTCATCTACAACACTTTCCAGTCATCTGCAACTCTTTCCAGTCATCTACAACACTTCCCAGTCATCTACAGCACTTCCCAGTCATCTACAACACTTTCCAGTCATCTACAACACTGTCCAGTCATCTACACCTCTTCCCAGTCATCTACAACACTTCCCAGTCATCCACAACACTTTCCAGTCATCTAAACCTCTTTCCAGTCATCTACAACACTTCCCAGTCATCTGCAACACTTTCCAGTCATCTACAACACTTTCCAGTCATCTACACCTCTTCCCAGTCATCTACAACACTTTCCAGTCATCTACAACACTTTCCAGTCATCTGCAACTCTTTCCAGTCATCTACAACACTTTCCAGTCATCTACAACACTTTCCAGTCATCTACACCTCTTCCCAGTCATCTGCAACACTTCCCAGTAATCTACAACACTTTCCAGTCATCTACACCTCTTCCCAGTCATCTGCAACACTTTCCAGTCATCTACACCTCTTCCCAGTCATCTACACCTCTTCCCAGTCATCTACAACACTTTCCAGTCATCTACAACACTTTCCAGTCATCTGCAACTCTTCCCAGTCATCTACACCTCTTCCCAGTCATCTACAACACTTTCCAGTCATCAACAACACTTTCCAGTCATCTACACCTCTTCCCAGTCATCTACACCTCTTCCCAGTCATCTACAACACATTCCAGTCATCTACAACACTTTCCAGTCATCTACACCTCTTCCCAGTCATCTGAAACACTTCCCAGTAATCTACAAAACTTTCCAGTCATCTACACCTCTTCCCAGTCATCTACAACACTTCCCAGTCATCTGCAACACTTTCCAGTCATCTACACCTCTTCCCAGTCATCTACAACACTTTCCAGTCATCTACACCTCTTCCCAGTCATCTACAACACTTTCCAGTCATCTACACCTCTTCCCAGTCATCTGCAACACTTTCCAGTTATCTACAACACTTTCCAGTCATCGACACCTCTTCCCAGTCATCTACACCTCTTCCCAGTCATCTACAACACTTTCCAGTCATCAACAACACTTTCCAGTCATCTACACCTCTTCCCAGTCATCTACACCTCTTCCCAGTCATCTACAACACTTTCCAGTCATCTACAACACTTTCCAGTCATCTACACCTCTTCCCAGTCATCTGCAACACTTCCCAGTAATCTACAAAACTTTCCAGTCATCTACACCTCTTCCCAGTCATCTACAACACTTCCCAGTCATCTGCAACACTTTCCAGTCATCTACACCTCTTCCCAGTCATCTACAACACTTTCAAGTCATCTACACCTCTTCCCAGTCATCTACAACACTTTCCAGTCATCTACACCTCTTCCCAGTCATCTACAACACTTTCCAGTCATCTACAACACTTCCCAGTCATCTGCAACACTTCCCTGTTATCTACAACACTTTCCAGTCATCTGCAACTCTTTCCAGTCATCTACACCTCTTCCCAGTCATCTGCAACACTTCCCAGTAATCTACAACACTTTCCAGTCATCTACACCTCTTCCCAGTCATCTGCAACACGTTCCAGTCATCTACAACACATTCCAGTCATCTACACCTCTTCCCAGTCATCTACACCTCTTCCCAGTCATCTACAACACTTTCCAGTCATCTACAACACTTTCCAGTCATCTGCAACTCTTCCCAGTCATCTACACCTCTTCCCAGTCATCTACAACACTTTCCAGTCATCAACAACACTTTCCAGTCATCTACACCTCTTCCCAGTCATCTACACCTCTTCCCAGTCATCTACAACACATTCCAGTCATCTACAACACTTTCCAGTCATCTACACCTCTTCCCAGTCATCTGAAACACTTCCCAGTAATCTACAAAACTTTCCAGTCATCTACACCTCTTCCCAGTCATCTACAACACTTCCCAGTCATCTGCAACACTTTCCAGTCATCTACACCTCTTCCCAGTCATCTACAACACTTTCCAGTCATCTACACCTCTTCCCAGTCATCTACAACACTTTCCAGTCATCTACACCTCTTCCCAGTCATCTGCAACACTTTCCAGTTATCTACAACACTTTCCAGTCATCGACACCTCTTCCCAGTCATCTACACCTCTTCCCAGTCATCTACAACACTTTCCAGTCATCAACAACACTTTCCAGTCATCTACACCTCTTCCCAGTCATCTACACCTCTTCCCAGTCATCTACAACACTTTCCAGTCATCTACAACACTTTCCAGTCATCTACACCTCTTCCCAGTCATCTGCAACACTTCCCAGTAATCTACAAAACTTTCCAGTCATCTACACCTCTTCCCAGTCATCTACAACACTTCCCAGTCATCTGCAACACTTTCCAGTCATCTACACCTCTTCCCAGTCATCTACAACACTTTCAAGTCATCTACACCTCTTCCCAGTCATCTACAACACTTTCCAGTCATCTACACCTCTTCCCAGTCATCTACAACACTTTCCAGTCATCTACAACACTTCCCAGTCATCTGCAACACTTCCCTGTTATCTACAACACTTTCCAGTCATCTGCAACTCTTTCCAGTCATCTACACCTCTTCCCAGTCATCTGCAACACTTCCCAGTAATCTACAACACTTTCCAGTCATCTACACCTCTTCCCAGTCATCTGCAACACGTTCCAGTCATCTACAACACATTCCAGTCATCTACACCTCTTCCCAGTCATCTACAACACTTTCCAGTCATCTACACCTCTTCCCAGTCATCTACAACACTTTCCAGTCATCTACACCTCTTCCCAGTCATCTACAACACTTTCCAGTCATCTACACCTCTTCCCAGTCATCTACAACACTTTCCAGTCATCTACAACACTTCCCAGTCATCTGCAACACTTCCCTGTTATCTACAACACTTTCCAGTCATCTGCAACTCTTTCCAGTCATCTACACCTCTTCCCAGTCATCTGCAACACTTCCCAGTAATCTACAACACTTTCCAGTCATCTACACCTCTTCCCAGTCATCTGCAACACGTTCCAGTCATCTACAACACATTCCAGTCATCTACACCTCTTCCCAGTCATCTACAACACTTTCCAGTCATCTACACCTCTTCCCAGTCATCTACAACACTTTCCAGTCATCTACACCTCTTCCCAGTCATCTGCAACACTTTCCAGTTATCTACAACACTTTCCAGTCATCTACACATCTTCCCAGTCATCTACACCTCTTCCCAGTCATCTACAACACTTTCCAGTCATCAACAACACTTTCCAGTCATCTACACCTCTTCCCAGTCATCTACACCTCTTCCCAGTCATCTACAACACTTTCCAGTCATCTACAACACTTTCCAGTCATCTACACCTCTTCCCAGTCATCTGCAACACTTCCCAGTAATCTACAACACTTTCCAGTCATCTACACCTCTTCCCAGTCATCTACAACACTTCCCAGTCATCTGCAACACTTTCCAGTCATCTACACCTCTTCCCAGTCATCTACAACACTTTCCAGTCATCTACACCTCTTCCCAGTCATCTACAACACTTTCCAGTCATCTACACCTCTTCCCAGTCATCTGCAACACTTTCCAGTTATCTACAACACTTTCCAGTCATCGACACCTCTTCCCAGTCATCTACACCTCTTCCCAGTCATCTACAACACTTTCCAGTCATCAACAACACTTTCCAGTCATCTACACCTCTTCCCAGTCATCTACACCTCTTCCCAGTCATCTACAACACTTTCCAGTCATCTACAACACTTTCCAGTCATCTACACCTCTTCCCAGTCATCTGCAACACCTCCCAGTAATCTACAAAACTTTCCAGTCATCTACACCTCTTCCCAGTCATCTACAACACTTCCCAGTCATCTGCAACACTTTCCAGTCATCTACACCTCTTCCCAGTCATCTACAACACTTTCCAGTCATCTACACCTCTTCCCAGTCATCTACAACACTTTCCAGTCATCTACACCTCTTCCCAGTCATCTGCAACACTTCCCAGACATCTACAACACTTCCCAGTAATCGACAACACTTTCCAGTCATTGACAACATTTCCCACTCATCTACAACACTTCCCAGTCATCTACACCTCTTCCCAGTCATCTACAACACCTTCCAGTCATCTACAACACTTCCCAGTCATCTACAACACTTTCCAGTCATCTACAACACTTTCCAGTCATCTACAACACTTCCCAGTCATCTACAGCACTTCCCAGTCATCTACAACACTTGCCAGTCATCTACAACACTGTCCAGTCATCTACACCTCTTCCCAGTCATCTACAACACTTCCCAGTCATCTACAACACTTTCCAGTCATCTAAACCTCTTCCCAGTCATCTACAACACTTCCCAGTCATCTGCAACACTTTCCAGTCATCTACAACACTTTCCAGTCATCTACACCTCTTCCCAGTCATCTACAACACTTTCCAGTCATCTACAACACTTTCCAGTCATCTACAACACTTTCCAGTCATCTGCAACTCTTTCCAGTCATCTACAACACTTTCCAGTCATCTACAACACTTTCCAGTCATCTACACCTCTTCCCAGTCATCTGCAACACTTCCCAGTAATCTACAACACTTTCCAGTCATCTACACCTCTTCCCAGTCATCTGCAACACTTTCCAGTCATCTACACCTCTTCCCAGTCATCTACACCTCTTCCCAGTCATCTACAACACTTTCCAGTCATCTACAACACTTTCCAGTCATCTGCAACTCTTTCCAGTCATCTACAACACTTCCCAGTAATCTACAACACTTTCCAGTCATCTACACCTCTTCCCAGTCATCTACAACACTTTCCAGTCATCTACAACACTTTCCAGTCATCTACAACACTTTCCAGTCATCTACAACACTTCCCAGTAATCTACAACACTTTCCAGTCATTTACACCTCTTCCCAGTCATCTACACCTCTTCCCAGTCATCTACAACACCTTCCAGTCATCTACAACACTTCCCAGTCATCTACAACACTTTCCAGTCATCTACAACACTTTCCAGTCATCTACACCTCTTCCCAGTCATCTACAACACTTTCCAGTCATCTACACCTCTTCCCAGTCATCTACAACACTTTCCAGTCATCTACACCTCTTCCCAGTCATCTGCAACACTTTCCAGTTATCTACAACACTTTCCAGTCATCTACACCTCTTCCCAGTCATCTACACCTCTTCCCAGTCATCTACAACACTTTCCAGTCATCAACAACACTTTCCAGTCATCTACACCTCTTCCCAGTCATCTACACCTCTTCCCAGTCATCTACAACACTTTCCAGTCATCTACAACACTTTCCAGTCATCTACACCTCTTCCCAGTCATCTGCAACACTTCCCAGTAATCTACAACACTTTCCAGTCATCTACACCTCTTCCCAGTCATCTACAACACTTCCCAGTCATCTGCAACACTTTCCAGTCATCTACACCTCTTCCCAGTCATCTACAACACTTTCCTGTCATCTACACCTCTTCCCAGTCATCTACAACACTTTCCAGTCATCTACACCTCTTCCCAGTCATCTGCAACACTTTCCAGTTATCTACAACACTTTCCAGTCATTGACACCTCTTCCCAGTCATCTACACCTCTTCCCAGTCATCTACAACACTTTCCAGTCATCAACAACACTTTCCAGTCATCTACACCTCTTCCCAGTCATCTACACCTCTTCCCAGTCATCTACAACACTTTCCAGTCATCTACAACACTTTCCAGTCATCTACACCTCTTCCCAGTCATCTGCGACACTTCCCAGTGATCTACAAAACTTTCCAGTCATCTACACCTCTTCCCAGTCATCTACAACACTTCCCAGTCATCTGCAACACTTTCCAGTCATCTACACCTCTTCCCAGTCATCTACAACACTTTCCAGTCATCTACACCTCTTCCCAGTCATCTACAACACTTTCCAGTCATCTACACCTCTTCCCAGTCATCTACAACACTTTCCAGTCATCTACAACACTTCCCAGTCATCTGCAACACTTTCCAGTCATCTGCAACACTTCCCAGTCATCTACAACACTTTCCAGTCATCAACAACACTTTCCCATTCATCTACAACACTTTCCAGTCATCTACAACACTTTCCAGTCATCTGCAACTCTTTCCAGTCATCTACAACACTTCCCAGTCATCTACAGCACTTCCCAGTCATCTACAACACTTTCCAGTCATCTACAACACTGTCCAGTCATCTACACCTCTTCCCAGTCATCTACAACACTTCCCAGTCATCTACAACACTTTCCAGTCATCTAAACCTCTTCCCAGTCATCTACAACACTTCCCAGTCATCTGCAACACTTTCCAGTCATCTACAACACTTTCCAGTCATCTACACCTCTTCCCAGTCATCTACAACACTTTCCAGTCATCTACAACACTTTCCAGTCATCTACAACACTTTCCAGTCATCTGCAACTCTTTCCAGTCATCTACAACACTTTCCAGTCATCTACAACACTTTCCAGTCATCTACACCTCTTCCCAGTCATCTGCAACACTTCCCAGTAATCTACAACACTTTCCAGTCATCTACACCTCTTCCCAGTCATCTGCAACACTTTCCAGTCATCTACACCTCTTCCCAGTCATCTACACCTCTTCCCAGTCATCTACAACACTTTCCAGTCATCTACAACACTTTCCAGTCATCTGCAACTCTTTCCAGTCATCTACAACACTTCCCAGTAATCTACAACACTTTCCAGTCATCTACACCTCTTCCCAGTCATCTACAACACTTTCCAGTCATCAACAACACTTTCCAGTCATCTACACCTCTTCCCAGTCATCTACACCTCTTCCCAGTCATCTACACCTCTTCCCAGTCATCTACAACACTTTCCAGTCATCAACAACACTTTCCAGTCATCTACACCTCTTCCCAGTCATCTACACCTCTTCCCAGTCATCTACAACACTTTCCAGTCATCTACAACACTTTCCAGTCATCTACAACACTTTCCAGTCATCTGCAACTCTTTCCAGTCATCTACAACACTTTCCAGTCATCTACAACACTTTCCAGTCATCTACACCTCTTCCCAGTCATCTGCAACACTTCCCAGTAATCTACAACACTTTCCAGTCATCTACACCTCTTCCCAGTCATCTGCAACACTTTCCAGTCATCTACACCTCTTCCCAGTCATCTACACCTCTTCCCAGTCATCTACAACACTTTCCAGTCATCTACAACACTTTCCAGTCATCTGCAACTCTTTCCAGTCATCTACAACACTTCCCAGTCATCTACAGCACTTCCCAGTCATCTACAACACTTTCCAGTCATCTACAACACTGTCCAGTCATCTACACCTCTTCCCAGTCATCTACAACACTTCCCAGTCATCTACAACACTTTCCAGTCATCTAAACCTCTTTCCAGTCATCTACAACACTTCCCAGTCATCTGCAACACTTTCCAGTCATCTACAACACTTTCCAGTCATCTACACCTCTTCCCAGTCATCTACAACACTTTCCAGTCATCTACAACACTTTCCAGTCATCTGCAACTCTTTCCAGTCATCTACAACACTTTCCAGTCATCTACAACACTTTCCAGTCATCTACACCTCTTCCCAGTCATCTGCAACACTTCCCAGTAATCTACAACAGTTTCCAGTCATCTACACCTCTTCCCAGTCATCTGCAACACTTTCCAGTCATCTACACCTCTTCCCAGTCATCTACACCTCTTCCCAGTCATCTACAACACTTTCCAGTCATCTACAACACTTTCCAGTCATCTGCAACTCTTCCCAGTCATCTACACCTCTTCCCAGTCATCTACAACACTTTCCAGTCATCAACAACACTTTCCAGTCATCTACACCTCTTCCCAGTCATCTACACCTCTTCCCAGTCATCTACAACACATTCCAGTCATCTACAACACTTTCCAGTCATCTACACCTCTTCCCAGTCATCTGAAACACTTCCCAGTAATCTACAAAACTTTCCAGTCATCTACACCTCTTCCCAGTCATCTACAACACTTCCCAGTCATCTGCAACACTTTCCAGTCATCTACACCTCTTCCCAGTCATCTACAACACTTTCCAGTCATCTACACCTCTTCCCAGTCATCTACAACACTTTCCAGTCATCTACACCTCTTCCCAGTCATCTGCAACACTTTCCAGTTATCTACAACACTTTCCAGTCATCGACACCTCTTCCCAGTCATCTACACCTCTTCCCAGTCATCTACAACACTTTCCAGTCATCAACAACACTTTCCAGTCATCTACACCTCTTCCCAGTCATCTACACCTCTTCCCAGTCATCTACAACACTTTCCAGTCATCTACAACACTTTCCAGTCATCTACACCTCTTCCCAGTCATCTGCAACACTTCCCAGTAATCTACAAAACTTTCCAGTCATCTACACCTCTTCCCAGTCATCTACAACACTTCCCAGTCATCTGCAACACTTTCCAGTCATCTACACCTCTTCCCAGTCATCTACAACACTTTCCAGTCATCTACACCTCTTCCCAGTCATCTACAACACTTTCCAGTCATCTACACCTCTTCCCAGTCATCTACAACACTTTCCAGTCATCTACAACACTTCCCAGTCATCTGCAACACTTCCCTGTTATCTACAACACTTTCCAGTCATCTGCAACTCTTTCCAGTCATCTACACCTCTTCCCAGTCATCTGCAACACTTCCCAGTAATCTACAACACTTTCCAGTCATCTACACCTCTTCCCAGTCATCTGCAACACGTTCCAGTCATCTACAACACATTCCAGTCATCTACACCTCTTCCCAGTCATCTACAACACTTTCCAGTCATCTACACCTCTTCCCAGTCATCTACAACACTTTCCAGTCATCTACACCTCTTCCCAGTCATCTACAACACTTTCCAGTCATCTACACCTCTTCCCAGTCATCTACAACACTTCCCAGTCATCTGCAACACTTTCCAGTCATCTGCCACACTTCCCAGTCATCTACAACACTTTCCAGTCATCTGCAACTCTTTCCAGTCATCTACACCTCTTCCCAGTCATCTGCAACACTTCCCAGTAATCTACAACACTTTCCAGTCATCTACACCTCTTCCCAGTCATCTGCAACACGTTCCAGTCATCTACAACACATTCCAGTCATCTACACCTCTTCCCAGTCATCTGCAACACTTTCCAGTCATCTACACCTCTTCCCAGTCATCTACACCTCTTCCCAGTCATCTACAACACTTTCCAGTCATCTACAACACTTTCCAGTCATCTGCAACTCTTTCCAGTCATCTACAACACTTCCCAGTAATCTACAACACTTTCCAGTCATCTACACCTCTTCCCAGTCATCTACAACACTTTCCAGTCATCAACAACACTTTCCAGTCATCTACACCTCTTCCCAGTCATCTACACCTCTTCCCAGTCATCTACACCTCTTCCCAGTCATCTACAACACTTTCCAGTCATCAACAACACTTTCCAGTCATCTACACCTCTTCCCAGTCATCTACACCTCTTCCCAGTCATCTACAACACTTTCCAGTCATCTACAACACTTTCCAGTCATCTACAACACTTTCCAGTCATCTGCAACTCTTTCCAGTCATCTACAACACTTTCCAGTCATCTACAACACTTTCCAGTCATCTACACCTCTTCCCAGTCATCTGCAACACTTCCCAGTAATCTACAACACTTTCCAGTCATCTACACCTCTTCCCAGTCATCTGCAACACTTTCCAGTCATCTACACCTCTTCCCAGTCATCTACACCTCTTCCCAGTCATCTACAACACTTTCCAGTCATCTACAACACTTTCCAGTCATCTGCAACTCTTTCCAGTCATCTACAACACTTCCCAGTCATCTACAGCACTTCCCAGTCATCTACAACACTTTCCAGTCATCTACAACACTGTCCAGTCATCTACACCTCTTCCCAGTCATCTACAACACTTCCCAGTCATCTACAACACTTTCCAGTCATCTAAACCTCTTTCCAGTCATCTACAACACTTCCCAGTCATCTGCAACACTTTCCAGTCATCTACAACACTTTCCAGTCATCTACACCTCTTCCCAGTCATCTACAACACTTTCCAGTCATCTACAACACTTTCCAGTCATCTGCAACTCTTTCCAGTCATCTACAACACTTTCCAGTCATCTACAACACTTTCCAGTCATCTACACCTCTTCCCAGTCATCTGCAACACTTCCCAGTAATCTACAACACTTTCCAGTCATCTACACCTCTTCCCAGTCATCTGCAACACTTTCCAGTCATCTACACCTCTTCCCAGTCATCTACACCTCTTCCCAGTCATCTACAACACTTTCCAGTCATCTACAACACTTTCCAGTCATCTGCAACTCTTCCCAGTCATCTACACCTCTTCCCAGTCATCTACAACACTTTCCAGTCATCAACAACACTTTCCAGTCATCTACACCTCTTCCCAGTCATCTACACCTCTTCCCAGTCATCTACAACACATTCCAGTCATCTACAACACTTTCCAGTCATCTACACCTCTTCCCAGTCATCTGAAACACTTCCCAGTAATCTACAACACTTTCCAGTCATCTACACCTCTTCCCAGTCATCTACAACACTTCCCAGTCATCTGCAACACTTTCCAGTCATCTACACCTCTTCCCAGTCATCTACAACACTTTCCAGTCATCTACACCTCTTCCCAGTCATCTACAACACTTTCCAGTCATCTACACCTCTTCCCAGTCATCTGCAACACTTTCCAGTTATCTACAACACTTTCCAGTCATCGACACCTCTTCCCAGTCATCTACACCTCTTCCCAGTCATCTACAACACTTTCCAGTCATCAACAACACTTTCCAGTCATCTACACCTCTTCCCAGTCATCTACACCTCTTCCCAGTCATCTACAACACTTTCCAGTCATCTACAACACTTTCCAGTCATCTACACCTCTTCCCAGTCATCTGCAACACTTCCCAGTAATCTACAAAACTTTCCAGTCATCTACACCTCTTCCCAGTCATCTACAACACTTCCCAGTCATCTGCAACACTTTCCAGTCATCTACACCTCTTCCCAGTCATCTACAACACTTTCCAGTCATCTACACCTCTTCCCAGTCATCTACAACACTTTCCAGTCATCTACACCTCTTCCCAGTCATCTACAACACTTTCCAGTCATCTACAACACTTCCCAGTCATCTGCAACACTTCCCTGTTATCTACAACACTTTCCAGTCATCTGCAACTCTTTCCAGTCATCTACACCTCTTCCCAGTCATCTGCAACACTTCCCAGTAATCTACAACACTTTCCAGTCATCTACACCTCTTCCCAGTCATCTGCAACACGTTCCAGTCATCTACAACACATTCCAGTCATCTACACCTCTTCCCAGTCATCTACAACACTTTCCAGTCATCTACACCTCTTCCCAGTCATCTACAACACTTTCCAGTCATCTACACCTCTTCCCAGTCATCTACAACACTTTCCAGTCATCTACACCTCTTCCCAGTCATCTACAACACTTCCCAGTCATCTGCAACACTTTCCAGTCATCTGCCACACTTCCCAGTCATCTACAACACTTTCCAGTCATCTGCAACTCTTTCCAGTCATCTACACCTCTTCCCAGTCATCTGCAACACTTCCCAGTAATCTACAACACTTTCCAGTCATCTACACCTCTTCCCAGTGATCTGCAACACGTTCCAGTCATCTACAACACATTCCAGTCATCTACACCTCTTCCCAGTCATCTACAACACTTTCCAGTCATCTACACCTCTTCCCAGTCATCTACAACACTTTCCAGTCATCTACACCTCTTCCCAGTCATCTGCAACACTTTCCAGTTATCTACAACACTTTCCAGTCATCTACACATCTTCCCAGTCATCTACACCTCTTCCCAGTCATCTACAACACTTTCCAGTCAGCAACAACACTTTCCAGTCATCTACATCTCTTCCCAGTCATCTACACCTCTTCCCAGTCATCTACAACACTTTCCAGTCATCTACAACACTTTCCAGTCATCTACACCTCTTCCCAGTCATCTGCAACACTTCCCAGTAATCTACAACACTTTCCAGTCATCTACACCTCTTCCCAGTCATCTACAACACTTCCCAGTCATCTGCAACACTTTCCAGTCATCTACACCTCTTCCCAGTCATCTACAACACTTTCCAGTCATCTACACCTCTTCCCAGTCATCTACAACACTTTCCAGTCATCTACACCTCTTCCCAGTCATCTGCAACACTTTCCAGTTATCTACAACACTTTCCAGTCATCGACACCTCTTCCCAGTCATCTACACCTCTTCCCAGTCATCTACAACACTTTCCAGTCATCAACAACACTTTCCAGTCATCTACACCTCTTCCCAGTCATCTACACCTCTTCCCAGTCATCTACAACACTTTCCAGTCATCTACAACACTTTCCAGTCATCTACACCTCTTCCCAGTCATCTGCAACACCTCCCAGTAATCTACAAAACTTTCCAGTCATCTACACCTCTTCCCAGTCATCTACAGCACTTCCCAGTCATCTGCAACACTTTCCAGTCATCTACACCTCTTCCCAGTCATCTACAACACTTTCCAGTCATCTACACCTCTTCCCAGTCATCTACAACACTTTCCAGTCATCTACACCTCTTCCCAGTCATCTGCAACACTTCCCAGTCATCTACAACACTTCCCAGTAATCGACAACACTTTCCAGTCATTGACAACATTTCCCACTCATCTACAACACTTCCCAGTCATCTACACCTCTTCCCAGTCATCTACAACACCTTCCAGTCATCTACAACACTTCCCAGTCATCTACAACACTTTCCAGTCATCTACAACACTTTCCAGTCATCTACAACACTTCCCAGTCATCTACAGCACTTCCCAGTCATCTACAACACTTGCCAGTCATCTACAACACTGTCCAGTCATCTACACCTCTTCCCAGTCATCTACAACACTTCCCAGTCATCTACAACACTTTCCAGTCATCTACACATCTTCCCAGTCATCTACACCTCTTCCCAGTCATCTACAACACTTTCCAGTCATCAACAACACTTTCCAGTCATCTACATCTCTTCCCAGTCATCTACACCTCTTCCCAGTCATCTACAACACTTTCCAGTCATCTACAACACTTTCCAGTCATCTACACCTCTTCCCAGTCATCTGCAACACTTCCCAGTAATCTACAACACTTTCCAGTCATCTACACCTCTTCCCAGTCATCTACAACACTTCCCAGTCATCTGCAACACTTTCCAGTCATCTACACCTCTTCCCAGTCATCTACAACACTTTCCAGTCATCTACACCTCTTCCCAGTCATCTACAACACTTTCCAGTCATCTACACCTCTTCCCAGTCATCTGCAACACTTTCCAGTTATCTACAACACTTTCCAGTCATCGACACCTCTTCCCAGTCATCTACACCTCTTCCCAGTCATCTACAACACTTTCCAGTCATCAACAACACTTTCCAGTCATCTACACCTCTTCCCAGTCATCTACACCTCTTCCCAGTCATCTACAACACTTTCCAGTCATCTACAACACTTTCCAGTCATCTACACCTCTTCCCAGTCATCTGCAACACCTCCCAGTAATCTACAAAACTTTCCAGTCATCTACACCTCTTCCCAGTCATCTACAACACTTCCCAGTCATCTGCAACACTTTCCAGTCATCTACACCTCTTCCCAGTCATCTACAACACTTTCCAGTCATCTACACCTCTTCCCAGTCATCTACAACACTTTCCAGTCATCTACACCTCTTCCCAGTCATCTGCAACACTTCCCAGTCATCTACAACACTTCCCAGTAATCGACAACACTTTCCAGTCATTGACAACATTTCCCACTCATCTACAACACTTCCCAGTCATCTACACCTCTTCCCAGTCATCTACAACACCTTCCAGTCATCTACAACACTTCCCAGTCATCTACAACACTTTCCAGTCATCTACAACACTTTCCAGTCATCTACAACACTTCCCAGTCATCTACAGCACTTCCCAGTCATCTACAACACTTGCCAGTCATCTACAACACTGTCCAGTCATCTACACCTCTTCCCAGTCATCTACAACACTTCCCAGTCATCTACAACACTTTCCAGTCATCTAAACCTCTTCCCAGTCATCTACAACACTTCCCAGTCATCTGCAACACTTTCCAGTCATCTACAACACTTTCCAGTCATCTACACCTCTTCCCAGTCATCTACAACACTTTCCAGTCATCTACAACACTTTCCAGTCATCTACAACACTTTCCAGTCATCTGCAACTCTTTCCAGTCATCTACAACACTTTCCAGTCATCTACAACACTTTCCAGTCATCTACACCTCTTCCCAGTCATCTGCAACACTTCCCAGTAATCTACAACACTTTCCAGTCATCTACACCTCTTCCCAGTCATCTGCAACACTTTCCAGTCATCTACACCTCTTCCCAGTCATCTACACCTCTTCCCAGTCATCTACAACACTTTCCAGTCATCTACAACACTTTCCAGTCATCTGCAACTCTTTCCAGTCATCTACAACACTTCCCAGTAATCTACAACACTTTCCAGTCATCTACACCTCTTCCCAGTCATCTACAACACTTTCCAGTCATCTACAACACTTTCCAGTCATCTACAACACTTTCCAGTCATCTACAACACTTCCCAGTAATCTACAACACTTTCCAGTCATTTACACCTCTTCCCAGTCATCTACACCTCTTCCCAGTCATCTACAACACCTTCCAGTCATCTACAACACTTCCCAGTCATCTACAACACTTTCCAGTCATCTACTACACTTTCCAGTCATCTACAACACTTCCCAGTCATCTACAGCACTTCCCAGTCATCTACAACACTTGCCAGTCATCTACAACACTGTCCAGTCATCTACACCTCTTCCCAGTCATCTACAACACTTCCCAGTCATCTACAACACTTTCCAGTCATCTAAACCTCTTCCCAGTCATCTACAACACTTCCCAGTCATCTGCAACACTTTCCAGTCATCTACAACACTTTCCAGTCATCTACACCTCTTCCCAGTCATCTACAACACTTTCCAGTCATCTACAACACTTTCCAATCATCTACAACACTTTCCAGTCATCTGCAACTCTTTCCAGTCATCTACAACACTTTCCAGTCATCTACAACACTTTCCAGTCATCTACACCTCTTCCCAGTCATCTGCAACACTTCCCAGTAATCTACAACACTTTCCAGTCATCTACACCTCTTCCCAGTCATCTGCAACACTTTCCAGTCATCTACACCTCTTCCCAGTCATCTACACCTCTTCCCAGTCATCTACAACACTTTCCAGTCATCTACAACACTTTCCAGTCATCTGCAACTCTTTCCAGTCATCTACAACACTTCCCAGTAATCTACAACACTTTCCAGTCATCTACACCTCTTCCCAGTCATCTACAACACTTTCCAGTCATCTACAACACTTTCCAGTCATCTACAACACTTTCCAGTCATCTACAACACTTCCCAGTAATCTACAACACTTTCCAGTCATTTACACCTCTTCCCAGTCATCTACACCTCTTCCCAGTCATCTACAACACTTTCCAGTCATCTACAACACTTTCCAGTCATCTGCAACTCTTTCCAGTCATCTACAACACTTCCCAGTAATCTACAACACTTTCCAGTCATCTACACCTCTTCCCAGTCATCTACAACACTTTCCAGTCATCTACAACACTTTCCAGTCATCTACAACACTTTCCAGTCATCTACAACACTTCCCAGTCATCTGCAACTCTTCCCAGTCATCTGCAACACTTTCCAGTCATCTACACCTCTTCCCAGTCATCTGCAACACTTTCCAGTCATCTACAACACTTTCCAGTCATCTACACCTCTTCCCAGTCATCTGCAACACTTCCCTGTTATCTACAACACTTTCCAGTAATCTGCAACTCTTTCCAGTCATCTACACCTCTTCCCAGTCATCTGCAACACTTCCCAGTAATCTACAACACTTTCCAGTCATCTACACCTCTTCCCAGTCATCTGCAACACGTTCCAGTCATCTACAACACTTTCCAGTCATCTACACCTCTTCCCAGTCATCTACAACACTTTCCAGTCATCTACACCTCTTCCCAGTCATCTACAACACTTTCCAGTCATCTACACCTCTTCCCAGTCATCTGCAACACTTTCCAGTTATCTACAACACTTTCCAGTCATCTACACCTCTTCCCAGTCATCTACACCTCTTCCCAGTCATCTACAACACTTTCCAGTCATCAACAACACTTTCCAGTCATCTACACCTCTTCCCAGTCATCTACACCTCTTCCCAGTCATCTACAACACTTTCCAGTCATCTACAACACTTTCCAGTCATCTACACCTCTTCCCAGTCATCTGCAACACTTCCCAGTAATCTACAAAACTTTCCAGTCATCTACACCTCTTCCCAGTCATCTACAACACTTCCCAGTCATCTGCAACACTTTCCAGTCATCTACACCTCTTCCCAGTCATCTACAACACTTTCCAGTCATCTACACCTCTTCCCAGTCATCTACAACACTTTCCAGTCATCTACACCTCTTCCCAGTCATCTGCAACACTTTCCAGTTATCTACAACACTTTCCAGTCATCGACACCTCTTCCCAGTCATCTACACCTCTTCCCAGTCATCTACAACACTTTCCAGTCATCAACAACTCTTTCCAGTCATCTACACCTCTTCCCAGTCATCTACACCTCTTCCCAGTCATCTACAACACTTTCCAGTCATCTACAACACTTTCCAGTCATCTACACCTCTTCCCAGTCATCTGCAACACTTCCCAGTAATCTACAAAACTTTCCAGTCATCTACACCTCTTCCCAGTCATCTACAACACTTCCCAGTCATCTGCAACACTTTCCAGTCATCTACACCTCTTCCCAGTCATCTACAACACTTTCCAGTCATCGACAACACTTTCCAAACATCTACACCTCTTCCCAGTCATCTACAACACTTTCCAGTCATCTACACCTCTTCCCAGTCATCTGCAACACTTTCCAGTTATCTACAACACTTTCCAGTCATCGACACCTCTTCCCAGTCATCTACACCTCTTCCCAGTCATCTACAACACTTTCCAGTCATCAACAACTCTTTCCAGTCATCTACACCTCTTCCCAGTCATCTACACCTCTTCCCAGTCATCTACAACACTTTCCAGTCATCTACAACACTTTCCAGTCATCTACACCTCTTCCCAGTCATCTGCAACACTTCCCAGTCATCTACAACACTTCCCAGTAATCTACAACACTTTCCAGTCATCTACACCTCTTCCCAGTCATCTGCAACACTTTCCAGTCATCTACACCTCTTCCCAGTCATCTACAACACTTTCCAGTCATCTACACCTCTTCCCAGTCATCTACAACACTTTCCAGTCATCTACACCTCTTCCCAGTCATCTACAACACTTTCCAGTCATCTACAAAACTTCCCAGTCATCTGCAACACTTCCCTGATATCTACAACACTTTCCATTCATCTGCAACTCTTACCAGTCATCTACACCTCTTCCCAGTCATCTGCAACACTTCCCAGTCATCTACAACACTTTCCAGTCATCTACACCTCTTCCCAGTCATCTGCAACACGTTCCAGTCATCTACAACACTTTCCAGTCATCTACACCTCTTCCCAGTCATCTACAACTCTTTCCAGTCATCTACACCTCTTCCCAGTCATCTACAACACTTTCCAGTCATCTACACCTCTTCCCAGTCATCTGCAACACTTTCCAGTTATCTACAACACTTTCCAGTCATCTACACCTCTTCCCAGTCATCTACACCTCTTCCCAGTCATCTACAACACTTTCCAGTCATCAACAACACTTTCCAGTCATCTACACCTCTTCCCAGTCATCTACACCTCTTCCCAGTCATCTACAACACTTTCCAGTCATCTACAACACTTTCCAGTCATCTACACCTCTTCCCAGTCATCTGCAACACTTCCCAGTAATCTACAACACTTTCCAGTCATCTACACCTCTTCCCAGTCATCTACAACACGTCCCAGTCATCTGCAACACTTTCCAGTCATCTACACCTCTTCCCAGTCATCTACAACACTTTCCTGTCATCTACACCTCTTCCCAGTCATCTACAACACTTTCCAGTCATCTACACCTCTTCCCAGTCATCTGCAACACTTTCCAGTTATCTACAACACTTTCCAGTCATCGAAACCTCTTCCCAGTCATCTACACCTCTTCCCAGTCATCTAAAACACTTTCCAGTCATCAACAACACTTTCCAGTCATCTACACCTCTTCCCAGTCATCTACACCTCTTCCCAGTCATCTGCAACACTTCCCAGTGATCTACAAAACTTTCCAGTCATCTACACCTCTTCCCAGTCATCTACAACACTTCCCAGTCATCTGCAACACTTTCCAGTCATCTACACCTCTTCCCAGTCATCTACAACACTTTCCAGTCATCTACACCTCTTCCCAGTCATCTACAACACTTTCCAGTCATCAACAACACTTTCCAGTCATCTACACCTCTTCCCAGTCATCTACACCTCTTCCCAGTCATCTACAACACTTTCCAGTCATCTACAACACTTTCCAGTCATCTACAACACTTTCCAGTCATCTGCAACTCTTTCCAGTCATCTACAACACTTTTCAGTCATCTACAACACTTTCCAGTCATCTACACCTCTTCCCAGTCATCTGCAACACTTCCCAGTAATCTACAACACTTTCCAGTCATCTACACCTCTTCCCAGTCATCTGCAACACTTTCCAGTCATCCACACCTCTTCCCAGTCATCTACACCTCTTCCCAGTCATCTACAACACTTTCCAGTCATCTACAACACTTTCCAGTCATCTGCAACTCTTTCCAGTCATCTACAACACTTCCCAGTAATCTACAACACTTTCCAGTCATCTACACCTCTTCCCAGTCATCTACAACACTTTCCAGTCATCAACAACACTTTCCAGTCATCTACACCTCTTCCCAGTCATCTACACCTCTTCCCAGTCATCTACACCTCTTCCCAGTCATCTACAACACTTTCCAGTCATCAACAACACTTTCCAGTCATCTACACCTCTTCCCAGTCATCTACACCTCTTCCCAGTCATCTACACCTCTTCCCAGTCATCTACAACACTTTCCAGTCATCTACACCTCTTCCCAGTCATCTGCAACACTTTCCAGTTATCTACAACACTTTCCAGTCATCGAAACCTCTTCCCAGTCATCTACACCTCTTCCCAGTCATCTAAAACACTTTCCAGTCATCAACAACACTTTCCAGTCATCTACACCTCTTCCCAGTCATCTACACCTCTTCCCAGTCATCTGCAACACTTCCCAGTGATCTACAAAACTTTCCAGTCATCTACACCTCTTCCCAGTCATCTACAACACTTCCCAGTCATCTCCAACACTTTCCAGTCATCTACACCTCTTCCCAGTCATCTACAACACTTTCCAGTCATCTACACCTCTTCCCAGTCATCTACAACACTTTCCAGTCATCAACAACACTTTCCAGTCATCTACACCTCTTCCCAGTCATCTACACCTCTTCCCAGTCATCTACAACACTTTCCAGTCATCTACAACACTTTCCAGTCATCTACAACACTTTCCAGTCATCTGCAACTCTTTCCAGTCATCTACAACACTTTTCAGTCATCTACAACACTTTCCAGTCATCTACACCTCTTCCCAGTCATCTGCAACACTTCCCAGTAATCTACAACACTTTCCAGTCATCTACACCTCTTCCCAGTCATCTGCAACACTTTCCAGTCATCCACACCTCTTCCCAGTCATCTACACCTCTTCCCAGTCATCTACAACACTTTCCAGTCATCTACAACACTTTCCAGTCATCTGCAACTCTTTCCAGTCATCTACAACACTTCCCAGTAATCTACAACACTTTCCAGTCATCTACACCTCTTCCCAGTCATCTACAACACTTTCCAGTCATCAACAACACTTTCCAGTCATCTACACCTCTTCCCAGTCATCTACACCTCTTCCCAGTCATCTACACCTCTTCCCAGTCATCTACAACACTTTCCAGTCATCAACAACACTTTCCAGTCATCTACACCTCTTCCCAGTCATCTACACCTCTTCCCAGTCATCTACAACACTTTCCAGTCATCTACAACACTTTCCAGTCATCTACACCTCTTCCCAGTCATCTGCAACACTTCCCAGTAATCTACAAAACTTTCCAGTCATCTACACCTCTTCCCAGTCATCTACAACACTTCCCAGTCATCTGCAACACTTTCCAGTCATCTACACCTCTTCCCAGTCATCTACAACACTTTCCAGTCATCTACACCTCTTCCCAGTCATCTGCAACACTTTCCAGTTATCTACAACACTTTCCAGTCATCGACACCTCTTCCCAGTCATCTACACCTCTTCCCAGTCATCTACAACACTTTCCAGTCATCAACAACACTTTCCAGTCATCTACACCTCTTCCCAGTCATCTACACCTCTTCCCAGTCATCTACAACACTTTCCAGTCATCTACAACACTTTCCAGTCATCTACACCTCTTCCCAGTCATCTGCAACACTTCCCAGTAATCTACAAAACTTTCCAGTCATCTACACCTCTTCCCAGTCATCTACAACACTTCCCAGTCATCTGCAACACTTTCCAGTCATCTACACCTCTTCCCAGTCATCTACAACACTTTCCAGTCATCTACACCTCTTCCCAGTCATCTACAACACTTTCCAGTCATCTACACCTCTTCCCAGTCATCTACAACACTTTCCAGACATCTACAGCACTTCCCAGTCATCTGCAACACTTCCCTGTTATCTACAACACTTTCCAGTCATCTGCAACTCTTTCCAGTCATCTACACCTCTTCCCAGTCATCTGCAACACTTCCCAGTAATCTACAACACTTTCCAGTCATCTACACCTCTTCCCAGTCATCTGCAACACGTTCCAGTCATCTACAACACTTTCCAGTCATCTACACCTCTTCCCAGTCATCTACAACACTTTCCAGTCATCTACACCTCTTCCCAGTCATCTGCAACACTTTCCAGTTATCTACAACACTTTCCAGTCATCTACACCTCTTCCCAGTCATCTGCAACACTTTCCAGTTATCTACAACACTTTCCAGTCATCTACACCTCTTCCCAGTCATCTACACCTCTTCCCAGTCATCTACAACACTTTCCAGTCATCAACAACACTTTCCAGTCATCTACACCTCTTCCCAGTCATCTACACCTCTTCCCAGTCATCTACAACACTTTCCAGTCATCTACAACACTTTCCAGTCATCTACACCTCTTCCCAGTCATCTGCAACACTTCCCAGTAATCTACAACACTTTCCAGTCATCTACACCTCTTCCCAGTCATCTACAACACTTTCCAGTCATCTACACCTCTTCCCAGTCATCTACAACACTTTCCAGTCATCTACACCTCTTCCCAGTCATCTGCAACACTTCCCAGTCATCTACAACACTTCCCAGTAATCGACAACACTTTCCAGTCATTGACAACATTTCCCAGTCATCTACAACACTTCCCAGTCATCTACACCTCTTCCCAGTCATCTACAACACCTTCCAGTCATCTACAACACTTCCCAGTCATCTACAACACTTTCCAGTCATCTACAACACTTTCCAGTCATCTACAACACTTCCCAGTCATCTACAGCACTTCCCAGTCATCTACAACACTTTCCAGTCATCTACAACACTGTCCAGTCATCTACACCTCTTCCCAGTCATCTACAACACTTCCCAGTCATCTACAACACTTTCCAGTCATCTAAACCTCTTCCCAGTCATCTACAACACTTCCCAGTCATCTGCAACACGTTCCAGTCATCTACAACACTTTCCAGTCATCTACACCTCTTCCCAGTCATCTACAACACTTTCCAGTCATCTACACCTCTTCCCAGTCATCTGCAACACTTTCCAGTTATCTACAACACTTTCCAGTCATCTACACCTCTTCCCAGTCATCTGCAACACTTTCCAGTTATCTACAACACTTTCCAGTCATCTACACCTCTTCCCAGTCATCTACACCTCTTCCCAGTCATCTACAACACTTTCCAGTCATCAACAACACTTTCCAGTCATCTACACCTCTTCCCAGTCATCTACACCTCTTCCCAGTCATCTACAACACTTTCCAGTCATCTACAACACTTTCCAGTCATCTACACCTCTTCCCAGTCATCTGCAACACTTCCCAGTAATCTACAACACTTTCCAGTCATCTACACCTCTTCCCAGTCATCTACAACACTTTCCAGTCATCTACACCTCTTCCCAGTCATCTACAACACTTTCCAGTCATCTACACCTCTTCCCAGTCATCTGCAACACTTCCCAGTCATCTACAACACTTCCCAGTAATCGACAACACTTTCCAGTCATTGACAACATTTCCCAGTCATCTACAACACTTCCCAGTCATCTACACCTCTTCCCAGTCATCTACAACACCTTCCAGTCATCTACAACACTTCCCAGTCATCTACAACACTTTCCAGTCATCTACAACACTTTCCAGTCATCTACAACACTTCCCAGTCATCTACAGCACTTCCCAGTCATCTACAACACTTTCCAGTCATCTACAACACTGTCCAGTCATCTACACCTCTTCCCAGTCATCTACAACACTTCCCAGTCATCTACAACACTTTCCAGTCATCTAAACCTCTTCCCAGTCATCTACAACACTTCCCAGTCATCTGCAACACTTTCCAGTCATCTACAACACTTTCCAGTCATCTACACCTCTTCCCAGTCATCTACAACACTTTCCAGTCATCTACAACACTTTCCAGTCATCTACAACACTTTCCAGTCATCTGCAACTCTTTCCAGTCATCTACAACACTTTCCAGTCATCTACAACACTTTCCAGTCATCTACACCTCTTCCCAGTCATCTGCAACACTTCCCAGTAATCTACAACACTTTCCAGTCATCTACACCTCTTCCCAGTCATCTGCAACACTTTCCAGTCATCTACACCTCTTCCCAGTCATCTACACCTCTTCCCAGTCATCTACAACACTTTCCAGTCATCTACAACACTTTCCAGTCATCTGCAACTCTTTCCAGTCATCTACAACACTTCCCAGTAATCTACAACACTTTCCAGTCATCTACACCTCTTCCCAGTCATCTACAACACTTTCCAGTCATCTACAACACTTTCCAGTCATCTACAACACTTTCCAGTCATCTACAACACTTCCCAGTAATCTACAACACTTTCCAGTCATCTACACCTCTTCCCAGTCATCTACACCTCTTCCCAGTCATCTACAACACTTTCCAGTCATCTACAACACTTTCCAGTCATCTGCAACTCTTTCCAGTCATCTACAACACTTCCCAGTAATCTACAACACTTTCCAGTCATCTACACCTCTTCCCAGTCATCTACAACACTTTCCAGTCATCTACAACACTTTCCAGTCATCTACAACACTTTCCAGTCATCTACAACACTTCCCAGTAATCTACAACACTTTCCAGTCATCTACACCTCTTCCCAGTCATCTACACCTCTTCCCAGTCATCTATACCTCTTCCCAGTCATCTACAACACTTTCCAGTCATCTACAACACTTTCCAGTCATCTACAACACTTTCCAGTCATCTACAACACTTCCCAGTCATCTACAGCACTTCCCAGTCATCTACAACACTTTCCAGTCATCTACAACACTGTCCAGTCATCTACACCTCTTCCCAGTCATCTACAACACTTCCCAGTCATCTACAACACTTTCCAGTCATCTAAACCTCTTCCCAGTCATCTACAACACTTCCCAGTCATCTGCAACACGTTCCAGTCATCTACAACACTTTCCAGTCATCTACACCTCTTCCCAGTCATCTACAACACTTTCCAGTCATCTACACCTCTTCCCAGTCATCTGCAACACTTTCCAGTTATCTACAACACTTTCCAGTCATCTACACCTCTTCCCAGTCATCTGCAACACTTTCCAGTTATCTACAACACTTTCCAGTCATCTACACCTCTTCCCAGTCATCTACACCTCTTCCCAGTCATCTACAACACTTTCCAGTCATCAACAACACTTTCCAGTCATCTACACCTCTTCCCAGTCATCTACACCTCTTCCCAGTCATCTACAACACTTTCCAGTCATCTACAACACTTTCCAGTCATCTACACCTCTTCCCAGTCATCTGCAACACTTCCCAGTAATCTACAACACTTTCCAGTCATCTACACCTCTTCCCAGTCATCTACAACACTTTCCAGTCATCTACACCTCTTCCCAGTCATCTACAACACTTTCCAGTCATCTACACCTCTTCCCAGTCATCTGCAACACTTCCCAGTCATCTACAACACTTCCCAGTAATCGACAACACTTTCCAGTCATTGACAACATTTCCCAGTCATCTACAACACTTCCCAGTCATCTACACCTCTTCCCAGTCATCTACAACACCTTCCAGTCATCTACAACACTTCCCAGTCATCTACAACACTTTCCAGTCATCTACAACACTTTCCAGTCATCTACAACACTTCCCAGTCATCTACAGCACTTCCCAGTCATCTACAACACTTTCCAGTCATCTACAACACTGTCCAGTCATCTACACCTCTTCCCAGTCATCTACAACACTTCCCAGTCATCTACAACACTTTCCAGTCATCTAAACCTCTTCCCAGTCATCTACAACACTTCCCAGTCATCTGCAACACTTTCCAGTCATCTACAACACTTTCCAGTCATCTACACCTCTTCCCAGTCATCTACAACACTTTCCAGTCATCTACAACACTTTCCAGTCATCTACAACACTTTCCAGTCATCTGCAACTCTTTCCAGTCATCTACAACACTTTCCAGTCATCTACAACACTTTCCAGTCATCTACACCTCTTCCCAGTCATCTGCAACACTTCCCAGTAATCTACAACACTTTCCAGTCATCTACACCTCTTCCCAGTCATCTGCAACACTTTCCAGTCATCTACACCTCTTCCCAGTCATCTACACCTCTTCCCAGTCATCTACAACACTTTCCAGTCATCTACAACACTTTCCAGTCATCTGCAACTCTTTCCAGTCATCTACAACACTTCCCAGTAATCTACAACACTTTCCAGTCATCTACACCTCTTCCCAGTCATCTACAACACTTTCCAGTCATCTACAACACTTTCCAGTCATCTACAACACTTTCCAGTCATCTACAACACTTCCCAGTAATCTACAACACTTTCCAGTCATCTACACCTCTTCCCAGTCATCTACACCTCTTCCCAGTCATCTACAACACTTTCCAGTCATCTACAACACTTTCCAGTCATCTGCAACTCTTTCCAGTCATCTACAACACTTCCCAGTAATCTACAACACTTTCCAGTCATCTACACCTCTTCCCAGTCATCTACAACACTTTCCAGTCATCTACAACACTTTCCAGTCATCTACAACACTTTCCAGTCATCTACAACACTTCCCAGTAATCTACAACACTTTCCAGTCATCTACACCTCTTCCCAGTCATCTACACCTCTTCCCAGTCATCTATACCTCTTCCCAGTCATCTACAACACTTTCCAGTCATCTACAACACTTTCCAGTCATCTACAACACTTTCCAGTCATCTGCAACTCTTTCCAGTCATCTACAACACTTTCCAGTCATCTACAACACTTTCCAGTCATCTACACCTCTTCCCAGTCATCTGCAACACTTCCCAGTAATCTACAACACTTTCCAGTCATCTACACCTCTTCCCAGTCATCTGCAACACTTTCCAGTCATCTACACCTCTTCCCAGTCATCTACACCTCTTCCCAGTCATCTACAACACTTTCCAGTCATCTACAACACTTTCCAGTCATCTGCAACTCTTTCCAGTCATCTACAACACTTCCCAGTAATCTACAACACTTTCCAGTCATCTACACCTCTTCCCAGTCATCTACAACACTTTCCAGTCATCTACAACACTTTCCAGTCATCTACAACACTTTCCAGTCATCTACAACACTTCCCAGTCATCTGCAACACTTCCCAGTAATCTACAACACTTTCCAGTCATCTACACCTCTTCCCAGTCATCTGCAACACTTCCCAGTAATCTACAACACTTTCCAGTCATCTACACCTCTTCCCAGTCATCTGCAACACTTTCCAGTCATCTACACCTCTTCCCAGTCATCTGCAACACTTTCCAGTCATCTACAACACTTTCCAGTCATCTACACCTCTTCCCAGCCATCTGCAACACTTCCCTGTTATCTACAACACTTTCCAGTCATCTGCAACTCTTTCCAGTCATCTACACCTCTTCCCAGTCATCTGCAACACTTCCCAGTAATCTACAACACTTTCCAGTCATCTACACCTCTTCCCAGTCATCTGCAACACGTTCCAGTCATCTACAACACTTTCCAGTCATCTACACCTCTTCCCAGTCATCTACAACACTTTCCAGTCATCTACACCTCTTCCCAGTCATCTACAACACTTTCCAGTCATCTACACATCTTCCCAGTCATCTGCAACACTTTCCAGTTATCTACAACACTTTCCAGTCATCTACACCTCTTCTCAGTCATCTACACCTCTTCCCAGTCATCTACAACACTTTCCAGTCATCAACAACACTTTCCAGTCATCTACACCTCTTCCCAGTCATCTACACCTCTTCCCAGTCATCTACAACACTTTCCAGTCATCTACAACACTTTCCAGTCATCTACACCTCTTCCCAGTCATCTGCAACACTTCCCAGTAATCTACAAAACTTTCCAGTCATTTACACCTCTTCCCAGTCATCTACAACACTTCCCAGTCATCTGCAACACTTTCCAGTCATCTACACCTCTTCCCAGTCATCTACAACACTTTCCAGTCATCTACACCTCTTCCCAGTCATCTACAACACTTTCCAGTCATCTACACCTCTTCCCAGTCATCTGCAACACTTTCCAGTTATCTACAACACTTTCCAGTCATCGACACCTCTTCCCAGTCATCTACACCTCTTCCCAGTCATCTACAACACTTTCCAGTCATCAACAACACTTTCCAGTCATCTACACCTCTTCCCAGTCATCTACACCTCTTCCCAGTCATCTACAACACTTTCCAGTCATCTACAACACTTTCCAGTCATCTACACCTCTTCCCAGTCATCTACAACACTTCCGAGTAATCTACAAAACTTTCCAGTCATCTACACCTCTTCCCAGTCATCTACAACACTTCCCAGTCATCTGCAACACTTTCCAGTCATCTACACCTCTTCCCAGTCATCTACAACACTTTCCAGTCATCTACACCTCTTCCCAGTCATCTACAACACTTTCCAGTCATCTACACCTCTTCCCAGTTATCTACAACACTTTCCAGTCATCTACAACACTTCCCAGTCATCTACACCTCTTCCCAGTCATCTACAACACCTTCCAGTCATCTACAACACTTCCCAGTCATCTACAACACTTTCCAGTCATCTACAACACTTTCCAGTCATCTACAACACTTCCCAGTCATCTACAGCACTTCCCAGTCATCTACAACACTTTCCAGTCATCTACAACACTGTCCAGTCATCTACACCTCTTCCCAGTCATCTACAACACTTCCCAGTCATCTACAACACTTTCCAGTCATCTAAACCTCTTCCCAGTCATCTACAACACTTCCCAGTCATCTGCAACACTTTCCAGTCATCTACAACACTTTCCAGTCATCTACACCTCTTCCCAGTCATCTACAACACTTTCCAGTCATCTACAACACTTTCCAGTCATCTACAACACTTTCCAGTCATCTGCAACTCTTTCCAGTCATCTACAACACTTTCCAGTCATCTACAACACTTTCCAGTCATCTACACCTCTTCCCAGTCATCTGCAACACTTCCCAGTAATCTCAAACACTTTCCAGTCATCTACACCTCTTCCCAGTCATCTGCAACACTTTCCAGTCATCTACACCTCTTCCCAGTCATCTACACCTCTTCCCAGTCATCTACAACACTTTCCAGTCATCTACAACACTTTCCAGTCATCTGCAACTCTTTCCAGTCATCTACAACACTTCCCAGTAATCTACAACACTATCCAGTCATCTACACCTCTTCCCAGTCATCTACAACACTTTCCAGTCATCTACAACACTTTCCAGTCATCTACAACACTTTCCAGTCATCTACAACACTTCCCAGTAATCTACAACACTTTCCAGTCATCTACACCTCTTCCCAGTCATCTACACCTCTTCCCAGTCATCTACAACACTTTCCAGTCATCTACAACACTTTCCAGTCATCTACAACACTTTCCAGTCATCTACAACACTTTCCAGTCATCTACAACACTTCCCAGTAATCTACAACACTTTCCAGTCATCTACACCTCTTCCCAGTCATCTACACCTCTTCCCAGTCATCTACAACACTTTCCAGTCATCTACAACACTTTCCAGTCATCTGCAACTCTTTCCAGTCATCTACAACACTTCCCAGTAATCTACAACACTTTCCAGTCATCTACACCTCTTCCCAGTCATCTACAACACTTTCCAGTCATCTACAACACTTTCCAGTCATCTACAACACTTTCCAGTCATCTACAACACTTCCCAGTAATCTACAACACTTTCCAGTCATCTACACCTCTTCCCAGTCATCTACACCTCTTCCCAGTCATCTACACCTCTTCCCAGTCATCTACAACACTTTCCAGTCATCTACAACACTTTCCAGTCAACTACAACACTTTCCAGTCATCTGCAACTCTTTCCAGTCATCTACAACACTTTCCAGTCATCTACAACACTTTCCAGTCATCTACACCTCTTCCCAGTCATCTGCAACACTTCCCAGTAATCTACAACACTTTCCAGTCATCTACACCTCTTCCCAGTCATCTGCAACACTTTCCAGTCATCTACACCTCTTCCCAGTCATCTACACCTCTTCCCAGTCATCTACAACACTTTCCAGTCATCTACAACACTTTCCAGTCATCTGCAACTCTTTCCAGTCATCTACAACACTTCCCAGTAATCTACAACACTTTCCAGTCATCTACACCTCTTCCCAGTCATCTACAACACTTTCCAGTCATCTACAACACTTTCCAGTCATCTACAACACTTTCCAGTCATCTACAACACTTCCCAGTCATCTGCAACACTTCCCAGTAATCTACAACACTTTCCAGTCATCTACACCTCTTCCCAGTCATCTGCAACACTTCCCAGTAATCTACAACACTTTCCAGTCATCTACACCTCTTCCCAGTCATCTGCAACACTTTCCAGTCATCTACACCTCTTCCCAGTCATCTGCAACACTTTCCAGTCATCTACAACACTTTCCAGTCATCTACACCTCTTCCCAGCCATCTGCAACACTTCCCTGTTATCTACAACACTTTCCAGTCATCTGCAACTCTTTCCAGTCATCTACACCTCTTCCCAGTCATCTGCAACACTTCCCAGTAATCTACAACACTTTCCAGTCATCTACACCTCTTCCCAGTCATCTGCAACACGTTCCAGTCATCTACAACACTTTCCAGTCATCTACACCTCTTCCCAGTCATCTACAACACTTTCCAGTCATCTACACCTCTTCCCAGTCATCTACAACACTTTCCAGTCATCTACACATCTTCCCAGTCATCTGCAACACTTTCCAGTTATCTACAACACTTTCCAGTCATCTACACCTCTTCTCAGTCATCTACACCTCTTCCCAGTCATCTACAACACTTTCCAGTCATCAACAACACTTTCCAGTCATCTACACCTCTTCCCAGTCATCTACACCTCTTCCCAGTCATCTACAACACTTTCCAGTCATCTACAACACTTTCCAGTCATCAACACCTCTTCCCAGTCATCTGCAACACTTCCCAGTAATCTACAAAACTTTCCAGTCATCTACACCTCTTCCCAGTCATCTACAACACTTCCCAGTCATCTGCAACACTTTCCAGTCATCTACACCTCTTCCCAGTCATCTACAACACTTTCCAGTCATCTACACCTCTTCCCAGTCATCTACAACACTTTCCAGTCATCTACACCTCTTCCCAGTCATCTGCAACACTTTCCAGTTATCTACAACACATTCCAGTCATCGACACCTCTTCCCAGTCATCTACACCTCTTCCCAGTCATCTACAACACTTTCCAGTCATCAACAACACTTTCCAGTCATCTACACCTCTTCCAAGTCATCTACACCTCTTCCCAGTCATCTACAACACTTTCCAGTCATCTACAACACTTTCCAGTCATCTACACCTCTTCCCAGTCATCTACAACACTTCCCAGTAATCTACAAAACTTTCCAGTCATCTACACCTCTTCCCAGTCATCTACAACACTTCCCAGTCATCTGCAACACTTTCCAGTCATCTACACCTCTTCCCAGTCATCTACAACACTTTCCAGTCATCTACACCTCTTCCCAGTCATCTACAACACTTTCCAGTCATCTACACCTCTTCCCAGTCATCTACAACACTTTCCAGTCATCTACAACACTTCCCAGTCATCTACACCTCTTCCCAGTCATCTACAACACCTTCCAGTCATCTACAACACTTCCCAGTCATCTACAACACTTTCCAGTCATCTACAACACTTTCCAGTCATCTACAACACTTCCCAGTCATCTACAGCACTTCCCAGTCATCTACAACACTTTCCAGTCATCTACAACACTGTCCAGTCATCTACACCTCTTCCCAGTCATCTACAACACTTCCCAGTCATCTACAACACTTTCCAGTCATCTAAACCTCTTCCCAGTCATCTACAACACTTCCCAGTCATCTGCAACACTTTCCAGTCATCTACAACACTTTCCAGTCATCTACACCTCTTCCCAGTCATCTACAACACTTTCCAGTCATCTACAACACTTTCCAGTCATCTACAACACTTTCCAGTCATCTGCAACTCTTTCCAGTCATCTACAACACTTTCCAGTCATCTACAACACTTTCCAGTCATCTACACCTCTTCCCAGTCATCTGCAACACTTCCCAGTAATCTCAAACACTTTCCAGTCATCTACACCTCTTCCCAGTCATCTGCAACACTTTCCAGTAATCTACACCTCTTCCCAGTCATCTACACCTCTTCCCAGTCATCTACAACACTTTCCAGTCATCTACAACACTTTCCAGTCATCTGCAACTCTTTCCAGTCATCTACAACACTTCCCAGTAATCTACAACACTTTCCAGTCATCTACACCTCTTCCCAGTCATCTACAACACTTTCCAGTCATCTACAACACTTTCCAGTCATCTACAACACTTTCCAGTCATCTACACCTCTTCCCAGTCATCTACAACACTTTCCAGTCATCTACACCTCTTCCCAGTCATCTACAACACTTTCCAGTCATCTACAACACTTCCCAGTCATCTACACCTCTTCCCAGTCATCTACAACACCTTCCAGTCATCTACAACACTTCCCAGTCATCTACAACACTTTCCAGTCATCTACAACACTTTCCAGTCATCTACAACACTTCCCAGTCATCTACAGCACTTCCCAGTCATCTACAACACTTTCCAGTCATCTACAACACTGTCCAGTCATCTACACCTCTTCCCAGTCATCTACAACACTTCCCAGTCATCTACAACACTTTCCAGTCATCTAAACCTCTTCCCAGTCATCTACAACACTTCCCAGTCATCTGCAACACTTTCCAGTCATCTACAACACTTTCCAGTCATCTACACCTCTTCCCAGTCATCTACAACACTTTCCAGTCATCTACAACACTTTCCAGTCATCTACAACACTTTCCAGTCATCTGCAACTCTTTCCAGTCATCTACAACACTTTCCAGTCATCTACAACACTTTCCAGTCATCTACACCTCTTCCCAGTCATCTGCAACACTTCCCAGTAATCTCAAACACTTTCCAGTCATCTACACCTCTTCCCAGTCATCTGCAACACTTTCCAGTAATCTACACCTCTTCCCAGTCATCTACACCTCTTCCCAGTCATCTACAACACTTTCCAGTCATCTACAACACTTTCCAGTCATCTGCAACTCTTTCCAGTCATCTACAACACTTCCCAGTAATCTACAACACTTTCCAGTCATCTACACCTCTTCCCAGTCATCTACAACACTTTCCAGTCATCTACAACACTTTCCAGTCATCTACAACACTTTCCAGTCATCTACAACACTTCCCAGTAATCTACAACACTTTCCAGTCATCTACACCTCTTCCCAGTCATCTACACCTCTTCCCAGTCATCTACAACACTTTCCAGTCATCTACAACACTTTCCAGTCATCTGCAACTCTTTCCAGTCATCTACAACACTTCCCAGTAATCTACAACACTTTCCAGTCATCTACACCTCTTCCCAGTCATCTACAACACTTTCCAGTCATCTACAACACTTTCCAGTCATCTACAACACTTTCCAGTCATCTACAACACTTCCCAGTAATCTACAACACTTTCCAGTCATCTACACCTCTTCCCAGTCATCTACACCTCTTCCCAGTCATCTACACCTCTTCCCAGTCATCTACAACACTTTCCAGTCATCTACAACACTTTCCAGTCATCTACAACACTTTCCAGTCATCTGCAACTCTTTCCAGTCATCTACAACACTTTCCAGTCATCTACAACACTTTCCAGTCATCTACACCTCTTCCCAGTCATCTGCAACACTTCCCAGTAATCTACAACACTTTCCAGTCATCTACACCTCTTCCCAGTCATCTGCAACACTTTCCAGTCATCTACACCTCTTCCCAGTCATCTACACCTCTTCCCAGTCATCTACAACACTTTCCAGTCATCGACAACACTTTCCAGTCATCTGCAACTCTTTCCAGTCATCTACAACACTTCCCAGTAATCTACAACACTTTCCAGTCATCTACACCTCTTCCCAGTCATCTACAACACTTTCCAGTCATCTACAACACTTTCCAGTCATCTACAACACTTTAGAGTCATCTACAACACTTCCCAGTCATCTGCAACACTTCCCAGTAATCTACAACACTTTCCAGTCATCTACACCTCTTCCCAGTCATCTGCAACACTTCCCAGTAATCTACAACACTTTCCAGTCATCTACACCTCTTCCCAGTCATCTGCAACACTTTCCAGTCATCTACACCTCTTCCCAGTCATCTGCAACACTTTCCAGTCATCTACAACACTTTCCAGTCATCTACACCTCTTCCCAGCCATCTGCAACACTTCCCTGTTATCTACAACACTTTCCAGTCATCTGCAACTCTTTCCAGTCATCTACACCTCTTCCCAGTCATCTGCAACACTTCCCAGTAATCTACAACACTTTCCAGTCATCTACACCTCTTCCCAGTCATCTGCAACACGTTCCAGTCATCTACAACACTTTCCAGTCATCTACACCTCTTCCCAGTCATCTACAACACTTTCCAGTCATCTACACCTCTTCCCAGTCATCTACAACACTTTCCAGTCATCTACACCTCTTCCCAGTCATCTGCAACACTTTCCAGTTATCTACAACACTTTCCAGTCATCTACACCTCTTCCCAGTCATCTACACCTCTTCCCAGTCATCTACAACACTTTCCAGTCATCAACAACACTTTCCAGTCATCTACACCTCTTCCCAGTCATCTACACCTCTTCCCAGTCATCTACAACACTTTCCAGTCATCTACAACACTTTCCAGTCATCTACACCTCTTCCCAGTCATCTGCAACACTTCCCAGTAATCTACAAAACTTTCCAGTCATCTACACCTCTTCCCAGTCATCTACAACACTTCCCAGTCATCTGCAACACTTTCCAGTCATCTACACCTCTTCCCAGTCATCTACAACACTTTCCAGTCATCTACACCTCTTCCCAGTCATCTGCAACACTTCCCAGTAATCTACAAAACTTTCCAGTCATCTACACCTCTTCCCAGTCATCTGCAACACTTTCCAGTTATCTACAACACTTTCCAGTCATCGACACCTCTTCCCAGTCATCTACACCTCTTCCCAGTCATCTACAACACTTTCCAGTCATCAACAACACTTTCCAGTCATCTACACCTCTTCCCAGTCATCTACACCTCTTCCCAGTCATCTACAACACTTTCCAGTCATCTACAACACTTTCCAGTCATCTACACCTCTTCCCAGTCATCTACAACACTTCCCAGTAATCTACAAAACTTTCCAGTCATCTACACCTCTTCCCAGTCATCTACAACACTTCCCAGTCATCTGCAACACTTTCCAGTCATCTACACCTCTTCCCAGTCATCTACAGCACTTTCCAGTCATCTACACCTCTTCCCAGTCATCTACAACATTTTCCAGTCATCTACACCTCTTCCCAGTCATCTACAACACTTTCCAGTCATCTACAACACTTCCCAGTCATCTGCAACACTTCCCTGTTATCTACAACACTTTCCAGTCATCTGCAACTCTTTCCAGTCATCTACACCTCTTCCCAGTCATCTGCAACACGTTCCAGTCATCTACAACACTTTCCAGTCATCTACACCTCTTCCCAGTCATCTACAACACTTTCCAGTCATCTACACCTCTTCCCAGTCATCTACAACACTTTCCAGTCATCTACACCTCTTCCCAGTCATCTGCAACACTTTCCAGTTATCTACAACACTTTCCAGTCATCTACACCTCTTCCCAGTCATCTACACCTCTTCCCAGTCATCTACAACACTTTCCAGTCATCAACAACACTTTCCAGTCATCTACACCTCTTCCCAGTCATCTACACCTCTTCCCAGTCATCTACAACACTTTCCAGTCATCTACAAAACTTTCCAGTCATCTACACCTCTTCCCAGTCATCTGCAACACTTCCCAGTAATCTACAACACTTTCCAGTCATCTACACCTCTTCCCAGTCATCTACAACACTTCCCAGTCATCTGCAACACTTTCCAGTCATCTACACCTCTTCCCAGTCATCTACAACACTTTCCTGTCATCTACACCTCTTCCCAGTCATCTACAACACTTTCCAGTCATCTACACCTCTTCCCAGTCATCTGCAACACTTTCCGGTTATCTACAACACTTTCCAGTCATTGACACCTCTTCCCAGTCATCTACACCTCTTCCCAGTCATCTACAACACTTTCCAGTCATCAACAACACTTTCCAGTCATCTACACCTCTTCCCAGTCATCTACACCTCTTCCCAGTCATCTACAACACTTTCCAGTCATCTACAACACTTTCCAGTCATCTACACCTCTTCCCAGTCATCTGCGACACTTCCCAGTGATCTACAAAACTTTCCAGTCATCTACACCTCTTCCCAGTCATCTACAACACTTCCCAGTCATCTGCAACACTTTCCAGTCATCTACACCTCTTCCCAGTCATCTACAACACTTTCCAGTCATCTACACCTCTTCCCAGTCATCTACAACACTTTCCAGTCATCTACACCTCTTCCCAGTCATCTACAACACTTTCCAGTCATCTACAACACTTCCCAGTCATCTGCAACACTTTCCAGTCATCTGCAACACTTCCCAGTCATCTACAACACTTTCCAGTCATCAACAACACTTTCCCAGTCATCTACAACACTTTCCAGTCATCGACACCTCTTCCCAGTCATCTACAACACTTTCCAGTCATCTACACCTCTTCCCAGTCATCTACACCTCTTCCCAGTCATCTACAACACTTCCCAGTAATCTACAACACTTTCCAGTCATCTACACCTCTTCCCAGTCATCTACAACACTTTCCAGTCATCTACAACACTTCCCTGTTATGTACAACACTTTCCAGTCCTCTGCAACTCTTTCCAGTCATCTACACCTCTTCCCAGTCATCTGCAACACTTCCCAGTAATCTACAACACTTTCCAGTCATCTACACCTCTTCCCAGTCATCTGCAACACTTTCCAGTCATCTACACCTCTTCCCAGTCATCTACAACACTTTCCAGTCATCTACACCTCTTCCCAGTCATCTGCAACACTTTCCAGTTATCTACAACACTTTCCAGTCATCTACACCTCTTCCCAGTCATCTACACCTCTTCCCAGTCATCTACAACACTTTCCAGTCATCTACAACACTGTCCAGTCATCTACACCTCTTCCCAGTCATCTGCAACACTTCCCAGTAATCTACAAAACTTTCCAGTCATCTACACCTCTTCCCAGTCATCTACAACACTTCCCAGTCATCTGCAACACTTTCCAGTCATCTACACCTCTTCCCAGTCATCTACAACACTTTCCAGTCATCTGCACCTCTTCCCAGTCATCTACAACACTTTCCAGTCATCTACACCTCTTCCCAGTCATCTACAACACTTTCCAGTCATCTACAAAACTTCCCAGTCATCTGCAACACTTCCCAGTCATCTACAACACTTTCCAGTCATCTACAACACTTTCCCAGTCATCTACAACACTTTCCAGTCATCGACACCTCTTCCCAGTCATCTACAACACTTTCCAGTCATCTACACCTCTTCCCAGTCATCTACACCTCTTCCCAGTCATCTACAACACTTCCCAGTAATCTACAACACTTTCCAGACATCTACACCTCTTCCCAGTCATCTACACCTCTTCCCAGTCATCTACAACACTTTCCACTCATCTACACCTCTTCCCAGTCATCTACACCTCTTCCCAGTCATCTACAACACTTTCCAGTCATCTACAACACTTCCCAGTAATCTACAACACTTTCCAGTCATCTACACCTCTTCCAAGTCATCTACACCTCTTCCCAGTCATCTGCAACACTTCCCAGTAATCTACAACACTTTCCAGTCATCTACACCTCTTCCCAGTCATCTGCAACACTTTCCAGTCATCTACACCTCTTCCCAGTCATCTACACCTCTTCCCAGTCATCTACAACACTTTCCAGTCATCTACAACACTTTCCAGTCATCTGCAACTCTTTCCAGTCATCTACAACACTTCCCAGTAATCTACAACACTTTCCAGTCATCTACACCTCTTCCCAGTCATCTACAACACTTTCCAGTCATCTACAACACTTTCCAGTCATCTACAACACTTTCCAGTCATCTACAACACTTCCCAGTAATCTACAACACTTTCCAGTCATCTACACCTCTTCCCAGTCATCTACACCTCTTCCCAGTCATCTACAACACTTTCCAGTTATCTACAACACTTTCCAGTCATCTGCAACTCTTTCCAGTCATCTACAACACTTCCCAGTAATCTACAACACTTTCCAGTCATCTACACCATCTTCCCAGTCATCTACAACACTTTCCAGTCATCTACAACACTTTCCAGTCATCTACAACACTTTCCAGTCATCTACAACACTTCCCAGTAATCTACAACACTTTCCAGTCATCTACACCTCTTCCCAGTCATCTACACCTCTTCCCAGTCATCTACACCTCTTCCCAGTCATCTACAACACTTTCCAGTCATCTACAACACTTTCCAGTCATCTACAACACTTTCCAGTCATCTGCAACTCTTTCCAGTCATCTACAACACTTTCCAGTCATCTACAACACTTTCCAGTCATCTACACCTCTTCCCAGTCATCTGCAACACTTCCCAGTAATCTACAACACTTTCCAGTCATCTACACCTCTTCCCAGTCATCTGCAACACTTTCCAGTCATCTACACCTCTTCCCAGTCATCTACACCTCTTCCCAGTCATCTACAACACTTTCCAGTCATCTACAACACTTTCCAGTCATCTGCAACTCTTTCCAGTCATCTACAACACTTCCCAGTAATCTACAACACTTTCCAGTCATCTACACCTCTTCCCAGTCATCTACAACACTTTCCAGTCATCTACAACACTTTCCAGTCATCTACAACACTTTCCAGTCATCTACAACACTTCCCAGTCATCTGCAACACTTCCCAGTAATCTACAACACTTTCCAGTCATCTACACCTCTTCCCAGTCATCTGCAACACTTCCCAGTAATCTACAACACTTTCCAGTCATCTACACCTCTTCCCAGTCATCTGCAACACTTTCCAGTCATCTACACCTCTTCCCAGTCATCTGCAACACTTTCCAGTCATCTACAACACTTTCCAGTCATCTACACCTCTTCCCAGCCATCTGCAACACTTCCCTGTTATCTACAACACTTTCCAGTCATCTGCAAATCTTTCCAGTCATCTACACCTCTTCCCAGTCATCTGCAACACTTCCCAGTAATCTACAACACTTTCCAGTCATCTACACCTCTTCCCAGTCATCTGCAACACGTTCCAGTCATCTACAACACTTTCCAGTCATCTACACCTCTTCCCAGTCATCTACAACACTTTCCAGTCATCTACACCTCTTCCCAGTCATCTACAACACTTTCCAGTCATCTACACCTCTTCCCAGTCATCTGCAACACTTTCCAGTTATCTACAACACTTTCCAGTCATCTACACCTCTTCCCAGTCATCTACACCTCTTCCCAGTCATCTACAACACTTTCCAGTCATCAACAACACTTTCCAGTCATCTACACCTCTTCCCAGTCATCTACACCTCTTCCCAGTCATCTACAACACTTTCCAGTCATCTACAACACTTTCCAGTCATCTACACCTCTTCCCAGTCATCTGCAACACTTCCCAGTAATCTACAAAACTTTCCAGTCATCTACACCTCTTCCCAGTCATCTACAACACTTCCCAGTCATCTGCAACACTTTCCAGTCATCTACACCTCTTCCCAGTCATCTACAACACTTTCCAGTCATCTACACCTCTTCCCAGTCATCTACAACACTTTCCAGTCAATACACCTCTTCCCAGTCATCTGCAACACTTTCCAGTTATCTACAACACTTTCCAGTCATCGACACCTCTTCCCAGTCATCTACACCTCTTCCCAGTCATCTACAACACTTTCCAGTCATCAACAACACTTTCCAGTCATCTACACCTCTTCCCAGTCATCTACACCTCTTCCCAGTCATCTACAACACTTTCCAGTCATCTACAACACTTTCCAGTCATCTACACCTCTTCCCAGTCATCTACAACACTTCCCAGTAATCTACAAAACTTTCCAGTCATCTACACCTCTTCCCAGTCATCTACAACACTTCCCAGTCATCTGCAACACTTTCCAGTCATCTACACCTCTTCCCAGTCATCTACAACACTTTCCAGTCATCTACACCTCTTCCCTGTCATCTACAACACTTTCCAGTCATCTACACCTCTTCCCAGTCATCTACAACACTTTCCAGTCATCTACAACACTTCCCAGTCATCTGCAACACTTCCCTGTTATCTACAACACTTTCCAGTCATCTGCAACTCTTTCCAGTCATCTACACCTCTTCCCAGTCATCTGCAACACGTTCCAGTCATCTACAACACTTTCCAGTCATCTACAACTCTTCCCAGTCATCTACAACACTTTCCAGTCATCTACACCTCTTCCCAGTCATCTACAACACTTTCCAGTCATCTACACCTCTTCCCAGTCATCTGCAACACTTTCCAGTTATCTACAACACTTTCCAGTCATCTACACCTCTTCCCAGTCATCTACACCTCTTCCCAGTCATCTACAACACTTTCCAGTCATCAACAACACTTTCCAGTCATCTACACCTCTTCCCAGTCATCTACACCTCTTCCCAGTCATCTACAACACTTTCCAGTCATCTACAACACTTTCCAGTCATCTACACCTCTTCCCAGTCATCTGCAACACTTCCCAGTAATCTACAACACTTTCCAGTCATCTACACCTCTTCCCAGTCATCTACAACACTTCCCAGTCATCTGCAACACTTTCCAGTCATCTACACCTCTTCCCAGTCATCTACAACACTTTCCTGTCATCTACACCTCTTCCCAGTCATCTACAACACTTTCCAGTCATCTACACCTCTTCCCAGTCATCTGCAACACTTTCCAGTTATCTACAACACTTTCCAGTCATTGACACCTCTTCCCAGTCATCTACACCTCTTCCCAGTCATCTACAACACTTTCCAGTCATCAACAACACTTTCCAGTCATCTACACCTCTTCCCAGTCATCTACACCTCTTCCCAGTCATCTACAACACTTTCCAGTCATCTACAACACTTTCCAGTCATCTACACCTCTTCCCAGTCATCTGCGACACTTCCCAGTGATCTACAAAACTTTCCAGTCATCTACACCTCTTCCCAGTCATCTACAACACTTCCCAGTCATCTGCAACACTTTCCAGTCATCTACACCTCTTCCCAGTCATCTACAACACTTTCCAGTCATCTACACCTCTTCCCAGTCATCTACAACACTTTCCAGTCATCTACACCTCTTCCCAGTCATCTACAACACTTTCCAGTCATCTACAACACTTCCCAGTCATCTGCAACACTTTCCAGTCATCTGCAACACTTCCCAGTCATCTACAACACTTTCCAGTCATCAACAACACTTTCCCAGTCATCTACAACACTTTCCAGTCATCGACACCTCTTCCCAGTCATCTACAACACTTTCCAGTCATCTACACCTCTTCCCAGTCATCTACACCTCTTCCCAGTCATCTACAACACTTCCCAGTAATCTACAACACTTTCCAGTCATCTACACCTCTTCCCAGTCATCTACAACACTTTCCAGTCATCTACAACACTTCCCTGTTATGTACAACACTTTCCAGTCCTCTGCAACTCTTTCCAGTCATCTACACCTCTTCCCAGTCATCTGCAACACTTCCCAGTAATCTACAACACTTTCCAGTCATCTACACCTCTTCCCAGTCATCTGCAACACTTTCCAGTCATCTACAACACTTTCCAGTCATCTACACCTCTTCCCAGTCATCTACAACACTTTCCAGTCATCTACACCTCTTCCCAGTCATCTACAACACTTTCCAGTCATCTACACCTCTTCCCAGTCATCTGCAACACTTTCCAGTTATCTACAACACTTTCCAGTCATCTACACCTCTTCCCAGTCATCTACACCTCTTCCCAGTCATCTACAACACTTTCCAGTCATCTACAACACTGTCCAGTCATCTACACCTCTTCCCAGTCATCTGCAACACTTCCCAGTAATCTACAAAACTTTCCAGTCATCTACACCTCTTCCCAGTCATCTACAACACTTCCCAGTCATCTGCAACACTTTCCAGTCATCTACACCTCTTCCCAGTCATCTACAACACTTTCCAGTCATCTGCACCTCTTCCCAGTCATCTACAACACTTTCCAGTCATCTACACCTCTTCCCAGTCATCTACAACACTTTCCAGTCATCTACAAAACTTCCCAGTCATCTGCAACACTTCCCAGTCATCTACAACACTTTCCAGTCATCTACAACACTTTCCCAGTCATCTACAACACTTTCCAGTCATCGACACCTCTTCCCAGTCATCTACAACACTTTCCAGTCATCTACACCTCTTCCCAGTCATCTACACCTCTTCCCAGTCATCTACAACACTTCCCAGTAATCTACAACACTTTCCAGACATCTACACCTCTTCCCAGTCATCTACACCTCTTCCCAGTCATCTACAACACTTTCCACTCATCTACACCTCTTCCCAGTCATCTACACCTCTTCCCAGTCATCTACAACACTTCCCAGTCATCTACACCTCTCCCCAGTCATCTACAAAACTTCCCAGTCATCTACAACACTTTCCAGTCATCGACAACACTTTCCAGTCATCTACACATCTTCCCAGTCATCTGCAACACTTCCCAGTAATCTGCAACACTTCCCAGTAATCTACAACACTTTCCAGTCATCTACACCTCTTCCCAGTCATCTACAAAACTTCCGAGTCATCTACAACACTTTCCAGTCATCTACAACACTTCCCAGTCATCTGCAACACTTCCCAGTCATTTCACCTCTTCCCAGTCATCTACAACACTTTCCAGTCATCGACAACACTTTCCAGTCATCTACAACACTTTCCAGTCATCTACACCTCTTCCCAGTCATCTACAACACTTCCCAGTCATCTGCAACACTTCCCAGTCATCTACACCTCTTCCCAGTCATCTACAAAACTTCCCAGTCATCTACAACACTTTCCAGTCATCGACAACACTTTCCAGTCATCTACAACACTTCCCAGTCATCTGCAACACTTCCCAGTCATCTACACCTCTTCCCAGTCATCTACAAAACTTCCCAGACATCTACAACACTTTCCAGTCATCGACAAGACTTTCCAGTCATCTGCAACACTTCCCAGTAATCTACAACACTTTCCAGTCATCTACACCTCTTCCCAGTCATCTACAACACTTCCCAGTAATCTACAACACTTTCAAGTCATCTACACCTCTTCCCAGTCATCTACACCTCTTCCCAGTCGTCTACAACACTTTCCAGTCATCTACAACACTTCCCAGTAATCTACAACACTTTCCAGTCATCTACAACATTTCCCAGTCATCTACAACACTTCCCAGTCATCTACACCTCTTCCCAGTCATCTGCAACACTTCCCAGTCATCTACAACACTTCCCAGTAATCTACAACACTTTCCAGTCATCTACAACATTTCCCAGTCATCTACAACACTTCCCAGTCATCTACACCTCTTCCCAGTCATCTACAACACTTTCCAGTCATCTACAACACTTCCCAGTCATCTACAACACTTTCCAGTCATCTACAACACTTTCCAGTCATCTACAACACTTCCCAGTCATCTACAACACTTTCCAGTCATCTACAACACTGTCCACTCATCTACACCTCTTCCCAGTCATCCACAACACTTCCCAGTCATCTACAACACTTTCCAGTCATCTACAACACTTTCCAGTCATCTACAACACTTTCCAGTCATCTACACCTCTTCCAGTCATCTACAACACTTCCCAGTCATCTGCAAGACTTTCCAGTCATCTACAACACTTTCCAGTCATCTACACCTCTTCCCAGTCATCTACAACACTTTCCAGTCATCTACAATACTTTCCAGTCATCTGCCTCTCTTTCCAGTCATCTACAACACTTCCCAGTAATCTACAACACTTTCCAGTCATCTACACCTCTTCCCAGTCATCTACAACACTTTCCAGTCATCTGCAACACTTTCCAGTCATCTACAACACTTTCCAGTCATCTACACCTCTTCCCAGTCATCTGCAACACTTCCCAGTAATCTACAACACTTTCCAGTCATCTACACCTCTTCCCAGTCATCTGCAACACTTTCCAGTCATCTACACCTCTTCCCAGTCATCTGCAACACTTTCCAGTCATCTACACCTCTTTCCAGTCATCTGCAACACTTTGCAGTAATCTACAACACTTTCCAGTCATCTACACCTCTTCCCAGTCATCTGCAACACTTCCCAGTAATCTACAACACTTTCCAGTCATCTACACCTCTTCCCAGTCATCTGCAACACTTTCCAGTCATCTACAACACTTTCCAGTCATCTACACCTCTTCCCAGTCATCTGCAACACTTTCCAGTCATCTACAACACTTTCCAGTCATCTACACCTCTTCCCAGTCATCAACAACACTTTCCAGTCATCTACACCTCTTCCCAGTCATCTACAACACTTTCCAGTCATCTACACCTCCTCCCAGTCATCTGCAACACTTTCCAGTTATCTACAACACTTTCCAGTCATCTACAACACTTTCCCAGTCATCTACAACACTTCCCAGTCATCTGCAACACTTTCCAGTCATCTACACCTCTTCCCAGTCATCTACAACACTTTCCAGTCATCTACAACACTTTCCAGTCATCTACACCTCTTCCCAGTCATCTGCAACACTTCCCATTAATCTACAACACTTTCCAGTCATCTACAACACTTTCCCAGTCATCTACAACACTTCCCAGTCATCTGCAACACTTTCCAGTCATGTAAAACACTTTCCAGTCATCTACAACACTTTCCAGTCATCTACACCTCTTCCCAGTCATCTGCAACACTTCCCAGTAATCTACAACACTTTCCAGTCATCTACACCTCTTCCCAGCCATCTGCAACACTTTCCAGTCATCTACACCTCTTCCCAGTCATCTACACCTCTTCCCAGTCATCTACAACACTTTCCAGTCATCTACAACACTTTCCAGTCATCTGCCACTCTTTCCAGTCATCTACAACACTTCCCAGTAATCTACAAAACTTTCCAGTCATCTACACCTCTTCCCAGTCATCTACAACACTTTCCAGTCATCTGCAACACTTTCCAGTCATCTACAACACTTTCCAGTCATCTACACCTCTTCCCAGTCATCTGCAACACTTCCCAGTAATCTACAACACTTTCCAGTCATCTACACCTCTTCCCAGTCATCTGCAACACTTTCCAGTCATCTACACCTCTTCCCAGTCATCTGCAACACTTTCCAGTCATCTACACCTCTTTCCAGTCATCTGCAACACTTTCCAGTAATCTACAACACTTTCCAGTCATCTACACCTCTTCCCAGTCATCTGCAACACTTCCCAGTAATCTACAACACTTTCCAGTCATCTACACCTCTTCCCAGTCATCTGCAACACTTTCCAGTCATCTACAACACTTTCCAGTCATCTACACCTCTTCCCAGTCATCTGCAACACTTCCCAGTAATCTACAACACTTTCCAGTCATCTACACCTCTTCCCAGTCATCTGCAACACTTTCCAGTCATCTACAACACTTTCCAGTCATCTACACCTCTTCCCAGTCATCAACAACACTTTCCAGTCATCTACACCTCTTCCCAGTCATCTGCAACACTTTCCAGTTATCTACAACACTTTCCAGTCATCTACACCTCTTCCCAGTCATCTACACCTCTTCCCAGTCATCTACAACACTTTCCAGTCATCTACAACACTTTCCAGTCATCTACACCTCTTCCCAGTCATCTGCAACACTTCCCAGTAATCTACAAAACTTTCCAGTCATCTACACCTCTTCCCAGTCATCTGCAACACTTCCCAGTCATCTGCAACACTTTCCAGTCATCTACACCTCTTCCCAGTCATCTGCAACACTTTCCAGTCATCTACAACACTTTCCAGTCATCTACACCTCTTCCCAGTCATCTACAACACTTTCCAGTCATCTACACCTCTTCCCAGTCATCTACAACACTTCCCAGTCATCTACAACACTTTCCAGTCATCTACACCTCTTCCCAGTCATCTGCAACACTTCCCAGTAATCTACAACACTTTCCAGTCATCTACAACACTTTCCCAGTCATCTACAACACTTCCCAGTCATCTGCAACACTTTCCAGTCATCTACACCTCTTCCCAGTCATCTACAACACTTTCCAGTCATCTACAACACTTTCCAGTCATCTACACCTCTTCCCAGTCATCTGCAACACTTCCCAGTAATCTAAAACACTTTCCAGTCATCTACAACACTTTCCCAGTCATCTACAACACTTCCCAGTCATCTGCAACACTTTCCAGTCATCTACACCTCTTCCCAGTCATCTACACCTCTTCCCAGTCATCTACAACACTTTCCAGTCATCTACACCTCTTCCCAGTCATCTGCAACACTTCCCAGTAATCTACAACACTTTCCAGTCATCTACAACACTTTCCCAGTCATCTACAACACTTCCCAGTCATCTGCAACACTTTCCAGTCATCTACAACACTTCCCAGTCATCTACAACACTTCCCAGTAATCTACAACACTTTCAAGTCATCTACACCTCTTCCCAGTCATCTACACCTCTTCCCAGTCGTCTACAACACTTTCCAGACATCTACAACACTTCCCAGTAATCTACAACACTTTCCAGTCATCTACACCTCTTCCCAGTCATCTGCAACACTTTCCAGTCATCTACACCTCTTCCCAGTCATCTGCAAAACTTTCCCGTCATCTACACCTCTTCCCAGTCATCTCCAACACTTTCCAGTCATCTACAACACTTTCCAGTCATCTACAACACTTTCCTAGTCATCTGCAACACTTCCCAGTAATCTACAACACTTTACAGTCATCTACAACACTTTCCCAGTCATCTACAACACTTCCCAGTCATCTGCAACACTTTCCAGTCATCTACAACACTTTCCAGTAATCTACAACACTTTCCCAGTCATCTACAACACTTCCCAGTCATCTACAACACTTTCCTAGTCATCTGCAACACTTCCCAGTAATCTACAACACTTTCCCAGTCATCTACAACACTTTCCAGTCATCTACACCTCTTCCCAGTCATCTGCAAAACTTTCCAGTCATCTACACCTCTTCCCAGTCATCTGCAACACTTTCCAGTCATCTACAACACTTTCCAGTCATCTACAACACTTTCCAGTCATCTACAACACTTTCCCAGTCATCTACAACACTTCCCAGTCATCTGCAACACTTCCCAGTAATCTACAACACTTTCCAGTCATCTACAACACTTTCCCAGTCATCTACAACACTTCCCAGTCATCTACAACACTTTCCAGTCATCTACACCTCTTCCCAGTCATCTACAACACTTTCCAGTCATCTACAACACTTTCCCAGTCATCTACAACACTTCCCAGTCATCTGCAACACTTTCCAGTCATCTACACCTCTTCCCAGTCATCTACAACACTTTCCAGTCATCTACAACACTTCCCAGTCATCTACAACACTTCCCAGTAATCTACAACACTTTCAAGTCATCTACACCTCTTCCCAGTCATCTACACCTCTTCCCAGTCGTCTACAACACTTTTCAGACATCTACAACACTTCCCAGTAATCTACAACACTTTCCAGTCATCTACACCTCTTCCCAGTCATCTGCAACACTTTCCAGTCATCTACACCTCTTCCCAGTCATCTGCAAAACTTTCCAGTCATCTACACCTCTTCCCAGTCATCTGCAACACTTTCCAGTCATCTACACCTCTTCCCAGTCATCTGCAACACTTTCCAGTCATCTACAACACTTTCCAGTCTTCTACAACACTTTCCAGTCATCTACACCTCTTCCCAGTCGTCTACAACACTTTCCAGACATCTACAACACTTCCCAGTAATCTACAACACTTTCCAGTCATCTACACCTCTTCCCAGTCATCTGCAACACTTTCCAGTCATCTACACCTCTTCCCAGTCATCTGCAAAACTTTCCAGTCATCTACACCTCTTCCCAGTCACCTGCAACACTTTCCAGTCATCTACACCTCTTCCCAGTCATCTGCAACACTTCCCAGTAATCTACAACACTTTCCAGTCATCTACACCTCTTCCCAGTCATCTGCAACACTTCCCAGTAATCTACAACACTTTCCAGTCATCTACACCTCTTCCCAGTCATCTGTAACACTTTCCAGTCATCTGCAACACTTTCCAGTCATCTACACCTCTTCCCAGTCATCTGCAACATTTCCCAGTAATCTACAACACTTTCCAGTCATCTACACCTCTTCCCAGTCATCTGCAACACTTCCCAGTAATCTACAACACTTTCCAGTCATCTACACCTCTTCCCAGTCATCTGCAACACTTCCCAGTAATCTACAACACTTTCCAGTCATCTACACCTCTTCCCAGTCATCTGCAACACTTTCCAGTCATCTACAACACTTTCCAGTCATCTACACCTCTTCCCAGTCATCTGCAACACTTCCCTGTTATCTACAACACTTTCCAGTCATCTGCACCTCTTTCCAGTCATCTACACCTCTTCCCAGTCATCTGCAACACTTCCCAGTAATCTACAACACTTTCCAGTCATCTACACCTCTTCCCAGTCATTTGCAACACTTTCCAGTCATCTACAACACTTTCCAGTCATCTACACCTCTTCCCAGTCATCTGCAACACTTCCCTGTTATCTACAACACTTCCCAGTAATCTGCAACACTTTCCAGTCATCTACAACACTTTCCAGTCATCTACACCTCTTCCCAGTCATTTACAACACTTCCCTGTTATCTACAACACTTTCCAGTCATCTGCAACACTTCCCAGTAATCTACAACACTTTCCAGTCATCTACACCTCTTCCCAGTCATCTGCAACACTTTCCAGTCATCTACACCTCTTCCCAGTCATCTACACCTCTTCCCAGTCATCTACAACACTTTCCAGTCATCTACAACACTTTCCAGTCATCTGCCACTCTTTCCAGTCATCTACAACACTTCCCAGTAATCTACAACACTTTCCAGTCATCTACACCTCTTCCCAGTCATCTACAACACTTTCCAGTCATCTACAACACTTTCCAGTCATCTGCCACTCTTTCCAGTCATCTACAACACTTCCCAGTAATCTACAACACTTTCCAGTCATCTACACCTCTTCCCAGTCATCTACACCTCTTCCCAGTCATCTGCAACACTTCCCAGTAATCTACAACACTTTCCAGTCATCTACACCTCTTCCCAGTCATCTGCAACACTTTCCAGTCATCTACACCTCTTCCCAGTCATCTGCAACACTTTCCAGTCATCTACACCTCTTTCCAGTCATCTGCAACACTTTCCAGTAATCTACAACACTTTCCAGTCATCTACACCTCTTCCCAGTCATCTGCAACACTTCCCAGTAATCTACAACACTTTCCAGTCATCTACACCTCTTCCCAGTCATCTGCAACACTTTCCAGTCATCTACAACACTTTCCAGTCATCTACACCTCTTCCCAGTCATCTGCAACACTTCCCAGTAATCTACAACACTTTCCAGTCATCTACACCTCTTCCCAGTCATCTGCAACACTTTCCAGTCATCTACAACACTTTCCAGTCATCTACACCTCTTCCCAGTCATCAACAACACTTTCCAGTCATCTACACCTCTTCCCAGTCATCTACAACACTTTCCAGTCATCTACACCTCTTCCCAGTCATCTGCAACACTTTCCAGTTATCTACAACACTTTCCAGTCATCTACACCTCTTCCCAGTCATCTACACCTCTTCCCAGTCATCTACAACACTTTCCAGTCATCTACAACACTTTCCAGTCATCTACACCTCTTCCCAGTCATCTGCAACACTTCCCAGTAATCTACAAAACTTTCCAGTCATCTACACCTCTTCCCAGTCATCTGCAACACTTCCCAGTCATCTGCAACACTTTCCAGTCATCTACACCTCTTCCCAGTCATCTGCAACACTTTCCAGTCATCTACAACACTTTCCAGTCATCTACACCTCTTCCCAGTCATCTACAACACTTTCCAGTCATCTACACCTCTTCCCAGTCATCTACAACACTTCCCAGTCATCTACAACACTTTCCAGTCATCTACACCTCTTCCCAGTCATCTGCAACACTTCCCAGTAATCTACAACACTTTCCAGTCATCTACAACACTTTCCCAGTCATCTACAACACTTCCCAGTCATCTGCAACACTTTCCAGTCATCTACACCTCTTCCCAGTCATCTACAACACTTTCCAGTCATCTACAACACTGTCCAGTCATCTACACCTCTTCCCAGTCATCTGCAACACTTCCCAGTAATCTACAACACTTTCCAGTCATCTACAACACTTTCCCAGTCATCTACAACACTTCCCAGTCATCTGCAACACTTTCCAGTCATCTACACCTCTTCCCAGTCATCTACACCTCTTCCCAGTCATCTACAACACTTTCCAGTCATCTACACCTCTTCCCAGTCATCTGCAACACTTCCCAGTAATCTACAACACTTTCCAGTCATCTACAACACTTTCCCAGTCATCTACAACACTTCCCAGTCATCTGCAACACTTTCCAGTCATCTACACCTCTTCCCAGTCATCTACAACACTTTCCAGTCATCTACAACACTTCCCAGTCATCTACAACACTTCCCAGTAATCTACAACACTTTCAAGTCATCTACACCTCTTCCCAGTCATCTACACCTCTTCCCAGTCGTCTACAACACTTTCCAGACATCTACAGCACTTCCCAGTAATCTACAACACTTTCCAGTCATCTACACCTCTTCCCAGTCATCTGCAACACTTTCCAGTCATCTACACCTCTTCCCAGTCATCTGCAAAACTTTCCCGTCATCTACACCTCTTCCCAGTCATCTGCAACACTTTCCAGTCATCTACAACACTTTCCAGTCATCTACAACACTTTCCTAGTCATCTGCAACACTTCCCAATAATCTACAACACTTTCCAGTCATCTACAACACTTTCCCAGTCATCTACAACACTTCCCAGTCATCTGCAACACTTTCCAGTCATCTACAACACTTTCCAGTAATCTACAACACTTTCCCAGTCATCTACAACACTTCCCAGTCATCTACAACACTTTCCTAGTCATCTGCAACACTTCCCAGTAATCTACAACACTTTCCCAGTCATCTACAACACTTTCCAGTCATCTACACCTCTTCCCAGTCATCTGCAAAACTTTCCAGTCATCTACACCTCTTCCCAGTCATCTGCAACACTTTCCAGTCATCTACAACACTTTCCAGTCATCTACAACACTTTCCAAGTCATCTGCAACACTTCCCAGTAATCTACAACACTTTCCAGTCATCTACAACACTTTCCCAGTCATCTACAACACTTCCCAGTCATCTGCAACACTTCCCAGTAATCTACAACACTTTCCAGTCATCTACAACACTTTCCCAGTCATCTACAACACTTCCCAGTCATCTACAACACTTTCCAGTCATCTACACCTCTTCCCAGTCATCTACAACACTTTCCAGTCATCTACAACACTTTCCCAGTCATCTACAACACTTCCCAGTCATCTGCAACACTTTCCAGTCATCTACACCTCTTCCCAGTCATCTACAACACTTTCCAGTCATCTGCAACACTTCCCAGTCATCTACAACAATTCCCAGTAATCTACAACACTTTCAAGTCATCTACACCTCTTCCCAGTCATCTACACCTCTTCCCAGTCGTCTACAACACTTTCCAGACATCTACAACACTTCCCAGTAATCTACAACACTTTCCAGTCATCTACACCTCTTCCCAGTCATCTGCAACACTTTCCAGTCATCTACACCTCTTCCCAGTCATCTGCAAAACTTTCCAGTCATCTACACCTCTTCCCAGTCATCTGCAACACTTTCCAGTCATCTACACCTCTTCCCAGTCATCTGCAACACTTTCCAGTCATCTACAACACTTTCCAGTCTTCTACAACACTTTCCAGTCATCTACACCTCTTCCCAGTCGTCTACAACACTTTCCAGACATCTACAACACTTCCCAGTAATCTACAACACTTTCCAGTCATCTACACCTCTTCCCAGTCATCTGCAACACTTTCCAGTCATCTACACCTCTTCCCAGTCATCTGCAAAACTTTCCAGTCATCTACACCTCTTCCCAGTCATCTGCAACACTTTCCAGTCATCTACACCTCTTCCCAGTCATCTGCAACACTTCCCAGTAATCTACAACACTTTCCAGTCATCTACACCTCTTCCCAGTCATCTGCAACACTTCCCAGTAATCTACAACACTTTCCAGTCATCTACACCTCTTCCCAGTCATCTGTAACACTTTCCAGTCATCTGCAACACTTTCCAGTCATCTACACCTCTTCCCAGTCATCTGCAACACTTCCCAGTAATCTACAACACTTTCCAGTCATCTACACCTCTTCCCAGTCATCTGCAACACTTCCCAGTAATCTACAACAGTTTCCAGTCATCTACACCTCTTCCCAGTCATCTGCAACACTTCCCAGTAATCTACAACACTTTCCAGTCATCTACACCTCTTCCCAGTCATCTGCAACACTTCCCAGTAATCTACAACACTTTCCAGTCATCTACACCTCTTCCCAGTCAGCTGCAACACTTTCCAGTCATCTACAACACTTTCCAGTCATCTACACCTCTTCCCAGTCATCTGCAACACTTCCCTGTTATCTACAACACTTTCCAGTCATCTGCAACTCTTTCCAGTCATCTACACCTCTTCCCAGTCATCTGCAACACTTCCCAGTAATCTACAACACTTTCCAGTCATCTACACCTCTTCCCAGTCATTTGCAACACTTTCCAGTCATCTACAACACTTTCCAGTCATCTACACCTCTTCCCAGTCATCTGCAACACTTCCCTGTTATCTACAACACTTCCCAGTAATCTGCAACACTTTCCAGTCATCTACAACACTTTCCAGACATCTACAACACTTCCCAGTAATCTACAACACTTTCCAGTCATCTACACCTCTTCCCAGTCATCTGCAACACTTTCCAGTCATCTACACCTCTTCCCAGTCATCTGCAAAACTTTCCAGTCATCTACACCTCTTCCCAGTCATCTGCAACACTTTCCAGTCATCTACACCTCTTCCCAGTCATCTGCAACACTTCCCAGTAATCTACAACACTTTCCAGTCATCTGCACCTCTTCCCAGTCATCTGCAACACTTCCCAGTAATCTACAACACTTTCCAGTCATCTACACCTCTTCCCAGTCATCTGTAACACTTTCCAGTCATCTGCAACACTTTCCAGTCATCTCCACCTCTTCCCAGTCATCTGCAACACTTCCCAGTAATCTACAACACTTTCCAGTCATCTACACCTCTTCCCAGTCATCTGCAACACTTCCCAGTAATCTACAACACTTTCCAGTCATCTACACCTCTTCCCAGTCATCTGCAACACTTCCCAGTAATCTACAACACTTTCCAGTCATCTACACCTCTTCCCAATCATCTGCAACACTTCCCAGTAATCTACAACACTTTCCAGTCATCTACACCTCTTCCCAGTCATCTGCAACACTTTCCAGTCATCTACAACACTTTCCAGTCATCTACACCTCTTCCCAGTCATCTGCAACACTTCCCTGTTATCTACAACACTTTCCAGTCATCTACACCACTTCCCAGTCATCTGCAACACTTTCCAGTCATCTACACCTCTTTCCAGTCATCTGCAACACTTTCCAGTAATCTACAACACTTTCCAGTCATCTACACCTCTTCCCAGTCATCTGCAAAACTTCCCAGTAATCTACAACACTTTCCAGTCATCTACACCTCTTCCCAGTCATCTGCAACACTTTCCAGTCATCTACAACACTTTCCAGTCATCTACACCTCTTCCCAGTCATCTGCAACACTTCCCAGTAATCTACAACACTTTCCAGTCATCTACACCTCTTCCCAGTCATCTGCAACACTTTCCAGTCATCTACAACACTTTCCAGTCATCTACACCTCTTCCCAGTCATCAACAACACTTTCCAGTCATCTACACCTCTTCCCAGTCATCTACAACACTTTCCAGTCATCTACACCTCTTCCCAGTCATCTGCAACACTTTCCAGTTATCTACAACACTTTCCAGTCATCTACACCTCTTCCCAGTCATCTACACCTCTTCCCAGTCATCTACAACACTTTCCAGTCATCTACAACACTTTCCAGTCATCTACACCTCTTCCCAGTCATCTGCAACACTTCCCAGTAATCTACAAAACTTTCCAGTCATCTACACCTCTTCCCAGTCATCTGCAACACTTCCCAGTCATCTGCAACACTTTCCAGTCATCTACACCTCTTCCCAGTCATCTGCAACACTTTCCAGTCATCTACAACACTTTCCAGTCATCTACACCTCTTCCCAGTCATCTACAACACTTTCCAGTCATCTACACCTCTTCCCAGTCATCTACAACACTTCCCAGTCATCTACAACACTTTCCAGTCATCTACACCTCTTCCCAGTCATCTGCAACACTTCCCAGTAATCTACAACACTTTCCCAGTCATCTACAACACTTCCCAGTCATCTGCAACACTTTCCAGTCATCTACACCTCTTCCCAGTCATCTACAACACTTTCCAGTCATCTACAACACTTTCCAGTCATCTACACCTCTTCCCAGTCATCTGCAACACTTCCCAGTAATCTACAACACTTTCCAGTCATCTACAACACTTTCCCAGTCATCTACAACACTTCCCAGTCATCTGCAACACTTTCCAGTCATCTACACCTCTTCCCAGTCATCTACACCTCTTCCCAGTCATCTGCAACACTTTCCAGTCATCTACACCTCTTCCCAGTCATCTGCAACACTTCCCAGTAATCTACAACACTTCCCAGTCATCTGCAACACTTTCCAGTCATCTACAACACTTTCCCAGTCATCTACAACACTTCCCAGTCATCTGCAACACTTTCCAGTCATCTACACCTCTTCCCAGTCATCTGCAACACTTCCCAGTAATCTACAAAACTTTCCAGTCATCTACACCTCTTCCCAGTCATCTGCAACACTTCCCAGTCATCTGCAACACTTTCCAGTCATCTACACCTCTTCCCAGTCATCTGCAACACTTTCCAGTCATCTACAACACTTTCCAGTCATCTACACCTCTTCCCAGTCATCTACAACACTTTCCAGTCATCTACACCTCTTCCCAGTCATCTACAACACTTCCCAGTCATCTACAACACTTTCCAGTCATCTACACCTCTTCCCAGTCATCTGCCACACTTCCCAGTAATCTACAACACTTTCCCAGTCATCTACAACACTTCCCAGTCATCTGCAACACTTTCCAGTCATCTACACCTCTTCCCAGTCATCTGCAACACTTTCCAGTTATCTACAACACTTTCCAGTCATCTACACCTCTTCCCAGTCATCTACACCTCTTCCCAGTCATCTACAACACTTTCCAGTCATCGACAACACTTTCCAGTCATCTACACCTCTTCCCAGTCATCTGCAACACTTCCCAGTAATCTACAAAACTTTCCAGTCATCTACACCTCTTCCCAGTCATCTGCAACACTTCCCAGTCATCTGCAACACTTTCCAGTCATCTACACCTCTTCCCAGTCATCTGCAACACTTTCCAGTCATCTACAACACTTTCCAGTCATCTACACCTCTTCCCAGTCATCTACAACACTTTCCAGTCATCTACACCTCTTCCCAGTCATCTACAACACTTCCCAGTCATCTACAACACTTTCCAGTCATCTACACCTCTTCCCAGTCATCTGCAACACTTCCCAGTAATCTACAACACTTTCCCAGTCATCTACAACACTTCCCAGTCATCTGCAACACTTTCCAGTCATCTACACCTCTTCCCAGTCATCTACAACACTTTCCAGTCATCTACAACACTTTGCAGTCATCTACACCTCTTCCCAGTCATCTGCAACACTTCCCAGTAATCTACAACACTTTCCAGTCATCTACAACACTTTCCCAGTCATCTACAACACTTCCCAGTCATCTGCAACACTTTCCAGTCATCTACACCTCTTCCCAGTCATCTACACCTCTTCCCAGTCATCTACAACACTTTCCAGTCATCTACACCTCTTCCCAGTCATCTGCAACACTTCCCAGTAATCTACAACACTTTCCAGTCATCTACAACACTTTCCCAGTCATCTACAACACTTCCCAGTCATCTGCAACACTTTCCAGTCATCTACACCTCTTCCCAGTCATCTACAACACTTTCCAGTCATCTACAACACTTCCCAGTCATCTACAACACTTCCCAGTAATCTACAACACTTTGAAGTCATCTACACCTCTTCCCAGTCATCTACACCTCTTCCCAGTCGTCTACAACACTTTCCAGTCATCTACAACACTTCCCAGTAATCTACAACACTTTCCAGTCATCTACACCTCTTCCCAGTCATCTGCAACACTTTCCAGTCATCTACACCTCTTCCCAGTCATCTGCAAAACTTTCCCGTCATCTACACCTCTTCCCAGTCATCTGCAACACTTTCCAGTCATCTACAACACTTTCCAGTCATCTACAACACTTTCCTAGTCATCTGCAACACTTCCCAGTAATCTACAACACTTTCCAGTCATCTACAACACTTTCCCAGTCATCTACAACACTTCCCAGTCATCTGCAACACTTTCCAGTCATCTAAAACACTTTCCAGTAATCTACAACACATTCCCAGTCATCTACAACACTTCCCAGTCATCTACAACACTTTCCTAGTCATCTGCAACACTTCCCAGTAATCTACAACACTTTCCCAGTCATCTACAACACTTTCCAGTCATCTACACCTCTTCCCAGTCATCTGCAAAACTTTCCAGTCATCTACACCTCTTCCCAGTCATCTGCAACACTTTCCAGTCATCTACAACACTTTCCAGTCATCTACAACACTTTCCTAGTCATCTGCAACACTTCCCAGTAATCTACAACACTTTCCAGTCATCTACAACACTTTCCCAGTCATCTACAACACTTCCCAGTCATCTGCAACACTTCCCAGTAATCTACAACACTTTCCAGTCATCTACAACACTTTCCCAGTCATCTACAACACTTCCCAGTCATCTACAACACTTTCCAGTCATCTACACCTCTTCCCAGTCATCTACAACACTTTCCAGTCATCTACAACACTTTCCCAGTCATCTACAACACTTCCCAGTCATCTGCAACACTTTCCAGTCATCTACACCTCTTCCCAGTCATCTACAACACTTTCCAGTCATCTACAACACTTCCCAGTCATCTACAACACTTCCCAGTAATCTACAACACTTTCAAGTCATCTACACCTCTTCCCAGTCATCTACACCTCTTCCCAGTCGTCTACAACACTTTCCAGACATCTACAACACTTCCCAGTAATCTACAACACTTTCCAGTCATCTACACCTCTTCCCAGTCATCTGCAACACTTTCCAGTCATCTACACCTCTTCCCAGTCATCTGCAAAACTTTCCAGTCATCTACACCTCTTCCCAGTCATCTGCAACACTTTCCAGTCATCTACAACACTTTCCAGTCATCTACACCTCTTCCCAGTCATCTACAACACTTTCCAGTCATCTACACCTCTTCCCAGTCATCTACAACACTTCCCAGTCATCTACAACACTTTCCAGTCATCTACACCTCTTCCCAGTCATCTGCCACACTTCCCAGTAATCTACAACACTTTCCCAGTCATCTACAACACTTCCCAGTCATCTGCAACACTTTCCAGTCATCTACACCTCTTCCCAGTCATCTGCAACACTTTCCAGTTATCTACAACACTTTCCAGTCATCTACACCTCTTCCCAGTCATCTACACCTCTTCCCAGTCATCTACAACACTTTCCAGTCATCGACAACACTTTCCAGTCATCTACACCTCTTCCCAGTCATCTGCAACACTTCCCAGTAATCTACAAAACTTTCCAGTCATCTACACCTCTTCCCAGTCATCTGCAACACTTCCCAGTCATCTGCAACACTTTCCAGTCATCTACACCTCTTCCCAGTCATCTGCAACACTTTCCAGTCATCTACAACACTTTCCAGTCATCTACACCTCTTCCCAGTCATCTACAACACTTTCCAGTCATCTACACCTCTTCCCAGTCATCTACAACACTTCCCAGTCATCTACAACACTTTCCAGTCATCTACACCTCTTCCCAGTCATCTGCAACACTTCCCAGTAATCTACAACACTTTCCCAGTCATCTACAACACTTCCCAGTCATCTGCAACACTTTCCAGTCATCTACACCTCTTCCCAGTCATCTACAACACTTTCCAGTCATCTACAACACTTTGCAGTCATCTACACCTCTTCCCAGTCATCTGCAACACTTCCCAGTAATCTACAACACTTTCCAGTCATCTACAACACTTTCCCAGTCATCTACAACACTTCCCAGTCATCTGCAACACTTTCCAGTCATCTACACCTCTTCCCAGTCATCTACACCTCTTCCCAGTCATCTACAACACTTTCCAGTCATCTACACCTCTTCCCAGTCATCTGCAACACTTCCCAGTAATCTACAACACTTTCCAGTCATCTACAACACTTTCCCAGTCATCTACAACACTTCCCAGTCATCTGCAACACTTTCCAGTCATCTACACCTCTTCCCAGTCATCTACAACACTTTCCAGTCATCTACAACACTTCCCAGTCATCTACAACACTTCCCAGTAATCTACAACACTTTGAAGTCATCTACACCTCTTCCCAGTCATCTACACCTCTTCCCAGTCGTCTACAACACTTTCCAGTCATCTACAACACTTCCCAGTAATCTACAACACTTTCCAGTCATCTACACCTCTTCCCAGTCATCTGCAACACTTTCCAGTCATCTACACCTCTTCCCAGTCATCTGCAAAACTTTCCCGTCATCTACACCTCTTCCCAGTCATCTGCAACACTTTCCAGTCATCTACAACACTTTCCAGTCATCTACAACACTTTCCTAGTCATCTGCAACACTTCCCAGTAATCTACAACACTTTCCAGTCATCTACAACACTTTCCCAGTCATCTACAACACTTCCCAGTCATCTGCAACACTTTCCAGTCATCTAAAACACTTTCCAGTAATCTACAACACATTCCCAGTCATCTACAACACTTCCCAGTCATCTACAACACTTTCCTAGTCATCTGCAACACTTCCCAGTAATCTACAACACTTTCCCAGTCATCTACAACACTTTCCAGTCATCTACACCTCTTCCCAGTCATCTGCAAAACTTTCCAGTCATCTACACCTCTTCCCAGTCATCTGCAACACTTTCCAGTCATCTACAACACTTTCCAGTCATCTACAACACTTTCCTAGTCATCTGCAACACTTCCCAGTAATCTACAACACTTTCCAGTCATCTACAACACTTTCCCAGTCATCTACAACACTTCCCAGTCATCTGCAACACTTCCCAGTAATCTACAACACTTTCCAGTCATCTACAACACTTTCCCAGTCATCTACAACACTTCCCAGTCATCTACAACACTTTCCAGTCATCTACACCTCTTCCCAGTCATCTACAACACTTTCCAGTCATCTACAACACTTTCCCAGTCATCTACAACACTTCCCAGTCATCTGCAACACTTTCCAGTCATCTACACCTCTTCCCAGTCATCTACAACACTTTCCAGTCATCTACAACACTTCCCAGTCATCTACAACACTTCCCAGTAATCTACAACACTTTCAAGTCATCTACACCTCTTCCCAGTCATCTACACCTCTTCCCAGTCGTCTACAACACTTTCCAGACATCTACAACACTTCCCAGTAATCTACAACACTTTCCAGTCATCTACACCTCTTCCCAGTCATCTGCAACACTTTCCAGTCATCTACACCTCTTCCCAGTCATCTGCAAAACTTTCCAGTCATCTACACCTCTTCCCAGTCATCTGCAACACTTTCCAGTCATCTACACCTCTTCCCAGTCATCTGCAACACTTTCCAGTCATCTACAACACTTTCCAGTCTTCTACAACACTTTCCAGTCATCTACACCTCTTCCCAGTCGTCTACAACACTTTCCAGACATCTACAACACTTCCCAGTAATCTACAACACTTTCCAGTCATCTACACCTCTTCCCAGTCATCTGCAACACTTTCCAGTCATCTACACCTCTTCCCAGTCATCTGCAAAACTTTCCAGTCATCTACACCTCTTCCCAGTCATCTGCAACACTTTCCAGTCATCTACACCTCTTCCCAGTCATCTGCAACACTTCCCAGTAATCTACAACACTTTCCAGTCATCTACACCTCTTCCCAGTCATCTGCAACACTTCCCAGTAATCTACAACACTTTCCAGTCATCTACACCTCTTCCCAGTCATCTGTAACACTTTCCAGTCATCTGCAACACTTTCCAGTCATCTACACCTCTTCCCAGTCATCTGCAACACTTCCCAGTAATCTACAACACTTTCCAGTCATCTACACCTCTTCCCAGTCATCTGCAACACTTCCCAGTAATCTACAACACTTTCCAGTCATCTACACCTCTTCCCAGTCATCTGCAACACTTCCCAGTAATCTACAACACTTTCCAGTCATCTACAACACTTTCCCAGTCATCTACAACACTTCCCAGTCATCTGCAACACTTTCCAGTCATCTACACCTCTTCCCAGTCATCTACAACACTTTCCAGTCATCTACAACACTTCCCAGTCATCTACAACACTTCCCAGTAATCTACAACACTTTCAAGTCATCTACACCTCTTCCCAGTCATCTACACCTCTTCCCAGTCGTCTACAACACTTTCCAGACATCTACAACACTTCCCAGTAATCTACAACACTTTCCAGTCATCTACACCTCTTCCCAGTCATCTGCAACACTTTCCAGTCATCTACACCTCTTCCCAGTCATCTGCAAAACTTTCCAGTCATCTACACCTCTTCCCAGTCATCTGCAACACTTTCCAGTCATCTACACCTCTTCCCAGTCATCTGCAACACTTTCCAGTCATCTACAACACTTTCCAGTCTTCTACAACACTTTCCAGTCATCTACACCTCTTCCCAGTCGTCTACAACACTTTCCAGACATCTACAACACTTCCCAGTAATCTACAACACTTTCCAGTCATCTACACCTCTTCCCAGTCATCTGCAACACTTTCCAGTCATCTACACCTCTTCCCAGTCATCTGCAAAACTTTCCAGTCATCTACACCTCTTCCCAGTCATCTGCAACACTTTCCAGTCATCTACACCTCTTCCCAGTCATCTGCAACACTTCCCAGTAATCTACAACACTTTCCAGTCATCTACACCTCTTCCCAGTCATCTGCAACACTTCCCAGTAATCTACAACACTTTCCAGTCATCTACACCTCTTCCCAGTCATCTGTAACACTTTCCAGTCATCTGCAACACTTTCCAGTCATCTACACCTCTTCCCAGTCATCTGCAACACTTCCCAGTAATCTACAACACTTTCCAGTCATCTACACCTCTTCCCAGTCATCTGCAACACTTCCCAGTAATCTACAACACTTTCCAGTCATCTACACCTCTTCCCAGTCATCTGCAACACTTCCCAGTAATCTACAACACTTTCCAGTCATCTACACCTCTTCCCAGTCATCTGCAACACTTCCCAGTAATCTACAACACTTTCCAGTCATCTACACCTCTTCCCAGTCATCTGCAACACTTTCCAGTCATCTACAACACTTTCCAGTCATCTACACCTCTTCCCAGTCATCTGCAACACTTCCCTGTTATCAACAACACTTTCCAGTCATCTGCAACTCTTTCCAGTCATCTACACCTCTTCCCAGTCATCTGCAACACTTCCCAGTAATCTACAACACTTTTCAGTCATCTACACCTCTTCCCAGTCATTTGCAACACTTTCCAGTCATCTACAACACTTTCCAGTCATCTACACCTCTTCCCAGTCATCTGCAACACTTCCCTGTTATCTACAACACTTCCCAGTAATCTGCAACACTTTCCAGTCATCTACAACACTTTCCAGTCATCTACACCTCTTCCCAGTCATCTACAACACTTCCCTGTTATCTACAACACTTTCCAGTCATCTGCAACTCTTTCCAGTCATCTACAACACTTCCCAGTAATCTGCAACACTTTCCAGTCATCTACAACACTTTCCAGTCATCTACAACACTTTCCAGTCATCTACACCTCTTCCCAGTCATCTGCAACACTTCCCTGTTATCTACAACACTTTCCAGTCATCTACACCTCTTCCCAGTCATCTGCAACACTTCCCAGTAATCTGCAACACTTTCCAGTCATCTGCAACTCTTTCCAGTCATCTACACCTCTTCCCAGTCATCTGCAACACTTTCCAGTCATCTACAACACTTTCCAGTCATCTACACCTCTTCCCAGTCATCGACAACACTTTCCAGTCATCTACACCTCTTCCCAGTCATCTACACCTCTTCCCAGTCATCTGCAACACTTTCCAGTCATCTACAACACTTTCCAGTCATCTACACCTCTTCCCAGTCATCTGCCACACTTCCCTGTTATCTACAACACTTTCCAGTCAACTGCAACTCTTTCCAGTCATCTACACCTCTTCCCAGTCATCTGCAACACTTCCCAGTAATCTGCAACACTTTCCAGTCATCTACACCTCTTCCCAGTCATCTACAACACTTTCCAGTCATCTACACCTCTTCCCAGTCATCTGCAACACTTTCCAGTTATCTACAACACTTTCCAGTCATCTACACCTCTTCCCAGTCATCTACACCTCTTCCCAGTCATCTACAACACTTTCCAGTCATCTACAACACTTTCCAGTCATCTACACCTCTTCCCAGTCATCTGCAACACTTCCGAGTCATCTGCAACACTTTCCAGTCATCTACACCTCTTCCCAGTCATCTGCAACACTTTCCAGTCATCTACAACACTTTCCAGTCATCGACACCTCTTCCCAGTCATCTACAACACTTTCCAGTCATCTACACCTCTTCCCAGTCATCTACAACACTTTCCAGTCATCTACAACACTTCCCAGTCATCTACAACACTTCCCAGTAATCTACAACACTTTCAAGTCATCTACACCTCTTCCCAGTCATCTACACCTCTTCCCAGTCGTCTACAACACTTTCCAGACATCTACAACACTTCCCAGTAATCTACAACACTTTCCAGTCATCTACACCTCTTCCCAGTCATCTGCAACACTTTCCAGTCATCTACACCTCTTCCCAGTCATCTGCAAAACTTTCCAGTCATCTACACCTCTTCCCAGTCATCTGCAACACTTTCCAGTCATCTACACCTCTTCCCAGTCATCTGCAACACTTTCCAGTCATCTACAACACTTTCCAGTCATCTACACATCTTCCCAGTCATCTGCAACACTTCCCAGTAATCTACAACACTTTCCAGTCATTTACACCTCTTCCCAGTCATCTGCAACGCTTCCCAGTAATCTACAACACGTTCCAGTCATCTACACCTCTTCCCAGTCATCTGCAACACTTCCCAGTAATCTACAACACTTTCCAGTCATCTACACCTCTTCCCAGTCATCTGCAACACTTTCCAGTAATCTACAACACTTTCCAGTCATCTACACCTCTTCCCAGTCATCTGCAACACTTCCCAGTAATCTACAACACTTTCCAGTCATCTACACCTCTTCCCAGTCATCTGCAACACTTTCCAGTCATCTACAACACTTTCCAGTCATCTACACCTCTTCCCAGTCATCTGCAACACTTCCCTGTTATCTACAACACTTTCCAGTCATCTGCAACTCTTTCCAGTCATCTACACCTCTTCCCATTCATCTGCAACACTTCCCAGTAATCTACAACACTTTCCAGTCATCTACACCTCTTCCCAGTCATCTACAACACTTTCCAGTCATCTACAACACTTTCCAGTCATCTACACCTCTTCCCAGTCATCTACAACACTTTCCAGTCATCTACACGTCTTCCCAGTCATCTACAACACTTTCCAGTCATCTACACCTCTTCCCAGTCATCTGAAACACTTTCCAGTTATCTACAACACTTTCCAGTCATCTACATCTCTTCCCAGTCATCTACACCTCTTCCCAGTCATCTACAACACTTTCCAGTCATCTACAACACTTTCCAGTCATCTACACCTCTTCCCAGTCATCTGCAACACTTCCGAGTCATCTGCAACACTTTCCAGTCATCTACACCTCTTCCCAGTCATCTGCAACACTTTCCAGTCATCTACAACACTTTCCAGTCATCTACACCTTTTCCCAGTCATCTACAACACTTTCCAGTCATCTACACCTCTTCCCAGTCATCTCCAACACTTTCCAGTCATCTGCACCTCTTCCCAGTCATCTACAACTCTTCCCAGTCATCTACAACACTTTCCAGTCATCTACACCTCTTCCCAGTCATCTGCAACACTTCCCAGTAATCTACAACACTTTCCAGTCATCTACAACACTTTCCCAGTCATCTACAACACTTCCCAGTCATCTGCAACACTTTCCAGTCATCTCCACTTCTTCCCAGTCATCTACAACACTTTCCAGTCATCTACAACACTTTCCACTCATCTACACCTCTTCCCAGTCATCTACAACACTTTCCAGTCATCTACACCTCTTCCCAGTCATCTACAACACTTTCCAGTCATCTACACCTCTTCCCAGTCATCTACAACACTTTCCAGTCATCTACAACACTTCCCAGTCATCTACACCTCTTCCCAGTCATCTACAACACTTTCCAGTCATCTACAACACTTTCCAGTCATCTACACCTCTTCCCAGTCATCTGCAACACTTCCGAGTCATCTGCAACACTTTCCAGTCATCTACACCTCTTCCCAGTCATCTGCAACACTTTCCAGTCATCTACAACACTTTCCAGTCATCGACACCTCTTCCCAGTCATCTACAACACTTTCCAGTCATCTACACCTCTTCCCAGTCATCTACAACACTTTCCAGTCATCTACAACACTTCCCAGTCATCTACAACACTTCCCAGTAATCTACAACACTTTCAAGTCATCTACACCTCTTCCCAGTCATCTACACCTCTTCCCAGTCATCTACAACACTTTCCAGTCATCTACACCTCTTCCCAGTCATCTACAACACTTCCCAGTAATCTACAACACTTTCCAGTCATCTACACCTCTTCCCAGTCATCTGCAACACTTTCCAGTCATCTACACCTCTTCCCAGTCATCTGCAAAACTTTCCAGTCATCTACACCTCTTCCCAGTCATCTGCAACACTTTCCAGTCATCTACACCTCTTCCCAGTCATCTGCAACACTTTCCAGTCATCTACAACACTTTCCAGTCATCTACACATCTTCCCAGTCATCTGCAACACTTCCCAGTAATCTACAACACTTTCCAGTCATTTACACCTCTTCCCAGTCATCTGCAACGCTTCCCAGTAATCTACAACACGTTCCAGTCATCTACACCTCTTCCCAGTCATCTGCAACACTTCCCAGTAATCTACAACACTTTCCAGTCATCTACACCTCTTCCCAGTCATCTGCAACACTTTCCAGTAATCTACAACACTTTCCAGTCATCTACACCTCTTCCCAGTCATCTGCAACACTTCCCAGTAATCTACAACACTTTCCAGTCATCTACACCTCTTCCCAGTCATCTGCAACACTTTCCAGTCATCTACAACACTTTCCAGTCATCTACACCTCTTCCCAGTCATCTGCAACACTTCCCTGTTATCTACAACACTTTCCAGTCATCTGCAACTCTTTCCAGTCATCTACACCTCTTCCCATTCATCTGCAACACTTCCCAGTAATCTACAACACTTTCCAGTCATCTACACCTCTTCCCAGTCATCTACAACACTTTCCAGTCATCTACAACACTTTCCAGTCATCTACACCTCTTCCCAGTCATCTACAACACTTTCCAGTCATCTACACGTCTTCCCAGTCATCTACAACACTTTCCAGTCATCTACACCTCTTCCCAGTCATCTGAAACACTTTCCAGTTATCTACAACACTTTCCAGTCATCTACATCTCTTCCCAGTCATCTACACCTCTTCCCAGTCATCTACAACACTTTCCAGTCATCTACAACACTTTCCAGTCATCTACACCTCTTCCCAGTCATCTGCAACACTTCCGAGTCATCTGCAACACTTTCCAGTCATCTACACCTCTTCCCAGTCATCTGCAACACTTTCCAGTCATCTACAACACTTTCCAGTCATCTACACCTTTTCCCAGTCATCTACAACACTTTCCAGTCATCTAAACCTCTTCCCAGTCATCTCCAACACTTTCCAGTCATCTGCACCTCTTCCCAGTCATCTACAACTCTTCCCAGTCATCTACAACACTTTCCAGTCATCTACACCTCTTCCCAGTCATCTGCAACACTTCCCAGTAATCTACAACACTTTCCAGTCATCTACAACACTTTCCCAGTCATCTACAACACTTCCCAGTCATCTGCAACACTTTCCAGTCATCTCCACTTCTTCCCAGTCATCTACAACACTTTCCAGTCATCTACAACACTTTCCACTCATCTACACCTCTTCCCAGTCATCTACAACACTTTCCAGTCATCTACATCTCTTCCCAGTCATCTACAACACTTTCCAGTCATCTACACCTCTTCCCAGTCATCTACAACACTTTCCAGTCATCTACAACACTTCCCAGTCATCTACAACACTTCCCAGTAATCTACAACACTTTCAAGTCATCTACACCTCTTCCCAGTCATCTACACCTCTTCCCAGTCGTCTACAACACTTTCCAGTCATCTACAACACTTCCCAGTAATCTGCAACACCTACCAGTCATCTACAACATTTCCCAGTCATCTACAACACTTCCCAGTCATCTACACCTCTTCCCAGTCATCTGCAACACTTCCCAGTCATCTACAACACTTCCCAGTAATCTACAACACTTTCCAGTCATCTACAACATTTCCCAGTCATCTACAACACTTCCCAGTCATCTACAACACTTTCCAGTCATCTACAACACTGTCCAGTCATCTACACCTCTTCCCAGTCATCTACAACACTTCCCAGTCATCTACAACACTTTCCAGTCATCTACAACACTTTCCAGTCATCTACACCTCTTCCCAGTCATCTGCAACACTTTCCAGTTATCTACAACACTTTCCAGTCATCTACACCTCTTCCCAGTCATCTACACCTCTTCCCAGTCATCTACAACACTTTCCAGTAATCTACAACACTTCCCAGTCATCTACACCTCTTCCCAGTCATCTGCAACACTTCTGAGTCATCTGCAACACTTTCCAGTCATCTACACCTCTTCCCAGTCATCTGCAACACTTTCCAGTCATCGACAACACTTTCCAGTCATCGACACCTCTTCCCAGTCATCTACAACACTTTCCAGTCATCTACACCTCTTCCCAGTCATCTACAACACTTTCCAGTCATCTACACCTCTTCTCCCAGTCATCTACACCTCTTCCCAGTCATCTACAACACTTTCCAGTCATCTACACCTCTTCCCAGTCATCTGCAACACTTCCCAGTAATCTACAACACTTTCCAGTCATCTACAACACTTTCCCTGTCATCTACAACACTTCCCAGTCATCTGCAACACTTTCCAGTCATCTACACCTCTTCCCAGTCATCTACAACACTTTCCAGTCATCTACAACACTTTCCAGTCATCTACACCTCTTCCCAGTCATCTACAACACTTTCCAGTCATCTACACCTCTTCCCAGTCATCTACAACACTTTCCAGTCATCTACACCTCTTCCCAGTCATCTACAACACTTTCCAGTCATCTACAACACTTCCCAGTCATCTACAACACTTCCCAGTAATCTACAACACTTTCAAGTCATCTACACCTCTTCCCAGTCATCTACACCTCTTCCCAGTCGTCTACAACACTTTCCAGTCATCTACAACACTTCCCAGTAATCTGCAACACTTTCCAGTCATCTACAACATTTCCCAGTCATCTACAACACTTCCCAGTCATCTACACCTCTTCCCAGTCATCTGCAACATTTCCCAGTCAGCTACAACACTTCCCAGTAATCTACAACACTTTCCAGTCATCTACAACATTTCCCAGTCATCTACAACACTTCCCAGTCATCTACACCTCTTCCCAGTCATCTACAACACTTTCCAGTCATCTACAACACTTCCCAGTCATCTACAACACTTTCCAGTCATCTACAACACTTTCCAGTAATCTACAACACCTCCCAGTCATCTACAACACTTCCCAGTCATCTACAACACTTTCCAGTCATCTGCAACACTGTCCAGTCATCTCCACCTCTTCCCAGTCATCTACAACACTTCCCAGTCATCTACAACACTTTCCAGTCATCTACAACACTTTCCAGTCATCTACACATCTTCCCAGTGATCTACAACACTTCCCAGTCATCTGCAACACTTTCCAGTCATCTACAACACTTTCCAGTCATCTACAACACTTTCCAGTCATCTACAACACTTTCCAGCCATCTGCAACTCTTTCCAGTCATCTACAACACTTTCCAGTCATCTACAACACTTTCCAGTCATCTACACCTCTTCCCAGTCATCTGCAACACTTCCCAGTAATCTACAACACTTTCCAGTCATCTACACCTCTTCCCAGTCATCTGCAACACTTTCCAGTCATCTACACCTCTTCCCAGTCATCTACACCTCTTCCCAGTCATCTACAACACTTTCCAGTCATCTACAACACTTTCCAGTCATCTGCAACTCTTTCCAGTCATCTACAACACTTCCCCGTAATCTACAACACTTTCCAGTCATCTACACCTCTTCCCAGTCATCTGCAACACTTCCCAGTAATCTACAACACTTTCCAGTCATCTACACCTCTTCCCAGTCATCTGCAACACTTTCCAGTCATCTACAACACTTTCCAGTCATCTACACCTCTTCCCAGTCATCTGCAACACTTCCCAGTAATCTACAACACTTTCCAGTCATCTACACCTCTTCCCAGTCATCTGCAACACTTCCCAGTAATCTACAACACTTCCCAGTAATCTACAACACTTTCCAGTCATCTACACCTCTTCCCAGTCATCTGCAACACTTCCCAGTAATCTACAACACTTTCCAGTCATCTACACCTCTTCCCAGTCATCTGCAACACTTCCCAGTAATCTACAACACTTTCCAGTCATCTACAACACTTCCCAGTCATCTACACCTCTTCCCAGTCATCTGCAACACTTCCCAGTAATCTACAACACTTTCCAGTCATCTACACCTCTTCCCAGTCATCTGCAACACTTCCCAGTAATCTACAACACTTTCCAGTCATCTACAACACTTTCCAGTCATCTACAACACTTCCCAGTAATCTACGACACTTTCCAGTCATCTACACCTCTTCCCAGTCATCTGCAACACTTTCCAGTCATCTACAACACTTTCCAGTCATCTACACCTCTTCCCAGTCATCTGCAACACTTCCCAGTAATCTACAACACTTTCCAGTCATCTACACCTCTTCCCAGTCATCTGCAACACTTCCCAGTAATCTACAACACTTTCCAGTCATCTACACCTATTCCCAGTCATCTGCAACACTTCCCAGTAATCTACAACACTTTCCAGTCATCTACACCTCTTCCCAGTCATCTGCAACACTTTCCAGTCATCTACAACACTTTCCAGTCATCTACACCTCTTCCCAGTCATCTGCAACACTTCCCAGTAATCTACAACACTTTCCAGTCATCTACACCTCTTCGCAGTCATCTGCAAAACTTTCCAGTCATCTACACCTCTTCACAGTCATCTACAACACTTTCCAGTCATCTACACCTCTTCCCAGTCATCTGCAACACTTTCCAGTCATCTACAACACTTTCCAGTCATCTACACATCTTCCCAGTCATCTGCAACACTTCCCAGTAATCTACAACACTTTCCAGTCATCTACACCTCTTCCCAGTCATCTGCAACACTTTCCAGTCATCTACAACACTTTCCAGTCATCTACACATCTTCCCAGTCATCTGCAACACTTCCCAGTAATCTACAACACTTTCCAGTCATCTACACATCTTCCCAGTCATCTGCAACACTTCCCAGTAATCTACAACACTTTCCAGTCATCTACACCTCTTCCCAGTCATCTGTAACACTTCCCAGTAATCTACAACACTTTCCAGTCATCTACACCACTTCCCAGTCATCTGTAACACTTCCCAGTAATCTACAACACTTTCCAGTCATCTACACATCTTCCCAGTCATCTGCAACACTTCCCAGTAATCTACAACACTTTCCAGTCATCTACACATCTTCCCAGACATCTGCAACACTTCCCAGTAATCTACAACACTTTCCAGTCATCTACACATCTTCCCAGTCATCTGCAACACTTCCCAGTAATCTACAACTCTTTCCAGTCATCTACAACACTTTCCAGTCATCTACACATCTTCCCAGTCATCTGTAACACTTCCCAGTAATCTACAACACTTTCCAGTCATCTACACCTCTTCCCAGTCATCTGCAACACTTCCCAGTAATCTACAACACTTTCCAGTCATCTACACATCTTCCCAGTCATCTGCAACACTTCCCAGTAATCTACAACACTTTCCAGTCATCTACACCTCTTCCCAGTCATCTGTAACACTTCCCAGTAATCTACAACACTTTCCAGTCATCTACACATCTTCCCAGTCATCTGCAACACTTCCCAGTAATCTACAACACTTTCCAGTCATCTACACATCTTCCCAGTCATCTGCAACACTTCCCAGTAATCTACAACACTTTCCAGTCATCTACACATCTTCCCAGTCATCTGCAACACTTCCCAGTAATCTACAACACTTTCCAGTCATCTACACATCTTCCCAGTCATCTGCAACACTTCCCAGTAATCTACAACACTTTCCAGTCATCTACACCTCTTCCCAGTCATCTGTAACACTTCCCAGTAATCTACAACTCTTTCCAGTCATCTACACATCTTCCCAGTCATCTGCAACACTTCCCAGTAATCTACAACACTTTCCAGTCATCTACACATCTTCCCAGTCATCTGCAACACTTCCCAGCAATCTACAACACTTTCCAGTCATCTACACATCTTCCCAGTCATCTGCAACACTTCCCAGTAATCTACAACACTTTCCAGTCATCTACACCTCTTCACAGTCATCTGTAACACTTCCCAGTAATCTACAACACTTTCCAGTCATCTACACATCTTCCCAGTCATCTGCAACACTTCCCAGTAATCTACAGCACTTTCCAGTCATCTACACCTCTTCCCAGTCATCTGTAACACTTCCCAGTAATCTACAACACTTTCCAGTCATCTACACCTCTTCCCAGTCATCTGCAACACTTTCCAGTCATCTACAACACTTTCCAGTCATCTACACCTCTTCCCAGTCATCTGCAACACTTCCCAGTAATCTACAACACTTTCCAGTCATCTACACCTCTTCCCAGTCATCTGCAACACTTCCCAGTAATCTACAACACTTTCCAGTCATCTACACCTCTTCCCAGTCATCTGCAACACTTCCCAGTAATCTACAACACTTTCCAGTCATCTACACCTCTTCCCAGTCATCTGCAACACTTTCCAGTCATCTACAACACTTTCCAGTCATCTACACCTCTTCCCAGTCATCTGTAACACTTCCCAGTAATCTACAACACTTTCCAGTCATCTACACCTCTTCCCAGTCATCTGCAACACTTTCCAGTCATCTACAACACTTTCCAGTCATCTACACATCTTCCCAGTCATCTGCAACACTTCCCAGTAATCTACAACACTTTCCAGTCATCTACACCTCTTCCCAGTCATCTGTAACACTTCCCAGTAATCTACAACACTTTCCAGTCATCTACACCTCTTCCCAGTCATCTGCAACACTTTCCAGTCATCTACAACACTTTCCAGTCATCTACACATCTTCCCAGTCATCTACAACACTTTCCAGTCATCTACAACACTTTCCCAGTCATCTACACCTCTTCCCAGTCATCTGCAACACTTCCCAGTAATCTACAACACTTTCCAGTCATCTACACCTCTTCCCAGTCATCTGCAACACTTCCCAGTAATCTACAACACTTTCCAGTCATCTACAACACTTTCCAGTCATCTACACCTCTTCCCAGTCATCTGCAACACTTCCCAGTAATCTACAACACTTTCCAGTCATCTACACCTCTTCCCAGTCATCTGCAACACTTCCCAGTAATCTACAACACTTTCCAGTCATCTACACCTCTTCCCAGTCATCTGCAACACTTCCCAGTAATCTACAACACTTTCCAGTCATCTACAACACTTTCCAGTCATCTACAACACTTTCCAGTCATCTGCAACACTTTCCAGTCATCTACAACACTTTCCAGTCATCTACACATCTTCCCAGTCATCTACAACACTTTCCAGTCATCTACAACACTTTCCCAGTCATCTACAACACTTCCCAGTCATCTGCAACACTTCCCAGTAATCTACAACACTTTCCAGTCATCTACACATCTTCCCAGTCATCTGCAACACTTCCCAGTAATCTACAACACTTTCCAGTCATCTACAACACTTTCCAGTCATCTACACCTCTTCCCAGTCATCTGCAACACTTCCCAGTAATCTACAACACTTTCCAGTCATCTACACCTCTTCCCAGTCATCTGCAACACTTCCCAGCAATCTACAACACTTTCCAGTCATCTACACCTCTTCCCAGTCATCTACACCTCTTCCCAGTAATCTACAACACTTTCCAGTCATCTACACCTCTTCCCAGTCATCTACACCTCTTCCCAGTCATCTACAACACTTTCCAGTCATCTACACCTCTTCCCAGTCATCTGCAACACTTTCCAGTAATCTACAACACTTTCCAGTCATCTACAACACTTTCCAGTCATCTACAACACTTTCCAGTCATCTACACATCTTCCCAGTCATCTGCAACACTTCCCAGTAATCTACAACACTTTCCAGTCATCTACACCTCTTCCCAGTCATCTGCAACACTTTCCAGTAATCTACAACACTTTCCAGTCATCTACAACACTTTCCAGTCATCTACACCTCTTCCCAGTCATCTGCAACACTTTCCAGTCATCTACAACACTTTCCAGTCATCTACACATCTTCCCAGTCATCTGCAACACTTCCCAGTAATCTACAACACTTTCCAGTCATCTACACCTCTTCCCAGTCATCTGCAACACTTTCCAGTAATCTACAACACTTTCCAGTCATCTGCAACACTTTCCAGTCATCTGCAACACTTCCCAGTAATCTACAACACTTTCCAGTCATCTGCAACACTTCCCTGTTATCTACAACACTTTCCAGTCATCTGCAACTCTTTCCAGTCATCTACACCTCTTCCCAGTCATCTGCAACATTTCCCTGTTATCTACAACACTTTCCAGTCATCTGCAACTCTTTCCAGTCATCTACACCTCTTCCCAGTAATCTACAACACTTTCCAGTCATCTACACCTCTTCCCAGTCATCTGCAACACTTTCCAGTCATCTACAACACGTTCCAGTCATCTACACCTCTTCCCAGTCATCTACAACACTTTCCAGTCATCTACACCTCTTCCCAGTCATCTACAACTCTTTCCAGTCATCTACACCTCTTCCCAGTCATCTGCAACACTTTCCAGTTATCTACAACACTTTCCAGTCATCTACACCTCTTCCCAGTCATCTACACCTCTTCCCAGTCATCTACAACACTTTCCAGTCATCTACAACACTTTCCAGTCATCTACACCTCTTCCCAGTCATCTGCAACACTTCCCAGTAATCTACAAAACTTTCCAGTCATCTACACCTCTTCCCAGTCATCTACAACACTTTCCAGTCATCTGCAACACTTTCCAGTCATCTACACCTCTTCCCAGTCATCTGCAACACTTTCCAGTCATCTACAACACTTTCCAGTCATCTACACCTCTTCCCAGTCATCTACAACACTTTCCAGTCATCTACACCTCTTCCCAGTCATCTACAACACTTTCCAGTCATCTACACCTCTTCCCAGTCATCTACACCTCTTCCCAGTCATCTACAACACTTTCCAGTCATCTGCAACACTTCCCAGTAATCTACAACACTTTCCAGTCATCTACAACACTTTCCCAGTCATCTACAACACTTTCCAGTCATCTGCAACACTTTCCAGTCATCTACACCTCTTCCCAGTCATCTACAACACTTTCCAGACATCTACACCTCTTCCCAGTCATCTACACCTCTTCCCAGTCATCTACACCCCTTCCCAGTCAGCTGCAACACTTCCCAGTAATCTACAACACTTTCCAGTCATCTACAACACTTTCCCAGTCATCTACAACACTTCCCAGTCATCTGCAACACTTTCCAGTCATCTACACCTCTTCCCAGTCATCTACAACACTTTCCAGTCATCTACAACACTTTCCAGTCATCTACACCTCTTCCCAGTCATCTACAACACTTTCCAGTCATCTGCACCTCTTCCCAGTCATCTACAACACTTTCCAGTCATCTACAACACTTCCCAGTCATCTACAACACTTCCCAGTAATCTACAAGACTTTCAAGTCATCTACACCTCTTCCCAGTCATCTACACCTCTTCCCAAAAGTCTACAACACTTTCCAGTCATCTACAACACTTCCCAGTAATCTACAACATTTCCCAGTCATCTACAACACTTCCCAGTCATCTACACCTCTTCCCAGTCATCTGCAACACTTCCCAGTCATCTACAACACTTCCCAGTAATCTACAACACTTTCCAGTCATCTACAACATTTCCCAGTCATCTACAACACTTCCCAGTCATCTACAACACTTTCCAGTCATCTACAACACTTCGCAGTCATCTACAACACTTTCCAGTCATCTACAACACTTTCCAGTCATCTACAACACTTCCCAGTCATCTACAACACTTTCCAGTCATCTACAACACTGTCCAGTCATCTACACCTCTTCCCAGTCATCTACAACACTTCCCAGTCATCTACAACACTTCCCAGTCATCTACAACACTTCCCAGTCATCTACAACACTTTCCAGTCATCTACAACACTGTCCAGTCAGCTACAACACTTCCCAGTCATCTACAACACTTTCCAGTCATCTACAACACTTCCCAGTCATCTACAACACTTCCCAGTCATCTACAACACTTTCCAGTCATCTACAACACTGTCCAGTCATCTACACCTCTTCCCAGTCATCTACAACACTTCCCAGTCATCTACAACACTTTCCAGTCATCTACAACACTTTCCAGTCATCTACACCTCTTCCCAGTAATCTACAACACTTTCCAGTCATCTACACCTCTTCCCAGTCATCTGCAACACTTCCCAGTAATCTACAACACTTTCCAGTCATCTACACCTCTTCCCAGTCATCTGCAACACTTCCCAGTAATCTACAACACTTTCCAGTCATCTACACCTCTTCCCAGTCATCTGCAACACTTTCCAGTCATCTACAACACTTTCCAGTCATCTACACCTCTTCCCAGTCATCTGCAACACTTTCCAGTCATCTACAACACTTTCCAGTCATCTACAACACTTTCCAGTCATCTACACCTCTTCCCAGTCATCTGCAACACTTTCCAGTAATCTACAACACTTTCCAGTCATCTACACCTCTTCCCAGTCATCTACAACACTTTCCAGTCATCTACACCTCTTCCCAGTCATCTGCAACACTTTCCAGTAATCTACAACACTTTCCAGTCATCTACACCTCTTCCCAGTCATCTGCAACACTTTCCAGTAATCTACAACACTTTCCAGCCATCTACACCTCTTCCCAGTCATCTGCAACACTTCCCTGTTATCTACAACACTTTCCAGTCATCTACAACACTTTCCAGTCATCTACACCTCTTCCCAGTCATCTACAACACTTCCCAGTCATCTACAACACTTTCCAGTCATCTACACCTCTTCCCAGTCATCTACAACACTTTCCAGTCATCTACAACACTTTCCAGTCATCTACACCTCTTCCCAGTCATCTGCAACACTTTCCAGTCATCTACAACACTTTCCAGTCATCTACACCTCTTCCCAGTAATCTACAACACTTTCCAGTCATCTACACCTCTTCCCAGTCATCTGCAACACTTTCCAGTCATCTACAACACTTTCCAGTCATCTACACCTCTTCCCAGTCATCTGCAACACTTTCCAGTCATCTACAACACTTTCCAGTCATCTACACCTCTTCCCAGTCATCTACAACACTTTCCAGTCATCTACACCTCTTCCCAGTCATCTACAACACTTTCCAGTCATCTACACCTCTTCCCAGTCATCTGCAACACTTTCCAGTTATCTACAACACTTTCCAGTCATCTACACCTCTTCCCAGTCATCTACACCTCTTCCCAGTCATCTACAACACTTTCCAGTTATCTACAACACTTTCCAGTCATCTACACCTCTTCCCAGTTATCTACACCTCTTCCCAGTCATCTGCAACACTTCCCAGTAATCTACAACACTTTCCAGTCATCTACACATCTTCCCAGTCATCTGCAACACTTCCCAGTAATCTACAACACTTTCCAGTCATCTACAACACTTTCCAGTCATCTACACATCTTCCCAGTCATCTGTAACACTTCCCAGTAATCTACAACACTTTCCAGTCATCTACACCTCTTCCCAGTCATCTGCAACACTTCCCAGTAATCTACAACACTTTCCAGTCATCTACACATCTTCCCAGTCATCTGCAACACTTCCCAGTAATCTACAACACTTTCCAGTCATCTACACCTCTTCCCAGTCATCTGTAACACTTCCCAGTAATCTACAACACTTTCCAGTCATCTACACATCTTCCCAGTCATCTGCAACACTTCCCAGTAATCTACAACACTTTCCAGTCATCTACACATCTTCCCAGTCATCTGCAACACTTCCCAGTAATCTACAACACTTTCCAGTCATCTACACATCTTCCCAGTCATCTGCAACACTTCCCAGTAATCTACAACACTTTCCAGTCATCTACACATCTTCCCAGTCATCTGCAACACTTCCCAGTAATCTACAACACTTTCCAGTCATCTACACCTCTTCCCAGTCATCTGTAACACTTCCCAGTAATCTACAACTCTTTCCAGTCATCTACACATCTTCCCAGTCATCTGCAACACTTCCCAGTAATCTACAACACTTTCCAGTCATCTACACATCTTCCCAGTCATCTGCAACACTTCCCAGTAATCTACAACACTTTCCAGTCATCTACACATCTTCCCAGTCATCTGCAACACTTCCCAGTAATCTACAACACTTTCCAGTCATCTACACCTCTTCCCAGTCATCTGTAACACTTCCCAGTAATCTACAACACTTTCCAGTCATCTACACATCTTCCCAGTCATCTGCAACACTTCCCAGTAATCTACAACACTTTCCAGTCATCTACACCTCTTCCCAGTCATCTGCAACACTTCCCAGTAATCTACAACACTTTCCAGTCATCTACACCTCTTCCCAGTCATCTGCAACACTTTCCAGTCATCTACAACACTTTCCAGTCATCTACACCTCTTCCCAGTCATCTGTAACACTTCCCAGTAATCTACAACACTTTCCAGTCATCTACACCTCTTCCCAGTCATCTGCAACACTTTCCAGTCATCTACAACACTTTCCAGTCATCTACACATCTTCCCAGTCATCTGCAACACTTCCCAGTAATCTACAACACTTTCCAGTCATCTACACCTCTTCCCAGTCATCTGTAACACTTCCCAGTAATCTACAACACTTTCCAGTCATCTACACCTCTTCCCAGTCATCTGCAACACTTTCCAGTCATCTACAACACTTTCCAGTCATCTACACATCTTCCCAGTCATCTACAACACTTTCCAGTCATCTACAACACTTTCCCAGTCATCTACACCTCTTCCCAGTCATCTGCAACACTTCCCAGTAATCTACAACACTTTCCAGTCATCTACACCTCTTCCCAGTCATCTGCAACACTTCCCAGTAATCTACAACACTTTCCAGTCATCTACAACACTTTCCAGTCATCTACACCTCTTCCCAGTCATCTGCAACACTTCCCAGTAATCTACAACACTTTCCAGTCATCTACACCTCTTCCCAGTCATCTGCAACACTTCCCAGTAATCTACAACACTTTCCAGTCATCTACACCTCTTCCCAGTCATCTGCAACACTTCCCAGTAATCTACAACACTTTCCAGTCATCTACAACACTTTCCAGTCATCTACAACACTTGCCAGTCATCTGCAACACTTTCCAGTCATCTACAACACTTTCCAGTCATCTACACATCTTCCCAGTCATCTACAACACTTTCCAGTCATCTACAACACTTTCCCAGTCATCTACACCTCTTCCCAGTCATCTGCAACACTTCCCAGTAATCTACAACACTTTCCAGTCATCTACACATCTTCCCAGTCATCTGCAACACTTCCCAGTAATCTACAACACTTTCCAGTCATCTACAACACTTTCCAGTCATCTACACCTCTTCCCAGTCATCTGCAACACTTCCCAGTAATCTACAACACTTTCCAGTCATCTACACCTCTTCCCAGTCATCTGCAACACTTCCCAGTAATCTACAACACTTTCCAGTCATCTACACCTCTTCCCAGTCATCTACACCTCTTCCCAGTAATCTACAACACTTTCCAGTCATCTACACCTCTTCCCAGTCATCTACACCTCTTCCCAGTCATCTACAACACTTTCCAGTCATCTACACCTCTTCCCAGTCATCTGCAACACTTTCCAGTAATCTACAACACTTTCCAGTCATCTACAACACTTTCCAGTCATCTACAACACTTTCCAGTCATCTACACATCTTCCCAGTCATCTGCAACACTTCCCAGTAATCTACAACACTTTCCAGTCATCTACACCTCTTCCCAGTCATCTGCAACACTTTCCAGTAATCTACAACACTTTCCAGTCATCTACAACACTTTCCAGTCATCTACACCTCTTCCCAGTCATCTGCAACACTTTCCAGTCATCTACAACACTTTCCAGTCATCTACACATCTTCCCAGACATCTGCAACACTTCCCAGTAATCTACAACACTTTCCAGTCATCTACACCTCTTCCCAGTCATCTGCAACACTTTCCAGTAATCTACAACACTTTCCAGTCATCTGCAACACTTTCCAGTCATCTGCAACACTTCCCAGTAATCTACAACACTTTCCAGTCATCTGCAACACTTCCCTGTTATCTACAACACTTTCCAGTCATCTGCAACTCTTTCCAGTCATCTACACCTCTTCCCAGTCATCTGCAACACTTCCCTGTTATCTACAACACTTTCCAGTCATCTGCAACTCTTTCCAGTCATCTACACCTCTTCCCAGTAATCTACAACACTTTCCAGTCATCTACACCTCTTCCCAGTCATCTGCAACACTTTCCAGTCATCTACAACACGTTCCAGTCATCTACACCTCTTCCCAGTCATCTACAACACTTTCCAGTCATCTACACCTCTTCCCAGTCATCTACAACTCTTTCCAGTCATCTACACCTCTTCCCAGTCATCTGCAACACTTTCCAGTTATCTACAATACTTTCCAGTCATCTACACCTCTTCCCAGTCATCTACACCTCTTCCCAGTCATCTACAACACTTTCCAGTCATCTACAACACTTTCCAGTCATCTACACCTCTTCCCAGTCATCTGCAACACTTCCCAGTAATCTACAAAACTTTCCAGTCATCTACACCTCTTCCCAGTCATCTACAACACTTCCGAGTCATCTGCAACACTTTCCAGTCATCTACACCTCTTCCCAGTCATCTGCAACACTTTCCAGTCATCTACAACACTTTCCAGTCATCTACACCTCTTCCCAGTCATCTACAACACTTTCCAGTCATCTACACCTCTTCCCAGTCATCTACAACACTTTCCAGTCATCTACACCTCTTCCCAGTCATCTACACCTCTTCCCAGTCATCTACAACACTTTCCAGTCATCTGCAACACTTCCCAGGAATCTACAACACTTTCCAGTCATCTACAACACTTTCCCAGTCATCTACAACACTTTCCAGTCATCTGCAACACTTTCCAGTCATCTACACCTCTTCCCAGTCATCTACAACACTTTCCAGTCATCTACACCTCTTCCCAGTCATCTACACCTCTTCCCAGTCATCTACACTTCTTCCCAGTCATCTGCAACACTTCCCAGTAATCTACAACACTTTCCAGTCATCTACAACACTTTCCCAGTCATCTACAACACTTCCCAGTCATCTGCAACACTTTCCAGTCATCTACACCTCTTCCCAGTCATCTACAACACTTTCCAGTCATCTACAACACTTTCCAGTCATCTACACCTCTTCCCAGTCATCTACAACACTTTCCAGTCATCTGCACCTCTTCCCAGTCATCTACAACACTTTCCAGTCATCTACACCTCTTCCCAGTCATCTACAACACTTTCCAGTCATCTACAACACTTCCCAGTCATCTACAACACTTCCCAGTAATCTACAAGACTTTCAAGTCATCTACACCTCTTCCCAGTCATCTACACCTCTTCCCAGTCGTCTACAACACTTTCCAGTCATCTACAACACTTCCCAGTAATCTACAACATTTCCCAGTCATCTACAACACTTCCCAGTCATCTACACCTCTTCCCAGTCATCTGCAACACTTCCCAGTCATCTACAACACTTCCCAGTAATCTAAAACACTTTCCAGTCATCTACAACATTTCCCAGTCATCTACAACACTTCCCAGTCATCTACAACACTTTCCAGTCATCTACAACACTTCCCAGTCATCTACAACACTTTCCAGTCATCTACAACACTTTCCAGTCATCTACAACACTTCCCAGTCATCTACAACACTGTCCAGTCATCTACAACACTGTCCAGTCATCTACACCTCTTCCCAGTCATCTACAACACTTCCCAGTCATCTACAACACTTCCCAGTCATCTACAACACTTCCCAGTCATCTACAACACTTTCCAGTCATCTACAACACTGTCCAGTCAGCTACAACACTTCCCAGTCATCTACAACACTTTCCAGTCATCTACAACACTTCCCAGTCATCTACAACACTTCCCAGTCATCTACAACACTTTCCAGTCATCTACAACACTGTCCAGTCATCTACACCTCTTCCCAGTCATCTACAACACTTCCCAGTCATCTACAACACTTTCCAGTCATCTACAACACTTTCCAGTCATCTACACCTCTTCCCAGTCATCTACAACACTTCCCAGTCATCTGCAACACTTTCCAGTCATCTACAACACTTTCCAGTCATCTACACCTCTTCCCAGTCATCTACAACACTTTCCAGTCATCTACAACACTTTCCAGTCATCTCCAACACTTTCCAGCCATCTGCAACTCTTTCCAGTCATCTACAACACTTTCCAGTCATCTACAACACTTTCCAGTCATCTACACCTCTTCCCAGTCATCTACAACACTTTCCAGTCATCTACAACACTTTCCAGTCATCTACACATCTTCCCAGTCATCTACAACACTTTCCAGTCATCTACAACACTTTCCCAGTCATCTACACCTCTTCCCAGTCATCTGCAACACTTCCCAGTAATCTACAACACTTTCCAGTCATCTACACCTCTTCCCAGTCATCTGCAACACTTCCCAGTAATCTACAACACTTTCCAGTCATCTACAACACTTTCCAGTCATCTACACCTCTTCCCAGTCATCTGCAACACTTCCCAGTAATCTACAACACTTTCCAGTCATCTACACCTCTTCCCAGTCATCTGCAACACTTCCCAGTAATCTACAACACTTTCCAGTCATCTACACCTCTTCCCAGTCATCTGCAACACTTCCCAGTAATCTACAACACTTTCCAGTCATCTACAACACTTTCCAGTCATCTACAACACTTTCCAGTCATCTGCAACACTTTCCAGTCATCTACAACACTTTCCAGTCATCTACACATCTTCCCAGTCATCTACAACACTTTCCAGTCATCTACAACACTTTCCCAGTCATCTACACCTCTTCCCAGTCATCTGCAACACTTCCCAGTAATCTACAACACTTTCCAGTCATCTACACATCTTCCCAGTCATCTGCAACACTTCCCAGTAATCTACAACACTTTCCAGTCATCTACAACACTTTCCAGTCATCTACACCTCTTCCCAGTCATCTGCAACACTTCCCAGTAATCTACAACACTTTCCAGTCATCTACACCTCTTCCCAGTCATCTGCAACACTTCCCAGTAATCTACAACACTTTCCAGTCATCTACACCTCTTCCCAGTCATCTACACCTCTTCCCAGTAATCTACAACACTTTCCAGTCATCTACACCTCTCCCCAGTCATCTACACCTCTTCCCAGTCATCTACAACACTTTCCAGTCATCTACACCTCTTCCCAGTCATCTGCAACACTTTCCAGTAATCTACAACACTTTCCAGTCATCTACAACACTTTCCAGTCATCTACAACACTTTCCAGTCATCTACACATCTTCCCAGTCATCTGCAACACTTCCCAGTAATCTACAACACTTTCCAGTCATCTACACCTCTTCCCAGTCATCTGCAACACTTTCCAGTAATCTACAACACTTTCCAGTCATCTACAACACTTTCCAGTCATCTACACCTCTTCCCAGTCATCTGCAACACTTTCCAGTCATCTACAACACTTTCCAGTCATCTACACATCTTCCCAGTCATCTGCAACACTTCCCAGTAATCTACAACACTTTCCAGTCATCTACACCTCTTCCCAGTCATCTGCAACACTTTCCAGTAATCTACAACACTTTCCAGTCATCTGCAACACTTTCCAGTCATCTGCAACACTTCCCAGTAATCTATAACACTTTCCAGTCATCTGCAACACTTCCCTGTTATCTACAACACTTTCCAGTCATCTGCAACTCTTTCCAGTCATCTACACCTCTTCCCAGTAATCTACAACACTTTCCAGTCATCTACACCTCTTCCCAGTCATCTGCAACACTTTCCAGTCATCTACAACACGTTCCAGTCATCTACACCTCTTCCCAGTCATCTACAACACTTTCCAGTCATCTACACCTCTTCCCAGTCATCTACAACTCTTTCCAGTCATCTACACCTCTTCCCAGTCATCTGCAACACTTTCCAGTTATCTACAACACTTTCCAGTCATCTACACCTCTTCCCAGTCATCTACACCTCTTCCCAGTCATCTACAACACTTTCCAGTCATCTACAACACTTTCCAGTCATCTACACCTCTTCCCAGTCATCTGCAACACTTCCCAGTAATCTACAAAACTTTCCAGTCATCTACACCTCTTCCCAGTCATCTACAACACTTCCGAGTCATCTGCAACACTTTCCAGTCATCTACACCTCTTCCCAGTCATCTGCAACACTTTCCAGTCATCTACAACACTTTCCAGTCATCTACACCTCTTCCCAGTCATCTACAACACTTTCCAGTCATCTACACCTCTTCCCAGTCATCTACAACACTTTCCAGTCATCTACACCTCTTCCCAGTCATCTACACCTCTTCCCAGTCATCTACAACACTTTCCAGTCATCTGCAACACTTCCCAGGAATCTACAACACTTTCCAGTCATCTACAACACTTTCCCAGTCATCTACAACACTTTCCAGTCATCTGCAACACTTTCCAGTCATCTACACCTCTTCCCAGTCATCTACAACACTTTCCAGTCATCTACACCTCTTCCCAGTCATCTACACCTCTTCCCAGTCATCTACACTTCTTCCCAGTCATCTGCAACACTTCCCAGTAATCTACAACACTTTCCAGTCATCTACAACACTTTCCCAGTCATCTACAACACTTCCCAGTCATCTGCAACACTTTCCAGTCATCTACACCTCTTCCCAGTCATCTACAACACTTTCCAGTCATCTACAACACTTTCCAGTCATCTACACCTCTTCCCAGTCATCTACAACACTTTCCAGTCATCTGCACCTCTTCCCAGTCATCTACAACACTTTCCAGTCATCTACACCTCTTCCCAGTCATCTACAACACTTTCCAGTCATCTACAACACTTCCCAGTCATCTACAACACTTCCCAGTAATCTACAAGACTTTCAAGTCATCTACACCTCTTCCCAGTCATCTACACCTCTTCCCAGTCGTCTACAACACTTTCCAGTCATCTACAACACTTCCCAGTAATCTACAACATTTCCCAGTCATCTACAACACTTCCCAGTCATCTACACCTCTTCCCAGTCATCTGCAACACTTCCCAGTCATCTACAACACTTCCCAGTAATCTACAACACTTTCCAGTCATCTACAACATTTCCCAGTCATCTACAACACTTCCCAGTCATCTACAACACTTTCCAGTCATCTACAACACTTCCCAGTCATCTACAACACTTTCCAGTCATCTACAACACTTTCCAGTCATCTACAACACTTCCCAGTCATCTACAACACTTTCCAGTCATCTACAACACTGTCCAGTCATCTACACCTCTTCCCAGTCATCTACAACACTTCCCAGTCATCTACAACACTTCCCAGTCATCTACAACACTTCCCAGTCATCTACAACACTTTCCAGTCATCTACAACACTGTCCAGTCAGCTACAACACTTCCCAGTCATCTACAACACTTTCCAGTCATCTACAACACTTCCCAGTCATCTACAACACTTCCCAGTCATCTACAACACTTTCCAGTCATCTACAACACTGTCCAGTCATCTACACCTCTTCCCAGTCATCTACAACACTTCCCAGTCATCTACAACACTTTCCAGTCATCTACAACACTTTCCAGTCATCTACACCTCTTCCCAGTCATCTACAACACTTCCCAGTCATCTGCAACACTTTCCAGTCATCTACAACACTTTCCAGTCATCTACACCTCTTCCCAGTCATCTACAACACTTTCCAGTCATCTACAACACTTTCCAGTCATCTCCAACACTTTCCAGCCATCTGCAACTCTTTCCAGTCATCTACAACACTTTCCAGTCATCTACAACACTTTCCAGTCATCTACACCTCTTCCCAGTCATCTGCAACACTTCCCAGTAATCTACAACACTTTCCAATCATCTACACCTCTTCCCAGTCATCTGCAACACTTTCCAGTCATCTACACCTCTTCCCAGTCATCTACACCTCTTCCCAGTCATCTACAACACTTTCCAGTCATCTACAACACTTTCCAGTCATCTGCAACTCTTTCCAGTCATCTACAACACTTCCCAGTAATCTACAACACTTTCCAGTCATCTACACCTCTTCCCAGTCATCTACAACACTTTCCAGTCATCTACAACACTTTCCAGTCATCTACAACACTTTCCAGTCATCTACACCTCTTCCCAGTCATCTGCAACACTTTCCAGTCATCTACACCTCTTCCCAGTCATCTGCAACACTTTCCAGTCATCTACACCTCTTCCCAGTCATCTGCAACACTTTCCAGTCATCTACACCTCTTCCCAGTCATCTGCAACACTTTCCAGTCATCTACAACACTTTCCAGACATCTACACATCTTCCCAGTCATCTGCAACACTTCCCAGTAATCTACAACACTTTCCAGTCATCTACAACACTTTCCAGTCATCTACAACACTTTCCAGTCATCTACACCTCTTCCCAGTCATCTGCAACACTTCCCAGTAATCTACAACACTTTCCAGTCATCTACACCTCTTCCCAGTCATCTGCAACACTTCCCAGTAATCTACAACACTTTCCAGTCATCTACACCTCTTCCCAGTCATCTGCAACACTTCCCAGTAATCTACAACACTTTCCAGTCATCTACACCTCTTCCCAGTCATCTGCAACACTTCCCAGTAATCTACAACACTTTCCAGTCATCTACACCTCTTCCCAGTCATCTGCAACACTTCCCAGTAATCTACAACACTTTCCAGTCATCTACACCTCTTCCCAGTCATCTGCAACACTTTCCAGTCATCTACAACACTTTCCAGTCATCTACACCTCTTCCCAGTCATCTGCAACACTTTCCAGTCATCTACAACACTTTCCAGTCATCTACAACACTTTCCAGTCATCTACACCTCTTCCCAGTCATCTGCAACACTTTCCAGTAATCTACAACACTTTCCAGTCATCTACACCTCTTCCCAGTCATCTACAACACTTTCCAGTCATCTACACCTCTTCCCAGTCATCTGCAACACTTTCCAGTAATCTACAACACTTTCCAGTCATCTACACCTCTTCCCAGTCATCTGCAACACTTTCCAGTAATCTACAACACTTTCCAATCATCTACACCTCTTCCCAGTCATCTGCAACACTTCCCTGTTATCTACAACACTTTCCAGTCATCTACAACACTTTCCAGTCATCTACACCTCTTCCCAGTCATCTACAACACTTCCCAGTCATCTACAACACTTTCCAGTCATCTACACCTCTTCCCAGTCATCTACAACACTTTCCAGTCATCTACAACACTTTCCAGTCATCTACACCTCTTCCCAGTCATCTGCAACACTTTCCAGTCATCTACAACACTTTCCAGTCATCTACACCTCTTCCCAGTAATCTACAACACTTTCCAGTCATCTACAACACTTTCCAGTCATCTACACCTCTTCCCAGTCATCTGCAACACTTTCCAGTCATCTACAACACTTTCCAGTCATCTACACCTCTTCCCAGTCATCTACAACACTTTCCAGTCATCTACACCTCTTCCCACTCATCTACAACACTTTCCAGTCATCTACACCTCTTCCCAGTCATCTGCAGCACTTTCCAGTTATCTACAACACTTTCCAGTCATCTACACCTCTTCCCAGTCATCTACACCTCTTCCCAGTCATCTACAACACTTTCCAGTCATCAACAACACTTTCCAGTCATCTACACCTCTTCCCAGTCATCTGCAACACTTCCCAGTAATCTACAAAACTTTCCAGTCATCTACACCTCTTCCCAGTCATCTACAACACTTCCCAGTCATCTGCAACACTTTCCATTCATCTACACCTCTTCCGAGTCATCTGCAACACTTTCCAGTCATCTACAACACTTTCCAGTCATCTACACCTCTTCCCAGTCATCTACAACACTTTCCAGTCATCTACACCTCTTCCCAGCCATCTACAACACTTTCCAGTCATCTACACCTCTTCCCAGTCATCTACACCTCTTCCCAGTCATCTACAACACTTTCCAGTCATCTACACCTCTTCCCAGTCATCTGCAACACTTCCCAGTAATCTACAACACTTTCCAGTCATCTACAACACTTTCCTAGTCATCTACAACACTTCCCAGTCATCTGCAACACTTTCCAGTCATCTACACCTCTTCCCAGTCATCTACAACACATTCCAGTCATCTACAACACTTTCCAGTCATCTACACCTCTTCCCAGTCATCTACAACACTTTCCAGTCATCTACACCTCTTCCCAGTCATCTACAACACTTTCCAGTCATCTACACCTCTTCCCCGTCATCTACAACACTTCCCAGTCATCTGCAACACTTCCCAGTCATCTACAACACTTTCCAGTCATCTGCAACACTTTCCAGTCATCTATAACACTTCCCAGTCATCTACACCTCTTCCCAGTCATCCACAACGCTTCCCAGTCATCTACAACACTTTCCAGTCATCTACAACACTTTCCAGTCATCTGCAACATTTTCCAGTCATCTATAACACTTCCCAGTCATCTACACCTCTTCCCAGTCATCTACAACACTTCCCAGTCATCTACAACACTTTCCAGTCATCTACAACACTTTCCAGTCATCTATAACACTTCCCAGTCATCTACACCTCTTCCCAGTCATCTACAACACTTCCCAGTCATCTACAACACTTCCCAGTCATCTACAACACTTTCCAGTCATCTATAACACTTTCCAGTCATCTACACCTCTTCCCAGTCATCTACAACACTTCCCAGTCATCTATAACACTTCCCAGTCATCTGCAACTCTTTCCAGTCATCTATAACACTTCCCAGTCATCTGCAACTCTTTCCAGTCATCTGCACCTCTTCCCAGTCATCTACAACACTTTCCAGTCATCTGCAACTCTTCCCAGTCATCTACAACACTTTCCAGTCATCTACAACACTTTCCAGTCATCTACACCTCTTCCCAGTCATCTACAACACTTCCCAGTAATCTACAAAACTTTCCAGTCATCTACACCTCTTCCCAGTCATCTGCAACACTTTCCAGTCATCTACAACACTTTCCAGTCATCTACACCTCTTCCCAGTCATCTACAACACTTTCCAGTCATCTACACCTCTTCCCAGTCATCTACAACACTTTCCAGTCATCTACACCTCTTCCCAGTCATCTACACCTCTTCCCAGTCATCTGCAACACTTTCCAGTCATCTGCACCTCTTCCCAGTCATCTGCAACACTTCCCAGAAATCTACAACACTTTCCAGTCATCTACAACACTTTCCCAGTCATCTACAACACTTCCCAGTCATCTGCAACACTTTCCAGTCATCTACACCTCTTCCCAGTCATCTACAACACTTTCCAGTCATCTACAACACTTTCCAGTCATCTACACCTCTTCCCAGTCATCTACAACACTTTCCAGTCATCTACACCTCTTCCCAGTCATCTACAACACTTTCCAGTCATCTACAACACTTCCCAGTCATCTGCAACACTTTCCAGTCATCTGCCACACTTCCCAGTCATCTACAACACTTTCCAGTCATCTGCAACACTTTCCAGTCATCTATAACACTTCCCAGTCATCTACACCTCTTCCCAGTCATCCACAACGCTTCCCAGTCATCTACAACACTTTCCAGTCATCTACAACACTTCCCAGTCATCTGCAACACTTTCCAGTCATCTATAACACTTCCCAGTCATCTACACCTCTTCCCAGTAATCTACAACACTTCCCAGTCATCTACAACACTTTCCAGTCATCTACAACACTTTCCAGTCATCTATAACACTTCCCAGTCATCTACACCTCTTCCCAGTCATCTACAACACTTCCCAGTCATCTACAACACTTCCCAGTCATCTACAACACTTTCCAGTCATCTATAACACTTTCCAGTCATCTACACCTCTTCCCAGTCATCTACAACACTTCCCAGTCATCTATAACACGTCCCAGTCATCTGCAACTCTTTCCAGTCGTCTATAACACTTCCCAGTCATCTGCAACTCTTTCCAGTCATCTACACCTCTTCCCAGTCATCTACAACACTTTCCAGTCATCTGCAACTCTTTCCAGTCATCTATAACACTTCCCAGTCATCTACACCTCTTCCCAGTCATCTACAACACTTTCCAGTCATCTACAACACTTCCCAGTCATCTACACCTCTTCCCAGTCATCTATAACACTTCCCAGTCATCTGCAACACTTCCCAGTCATCTACAACACTTTCCAGTCATCTACAACACTTCCCAGTCATCTACAACACTTTCCAGTCATCTACACCTCTTCCCAGTCATCTACACCTCTTCCCAGTCATCTACAACACTTCCCAGTCATCTACAACACTTTCCAGTCATCTACACCTCTTCCCAGTCATCTACAACACTTCCCAGTCATCTACAACACTTCCCAGTCATCTACAACACTTCCCACCTGTCCATAACAATACCCTGACAATTTACACTTGCTTTCTGCCATTTTCCATAATAGCTACTAGGATTTTAGTTTTCTATGTGAATTTGTTTCTTAGTTTTCAACCTTCAACTTTAGGCAACCATCCTCTGCTACCATATTATACTCCAGAAAACCTGTTATTGAAGAATTATGCTGGAGTCAGTCATAACAGTCTTGCATTTATTTCATAATGTAAGAAGATTACAAACATGCAGCTCCTCAATCAAATATTCAGCCAGTTTCAGTAATTGTCTACTTATGTATACTCAAATAAGGCCCTAATTAAAACCCTCCACCTGCATATGATTAAACACAATTAACACCCGCTCTCCGTCTTTATCTCCCTCTTTTTATTTATTTTAATGCTCGTCTTTTCCTTGCTCACACCACTGTCTCTCCCATTTTCTTTTGCTTTATACCATTCCAACTCTCTTGTTATTCCTTCTTCATCCTAGACTCTTTCAGTAAGGACAGAACTTCACTCAGCTGTGATGCTACCCTTGGTTGAATTGCTGCACTGTCACACATGGTGCATAGAAACTGGGTGAATTACAGATGTTCCGCTGTGCCTGCAGAACTGCAAGCGACCAAGGTTCTGTGCCTTTAGGAGAGAAAGCAGGAAAACTGGAAATGGCAAAGTGAGGATCAAGTGCTGTCTGAGAGTGTGTGCAATGGTGGTCTTGAGGTTGTGCTGCATGTCCTCTTACTGCCTCTGAGCGGGCCATCTCCAGTCGCCTCTGCTCATGCAGTACCAAACTGGTGAAGGCAGGGACAGCTGTTCCACTGCTGTTTTCCTCCTGTAAGCTACCTGGCAATGGTTTCTGTCAGCAGACTGAGCCTCCTCTGAAAGGTGTGACACTAATCCCTGCTGCACTGGGCCAGCCCAGGACAAGCAATGAACCCCGACTACAGTAGATAAAGGAAAGCAAAGAACTTATATTTATGTAGCACCTTTCACGGCCTCAGGATGCCCCATAACACTTTATAGGCAATCAAGTACTCTTGAAGTGCAATCACTGTTAATGTAGGAAACATAGCACAGAGCAAGGTCCCACAAACAGCAATGTGTCAAGAACTAGATAACCTGCTTTAGTGATGTTGATTGAAGGAGAACTATTGGTCAGGATGTTGGGGAGAATTCCCTTGCTCTTCTTCAAAATAGTGTCAGAGGATCTTTTACAACCATCTGAGAGAACAGTGTCTCAGTTTAATGTCTTATCCAAAACACGGTACTTCCGACAGTGCAGCACTCCCTCAGTACTGACTCTCCAATGGTGCAGTATTCCCTCAGTACTGACCCCCAGCATAAAGTCATAGAATCAAAGAGCCATAGGGCTGCATTTTAAAAGCCTGACGGTGGAATAGGTGGCGGGTGGAAAAATTTGCAACCCACACATACGAGACTCATGTCACGGAGCTGACGTGATTCCAAACGTGGCAGCTCATTATCATGGCCGGGGCGACCGAATCCCCCCCACCCCACCCCGATGACATGGAGGGGGTGGGCGAGCCGTCCCCGACAACGGCGTCCAGTGCCAATGTGCAGTCGCCAGCTCCATTTTTAGAAGGCTTACAGCCCTAACTGATCATTTACATTGTTCAAGACACCGTTAATGTAAAGTTTATAAAAATGAATAAAAAATCATTTCCATGCCCTCTCCAACCCCCCCACAATGGCATTAAACATCATCCTGTTCTCCCCACACCCCCCTCACTGGAATACCTACTGTTCATATTTGACCTTCCCCCCCCACGCCAAATTTCGGAATCTTTGTCCTTTACCCCTTCCCATCATCCACTCGACCAATGCGAAGATTTTGACCCTCCTCCCCCCTTCCTGCACTGAGTAAATCACCTACATCCCCCTCCCCACAGGTGTCGCGCCTCGTTTCCCCACATGGGATTCGAAGGCGCGGGATTGCCAGCTGCCGGAATGAAGATCCCAATCGACTGGCAGAATTGCTGTGGCATGCATATTAATAAAAGGTAAGTACCTATTTGCATATTATAATGCGGGTCCCGTCACCGAGCAGCAGCACGGTCACCATGAGGCCTCACCGCCGCTGCCAAAATCGGGCCCTGCCGGCGCCGGGGTCAGTGGCGGGCATCATCCATTGTAATATTCATGCCCCCCCCCTCCCCGCCACCATTCCCAGCATCGGGGACCCTGCAAAATTCAGCCCATAGTGTCATTATCGCACAGAAGGAGGCCATTCAGCCAATCAGATATATGTCAGCTCTATGTAGAGCAATACAATCAGTCACATTCTACTGCTCTATCCATGTAGGAATGTAAGTTTATTTACCTCAAGTGCCCATCCAGTTCCCTTTTGAAATTGTTCCTTATTTTTGCTTCCACCACCTTCATTGGCAGTGAGTTCCAGATCATCACCACTCTCTGTATAAAAAAGTTCTTCCTCACATTCCCCCTGCATCTGTTGCCCAAAACCTTCAATCTGTGTCCCCTACAATCAGTTAATGGGAACAGCTTTTCTTTGTCTACATTATCCAAACCTGTCATAACCTTGTACACCTCGATCAAATCTCCCCTCAATCTCCTTTGCTCCAGGGAGAACAATCCCAGCTTCTCCAACTTAACCTTATAACTAAACCCTCCCCATCCCTGGAACTATTCTGATAAATCTCCTCTGCACCGTCCCAAGGACCCTCACATCCTTCCTAATGTTAGGGACCAGAACTGGACACAATACTCCAGTTGGGGCCTAACCAGAGCTTTATAAAGGTTCAGCAGAGCTTCCCTGTTTTTGTACTCAATGCCTCTATTTATGAAGCCAAGATTCCATCTGCTTTACGAACCACTCTCTCAATATGTCCTGCCAACTTCAAAGATTGATGCACATGCACCCCCAGGTCTCTCTGTTCCTGCACACTCTTCAGAACTGTGCCATGAAGTATATGTTACCTCTCCCTATCCCTTCTGCCAAAATGCATCACGCTTCTCTGTATTAAATTCCATCTGCCACTTGTCTGCCCATTCTGCAAGCCTATCTGTGTCCTGTTACAGTCGATTTGTATCATCTTCACTATTTGTCACTCCTCGAAGCTTGGTATTATCAGCAAATTTTGAAATTTTGCTCTATATTCCAATAGCCAAGTCATTTATCTACAATAAAAAAGCAGTGGTCTTTAGCACTGATCCTTGGGGAACACCAATGTCGACCATTAAACCAGTCTGAAAAATAACCATTAACCATGACTCATTGTTTTCTGTCCTTAAGCCATTTTTTTTGACCCCCCCCCCCCACTATTCCATGCGCCTTAATTTTGTTAACCAGCCTTTTATGTGGTAATTTGTCTAACACTTTCTTAAAATTCATATGGACAACATTTAGATTTTTAGAATAGAGATACAGCACTGAAACAGGCCCTTCGGCCCACCGAGTCTGTGCCGACCATCAACCACCCATTTATACTAATCCTACACTAATCCCATATTCCTACCAAACATCCCCACCTGTCCCTATATTTCCCTACCACCTACCTATACTAGTGACAATTTATAATGGCCAATTTACCTATCAACCTGCAAGTCTTTTGGCTTGTGGGAGGAAACCGGAGCACCCGGAGAAAACCCACGCAGACACAGGGAGAACTTGCAAACTCCACACAGGCAGTACCCAGAATCGAACCCGGGTCCCTGGAGCTGTGAGGCTGCAGTGCTAACCACTGCGCCACTGTGCCGCCCAAATTTAATGCAAATTTATTGCATTCCCTTCATCAACGTTCACTGTAATTTCATCAAAAGACTCAATAAGATTAGCCAAGCATGATCTGCTCTTTACAAATCCATGCTGACTCCCCTGAATTAACCCAAACTTCTTCAAGGGTGTGTTGATTTCTTTCCCCCTGATTATTGTGTCTAAAACCTTACACAAAATTGATTCAACTGACTGGTCTGTAGTTGCTAGGACTGTCATAGAGTCATAGAGTCGTACAGCATAGAAACAGGCCCTTCGGCCCACCGCACCCATGCCGACCATAATGCTATCTATACTAATCTCACCTGCCTGCATTAATTCCATATCCCTCGATGCCTCCCTCATTCAAGTACCTGTCCAAATGCCTCCTAAATGTTGCTACTGTTCCTGCCTCCACCACCTCCTCAGGCAGCTCATTCCAGATACCCACTATTCTTGTGTGAAAAATTTACCTCTTTGATCCTCTTTAAACCTCCTCCCTCTCACCTTAAATCTATGCCCTCTAGTTTTAGTCACCCCTACCATGGGAAACAGACTCTGGCTATCTACCCTATCTATGCCTCTCATAATTTTATATACCTTGATCTTGTCCCCTTTCAGCCTCCTTCGCTCGAGGGAAAACAGATCCAGCCTATCCAATCTCTCTTTATAACTCAAGCCCTCCAAACCAGGTAACATCCTTGTGAATCTTTTCTGCACCCTCTCTCGCTTAATCACATCTTTCCTGTAGTGCGGCGACCAGAACTGCACACAGTACTCTAAATGCGGACTAACCAACATTATGTACAACTGAAACATGACGTCCCAGCTCTTGTACTCAATGCCTCGGCCGATGAAGGCAAGCATGCTGTACGCCTTCTTCACCACCCTTTCTACCTGTGTTGCCACTTTCAGGGAACTATGTACTTGCACGCCAAGGTCTCTCAACAACACTGCCAGGGCCCTGCCATTCACTGTATGTCCTGCCCTGGTTTAACTTCTCACAAAGCATCGCTTCACACTTGTCTGCATTAAATTCCATTTGACAATCCCTTGCCCACTTTCCCAGTTGATCCTGCTGTAACCTTAGACAACCTTCTTCACTGTCCACTAGACCACCAATTTTGGTGTCATCTGCAAACTTACTAATCATGTCCCTACATTCACATCCAAGTCATTAATATATATGACAAACAACAGAGGGCCCAGCACCGATCCCTGCGGCACACCGCTGGTCACCGGCCTCCAATCTGAAAAACAACCCTCCACTACCACCCTCTGCCTCCTATCACCAAGCCAATTTTGTATCCGATTTTCTAGCTCATCCTGGATCCCATGTGTTCGAACCTTCCAGACCAGCCTACCATGCGGGACCTTGTCAAAGGCATTACTAAAGCCCATGTAGACAACATCCATCGCCCTGCCCTCATCAATTCTCTTGGTCATCTCCTCGAAAAACTCAATCAAATTCGTGAGACATGATTTCCCACGCACAAAGCCATGCTGACTATCCCTAATCAGACCATGCCTTTCCAAATGCATATAAATCCTGTCTCTCAGAATCCCTTCCAATAATTTTCCCACCACTGATGTAAGACTCACCGGCCTGTTGTTCCCTAGCTTATCCCTGCTGCTCTTCTTAAATAAAGGCACAACATTAGCTATCCTCCAGTCTTCCGGTACCTCACCGATGGCTAACGATGATACAAAAATCATTGCCAGGGCCTTAGCAATTTCCTCCCTTGCTTCCCATAGCATCCTAGGATACACCTGGTCAGGCCTGGGGATTTATCCTCCTTAATGTGCTTCAAAACCTCCAACACCACCTCCTTTGTAATGTTGATATGCTCCAGGATATCGCTTTTCCCTCATTTGAACTCACTAGCTTCCATGACCTTCTCCACGGTAAATACAGACAAGAAGTATTCCTCGCCCATTTCCCGTAGCTCCACACAGATTACCACACTGATCCTTAAGGGGACCTACTCTCTCCCTCGCTACCCTTTTACTCTTAATATACTTATAGAATCTTTTAGGATTCTCCTTTATCTTATCTGCCAGGGAAATCTCATGCCCCCTTTTCGCCCTCCTAATTTCCTTCTTAAGTGTACTCCTACATCCCCTATACTCCTCGAGGGTCTTGCTTGATCCCAGTTGCCTATACCTGACATACGCCTCCTTCTTTGTCCTGACCAGACCCTCAATATCCCTCGTCAACCAAGGTTCCCTAAACTTGCCAGCCTTGCCCTTCCATCTAACAGGAATATGCCGGACCTGAACTCTTCCTATCTCACTTTTAAAAGCCTCCCACTTGCCAGACGTCACTTTACTTGTAAACAACCTTTCCCATTCAACTTTTGAGAGTTCCTGTCTGATACCATCGAAATTAGCCTTTCCCCAATTTAGGACTTCAACCTGAGGACCAGTCCTTTCCTTTTCCATAACTATCTTGAAGCTAATAGAGTTATGGTCACTGGTCCCAAAGTGCTCCTCCACTGACACATCAACCACCTGCCCATCCTCATTTCCTAAGAGGAGGTTGAGTGTAGCCCCTTCTCTAGTAGGGCCATCCACATACTACTTCAGAAAACTATCCTGGACACACTTAACAAATTCGTTCCCATCTGATTTCTTAGCACTAAGGCAGTCCCAGTCAATATTAGGGAAGTTAAAATCACCTACTATTACAACCCTACAATTTCTACACCTATCTGTGATTTCCCTACATCTATACTCCTTCAATTCCCTCTGACTATTGGGGGGCCTATAGTATAATCCCATCAAAGTGATCACCCCTTTCTTATTTCTAAGTTGAACCCATATGGCCTCACTGGACGTTCCCCCCTGGATATCCTCTCTAAGTACTGCCGTGATGTCCTCCCTAATCAATAGTGCAACTCCCCCTCCTCTCTTACCTCCACCTCTGTCATGCCGGAAGCATCGGTACCCTGGAACATTGAGCTGCCAGTCCTGCCCATCCCTCAACCATGTTTCCGTAATAGCTGTAATGTCTTGTACTATAATGTCTTTTCGCCATAATGTCCTTACACTTTTTCTTGAATAAGGGTGTCATATTTGCCACTCTCCAATCCTTTAGCATCTCCCCCTATCCAGGGAAGATTTGAAGATTATGACAAGCCCTTCCACTATCTCCATCCCCACTTCCTTTTGCAACCTGCGATGCAAGCCATCCAGACCAGGTTGCTTATCCACTCTGAGCATAACCACATAACCAACAGTTCCAATTCATCCTTCCCATCATTTTTACCCCATCCATTAGCTCTAGCATCTCCACTTCAACTAATATTTTGTCAGCATTCTCTTCCTTAGTAAACAAAGTACTCATCAAGTATTCTAGCCTTGCCCTCTGCCTCAAAACATTTATCACCCACTTTATCCCTAATAGGCTCCACTCCACCTCTTACTACCCGCTTACTATTTACATGCAATATGGGCCCTTGAAAACTGATAAATGATATTGTCAATGAAAATAAGGAAATGGCAGATATGTTGAATAATTATTTTGCATTAGTATTTACAGTAGAGGATGAAGTTGGACATCCCAAGGAAACTGATATTCAATCAGGGATGGGGCTCAAGAAAGTAACAACAGCAAAATAACAGCAATGAATAAAATAATGACGCTGAAGAGTGATAAAACCCCAGGACCAGATGGTTTCCATGTCAGGATTATAAAGTGCAGGTCATGCCTGACGAATCTGCTTGAATACCTCAAAGACACTGAAGCAGTGAACTTGGGAATATCTATGGATGTTATTGATATGGACCCAAGGACACAAGAATATAAGAAATAGGTACCAGAGTAGGCCCTCGAGCCTGCTCTATCATTCCATAGGACCATGGCTTATCTTCATCCACAACTTCACTTTCCCGCCTGTTCCCCATATCGTTCCATTCCCTTAATATCTAAAACTCTATCGATCTCTGTCTTGAATGTGCTTAACGACTGGGTAGAGAATTCCAAAGATTCACAACTCATCTCAGTCCTAAATGGCCGACCCCTTATTCTGAGATTATGACCCAGTGTTTTAGATTTTCAGCCAGAAGAAACAAGCTTTCAGTATCTACCTTGTCAAGCCCTCTCAGAATCAGAAGGGGTAACTGTTCAATTCTTGTCTGACTATGCTGCTGTGAAACATCTTGGATGTTTTGTTGCATTAAAGGTCCTGGATAAATGCAAGTTGTTGTTGTTGGTGTTGAGGGTCTAACATTCTTGATTAACTGGCCGTATCCTGCTTGTGGGATCTGACTGTGCACAAATTAGCCGCCGTGTGCAGACATAACAAGAATGGTCATATTTCAAAAGAAATGAATTCATTGTGAAATGCCAAGGGATGTCCTGAGGATGTGAAATGTGCTCTATAAATACAGGTTCTTTCTTCCTCTGGTATGTGACAACAGACTGAAGCCTCGTTCATCCAGGTTGGATCCCTGCAGGATTGAGCTACACAGCTCTGGGACTTCCTGTTCTATTTACCAGCAGGACTATATTTAGTGCTGCAGCTAAGCATTACTGCTGCAGCACTAGTTAGATTCATTTTCAATTCATGTCTTTGGATTTTTCATTCTGACAGCCTAATGTGTGAGTCTGTTTCCTGTCCAACTCATTAATCCCTGAAAATTCCTAGCTCGGAAGCAGTGGGATGACACCAGAAGGTGCTGCTTCTTTCTTGGACATTCCAGGTCTTTAGATCACTTTTCATTAACTAAGTCTGCCATCAGTCCCAGATTCAAGCCCTGCTCTGTTCCTTGGTCGCTTTGCTCAGTGAGGTTCCTTCTCTTTTTCTTTTTTGTCCTTCTCATTCCCCTATCTTGAAGATAAATCTCTCCCTTTGGGAATCATCTGTTGTATATAGCAGGATCTTAAAGGTTGTAAACTCCAGATTGCTCCCAGTGCCACGTGCTAGTGAGCATAAAAGTAGGAGGTTCGAGCTGATGAACGCATGTCTGGAAAGATGGTGCAGGAGGGAGGACTTTAGATTCCTGGGACATTGGGACCGGCTCTGGGGAAGGTGGAGTCTGTACAAGCTGGATGGTTTGCACCTCAATAGGGCCGGTACAAATATCCTTGCCGGGAGGTTTGCTAATGCTGTTGGGCAGGGTTTAAACTAGTGTGACGGGGGATGGGAACCTGAGGGTGAATTCAGATGGGACAAAGTTAGAAATGGAAATGGAAGGCAGAAAATTAGTGAATGAGTCTGGAAGGCAGAGGAAACAAAGGTTAGAAAATCAAAAAAAAAGAGTTTGGCAGTGCTCAAAGCTATATACTTCAATACAAAGAGTATAGCAAATAAAGCAGATGAGCTGAGGGCACAGATAGACACATGGCAGTATGATATCATAGCTATTACAGAAATATGGCTTAAAGAGGGAGAGGAATGGCAGCTCAATGTTCCTGGTTACAGGGTTTTCAGACGTGAGGGGGATAAAAAAGGATTGGGAATGGCAATTTTGGTCAAAAAAACAATGATAGCTGTGAGGAGGGATGATATGTTAGAAGGATGATCAAATAAGGCCATTTGGATTGAGCTAAGGAACAGAAAAGGGTCAATCACACTGCTGGGAGTGTACTATAGACCCCCAAACAGTCAGAGGGAGATAGGAGAGCAGATATGTAGGCAAATCTCTGGGAAGTACAAAAACAACAGGGCAGTAATAGTAGGGGAGTTTAACTACTTCAATCTTAACTGGGATAGTTTTAGTGTGAAAAGAATTGAGAACAGAATTCTTGAGGTGCATTCAGGACAACTGTTTTGCTCAGTATGTAGCAAGTCCAACAAGAGAGGGAGCAGTTCTGGGCTTAGTTTTAGGCAATGAAGATGGGCAGGTGGAAGGGGTGGCTGTGGGAGAACACCTTGGTGGCAGTGATCATAATTCAGTCAGTTATAACATAATTTTGGAAAAGGACAAAGATAGAACAGGAGTTAAAGTTCTCAATTTGGATAGGGCCAATTTTACTATGCTGAGGAGTGATTTAGCAAAAGTGGACTGGAAACAGCTACATGAAGATAAAGCAGTGTCAGAACAGTGGGAGGCATTCAAAGGGTTCAGAGTAAACATGCTTCCACAAAGAAAAAGGAGGGACAACTAAATCTAGAGCCCCTTGGATGTCAGAAAGCCGAGAGGACTATCAAAAGTGGAGGGGTGAAATCAAAAAGAAAATTACGAAAGCTAAGAGAGGGCATGAAAGAATATTGGCAAGCAAAATCAAAGATGTTTTAACATTAAGAGTAAGAGGATAACTAAGGAAAGAGCAAGGCCCATGGCCTACATGGAATTTAGCAAGGCTTTTAACAAGGTCCCACAGAGCAGGCGGTTAAAAAAACAAAAGCCAAGGGTATGTAGCAAACCGAATACACAATTGGTTCAGTGCAGGAAACAAAGGTTGATGGGTGTTTTAGCGACTGGAGGGCTGTTTCCAGTGCGGTTCCGCAGGGATTAGTACTAGGTCCCCTGCGTTTTGTGGTATAGATTAATGATTTGGACTTAAATGTAGGAGGCATGATCATGATGTTTGCAGATGACACTAAAATCGGTTGCGTGATTAATAGTGAGGGATGGAATCTGTAGACTGCAGGAAGACATCGATAGACTGGTTAGGTGGGCAGAAAAGTGACAAATTATATTCAACCTGGAGAAGCGTGCAGTGATTAACTTGGAGAGGTTAAACAAGGCAAAGGAATACACAATAACTAGGAGAACACTGAGAGATGTAGAAGAAGTAAGGGATCTTGAAGTGCATGTCCACTGATCCTAGAAGGGAGCAGGACAGGTTGATAAGGTGGTTAAGAAGGCACATGAAATACTTTTCTTTATCAGCTGAGGAATAAAATATATGAGCAGGGAGGTTATGCTGCAGCTTTATAAAACACTAGTTAGGCCACAACTTGAGTACTGTGTGTCGTTCTGGTCACCTCATCACAGAAAGGATGTAACTGCACTAGAGAGGGTACAAAGGAGATTTACGAGGATGTTACCAGGACTGGGAAATTATAGGTATGAGAAAGATTGGATAGGCTGGGGTTGTTTTCTTTCGAACACAGAAGGCTGAGGGGAAATTTGATTGAGGGGCCTGGATAGAGTGAATGGGAAGAACCTATTTACCATATCAGAGAGGTCAGTGACTACTGGCCATAGATTTAACGTGATTGGTAGAAGGATTAGAAGGGAGATGAGGAAAGATGTTTTTCACCCAGAGGGTGGTAGGGGTCTGGAATTCACTGCCTAAAAGAGTATTAGAGGCAGAAACCATCAACTCATTTAAAAGCTGTCGGGATACGCACTTGAAGTTTTGTAACCTCCAGGGATACGGACCAAGTGCTGGAAAATGGGATTAGGATGGGTAGCTTATTTTTCGGTAGGCGCAGACACGATAGCAAAGTGGCCTCCTTCTGTGCCATAAATGTTTCTACATTTACAACATATTCTAAATATCTAAAGAGGTGGAATGTGCAGGGATGTGGCGAGAAGTGGGGTAGTGGCAGTACATGAATTGCTCCTTAGGAGGGCTAGCAGGGACACGATGGGTCAAATGGCTATCTTCTGTGCTGTAGCGATTCTATGGGCTCAATTTGAAGAGACTGCCGCCAATCTCGGGGGCGAGTTCAAAACATGGCGATCTCCCGCGTGGCAGCTCATTTAAATAGCTGGGCAGCCCTCCCCCCGATCACATGGAGAGGGCGAGCTGTTTGTCCCCGGCAATGGTGTAAGTTGCCTCTGCGCAGGTGCTGGCCCCATTTTCAAAGGGAAATTTGAATTTTTAAAGATACACCCCCCTTTCCCACACCCCCAAATAACAATTACATTAACTATTTGCCCTTCCCTCACCCGCCCAAAACGATTATCTTTTAAATCTGACCATCCCCTCTCAGACTGCATAATGTTTGAAGTCCACCTCTTCCCACCATCCCCTACACCTTATGTTTATTTGACCCTGGACCCCGCCCCACCTGCACTGAAGGTTTTAACTCCTGCCCCCTCTCCACCAGAGTCACGCCGGCTTTCCCTGGACGGGGAATTGAAGGCATGGCAGTGCCGGTCGCCGTGCAGAAGATTGTGGCGGTCCCAGAAGATTGAAGGTAAGTTCATTTAAATTTATACATAGCATTGATTTAAATATTGAAATAGAGGTCCCATTGCCAAGCGGCAGGAGGGCAGGGGAGGGGGTGGTGGCCATGGAGACTTGCTGTCGCTGGGAGGATTGGGCCGGACCCTCCCAGCGTCGGCCTTCGTGCCGGACCACTGCCGGCCCCATCTTTCGCTGCCCCCTCCCCCCCCACCCCACAGAGCCCAATGTCATGGGCTTGGTAAAATCCAGCCCTATGATTCGATGATTATTGCTGAAAATAGAGACATGTTGTTCAAGCTTTTCATCTTGCACTCATCAGGACAATCGCAAGAATAACCTGTGCAAGGGAAAACAACACTTTATACTGCATGAGAAGAGGGTGCTGATTGGTTGGCAAGTGAACTCCATTTTGGTAGAGGCGTTGCCATGGCGAATGCACCAGTTTACGGTGACTGACAATTAACTGCCAAGCTTTGTTTGAAATTTAAACCAGGCAGCTTCATTCTGATTGGTCAAGGCATTGCCCTGAGGAATGAACCAGCGAATGGTGGTCACTTGTTTTGTTCAGCTGAAACAGGTGCCATGTTTGTACATATTCTTTCTGTTTGCAAAGAACAGGGCCCTGTGTATCAATATACGAAGCTTCCAGTATGCACAAATGCACCACACTGCCAGCCCTACTGACAATCTTAAATTGGTTGCCAGCGTAATTCTTAGCACACTGTGGATTATTTAGCAAATGTTGTCCAATTGCGGAATTGTATCTAATGTTGGACACTGTGTTTTGAATTTTGCAAACATGTCTCTCCACATAACACAAGCCCCGTATCTCAATACCATTCGAGTAAATGTCCTCTGCACCCTCTCTAAAGCCCTGGTGTCCTTCCTGAAGTGTGGTGCCCAGAATTGGCAACAATTCCCCAATGTTATTGTTTTGTGACTGAGAGATTGTGGTATCTCAGCCTCCCTTTAAATAAGCTGCAGGCTGTAAGGTGCAGAACCAGGCCTGTCCTCTTGAAAATAATCTCGGCTTCAGGTCTGTGGAGGGGTGCAGTTCCCTCTGCTGCGTTCACACTGTAACTGCACCTTAACATCAGCAGGATCAGAGGAGCATGGATGAAGTAGGAATACTCACCATGAACCCAGTGCATTTATTTATTTTTTATTTTATTTTATTTAGATATACAGCACTGAAACAGGCCCTTCGGCCCACCGAGTCTGTGCCGACCAACAAACACCCAGTTATACTAATCCTACAGTAATCCCATATTCCTACCATTCTCCTACCACCTACCTACACTAGGGGCAATTTACAATGACCAATTTACCTATCAACCTGCAAGTCTTTGGCTGTGAGAGGAAACCGGAGCACCCGGCAGAAACCCACGCGGTCACAGGGAGAACTTGCAAACTCCGCACAGGCAGTACCCAGAATCGAACCTGTGTCTCTGGAGCTGTGAGGCTGTGGCACTGTGCCACCATTTGTATGGGATAGCTGATTAATTCAACTGTCTACACTTAGCACACTCCAGCACTGGCAGATCTCCCCTGCCGTGGCATTGCTGGAGGTGGGCAGAGGGTGAGAGAAGAAGGGAGGGGAGTTGGGAGTAGAGAGGAAATGAGTAGATTTAGAAAGAGGTTTGTGAGCATTGTGTGCAAGGTAAGTGGAGTGTTTTGTCTTTGCTTCTGCATTGTCTTCTTGTTGCAGTCTTTAAATCAGTTAAACAGATGGCCCGTACCTTGCCTATTGCAAACAGTAGAAGGGACATGTTATTCGATACGATCCGCCAGTCTTTGGGACATACGGCCTACATACCTAGCATCACATTGGCATTGAAATTCATTGGGGGGGGGTTGGCGGTTCACCCTGGCCATTTAAATGAGCCACCACGATACTCTGCGATTTGTGATCTGCACGGGCGGACCCTCGTTTTTGAAGCTCGCAACCAAGATCAGCGACGAGCTTATAAAATCCAGCCCACTGACTCTACACTGGGGTGCGGTGGCCAACTCAAGCCTTGTGGCACAGTAATCTTTTAATAAACTCACCGTTTCTTCTTTTCATGCAGATCACTACCAGTGAGTATGCTGTTGAATGAGGTGCTTCTGAAGAAGCATTGAATACACTGATCAGTCAGGCTTTACCTTTGGTATCTGTCCACTGTTCATGCTCTCACCACCTTCTTCCACAATTGGAACCTTCTCCTGCACTAATTTGTTGACAGAGTGAGGCCCATGTTTCTCTGGCTTGAATGTATTTCTGGGTGAGCACTGTACACCTCTGACCTACCAGGCAATCCTTTGGGTTTGGGCGGCACAGTGGCGCAGTGGTTAGCACCGCAGCCTCACAGCTCCAGCAATAAATAAATAAGATAAATAAATCTCCATTGGAAAACCCATTGGTAGTACCATTGAGACCAATGAAGCTGGGATTATTCTCCTTCGAGCTTTAGAGTTTAAAGGTAGATTTAATAGAGGTGCACAAAAATGATGACAAGTTTTGGGAGAGCATTGAGAAACAGAGGACACATATTTAAGGTAATTGGCAGAGGAACCTGAGGGGAGATGAGGAGAATTTTTTTACACAATGAGTTGTGATCTGGACTGCACTGCCTGAAAGGACGGTGGAGGCAGTCTCAATAGTAACTTTCATTAGAGAATTGGATAAATACTTTAAAAAGGAGAACTTTGCGGGGCAGTGCATTCCAGATCATAACCCCTCATTGCTTAAAAGCATTTCTCCTCACCTTGCCTCTGTTTCTTTTCTTAACCTCACCTTAAATTCTGTGTCCTCTGCTTACCGACCCTCCAACCAGTGAAAGATTTTTCCTTATTTACTCTATTAAAGTCCTTCATGATTTTGAATATCTCTATTAAATCTCTTAACCTTCTGTGCTCGAAGGAGAACAATCCCAGCTTCTCAAGTCTCTCCACATAACACAAGCCCCGTATCTCAATACCATTCGAGTAAAGGGCGGCACAGTGGCGCAGTGGTTAGCACTGCAGCCTCACAGCTCCAGGGACCCGGGTTCGATTCCGGGTACTGCCTGTGTGGAGTTTGCAAGTTCTCCCTGTGTCTGCGTGGGTTTTCTCCGGGTGCTCCGGTTTCCTCCCACACACCAAAAGACTTGCAGGTTGATAGGTAAATTGGCCATTATAAATTGTCACTAGTATAGGTAGGTGGTAGGGAAATATAGGGACAGGTGGGGATGTTTGGTAGGAATATGGGATTAGTGTAGGATTAGTATAAATGGGTGGTTGATGTTCGGCACAGATTCGGTTGGCCGAAGGGCCTGTTTCAGTGCTGTATCTCTAATCTAATCTAATCTAAATCTCCTCTGCACCCTCTCTAAAGCCCTGGTGTCCTTCCTAAAGTGTGGTGCCCAGAACTAGCAACAATTCCCCAATGTTATTGTTTTGTGACTGAGAGATTGTGGTATCTCAGCCTCCCTTTAAATAAGCTGCAGGCTGTAAGGTGCAGAACCAGGCCTGTCCTCTTGAAAATAATCTCGGCTTCAGGTCTGTGGAGGGGTGCAGTTCCCTCTGCTGCGTTCACACTGTAACTGCATCTTAACATCAGCAGGATCAGAGAAGCATGGATGAAGTAGGAATACGAAACATGAATCCAGTGCATTTGCAAGGGATAGCTGATCAATTCAACTGTCTACACTGAGCACACTTCAGTACTGGCAGATCTCCCCTGCCGTGGCATTGCTGGAGGTGGACAGAGGGTGAGGGAAGAAGGGGGGGGAGTTGGGAGTAGAGAGGAAATGAGTAGATTTAGAAAGAGGTTTGTGAGAGTTGTGCGCAAGGTAAGTGGAGTGTTTTGTCTTTGCTTCTGCATTGTCTTCTTGTTGCAGTCTTTAAACAGATGGCCCATTCCGGCTGATAGACATAACAGTAAAGCAAGGAATATGTAACCCTTCAAATTCCGTGCAAAAAGCATCTACGAACTGAGTTTTTAAATTTTCAACTGACTCCCAAACTCAGCTTTTTGGGGCAGATTGTTCCAGATTTCTACTATCCTTTAATTGTAGGAGTGAGTTATAGAGTAATAGTGTCATTTACAGCACAGAAAGGGTCCATTTATCTCTCCGTAGAACAATCGTGTCAGTCCCATTCACTCACTCAATGCCTGCAGCCCTGCAAGGTTATTTTCTTCAAGTGACCATTCAATTTCCAGCACAGAGAGACGGCGGCAGGATAAAGGAGTAGGACAGAGAGAGAGCACAGAGAGATGGCGGCAGGATAAAGGAGTGAGTCTGAGGGAGAGCACAGTGAGACGGCGGCAGGTAAAGGAGCAGCCTGAGAGACAGCACAGAGAGATTGGAGCAGGATAAAGGAGTGGGCCTGAGAGAGCGCACAGTGAGATGGCGGCAGGATAAAGGAGTGAGTCTGAGGGAGAGCACAGTGAGACGGCGGCAGGTAAAGGAGCAGCCTGAGAGAGAGCACAGTGAGATGGCGGCAGGATTAGGAGTGGGTCTGAGAGAGAGCACAGAGAGACGGCGGCAGTATTAGCAGTGGGTCTGAGAGAGAGCACAGTGAGTCGGCGGCAGGATTAGGAGTGGGTCTGAGAGAGAGCACAGTGAGACGGCGGCAGGATTAGGAGTGGGTCTGAGAGAGAGCACAGTGAGTCGGCGGCAGGATTAGGAGTGGGTCGGAGAGAGAGCACAGTGAGTCGGCGGCAGGATTAGGAGTGGGTCGGAGAGAGAGCACAGTGTGACGGCGGCAGGTTTAGGAGAGGGTCGGAGAGAGAGCACAGTGAGTCGGCGGCAGGATTAGGAGTGGGCCTGAGAGAGAGCACAGAGAGACGGCGGCCAGAGAATGGAGTGGGCCTGAGAGAGAGCACAGTGAGACGGCGGCGGGATTAGGAGTGGGCCTGAGAGAGAGCACAGTGAGACGGAGGCAGGATTAGGAGTGGGCCTGAGAGAGAGCACAGAGAGATGGCAGCAGGATTAGGAGTGGGTCTGAGAGAGAGCACAGTGAGACGGCGGCAGGATAAAGGAGTGGGTCTGAGAGAGAGCACAGTGAGACAGAGGCAGGATTAGGAGTGGGCCTGAGAGAAAGCACAGTGAAATGGTAGCACGATTAGGAGTGGGTCTGAGAGAGCGCACAGTGAGACGGCGGCAGGATTAGGAGTGAGACTGAGAGAGAGCACAGTGAGACGGAGGCAGGATTAGGAGTGGGCCTGAGAGAGAGCACAGAGAGACGGCGGCCAGAGAATGGAGTGGGCCTGAGAGAGAGCACAGTGAGACGGCGGCGGGATTAGGAGTGGGCCTGAGAGAGAGCACAGTGAGAAGGAGGCAGGATTAGGAGTGGGCCTGAGAGAGAGCACAGAGAGATGGCAGCAGGATTAGGAGTGGGTCTGAGAGAGAGCACAGTGAGACGGCGGCAGGATAAAGGAGTGGGTCTGAGAGAGAGCACAGTGAGACAGAGGCAGGATTAGGAGTGGGCCTGAGAGAAAGCACAGTGAAATGGTAGCACGATTAGGAGTGGGTCTGAGAGAGCGCACAGTGAGACGGCGGCAGGATTAGGAGTGAGACTGAGAGAGAGCACAGTGAGACGGAGGCAGGATTAGGAGTGGGCCTGAGAGAGAGCACAGTGAGACGGAGGCAGGATTAGGAGTGGGCCTGAGAGAGAGCACAGAGAGATGGCAGCAGGATTAGGAGTGGGCCTGAGAGAGAGCACAGAGAGACGGAGGCAGGATAAAGGAGTGGACCTGAGAGAGAGCACAGTGAGACGGCGGCAGGATAAAGGAGCAGCCTGAGAGAGAGCACAGTGAGACGGCGGCAGGATTCGGAGTGGGTCTGAGAGAGAGCACAGTGAGACGGCGGCAGGATTAGGAGTGGGCCTTAGAGAGAGCAGAGAGAGATGGCGGCAGGATAAAGGAGTGGGCCTGAGAGATAGCACAGTGAGACGGCGGCAGGAGAATGGAGTGGGCCTGAGAGAGAGCACAGAGAATCGGAGGCAGGATAAAGGAGTGGGTCTGAGAGAGAGCACAGCGAGATGGCGGCAGGATAAAGGAGCGGGCCTGAGAGAGAGCACAGAGAGATGGCAGCAGGATAAATGAGCAAGCCTGAGAGACAGCACAGTGAGACGGCAGCAGGATTAGGAGTGGGTCTAAGAGAGTGCACTGTGAGACGGCAGCAGGATTAGGAGTGGGTCTGAGAGAGAGCACAGTGAGACGGCAGCAGGATTAGGAGTGGGTCTAAGAGAGTGCACTGTGAGACGGCAGCAGGATTAGGAGTGGGTCTGAGAGAGAGCACAGTGAGACGGCAGCAGGATTAGGAGTGGGCCTGAGAGAGAGCAGAGCAAGACGGCGGCAGGATTAGGAGTGGGCCTGAGAGAGAGCAGAGCAAGACGGCGGCAGGATTAGGAGTGGGCCTGAGAGAGAGCAGAGCAAGACGGCGGCAGGATTAGGAGTGGGCCTGAGAGAGCAGAGAGAAATGGCGGCAGGATTAGGAGTGGGCCTGAGAGAGAGCAGAGAGAAATGGCGGCAGGATTAGGAGTGGGCCTGAGAGAGAGCACAGTGAGACGGCGGCAGGATTTGGAGTGGGCCTGAGAGAGAGCAGAGAGAAATGGCGGCAGTTTTAGGAGTGGGCCTGAGAGAGAGCAGAGAGAAATGGCGGCAGGATTAGGAGTGGGCCTGAGAGAGAGCAGAGAGAAATGGCGGCAGTTTTAGGAGTGGGCCTGAGAGAGAGCACAGCAAGGTGGCGGCAGGATTCGGAGTGGGCCTGAGAGAGAGAAGAGAGAAATGGTGGCAGGATTAGGAGTGGGCCTGAGAGAGAGCAGAGAGAAATGGCGGCAGGATTAGGAGTGGGCCTGAAAGAGAGCACAGTGAGACGGCGGCAGGATAAAGGAGTGGGTCTGAGAGAGTGCACTGTGAGACAGAGGCAGGATTAGGAGTGGGCCTGAGAGAAAGCACAGTGAAATGGCAGCACGATTAGGAGTGGGTCTGAGAGAGAGCACAGTGAGACGGCGGCAGGATAAAGGAGTGGGTCTGAGAGAGCGCACAGTGAGACGGCGGCAGGATTAGGAGTGGGCCTGAGAGAGAGCACAGTGAGACGGCGGCAGGATAAAGGAGTGGGTCTGAGAGAGTGCACTGTGAGACAGAGGCAGGATTAGGAGTGGGCCTGAGAGAAAGCACAGTGAAATGGCAGCACGATTAGGAGTGGGTCTGAGAGAGCGCACAGTGAGACGGCGGCAGGATTAGGAGTGGGCCTGAGAGAGAGCACAGTGAGACGGAGGCAGGATTAGGAGTGGGCCTGAGAGAGAGCACAGAGAGACGGAGGCAGGATTAGGAGTGGGCCTGAGAGAGAGCACAGAGAGACGGCGGCAGGAGAATGGAGTGGACCTGAGAGAGAGCACAGTGAGACGGCGGCAGGATAAAGGTTCGAGCCTGAGAGAGAGCACAGTGAGACGGCAGCAGGATTCGGAGTGGGTCTGAGAGAGAGCACAGTGAGACGGCGGCAGGAGAATGGAGTGGGCCTGAGAGAGAGCACAGAGAATCGGAGGCAGGATAAAGGAGTGGGTCTGAGAGAGAGCACAGCGAGATGGCGGCAGGATAAAGGAGCGGGCCTGAGAGAGAGCACAGAGAGATGGCAGCAGGATAAATGAGCAAGCCTGAGAGACAGCACAGTGAGACGGCGGCAGGATTAGGAGTGGGTCTGAGAGAGTGCACAGCAAGATGGCGGCAGGATTAGGAGTGGGTCTGAGAGAGAGCACAGTGAGACGGCAGCAGGATTAGGAGTGGGCCTGAGAGAGTGCACTGTGAGACGGCGGCAGGATTAGGAGTGGGTCTAAGAGAGTGCACTGTGAGACGGCAGCAGGATTAGGAGTGGGCCTGAGAGAGTGCACTGTGAGACGGCAGCAGGATTAGGAGTGGGCCTGAGAGAGTGCACTGTGAGACGGCGGCAGGATTAGGAGTGGGTCTAAGAGAGCAGAGAGAAATGGCGGCAGTTTTAGGAGTGGGCCTGAGAGAGAGCACAGCAAGATGGCGGCAGGATTCGGAGTGGGCCTGAGAGAGAGCAGAGAGAAATGGCGGCAGGATTAGGAGTGGGCCTGAAAGAGAGCACAGCAAGATGGCGGCAGGATTTGGAGTGGGCCTGAGAGAGAGAACAGCAAGACGGAGGCAGGATTAGGAGTGGGCCTGAAAGAGAGCACAGCAATATGGCGACAGGATTAGGAGTGGGTCTGAGAGAGTGCAGAGCAAGACGGCGGCAGGATTAGGAGTGGGCCTGAGAGAGTGCACTGTGAGACAGCGGCAGGATTAGGAGTGGGCCTGAGAGAGAACACAGTGAGCTGGCATCAGGATTAGGAGTGGGTCTGAGAGAGAGCACAGTGAGACAGCGGCAGGATTAGGAGTGGGCCTGAGAGAGAACACAGTGAGCTGGCATCAGGATTAGGAGTGGGTCTGAGAGAGAGCACAGTGAGACAGCGGCAGGATTAGGAGTGGGTCTGAGAGAGAGCACAGTGAGCTGGCAGCAGGACTGGGAGTGGGTCTGAGAGAGAGCACAGTGAGCTGGCAGCAGGATTAGGAGTGGGTCTGAGAGAGAGCACAGTGAGCTGGCAGCAGGATTAGGAGTGGGTCTGAGAGAGAGCACAGTGATCTGGCGGCAGGATTAGGAGTGGGTCCGAGAGAGAGCACAGTGAGACAGCGGCAGGATTAGGAGTGGGTCTGAGAGAGAGCACAGTGAGACGGCAGCAGGAATTGGAGTGGGTCTGAGAGAGAGCACAGAGAGACAGTGGCAGGATTAGGAGTGGGTCTGAGAGAGAGCACAGTGAGCTGGCAGCAGGATGAGGAGTGGGTCTGAGAGAGAGCACAGTGAGACAGCGGCAGGATTAGGAGTGGGTCTGAGAGAGAGCACAGTGAGACAGCGGCAGGATTAGGAGTGGGTCTGAGAGAGAGCACAGAGAGATGGTGGCTGGATAAAGGATCGAGCCTGAGAGAGCGCTCAGCAAGACGGCAGCAGTATTGGGAGTGGACATTAGAGAGAGCATAGCAAGACGGCGGCAGCATTAGGAGTGGGCCTGAAAGAGAGCTCAGCAAGACTGCGGCAGGATTAGGAGTGGGCCTGAGAGAGAGCACAGTGAGACGGTGGCAGGATTAGGAGTGGGTCTGAGAGAGAGCAGAGAGAGATGGCGGCAGGTTAAAGGAGTGGGCCTGAGAGAGTGCACAGCAAGACGGCAGCAGAATTAGGAGAGAACCTGAGAGAGAGCACAGTGAGACGGCGGCAGGAGAATGGAGTGGGCCTGAGAGAGAGCACAGTGAGACGGCGGCAGGAGAATGGAGTGGGCCTGAGAGAGAGCACAGTGAGACGGCGGCAGGAGAATAGAGTGGGCCTGAGAGAGAGCACAGTGAGACGGCGGCAGGAGAATGGAGTGGGCCTGAGAGAGAGCACAGCAAGATGGCGGCAGGATTAGGATTGGGTCTGAGAGAGTGCACTGTGAGATGGCAGCAGGATTTGGAGTGGGCCTGAAAGAGAGCACAGCAAGATGGCGGCAGGATTACGAGTGGGTCTGAGAGAGAGCACAGTGAGACGGCAGCAGGATAAATGAGTGAGCCTGAGAGAGAACACAGTGAGATGGCGCAGGATAAAGGAGCGAGCCTGAGAGAGACCACAGAGAGATGGCGCAGGATGAAGGAGCGAGCCTGAGAGAGAGCACAGAGAGATGGCGCAGGATGAAGGAGCGAGCCTGAGAGAGATCACAGAGAGATGACGCAGAATGAAGGAGCGAGCCTGAGAGAGATCACAGAGAGATGGCGGCAGGATATAGGATCGAGCCTGAGAGAGATCACAGAGAGATGGCGCAGGATGAAGGAGCGAGCCTGAGAGAGATCACAGAGAGATGGGGCAGGAGAAAGGAGGGAGCCTGAGAGAGATCACAGAGAGATGGCGCAGAAAGAAGGAGCGAGCCTGAGAGAGATCACAGAGAGATGGCGCAGGATAAAGGAGCGAGCCTGAGTGAGATCACAGAGAGATGGCGCAGGATGAAGGAGCGAGCCTGAGAGAGATCACCGAGAGATGGCGCAGGATAAAGGAGCGAGCCTGAGAGAGAGCACAGAGAGATGGCACAGAAAGAAGGAGCGAGCCTGAGAGAGAGCACAGAGAGATGGCGCAGGATCAAGCAGCGAGCCTGGGAGAGATCACAGAGAGATGGCGCAGGATATAGGAGCGAGCCTGAGAGAGTTCACAGAGAGATGGTGCAGGATGAAGAAGCGAGCCTGAGAGAGATCACAGAGAGATGGCGCAGGATAAAGGAGCGAGCCTGAGAGAGATCACAGAGAGATGGCGCAGGATGAAGGAGCGAGCCTGAAAGAGATCACAGAGAGATGGCGCAGAATGAAGGAGCGAGCCTGAGAGAGATCACAGAGAGATGGCGCAGGATAAAGGAGCGAGCCTGAGAGAGATCACAGAGAGATGGCGCAGGATGAAGGAGCGAGCCTGAGAGAGATCACAGAGAGATGGCGCAGAATGAAGGAGCGAGCCTGAGAGAGATCACAGAGAGATGGCGCAGGATAAAGGAGCGAGCCGGAGTGAGATCACAGAGAGATGGCGCAGGATGAAGGAGCGAGCCTGAGAGAGAGCACAGAGAGATGGCGCAGGATAAAGGAGCGAGCCTGAGAGAGATCACAGAGAGATGGCGCAGGATAAAGGAGGGAGCCTGAGAGAGATCACAGAGAGATGGCGCAGGATAAAGGAGCGAGCCTGAGAGAGATCACAGAGTGATGGCGCAGGATAAAGGAGCGAGCCTGAGTGAGATCACAGAGAGACGGCGCAGGATAAAGGAGCGAGCCTGAGAGAGATCACAGAGAGATGGCGCAGGATAAAGGAGCGAGCCTGAGTGAGATCACAGAGAGATGGCGCAGGATATAGGATCGAGCCTGAGAGAGAGCACAGAGAGATGGCGCAGGATGAAGGAGCGAGCCTGAGAGAGATCACAGAGAGATGACGCAGAATGAAGGAGCGAGCCTGAGAGAGATCACAGAGAGATGGCGGCAGGATATAGGATCGAGCCTGAGAGAGATCACAGAGAGATGGCGCAGGATGAAGGAGCGAGCCTGAGAGAGATCACAGAGAGATGGCGCAGGATGAAGGAGCGAGCCTGAGAGAGAGCACAGAGAGATGGCAGCAGGATAAAGGAGTGGGCCTGAGAGAGAACACGGTGAGACGGCGGCAGTAGAATGGAGTGGGCCTGAGAGAGAGCACAGTGAGACAGCGGCAGGATTAGGAGTGGGTCTGAGAGAGAGCACAGAGAGATGGTGGCTGGATAAAGGATCGAGCCTGAGAGAGAGCACAGCAAGACGGCAGCAGGATTAGGAGTGGGCCTGAGAGAGAGCACAGCGAGACGGCGGTAGGATTAGGAGTGGGCCTGAGAGAGAGCACAGCGAGATGGCGGCAGGTTTAGGAGTGGGCCTGCGAGAGAGCACAGAGAAATGGCGGCAGGATTTGGAGTGGGCCTGAGAGAGAGCACAGCAAGACGGTGGCAGGATTAGGAGTGGGCCTGAGAGAGAGCACAGCAAGACGGTGGCAGGATTAGGAGTGGGCCAGAGAGAGATCACAGCAAGACGGCGGCAGGTTTAGGAGTGGGCCTGCGAGAGAGCACAGAGAAATGGCGGCAGGATTTGGAGTGGGCCTGAAAGAGAGCACAGAGAGAGGGGGGCAGGATTAGGAGTGGGCCTCAAAGAGAGCACAGCAAGATGGTGGCAGGATTTGGAGTGGGCCTGAAAGAGAGCACAGCAAGATGGCGGCAGAATTAGGATTGGGTCTGAGAGAGTGCACTGTGAGATGGCAGCAGGATTTGGAGTGGGCCTGAAAGAGAGCACAGCAAGATGGCGGCAGGATTACGAGTGGGTCTGAGAGAGAGCACAGTGAGATGGCAGCAGGATAAATAAGTGAGCCTGAGAGAGAACACAGTGAGATGGCGCAGGATAAAGGAGCGAGCCTGAGAGAGACCACAGAGAGATGGCGCAGGATGAAGGAGCGAGCCTGAGAGAGATCACAGAGAGATGGCGGCAGGATATAGGATCGAGCCTGAGAGAGAGCACAGAGAGATGGCGCAGGATGAAGGAGCGAGCCTGAGAGAGATCACAGAGAGATGACGCAGAATGAAGGAGCGAGCCTGAGAGAGATCACAGAGAGATGGCGGCAGGATATAGGATCGAGCCTGAGAGAGATCACAGAGAGATGGCGCAGGATGAAGGAGCGAGCCTGAGAGAGATCACAGAGAGATGGGGCAGGAGAAAGGAGGGAGCCTGAGAGAGATCACAGAGAGATGGCGCAGAAAGAAGGAGCGAGCCTGAGAGAGATCACAGAGAGATGGCGCAGGATAAAGGAGCGAGCCTGAGTGAGATCACAGAGAGATGGCGCAGGATGAAGGAGCGAGCCTGAGAGAGATCACCGAGAGATGGCGCAGGATAAAGGAGCGAGCCTGAGAGAGAGCACAGAGAGATGGCGCAGGATAAAGGAGCGAGCCTGAGAGAGAGCACAGAGAGATGGCGCAGGATAAAGGAGCGAGCCTGAGAGAGAGCACAGAGAGATGGCGCAGGATCAAGCAGCGAGCCTGGGAGAGATCACAGAGAGATGGCGCAGGATATAGGAGCGAGCCTGAGAGAGATCACAGAGAGATGGTGCAGGATGAAGAAGCGAGCCTGAGAAAGATCACAGAGAGATGGCGCAGGATAAAGGAGCGAGCCTGAGAGAGATCACAGAGAGATGGCGCAGGATGAAGGAGCGAACCTGAGAGAGATCACAGAGAGATGGCGCAGAATGAAGGAGCGAGCCTGAGAGAGATCACAGAGAGATGGCGCAGGATAAAGGAGCGAGCCTGAGAGAGATCACAGAGAGATGGCGCAGGATGAAGGAGCGAGCCTGAGAGAGATCACAGAGAGATGGCGCAGAATGAAGGAGCGAGCCTGAGAGAGATCACAGAGAGATGGCGCAGGATAAAGGAGCGAGCCGGAGTGAGATCACAGAGAGATGGCGCAGGATGAAGGAGCGAGCCTGAGAGAGAGCACAGAGAGATGGCGCAGGATAAAGGAGCGAGCCTGAGTGAGATCACAGAGAGATGGCGCAGGATAAAGGAGGGAGCCTGAGAGAGATCACAGAGTGATGGCGCAGGATAAAGGAGCGAGCCTGAGTGAGATCACAGAGAGATGGCGCAGGATAAAGGAGCGAGCCTGAGAGAGATCACAGAGAGATGGCGCAGGATAAAGGAGCGAGCCTGAGTGAGATCACAGAGAGATGGCGCAGGATGAAGGAGCGAGCCTGAGTGAGATCACAGAGAGATGGCGCAGGAAATAGGATCGAGCCTGAGAGAGAGCACAGAGAGATGGCGCAGGATGAAGGAGCGAGCCTGAGAGAGATCACAGAGAGATGGTGCAGAATGAAGGAGCGAGCCTGAGAGAGATCACAGAGAGATGGCGGCAGGATATAGGATCGAGCCTCAGAGAGATCACAGAGAGATGGCGCAGGATGAAGGAGCGAGCCTGAGTGAGATCACAGAGAGATGGCGCAGGATGAAGGAGCGAGCTTGAGTGAGATCACAGAGAGATGGCGCAGGATGAAGGAGCGAGCCTGAGAGAGAGCACAGAGAGATGGCGCAGGATAGAGGAGTGGGTCTGAGAGAGAGCACAGAGAGATGGCGCAGGATAAAGGAGCGAGCCTGAGAGAGAGCACAGTGAGACGGCAGCAGGATTACGAGTGGGCCTGAGAGAGAGCACAGTGAGACGGCAGCAGGATTAGGAGTGGGTCAGAGAGAGAGCACAGTGAGACGGCAGCAGGATTACGAGTGGGCCTGAGAGAGAGCACAGAGAGATGGCGGCAGGATTAGGAGTGGGCCTGAGAGAGAGCACTGTGAGACGGCGGCAGGATTAGGAGTGGGCCTGAGAGAGAGCACAGTGAGACGACGGCAGGATTAGGAGTGGGCCTGAGAGAGAGCACAGTGAGACGACGACAGGATAATGGAGTGGGACAAAGAGAGAGCACAGTGAGACGACGGCAGGATTAGGAGTGGGCCTGAGAGAGAGCACGGTGAGACGGAGGCAGGATTAGGAGTGGGCCTGAGAGAGAGCACAGTGAGACGGAGGCAGGATTAGGAGTGGGCCTGAGAGAGAGCACAGCGAGACGACGGTTGGATAATGGAGTGGTCCTGAGAGAGAGCACAGTGAGACGGCGGCAGGATAATGGAGTGGGCCTGAGAGAGAGCACAGTGAGACGACGGCAGGATAATGGAGTGGGCCTGAGAGAGAGCACAGTGAGATGGAGGCAGGATTAGGAGTGGGACTGAGAGAGAGCACAGTGAGACGGAGGCAGGATTAGCAGTGGGACTGAGAGAGAGCACAGTGAGACGGAGGCAGGATTAGGAGCGGGCCTGAGAGAGAGCACAGTGAGATGGAGGCAGGATAATGGAGTGGGCCTGAGAGAGAGCACAGTGAGACGGAGGCAGGATAATGGATTGGGCCTGAGAGAGAGCACAGTGAGACGACGGCAGGCTAATGGAGTGGGCCTGAGAGAGAGCACAGTAAGACGGAGGCAGTATTAGGAGTGGGCCTGAGAGAGAGCACAGTGAGACGGAGGCAGGATTAGGAGTGGGCCTGAGAGAAAGCACAGTGAGACGGAGGCAGGATTACGAGTGGGCCTGAGAGAGAGCACTGTGAGACGGAGGCAGGATTAGGAGTGGGCCTGAGAGAGAGCACAGTGAGACGGAGGGAGGATAAAGGAGTTGGCCTGAGAGAGAGCACAGTGAGACGGAGGCAGGATTAGGAGTGGGTCTGAGAGAGAGCACAGAGAGATGGTGGCTGGATAAAGGATCGAGCCTGAGAGAGAGCACAGCAAGACGGCAGCAGGATTAGGAGTGGGCCTGAGAGAGAACACAGCGAGACGGCGGTAGGATTAGGAGTGGGCCTGAGAGAGAGCACAGCGAGATGGCGGCAGGTTTAGGAGTGGGCCTGCGAGAGAGCACAGAGAAATGGCGGCAGGATTTGGAGTGGGCCTGAGAGAGAGCACAGCAAGACGGTGGCAGGATTAGGAGTGGGCCTGAGAGAGAGCACAGCAAGACGGTGGCAGGATTAGGAGTGGGCCAGAGAGAGATCACAGCAAGACGGCGGCAGGTTTAGGAGTGGGCCTGCGAGAGAGCACAGAGAAATGGCGGCAGGATTTGGAGTGGGCCTGAAAGAGAGCACAGAGAGAGGGGGGCAGGATTAGGAGTGGGCCTCAAAGAGAGCACAGCAAGATGGTGGCAGGATTTGGAGTGGGCCTGAAAGAGAGCACAGCAAGATGGCGGCAGAATTAGGATTGGGTCTGAGAGAGTGCACTGTGAGATGGCAGCAGGATTTGGAGTGGGCCTGAAAGAGAGCACAGCAAGATGGCGGCAGGATTACGAGTGGGTCTGAGAGAGAGCACAGTGAGATGGCAGCAGGATAAATAAGTGAGCCTGAGAGAGAACACAGTGAGATGGCGCAGGATAAAGGAGCGAGCCTGAGAGAGACCACAGAGAGATGGCGCAGGATGAAGGAGCGAGCCTGAGAGAGATCACAGAGAGATGGCGGCAGGATATAGGATCGAGCCTGAGAGAGAGCACAGAGAGATGGCGCAGGATGAAGGAGCGAGCCTGAGAGAGATCACAGAGAGATGACGCAGAATGAAGGAGCGAGCCTGAGAGAGATCACAGAGAGATGGCGGCAGGATATAGGATCGAGCCTGAGAGAGATCACAGAGAGATGGCGCAGGATGAAGGAGCGAGCCTGAGAGAGATCACAGAGAGATGGGGCAGGAGAAAGGAGGGAGCCTGAGAGAGATCACAGAGAGATGGCGCAGAAAGAAGGAGCGAGCCTGAGAGAGATCACAGAGAGATGGCGCAGGATAAAGGAGCGAGCCTGAGTGAGATCACAGAGAGATGGCGCAGGATGAAGGAGCGAGCCTGAGAGAGATCACCGAGAGATGGCGCAGGATAAAGGAGCGAGCCTGAGAGAGAGCACAGAGAGATGGCGCAGGATAAAGGAGCGAGCCTGAGAGAGAGCACAGAGAGATGGCGCAGGATAAAGGAGCGAGCCTGAGAGAGCACAGAGAGATGGCGCAGGATCAAGCAGCGAGCCTGGGAGAGATCACAGAGAGATGGCGCAGGATATAGGAGCGAGCCTGAGAGAGATCACAGAGAGATGGTGCAGGATGAAGAAGCGAGCCTGAGAAAGATCACAGAGAGATGGCGCAGGATAAAGGAGCGAGCCTGAGAGAGATCACAGAGAGATGGCGGCAGGATATAGGATCGAGCCTGAGAGAGAGCACAGAGAGATGGCGCAGGATGAAGGAGCGAGCCTGAGAGAGATCACAGAGAGATGACGCAGAATGAAGGAGCGAGTCTGAGAGAGATCACAGAGAGATGGCGGCAGGATATAGGATCGAGCCTGAGAGAGATCACAGAGAGATGGCGCAGGATGAAGGAGCGAGCCTGAGAGAGATCACAGAGAGATGGGGCAGGAGAAAGGAGGGAGCCTGAGAGAGATCACAGAGAGATGGCGCAGAAAGAAGGAGCGAGCCTGAGAGAGATCACAGAGAGATGGCGCAGGATAAAGGAGCGAGCCTGAGTGAGATCACAGAGAGATGGCGCAGGATGAAGGAGCGAGCCTGAGAGAGATCACCGAGAGATGGCGCAGGATAAAGGAGCGAGCCTGAGAGAGAGCACAGAGAGATGGCGCAGGATAAAGGAGCGAGCCTGAGAGAGAGCACAGAGAGATGGCGCAGGATAAAGGAGCGAGCCTGAGAGAGCACAGAGAGATGGCGCAGGATCAAGCAGCGAGCCTGGGAGAGATCACAGAGAGATGGCGCAGGATATAGGAGCGAGCCTGAGAGAGATCACAGAGAGATGGTGCAGGATGAAGAAGCGAGCCTGAGAAAGATCACAGAGAGATGGCGCAGGATAAAGGAGCGAGCCTGAGAGAGATCACAGAGAGATGGCGCAGGATGAAGGAGCGAACCTGAGAGAGATCACAGAGAGATGGCGCAGAATGAAGGAGCGAGCCTGAGAGAGATCACAGAGAGATGGCGCAGGATAAAGGAGCGAGCCTGAGAGAGATCACAGAGAGATGGCGCAGGATGAAGGAGCGAGCCTGAGAGAGATCACAGAGAGATGGCGCAGAATGAAGGAGCGAGCCTGAGAGAGATCACAGAGAGATGGCGCAGGATAAAGGAGCGAGCCGGAGTGAGATCACAGAGAGATGGCGCAGGATGAAGGAGCGAGCCTGAGAGAGAGCACAGAGAGATGGCGCAGGATAAAGGAGCGAGCCTGAGTGAGATCACAGAGAGATGGCGCAGGATAAAGGAGGGAGCCTGAGAGAGATCACAGAGTGATGGCGCAGGATAAAGGAGCGAGCCTGAGTGAGATCACAGAGAGATGGCGCAGGATAAAGGAGCGAGCCTGAGAGAGATCACAGAGAGATGGCGCAGGATAAAGGAGCGAGCCTGAGTGAGATCACAGAGAGATGGCGCAGGATGAAGGAGCGAGCCTGAGTGAGATCACAGAGAGATGGCGCAGGAAATAGGATCGAGCCTGAGAGAGAGCACAGAGAGATGGCGCAGGATGAAGGAGCGAGCCTGAGAGAGATCACAGAGAGATGGTGCAGAATGAAGGAGCGAGCCTGAGAGAGATCACAGAGAGATGGCGGCAGGATATAGGATCGAGCCTCAGAGAGATCACAGAGAGATGGCGCAGGATGAAGGAGCGAGCCTGAGTGAGATCACAGAGAGATGGCGCAGGATGAAGGAGCGAGCTTGAGTGAGATCACAGAGAGATGGCGCAGGATGAAGGAGCGAGCCTGAGAGAGAGCACAGAGAGATGGCGCAGGATAGAGGAGTGGGTCTGAGAGAGAGCACAGAGAGATGGCGCAGGATAAAGGAGCGAGCCTGAGAGAGAGCACAGTGAGACGGCAGCAGGATTACGAGTGGGCCTGAGAGAGAGCACAGTGAGACGGCAGCAGGATTAGGAGTGGGTCAGAGAGAGAGCACAGTGAGACGGCAGCAGGATTACGAGTGGGCCTGAGAGAGAGCACAGAGAGATGGCGGCAGGATTAGGAGTGGGCCTGAGAGAGAGCACTGTGAGACGGCGGCAGGATTAGGAGTGGGCCTGAGAGAGAGCACAGTGAGACGACGGCAGGATTAGGAGTGGGCCTGAGAGAGAGCACAGTGAGACGACGACAGGATAATGGAGTGGGACAAAGAGAGAGCACAGTGAGACGACGGCAGGATTAGGAGTGGGCCTGAGAGAGAGCACGGTGAGACGGAGGCAGGATTAGGAGTGGGCCTGAGAGAGAGCACAGTGAGACGGAGGCAGGATTAGGAGTGGGCCTGAGAGAGAGCACAGCGAGACGACGGTTGGATAATGGAGTGGTCCTGAGAGAGAGCACAGTGAGACGGCGGCAGGATAATGGAGTGGGCCTGAGAGAGAGCACAGTGAGACGACGGCAGGATAATGGAGTGGGCCTGAGAGAGAGCACAGTGAGATGGAGGCAGGATTAGGAGTGGGACTGAGAGAGAGCACAGTGAGACGGAGGCAGGATTAGCAGTGGGACTGAGAGAGAGCACAGTGAGACGGAGGCAGGATTAGGAGCGGGCCTGAGAGAGAGCACAGTGAGATGGAGGCAGGATAATGGAGTGGGCCTGAGAGAGAGCACAGTGAGACGGAGGCAGGATAATGGATTGGGCCTGAGAGACAGCACAGTGAGACGACGGCAGGCTAATGGAGTGGGCCTGAGAGAGAGCACAGTAAGACGGAGGCAGTATTAGGAGTGGGCCTGAGAGAGAGCACAGTGAGACGGAGGCAGGATTAGGAGTGGGCCTGAGAGAAAGCACAGTGAGACGGAGGCAGGATTACGAGTGGGCCTGAGAGAGAGCACTGTGAGACGGAGGCAGGATTAGGAGTGGGCCTGAGAGAGAGCACAGTGAGACGGAGGGAGGATAAAGGAGTTGGCCTGAGAGAGAGCACAGTGAGACGGAGGCAGGATTAGGAGTGGGACTGAGAGAGAGCACAGTGAGACGGAGGCAGGATTCGGAGCGGGCCTGAGAGAGAGCACAGTGAGATGGAGGCAGGATAATGGAGTGGGCCTGAGAGAGAGCACAGTGAGACGACGGCAGGATAATGGAGTGGGCCTGAGAGAGAGCACAGTGAGACAGAGGCAGGATTAGGAGTGGGCCTGAGAGAGAGCACAGAGTTATGGCGCAGGATGAAGGAGCGAGCCTGAGAGAGAGCACAGAGAGATGGCGCAGGATAAAGGAGCGAGCCTGAGAGAGATCACAGAGAGATGGCGCAGGATAAAGGTGCGAGCCTGAGAGAGATCACAGAGAGATGGCGCACGAAAAAGGAGCGAGCCTGAGAGAGATCACAGAGAGATGGCGCAGGATAAAGGAGCGAGCCTGAGAGAGATCACAGAGAGATGGCGCAGGGTAAAGGAGATAGCCTGAGAGAGATCACAGAGAGATGGCGCAGGATAAAGGAGCAAGACTGAGAGAGATCACAGAGAGATGGCGCAGGATAAAGGAGCGAGCCTGAGAGAGATCACAGAGAGATGGCGCAGGATAAAGGTGCGAGCCTGAGAGAGATCACAGAGAGATGGCGCAGGATAAAGGAGCGAGCCTGAGAGAGATCACAGAGAGATGGCGCAGGATTAAGGTGCGAGCCTGAGAGAGAGCACAGACAGATTGCGCAGGACAAAAGATCGAGCCTGAGAGAGATCACAGAGAGTTGACGCAGGGAAAGGACAAGCCTGAGAGAGATCACAGAGAGATGGCGCAGGATAAAGGAGCGATCCTGAGAGAGATCACAGAGAGATGGCGCAGGATGAATGAGCGATCCTGAGAGAGATCACAGAGAGATGGCGCAGGATAAAGGATCGAGCCTGAGAGAGAGCACAGAGAGATGGCGGCAGGATAAACGAGTGGGCCTGAGAGAGAGCACAGTGAGATGGCGGCAGGATTAGGAGTGGGCCTGAGAGAGAGCACAGAGAGATGGCGGCAGGATAAACGAGTGGGCCTGAGAGAGAGCACAGTGAGAAGGCAGCAGGATTAGGAGTGGGCCTGAGAGAGAGCACAGTGAGACGGCAGCAGGATAAACGAGTGGGCCTGAGAGAGAGCACAGTGAGACGGCGGCAGGATTAGGAGTGGGCCTGAGAGTGTGCACAGTGAGACGGAGGCAGGATTAGGAGTGGGCCTGAGAGAGAGCACAGTGAGACGGAGGCAGGATTAGGAGTAGGCCTGAGAGAGAGCACAGTGAGACGGAGGCAGGTTTAGGAGTAGGCCTGAGAGAGAGCACAGTGAGACGGAGGCAGGATTAGGAGTGGGCCTGAGAGAGAGCACAGTGAGACGGAGGCAGGATTAGGAGAGGGCCTGAGAGAGAGCACAGAGAGACGGCGGCAGGATAAAGGATCGAGCCGGAGAGAGAGCACAGCAAGACGGCAGCAGGATTACGAGTGGGCCTGAGAGAGAGCACAGTGAGACGGCAGCAGGATTAGGAGTGGGTCAGAGAGAGAGCACAGTGAGACGGCAGCAGGATTACGAGTGGGCCTGAGAGAGAGCACAGAGAGACGGCGGCAGGATTAGGAGTGGGCCTGAGAGAGAGCACAGTGAGACGGCGGCAGGATTAGGAGTGGGCCTGAGAGAGAGCACAGTGCGACGACGGCAGGATAATGGAGTGGGCCTGAGAGAGAGCACAGTGAGACGACGGCAGGATAATGGAGTGGGCCTGAGAGAGAGCACAGTGAGACGACGGCAGGATTAAGAGTGGGCCTGAGAGAGAGCACAGTGAGACGACGGCAGGATAATGGAGTGGGCCTGAGAGAGAGCACAGTGAGACGGAGGCAGGATTAGGAGTGGGCCTGAGAGAGAGCACAGTGAGACGGAGGCAGGATTAGGAGTGGGCCTGAGAGAGAGCACAGCGAGACGGCGGTTGGATACTGGAGTGGGCCTGAGAGAGAGCACAGTGAGACGGCGGCAGGATAATGGAGTGGGCCTGAGAGAGAGCACAGTGAGACGACGGCAGGATAATGGAGTGGGCCTGAGAGAGAGCACAGTGAGACGGAGGCAGGATTAGGAGTGAGCCTGAGAGAGAGCACAGTGAGACGGAGGCAGGATTAGGAGTGGGCCTGAGAGAGAGCACAGTGAGACGACGGCAGGAATATGGAGTGGGCCTGAGAGAGAGCACAGTGAGACGGAGGCAGGATTAGGAGTGCGACTGAGAGAGAGCACAGTGAGACGGAGGCAGGATTAGGAGCGGGCCTGAGAGAGAGCACAGAGAGATGGCGCAGGATGAAGGAGCGAGCCTGAGAGAGATCACAGAGAGATGGCGCAGGATAAAGGAGGGAGCCTGAGAGAGATCACAGAGAGATGGCGCAGGATAAAGGTGCAAGCCAGAGAGAGATCACAGAGAGATGGTGCAGGATAAAGGAGCGATCCTGAGAGAGATCACAGAGAGATGGCGCAGGATAAAGGAGCGAGCCTGAGTGAGATCACAGAGAGATGGCGCAGGATAAAGGAGCGAGCCTGAGAGAGATCACAGAGAGATGGCGCGGGATGAAGGAGCGAGCCTGAGAGAGAGCACAGAGAGATGGCGCAGGATAAAGGAGCGAGCCTGAGAGAGATCACAGAGAGATGGCGCAGGATAAAGGTGCGAGCCTGAGAGAGATCACAGAGAGATGGCGCAGGATAAAGGAGCGAGCCTGAGAGAGATCACAGAGAGATGGCGTAGGATGAAGGAGCGAGCGTGAGAGAGAGCACAGAGAGATGGCGCAGGATAAAGGAGTGAGCCTGAGAGAGAGCACAGAGAGATGGCGCAGGATAAAGGAGCGAGCCTGAGTGAGATCACAGAGAGATGGCGCAGGATGAAGGAGCGAGCCTGAGAGAGAGCACAGAGAGATGGCGCAGGATAAAGGAGCGAGCCTCAGTGAGATCACAGAGAGATGGTGCAGGATGAAGGAGCGAGCCTGAGAGAGAGCACAGAGAGATGGCGCAGGATAAAGGAGCGAGCCTGAGAGAGATCACAGAGAGATGGCGCAGGATAAAGGAGCGAGTCTGAGAGAGATCACAGAGAGATGGCGCAGGATAAAGGAGCGAGCCTGAGAGAGATCACCGAGAGATGGCGCAGGATAAAGGAGCGAGCCTGAGAGAGATCACAGAGAGATGGCGCAGGATAAAGGATCGAGCCTGAGAGAGAGCACAGAGAGATGGCGGCAGGATAAACGAGTGGGCCTGAGAGAGAGCACAGTGAGATGGCGGCAGGATTAGGAGTGGGCCTGAGAGAGAGCACAGAGAGATGGCGGCAGGATAAACGAGTGGGCCTGAGAGAGAGCACAGTGAGACGGCAGCAGGATTAGGAGTGGGCCTGAGAGAGAGCACAGTGAGACGGCAGCAGGATAAACGAATGGGCCTGAGAGAGAGCACAGTGAGACGGCGGCAGGATTAGGAGTGGGCCTGAGAGTGTGCACAGTGAGACGGAGGCAGGATTAGGAGTGGGCCTGAGAGAGAGCACAGTGAGACGGAGGCAGGATTAGGAGTAGGCCTGAGAGAGAGCACAGTGAGACGGAGGCAGGATTAGGAGTCGGCCTGAGAGAGAGCACAGTGAGACGGCGGCAGGATTAGGAGTGGGCCTGAGAGAGAGCACAGTGAGACGACGGCAGGATAATGGAGTGGGCCTGAGAGAGAGCACAGTGAGATGACGGCAGGATAATGGAGTGGGCCTGAGAGAGAGCACAGTGAGACGACGGCAGGATTAAGAGTGGGCCTGAGAGAGAGCACAGTGAGACGACGGCAGGATAATGGAGTGGGCCTGAGAGAGAGCACAGTGAGACGGAGGCAGGATTAGGAGTGGGCCTGAGAGAGAGCACAGTGAGACGGAGGCAGGATTAGGAGTGGGCCTGAGAGAGAGCACAGCGAGACGGCGGTTGGATACTGGAGTGGGCCTGAGAGAGAGCACAGTGAGACGGCGGCAGGATAATGGAGTGGGCCTGAGAGAGAGCACAGTGAGACGACGGCAGGATAATGGAGTGGGCCTGAGAGAGAGCACAGTGAGACGGAGGCAGGATTAGGAGTGGGCCTGAGAGAGAGCACAGTGAGACGACGGCAGGATTAGGAATGGGCCTGAGAGAGAGCACAGTGAGACGACGGCAGGAAAATGGAGTGGGCCTGATAGAGAGCACAGTGAGACGGAGGCAGGATTAGGAGTGCGACTGAGAGAGAGCACAGTGAGACGGAGGCAGGATTAGGAGCGGGCCTGAGAGAGAGCGCAGAGAGATGGCGCAGGATGAAGGAGCGAGCCTGAGAGAGATCACAGAGAGATGGCGCAGGATAAAGGAGCGAGCCTGAGAGAGATCACAGAGAGATGGCGCAGGATAAAGGTGCGAGCCTGAGAGAGATCACAGAGAGATGGCGCAGGATAAAGGAGCGAGCCTGAGAGAGATCACAGAGAGATGGCGCAGGATAAAGGTGCGAGCCTGAGAGAGATCACAGAGAGATGGCGCAGGATAAAGGAGCGAGCCTGAGAGAGATCACAGAGAGATGGCGCAGGATAAAGGAGCGAGCCTGAGAGAGATCACAGAGAGATGGCGCAGGATGAAGGAGCGAGCCTGAGAGAGATCACAGAGAGATGGCGTAGGATGAAGGAGCGAGCGTGAGAGAGAGCACAGAGAGATGGCGCAGGATAAAGGAGTGAGCCTGAGAGAGAGCACAGAGAGATGGCGCAAGATAAAGGAGCGAGCCTGAGAGAGAGCACAGAGAGATGGCGCAGGATAAAGGATCGAGCCTGAGAGAGAGCACAGAGAGATGGCGGCAGGATAAACGAGTGGGCCTGAGAGAGAGCACAGTGAGATGGCGGCAGGATTAGGAGTGGGCCTGAGAGAGAGCACAGTGAGACGGAGGCAGGATTAGGAGTAGGCCTGAGAGAGAGCACAGTGAGACGGAGGCAGGATTAGGAGTGGGCCTGAGAGAGAGCACAGTGAGACGGAGGCAGGATTAGGAGTAGGCCTGAGAGAGAGCACAGTGAGACGGAGGCAGGATTAGGAGTCGGCCTGAGAGAGAGCACAGTGAGACGGCAGCAGGATTAGGAATGGGCCTGAGAGAGAGCACAGTGAGACGGCAGCAGGATTACGAGTCGGCCTGAGAGAGAGCACAGTGAGACGGCAGCAGGATTAGGAGTGGGTCAGAGAGAGAGCACAGTGAGACGGCAGCAGGATTACGAGTGGGCCTGAGAGAGAGCACAGAGAGACGGCGGCAGGATTAGGAGTGGGCCTGAGAGAGAGCACAGTGAGACGGCGGCAGGATTAGGAGTGGGCCTGAGAGAGAGCACAGTGAGACGACGGCAGGATTAAGAGTGGGCCTGAGAGAGGGCACAGAGAGACGGCGGCAGGATAAAGGATCGAGCCGGAGAGAGAGCACAGCAAGATGGCAGCAGGATTAGGAATGGGCCTGAGAGAGAGCACAGTGAGACGGCGGCAGGATTAGGAGTGGGCCTGAGAGAGAGCACAGTGAGACGGCAGCAGGATTACGAGTGGGACTGAGAGAGAGCACAGTGAGACGGCAGCAGGATTCGGAGTGGGTCAGAGAGAGACCACAGTGAGACGGTAGCAGGATTACGAGTGGGCCTGAGAGAGAGCACAGAGAGACGGCGGCAGGATTAGGAGTGGGCCTGAGAGAGAGCACAGTAAGACGGCGGCAGGATTAGGAGTGGGCCTGAGAGAGAGCACAGTGAGACGACGGCAGGATAATGGAGTGGGCCTGAGAGAGAGCACAGTGAGACGACGGCAGGATAATGGAGTGGGCCTGAGAGAGAGCACAGCGAGACGACGGCAGGATTAAGAGTGGGCCTGAGAGAGAGCACGGTGAGACGACGGCAGGATAATGGAGTGGGCCTGAGAGAGAGCACAGTGAGACGGAGGCAGGATTAGGAGTGGGCCTGAGAGAGAGCACAGTGAGACGGAGGCAGGATTAGGAGTGGGCCTGAGAGAGAGCACAGCGAGACGACGGTTGGATACTGGAGTGGGCCTGAGAGAGAGCACAGTGAGACGGCGGCAGGATAATGGAGTGGGCCTGAGAGAGAGCACAGTGAGACGACGGCAGGATAATGGAGTGGGCCTGAGAGAGAGCACAGTGAGACGGAGGCAGGATTAGGAGTGGGCCTGAGAGAGAGCACAGTGAGACGGAGGCAGGATTAGGAGTGGGCCTGAGAGAGCGCACAGTGAGACGACGGCAGGAAAATGGAGTGGGCCTGAGAGAGAGCACAGTGAGACGGAGGCAGGATTAGGAGTGCGACTGAGAGAGAGCACAGTGAGACGGAGGCAGGATTAGGAGCGGGCCTGAGAGAGAGCACAGAGAGAAGGCGCAGGATGAAGGAGCGAGCCTGAGAGAGATCACAGAGAGATGGCGCAGGATGAAGGAGCGAGCCTGAGAGAGATCACAGAGAGATGGCGCAGGATAAAGGAGCGAGCCTGAGTGAGATCACAGAGAGATGGCGCAGGATAAAGGTGCGAGCCTGAGAGAGATCACAGAGAGATGGTGCAGGATAAAGGTGCGAGCCTGAGAGAGATCACAGAGAGATGGCGCAGGATAAAGGAGCGAGCCTGAGTGAGATCACAGAGAGATGGCGCAGGATAAAGGAGCGAGCCTGAGAGAGATCACAGAGAGATGGCGCGGGATGAAGGAGCGAGCCTGAGAGAGAGCACAGAGAGATGGCGCAGGATAAAGGAGCGAGCCTGAGAGAGATCACAGAGAGATGGCGCAGGATAAAGGTGCGAGCCTGAGAGAGATCACAGAGAGATGGTGCAGGATAAAGGAGCGAGCCTGAGAGAGATCACAGAGAGATGGCGCAGGATGAAGGAGTGAGCCTGAGAGAGAGCACAGAGAGATGGCGCAGGATAAAGGAGCGAGCCTGAGTGAGATCACAGAGAGATGGCGCAGGATGAAGGAGCGAGCCTGAGAGAGAGCACAGAGAGATGGCGCAGGATGAAGGAGCGAGCCTGAGAGAGAGCACAGAGAGATGGCGCAGGATAAAGGAGCGAGCCTGAGAGAGATCACAGAGAGATGGCGCAGGATAAAGGTGCAAGCCTGAGAGAGATCACAGAGAGATGGTGCAGGATAAAGGAGCGATCCTGAGAGAGATCACAGAGAGATGGCGCAGGATAAAGGAGCGAGCCTGAGTGAGATCACAGAGAGATGGCGCAGGATAAAGGAGCGAGCCTGAGAGAGATCACAGAGAGATGGCGCGGGATGAAGGAGCGAGCCTGAGAGAGAGCACAGAGAGATGGCGCAGGATAAAGGAGCGAGCCTGAGAGAGATCACAGAGAGATGGCGCAGGATAAAGGTGCGAGCCTGAGAGAGATCACAGAGAGATGGCGCAGGATAAAGGAGCGAGCCTGAGAGAGATCACAGAGAGATGGCGTAGGATGAAGGAGCGAGCGTGAGAGAGAGCACAGAGAGATGGCGCAGGATAAAGGAGTGAGCCTGAGAGAGAGCACAGAGAGATGGCGCAGGATAAAGGAGCGAGCCTGAGTGAGATCACAGAGAGATGGCGCAGGATGAAGGAGCGAGCCTGAGAGAGAGCACAGAGAGATGGCGCAGGATAAAGGAGCGAGCCTCAGTGAGATCACAGAGAGATGGTGCAGGATGAAGGAGCGAGCCTGAGAGAGAGCACAGAGAGATGGCGCAGGATAAAGGAGCGAGCCTGAGAGAGATCACAGAGAGATGGCGCAGGATAAAGGAGCGAGTCTGAGAGAGATCACAGAGAGATGGCGCAGGATAAAGGAGCGAGCCTGAGAGAGATCACCGAGAGATGGCGCAGGATAAAGGAGCGAGCCTGAGAGAGATCACAGAGAGATGGCGCAGGATAAAGGATCGAGCCTGAGAGAGAGCACAGAGAGATGGCGGCAGGATAAACGAGTGGGCCTGAGAGAGAGCACAGTGAGATGGCGGCAGGATTAGGAGTGGGCCTGAGATAGAGCACAGAGAGATGGCGGCAGGATAAACGAGTGGGCCTGAGAGAGAGCACAGTGAGACGGCAGCAGGATTAGGAGTGGGCCTGAGAGAGAGCACAGTGAGACGGCAGCAGGATAAACGAATGGGCCTGAGAGAGAGCACAGTGAGACGGCGGCATGATTAGGAGTGGGCCTGAGAGTGTGCACAGTGAGACGGAGGCAGGATTAGGAGTGGGCCTGAGAGAGAGCACAGTGAGACGGAGGCAGGATTAGGAGTAGGCCTGAGAGAGAGCACAGTGAGACGGAGGCAGGATTAGGAGTCGGCCTGAGAGAGAGCACAGTAAGACGGCGGCAGGATTAGGAGTGGGCCTGAGAGAGAGCACAGTGAGACGACGGCAGGATAATGGAGTGGGCCTGAGAGAGAGCACAGTGAGACGACGGCAGGATAATGGAGTGGGCCTGAGAGAGAGCACAGTGAGACGACGGCAGGATTAAGAGTGGGCCTGAGAGAGAGCACAGTGAGACGACGGCAGGATAATGGAGTGGGCCTGAGAGAGAGCACAGTGAGACGGAGGCAGGATTAGGAGTGGGCCTGAGAGAGAGCACAGTGAGACGGAGGCAGGATTAGGAGTGGGCCTGAGAGAGAGCACAGCGAGACGGCGGTTGGATACTGGAGTGGGCCTGAGAGAGAGCACAGTGAGACGGCGGCAGGATAATGGAGTGGGCCTGAGAGAGAGCACAGTGAGACGACGGCAGGATAATGGAGTGGGCCTGAGAGAGAGCACAGTGAGACGGAGGCAGGATTAGGAGTGGGCCTGAGAGAGAGCACAGTGAGACGACGGCAGGATTAGGAATGGGCCTGAGAGAGAGCACAGTGAGACGACGGCAGGAAAATGGAGTGGGCCTGAGAGAGAGCACAGTGAGACGGAGGCAGGATTAGGAGTGCGACTGAGAGAGAGCACAGTGAGACGGAGGCAGGATTAGGAGCGGGCCTGAGAGAGAGCGCAGAGAGATGGCGCAGGATGAAGGAGCGAGCCTGAGAGAGATCACAGAGAGATGGCGCAGGATAAAGGAGCGAGCCTGAGAGAGATCACAGAGAGATGGCGCAGGATAAAGGTGCGAGCCTGAGAGAGATCACAGAGAGATGGCGCAGGATAAAGGAGCGAGCCTGAGAGAGATCACAGAGAGATGGCGCAGGATAAAGGTGCGAGCCTGAGAGAGATCACAGAGAGATGGCGCAGGATAAAGGAGCGAGCCTGAGAGAGATCACAGAGAGATGGCGCAGGATAAAGGAGCGAGCCTGAGAGAGATCACAGAGAGATGGCGCAGGATAAAGGAGCGAGCCTGAGAGAGATCACAGAGAGATGGCGCGGGATGAAGGAGCGAGCCTGAGAGAGAGCACAGAGAGATGGCGCAGGATAAAGGAGCGAGCCTGAGAGAGATCACAGAGAGATGGCGCAGGATAAAGGTGCGAGCCTGAGTGAGATCACAGAGAGATGGCGCAGGATAAAGGAGCGAGCCTGAGAGAGATCACAGAGAGATGGCGCAGGATAAAGGAGCGAGCCTGAGTGAGATCACAGAGAGATGGCGTAGGATGAAGGAGCGAGCGTGAGAGAGAGCACAGAGAGATGGCGCAGGATAAAGGAGTGAGCCTGAGAGAGAGCACAGAGAGATGGCGCAGGATAAAGGAGCGAGCCTGAGAGAGATCACCGAGAGATGGCGCAGGATAAAGGAGCGAGCCTGAGAGAGATCACAGAGAGATGGCGCAGGATAAAGGATCGAGCCTGAGAGAGAGCACAGAGAGATGGCGGCAGGATAAACGAGTGGGCCTGAGAGAGAGCACAGTGAGATGGCGGCAGGATTAGGAGTGGGCCTGAGAGAGAGCACAGAGAGATGGCGGCAGGATAAACGAGTGGGCCTGAGAGAGAGCACAGTGAGACTGCAGCAGGATTAGGAGTGGGCCTGAGAGAGAGCACAGTGAGACGGCAGCAGGATAAACGAATGGGCCTGAGAGAGAGCACAGTGAGACGGCGGCAGGATTAGGAGTGGGCCTGAGAGTGTGCACAGTGAGACGGAGGCAGGATTAGGAGTGGGCCTGAGAGAGAGCACAGTGAGACGGAGGCAGGATTAGGAGTAGGCCTGAGAGAGAGCACAGTGAGACGGAGGCAGGATTACGAGTGGGCCTGAGAGAGAGCACAGTGAGACGGCGGCAGGATTAGGAGTGGGCCTGAGAGAGAGCACAGTGAGACGACGGCAGGATTAAGAGTGGGCCTGAGAGAGAGCACAGTGAGACGACGGCAGGATAATGGAGTGGGCCTGAGAGAGAGCACAGTGAGACGGAGGCAGGATTAGGAGTCGGCCTGAGAGAGAGCACAGTGCGACGGAGGCAGGATTAGGAGTGGGCCTGAGAGAGAGCACAGTGAGACGGCGGCAGGATTAGGAGAGGGCCTGAGAGAGAGCACAGAGAGACGGCGGCAGGATTAGGAGTGGGCCTGAGAGAGAGCACAGAGAGACGGCGGCAGGATAAAGGATCGAGCCGGAGAGAGAGCACAGCAAGATGGCGGCAGGATTAGGAGTGGGCCTGAGAGAGAGCACAGTGAGACGACGGCAGGATAATGGAGTGGGCCTGAGAGAGAGCACAGTGAGACGACGGCAGGATAATGGAGTGGGCCTGAGAGAGAGCACAGCGAGACGACGGCAGGATTAAGAGTGGGCCTGAGAGAGAGCACGGTGAGACGACGGCAGGATAATGGAGTGGGCCTGAGAGAGAGCACAGTGAGACGGAGGCAGGATTAGGAGTGGGCCTGATAGAGAGCACAGTGAGACGGAGGCAGGATTAGGAGTGGGCCTGAGAGAGAGCACAGCGAGACGACGGTTGGATACTGGAGTGGGCCTGAGAGAGAGCACAGTGAGACGGCGGCAGGATAATGGAGTGGGCCTGAGAGAGAGCACAGTGAGACGACGGCAGGATAATGGAGTGGGCCTGAGAGAGAGCACAGTGAGACGGAGGCAGGATCAGGAGTGGGCCTGAGAGAGAGCACAGTGAGACGGAGGCAGGATTAGGAGTGGGCCTGAGAGAGCGCACAGTGAGACGACGGCAGGAAAATGGAGTGGGCCTGAGAGAGAGCACAGTGAGACGGAGGCAGGATTAGGAGTGCGACTGAGAGAGAGCACAGTGAGACGGAGGCAGGATTAGGAGCGGGCCTGAGAGAGAGCACAGAGAGAAGGCGCAGGATGAAGGAGCGAGCCTGAGAGAGATCACAGAGAGATGGCGCAGGATGAAGGAGCGAGCCTGAGAGAGATCACAGAGAGATGGCGCAGGATAAAGGAGCGAGCCTGAGTGAGATCACAGAGAGATGGCGCAGGATAAAGGTGCGAGCCTGAGAGAGATCACAGAGAGATGGTGCAGGATAAAGGAGCGAGCCTGAGAGAGATCACAGAGAGATGGCGCAGGATAAAGGAGCGAGCCTGAGTGAGATCACAGAGAGATGGCGCAGGATAAAGGAGCGAGCCTGAGAGAGATCACAGAGAGATGGCGCGGGATGAAGGAGCGAGCCTGAGAGAGAGCACAGAGAGATGGCGCAGGATAAAGGAGCGAGCCTGAGAGAGATCACAGAGAGATGGCGCAGGATAAAGGTGCGAGCCTGAGAGAGATCACAGAGAGATGGCGCAGGATGAAGGAGTGAGCCTGAGAGAGAGCACAGAGAGATGGCGCAGGATAAAGGAGCGAGCCTGAGAGAGATCACAGAGAGATGGCGCAGGATAAAGGAGCGAGCCTGAGTGAGATCACAGAGAGATGGCGCAGGATAAAGGAGCGAGCCTGAGAGAGATCACAGAGAGATGGCGCAGGATGAAGGAGCGAGCCTGAGAGAGAGCACAGAGAGATGGCGCAGGATAAAGGAGCGAGCCTGAGAGAGATCACAGAGAGATGGCGCAGGATAAAGGAGCGAGCGTGAGAGAGATCACAGAGAGATGGCGCAGGATAAAGGAGCGAGCCTGAGAGAGATCACAGAGAGATGGCGCAGGATAAAGGAGCGAGCCTGAGAGAGATCACAGAGAGATGGCGCAGGATAAAGGAGCGAGCGTGAGAGAGATCACAGAGAGATGGCGCAGGATAAAGGAGCGAGCCTGAGAGAGATCACAGAGAGATGGCGCATGATAAAAGGTGTGGGTATGAGAGAGAGCACAGAGAGATGGCGGCAGGATTTGGGGTGGGTCTGAGAGAAGCCTCCTGTCATAGCAGCTCACTCCTGGGCAGCTCAGTGCTGCTTTTCATGGCAGGTGGTTTGAGGGGTGGCCTGAGGCTGGGCACGTGCTGCTGTCCTGTCAGATTGCAGGATCAGCCATCTGTGAGTGCTGAATGGCTTGTCTGTCATGCTTCTGTTCACCATCACCATCTTCATCTTCCTATGATCTGAATGGTGAGATTGTGCATCCGTCTTCTCTGGTGTGGTGCCCTGTTGCCCTATTGCCCTGTTGGTGCTGTTGTTGTAATACTTGAAAAGTACGAGGCAAAGATTACTGCGTGATGTTCTCTCCAAGCCCAGCCCTGTTTTGTGCATGGTCTCAGTGAGCTGTGCTGGAGAGCTGCAGAATGTAGGTATGAGCAGCAGAGGGCAGCAATGGGCAAGTTTCACACAGGGCGACGTTTCCACAAACAAGCTGCTCATTGCCTTTCCTTGTTTTTTTTTATTTCCAAAATATACTTTATTCATAAAAATCTGTAAAAATTACATTGCCAAACAGTTTCAAAACAGCACCAAAAAATACAAACATTGCAAGGGAGATCAGTTTCCTTCAATGCTGTCATGAGTTTCTTCACAACTCTTCCGTTTCACAATTGTCATGTCAATTACAGTTTTACATTTACAGCAATTGAGAATATTAACGATACAGTTCGAGGGGTTTCCCATTGATCCAGCCCCTCAGTCCAGCTTGGTGGGGGAACCTTACACTGTGGTCTTTCCCCATTGAGCCTTTGCTGCGTCCCTCAGCACGTAGTCATGGACCTTGGAATGTGCCAGTCTGCAACATTCGGTGGTGGGCAACTCTTTGCGCTGGAAGACCAGCAAGTTTCGGGCAGACCAAAGGGCGTCTTTCACCGAATTGATAGTCCTCCAGCAGCAGTTGATGTTTATCTCGGTGTGCGTCCCTGGGAACAGCCCGTAGAGCACAGACTCCTGTGTTACAGAGCTGCTTGGGATGAACCTCGACATAAACCACTGCATCTTTTTCCACACCTGCTTTGCAAAGACATTCCAGGAGGAGGTGGGCGACCGTCTCTTCCCCACCACAGCCAACGTGGGGGCACTGTGCGGAGGGGACGAGACTTCGGGCGTGCAGGAAGGATCTGACGGGGAGGGCCCTTCTCACCACCAGCCAAGCTACGTCTTGGTGCTTGTTTGAAAGTTCTGGTGATGAGGCATTCCGCCAAATGACTTTGACGGTCTGCTCGGGGAACCATCCGACAGGATCCACCGTCTCCTATTCCCGTAGGGCCTTGAGGACATTCCGTGCAGACCACTGCCTGATGGATTGGTGGTCAAAGGTGTTTTCCCGCAGAAATTTCTCCACGAAGGATAGGTGGTACGGCACGGCCCAACTGCATGGAGCGTTCCGCGGCAATGTGCCCAGGCCCATCCTTCGCAACACCGGGGACAGATAGAACCTCAGCACGTAGTGACACTTGGAGTTTGCGTACTGGGGATCGACACATAGCTTGATGCAGCCGCACACGAAGGTGGTCATGAGGATGAGGGCCACGTTGGGTACATTTTTCCCGCCCTTGTCCAGGGATTTGAACATCACGTCCCTCCGGACCCGGTCCATTTTAGATCCCCAGACGAAGCGGAAAATGGCTCGGGTGACTGCCACGGCGCAGGAGTGGGGTCTGGGCCAGACCTGCGCCACGTAGAGCAACAACGTGAGCGCCTCGCACCTGATGACCAGGTTCTTACCCACAATGGAGAGAGATCGCTGCCCCCACATGCCCAACTTTTGTCGTACCTTGGCTACTCACTCCTCCCATGTTTTGGTGCACGTCCCGGCCCTTCCGAACCATATCCCCAGCACCTTCAGGTAATCTGACCTGACGGTAAAGGGGACAAAGGATCGGTCAGCCCAGTTGCCAAAGAACATGGCCTCGCTCTTGCCGTGGTTAACTTTGGCTCCCGAGGCCAGTTCGAACTGGTCGCAGATGATCATCAGTCTGCGCACGGACAGCGGATCCGAGCAGAAGACGGCGACGTCATCCATGTACAGGGAGGTTTTGACCTGAGTGCCTCCACTGCCTGGGATTGTCACCCCTCTTATGCTCGCATCCTTCCTAATAGACTCAGCAAAGGGTTCAATACAGCAAACAAACAAGACCGGGGAGAGAGGACAGCCCTGTCTGACTCCAGATTGCCTTTCCTTGTTATTATTTGGAAGGCTAAATTTCTCTGGATAGGTGTGGGATTACATACTTCAATCTGAGATCAGCACCACCACATTATCCCCTTACAGTGGTAGTTCAACATTGAATATGTTCTGAGCTTATAAAATCAGGGCTGAACTTTTGCTGTTTGTGGTTGGGTGCTTGAGATTCTCAAATTCTCATCACCATGTTTCAGAAACCCCATAACAACACTGAATCTCTGTTTGCCTAATATGGAGAGTACTCCTTAGCCTTTAGGGACACCTCAAAGCTCAGTAAGCCTAAATGTTCAGCATTTCACTAGTGTGATAGGCCCCAGGTCCTAAACCACATCACAGGGTTACTTGTCATTAACTTACAAGGGAACAAAGATCTTGCATTTCTATAGCATTCTCACAACCTCAGGAAATCCCAAAGCACTATACAACCAATGAAGTACTTCATACTACTGCAGTCCATTAGCTTCAGAAGTAAAGGTAAGGACTTTAGATTGTAGTGGGTAGTGTTTGGAGTAGAACAAGACCCCGAGTGTAATTAGGTTTTTTTAATTAAAGGGAGTAACTAATTAATCTAAAGGTAAGTCATGACAGGAGAGCTCAGCCCCGTGATATGCTCCTCCTGCGCTATGTGGGAAATCAGGGATGCTTCCAGTGTCCCTGACGACCATGTGTGCAGGAAGTGTATCCATCTGCAGCTACTGGCTACCCGCATTATGGAGCTGGAGCTGCGGGTGGATTCACTGTGGAGCATCCGCGATGCTGAGATTGTCATAGATAACACGTTTAACTAGGTGGTCACACTGCAGGCAAATGCTGCAAAGGCAGGAAGGGAATGGATGACCACCAGGCAGAGTAGAGGAAGGCAGGTAGTATGGAGTCCCCTGTGGCCGTCCCCCTCTCTAACAGATATACCGCTTTGGATATTGTTGGGGGAGATGGCACAGGGGAAAGCAGCAAAAGTCAAGTTCATGGCACCATGGGTGGCTCTGCTGCACAGCAAGGGAGGAAGAAGAGTGGCAGGGCTATAGTGATAGGGGATCCAATCATAAGGGGAACAGACAGGCGTTTCTGCAGCCGCAAAGGAGACTCCAGGATGGTATGTTGCCTCCCTGGTGCTAAGGTCAAGGATGTCTCTGAGCGACTGCAGGGCATTCTGAGGGGGGAGGACGAGCAGCCAGTTGTCGTGGTACATATCGGTACCAAGAACATAGGTTAAAAAAAGCGATGAGGTCCTACAAGCTGAACACAGGGAGTTCGGGTGTAAATTAAAAAGTAGGACCTCAAAGGTAGTAATCTCAGGATTACTCCCAGTGCCATGTGCTAGCGAGAGCAGAAATAGCAGGATATATCAGATGAATACGTGGCTGGAGAAATGGTGTAGGGGGGAGGGATTCATATTCCTGGGACATTGCGACCAGTTCTGGGGAAGGTGGGACCAGTACAAGCTGGACGGGTTGCATTTGGGCAGGACTGGGACCAATTTCCTTCGGGGGGGGGGGTGTTTGCTAGTGCCTTCGGAGAGGGTTTAAACTAGAATGGCAGGGCGATTGGAATCTGAGCAGGGAGACAGAGGAGGGGGAAACAAGGATAGAAATGAAAGACAGGAAGGTAAGAAGCAAAAGTGGAAGGCAGAGAAAACAAGGGCGAGAAACAAATGGGGCCATAGAGCAAAATAAAGCTAAGATGACTAACAATGTTAAAAAGACAAGTCTAAAAGCATTGTGTCTTAATGTGCAGAGCATTTGCAATAAGGTAAATGAATTAACAGCGCAAATAGATATAAACGGTTATGATATAGTCGCAATTATGGAGACATGGCTGCAGGGTGACCGTGGATGGGAACTGAACATCCAGGAGTATTCAAGATTTAGGAAGGATGGGCAAAAAGGGAAAGAAGGAGGGGTAGCGTTGTTAGTAAAGGAGGAAATCAATGCAATAGTGAGGAAGGATATTGGCTCGTAAATCATGATGTGGAATTTGTACGGGTGGAGCTAAGAAACACCAAGGGGCAGAAAATGTTGGTGGGGGTTGTCTATAGACCCCCAAACAGCAGTGGTGATGTAGAGGATGGCATTAATCAGGAAATTAGAGATGCATGCAATAAGAGTACAACTTTAATCATGGGTGACTTTCATCTACATATAGATTGGTCAAACCAAATTAACAATAATACTGTGGAGGAGGATTTCCTGGAGTGTGTACGTGATGGTTTTTTAGACCAATACATTGAGGAACCAACTAGAGGACAGGCTATCCTAGACTGGGTATTGTGCAATGAGAAAGGATTAATTAACAATCTTATTATGCTGGGTCCCTTGGGGTGGAGCGACCATAACATGATAGAATTCTTCATTAAGATGGAGAGTGAAGTAGTTGAAACCGAAACTAGGGTCCTGAATCTAAATAATGGAAATTATGAAGGTATGAGGCCCGAGTTGGCTATGGCAAATTAGTGAAATTTACTAAAAGGATTGATGGTGGATAGGCAATGGACAATATTTAAAGAACGTGTGCATGAATTACAACAATTATTCATTCCTGTCTGGCGCAAAAATAAAACCGGAAAGGTGGCTCAACCGTGTCTTACAAAAGAAATTAGGGATAATATTAAATCCAAAGAGGAGGCATATAAAATGGTCAGAAAAAGCAGCAAGTCTGAGGATTGGGAGCAGTTTAGAATTCAGCAAAGGAGGACAAAGAGGTTGATTAAGCGGGGAAAATAGAGTATGAGAGTAAACTTGCTGGGAACATAAAAACTGACTGTAAAAGCTTCTATAAATATGTGAAGAGAAAAAGATTAGTGAAGACAAATGTAGGTCCCTTACAGTCAGAAACGGGGGAAATTATAATGGGGACCACAGAAATGGCAGAACAATTAAACATATACTTTGGTACATACAAAGGAGGACACAAATAACCTCCCAGAAATGTTAGGGAACCAAGGGTCTAATGAGAGGGAGGAACTGAAGGAAATAACTATTAATAAAAAAATAGTGCGAGGGAAATTAATGGGGTTAAAGGCTGACATATCCCAGGGCCTGATAATCGACATCCCAGAGTACTAAAGGAAGTGGCCCTGGAAATAGTGGATGCATTGGTGGTCATCTTCCAAAATTCCATAGACTCTGGAGCAATTCCTACAGATTGGAGGGTGGCAAATGTAACCCACTATTTAAAAAAGGAGGGAGAGAAAAAACAGGGAATTACAGATCAGTTAGCGTTACATCAGTCATGGGGAAAATGTTAGAGTCTATTATAAAGGTTCTTGTTATAATCATAGCAAATAAGTAAAAAAACAGCTACTGAATGGGGGAGTACATCGAATTTAAGAAAGAATTAAACCTGTAGTGGTCAAACAAGGAGAGGGAAAAGAGAGAATTTCTTCCACCCCTCTTCACTTAACCATGACAAGATAATTATCCAGTTCTCTTTTGAAGGCATCAACTGAACCTGCCTCCACCACACTCTCTGACAGTGCATTCCAGATCCAAACCATCTGCTGCGTAAAAATGTTTTCCACAAGTCGCTGTTGTTTCTTTTGCCAATCAGCTTAAATCGTTGTCCTCTGTATCGGAATCCTTTCACCAATGGGAACAGATTTTCCCTGTCTACTCTGTGCAGTCCCCTCATGAACATCTCTATCAAATCTCCTCTCAACAATCTCTTCTCCAAGGAAAACAGTCCCAAAACCTCCAACCTATCCACATAATTGACATTCCTCATCCCTGGAACCATTCTCTTTTCTCCACCCTCTCTAATGCCTTCACATCCTTCTTAAAGTGTGGTGCCCAGAACTGGACACAATATTCCAGTTGAGGCCGAACCAGTGTGTAATATAGGTTTATCATAATTTCCTTGTTTTTGCACTTTATACCCCTATTTATAAAGCCCAGGATCCCATATGCATTTATTAAGCATTTTCTCAATCTGTCCTGCCACCTTCAATGATTTGTGCACATATACCCCCAGGTCCCTCTGCTCCTGCACCCCCTTTAGAATTGTATCCTTTGTTTTATATTGCCTCTCCTCATTCTTCCTACCAAAATGAATCACTTCACACTTCTCTGCATTAAATTTCATCGGCCACTTTTCCACCCATTCCACTAGCCTGTCTATGTCCTTTTGAAGTTTATCACTTTGGTAATCACTTTGGTTTATCACTAAGTGGCAAGTAACATTTGTGCCACACAAGTTCCAGGCAATGACTATCTCAAACAGGAGAGAATCTAACCAGTTCTCCTTGACATTCGATGGCATTACCATCGCTGAATCCCCCACTATCAACATCCTGGGGGTCACCATTGACCAGAAACTGAACTGGAGTAGCCATATAAATACCATGGCAACAAGAGCAGGTCAGAGGCTAGGAATCCTGCAGCGAGTAACTCACCTCCTGACTCCCCAAAGCCTGTCCACCATATTACAAGGCACAACTCAGGAGTGTGATGGAAGACTCTCCACTTGCCTGGATGTGTGCAGCTCCAACAACACTCAAGAAGCTTGACACCATTCAGGACAAAGCAACCCACTTGATTGGCACTTCTTGCACAAACATTCACTCCCTCCACCCCCGTGCACAGTGGCAGCAGTGTGTACCATCTAAAAGATGCACTGCAGCAATGAACCAAGGTTCCTTAGACAGCACCTTCCAACCCGTGACCTCTACCACCTAGAAAGACAAGGGACGCAGATGCATAGGAACACCACCACCTGCAAGTTCCCCTCCAAGTCACACACCATCCTGACTTGGAACGATATCGCCGTTCCTTCACTGTCGCTGGGTCAAAATCCTGGAACTCACTTCCTAACAGCACTGTGTGTGGACTGCAGTAGTTCAAGAAGGCAGCTCACCACCACCTTCTCAAGGACAATTAGGGATGGGCAATAAATGCCAGCGATGCCCACATCCCATGAACAAATTAAAAAACAATATCGTCCTCACAGTTCACAATACTTCCGAGTTTTGTGTCATCTGCAAATTTTGAAATTGTGCCCTGTACACCCAACTCTAGACTGTTAATATATATCAAGAAAAGCAATGGTCTTAACACCAACACTTGAGGAACCCACTATATCACTTTCTCCAGTCCGAAAAACAGCACTCCACCGCTACTCTCTGTTTCCTGTCACTCAGCCAATTTCGTATCCATGCTGCTATTATCCCATTTATTTCCTGGGCTATAACTTTGCTGATAGTCCTGCTATGTGGCACTTTACCTAATGCCTTCTGGAAGTCCATGTACACCACATCAACCGCATTACCCTCATCAACCCTCTTTGCTACCTCATTGAAAAACTCAAGCAAATTAGTTAAACATGATTTGCCCTTAACACATCCATGCTGGCTTTTCTTAATTAATCCACATTTCAGCAAGTGATTATTAATTTTGTCCTGAATTACTGTTTCTAAAAAAGCTTTCCCACCACTGAGTTTAAACAGACTGGCCTGTAGTTGCTGGCCTTGTCCTTACACCTTTTTTTGAACAAGGGTGTAACATTTACAATTCTCCAATCCTCTGGAACCCCCTCCTGTAACTCAGGAGGATTGGAAGATTATGGCCAGCGCCTCTTCATTTTCCACCCTTATTTCCCTAAGTGTCCTTGGATGCATCTCAGCCAGTCATAGAGTCATAGAGAGATACAGCTTATCTGAAGAGGACCAGAAAAATCCCGTAAAGATATCAGCTGGAATTGATATCCTACAGGCTACAGCCACAGGAATCAATAGATCAGTAGGTGCCCTAGTAAGGGCAACAAATGTGATTTTTCATAAACTGAGCTGTTGGACCAAATAATGAAGCTGGTGGTTGTCTCAACACCTATTGAAGCATTTCAAAAAGACCCCTTGGGGAAAAATAAAGACCACAGCATTGATGCACTGCTGGAAGACTGCAGGAAATACGAAGCCATTGTATCTGGACAACAGCATCTGCAAGCACCAGGTATGGTAACCAGATCTCAAAAGCACGCAAGCTGTGCAGTAAGTGTGGCTTGTCCCACTCACTGCAAAGTTGTCCTGCATTTCAAAATTAGTGCAAGGCATGTGGTGCAAAATGACACTGGGCCCGCCTATGCAAGAAATCTGGCTCCAAAGGCACAGCCAGAAGTCACAATAAGACACAAACAAACAGAAGACAGGCACAGCAACAGGGCAACAGCAACAAGGAGAGCAACAGAGACCTGCGTAAATGCAAGCTGATATACGAGGTCCACAGCAAAACAGATCTGAGACTGGACTCAGTGTGGAGTGATTCTCAGCCAGAAGACAAGCAGGCATTTCACATTGTGAACCTGACACATTGTGTTGATGAAGTCAGCTGGAAGCTTTTGCTGCTACTAATATCATGTCCCCAAAGAAAGTTGACAAACACACATTCAGGATTAAGATTGACACTGGAGCTAATGCAAATATCCTACCAGTCCGAATCCTGAAGGATATGTTCTGGGGTCATTGGAAATTAATGATACAACCGACAATTGCAAAGTTAACTGCATACAATGTGTCACGCATCCCTTGCAGTGGCACACTAACAATGCAATGCAGCTATGGCATGTCGGCATGGAAACAGCAAATATTTTACCTGGTAGACACGAGTGGACCAGCAGCGGCAGGACTACCAGCGTGTAAGGACCTCAACATTGTGACTATTCACGAGATCACCAAGGTACCCATTACAGCAGAACAGACCAAGTGCACCCACATTGAATTAATCCAGGACTTACAATAAATCTACATGGACAGGTTCAACACCATGGGAGATTTCAAAGGTGATGCTGTACTGCACCTCAGAGAGTTGTCCACGTGTCCAGCCCCCTGATGTCTGAGATTGAGTCACAGTTCTTCCAGAATTTCAGTGGTTCTGGTTTGGAGAGTTTCAGCCCCTTCTCAGAGACACCACACCAAGAGAATGAAGATCCAAGTTCAGATGATGAAAGTTCTTTGTCAACAGGCAGTGTTTCCTCACACTCCAGTGACTCAGAAGAAGAGATTGACGTTGTAACATTGAGAAGCAAAGGCTGGCAGTGGGCAGCATTGACAAGGAGACATCTCCAAGGACCAGAACCTGCTCGCAGACTCTGACCAGCATCACACTGCGCAGTCTGGAAATCCAATAATAGCACAACTATGCTGTGCCCTCACCTCTGCTCTCTCGAGAACTGCCAGCACCAAAACTATCCAGAACAGACAGGTACTTCCATGAGCCAAGTACTCCTTCCCTAATAAGTCCTCAGCTTTGAGCCTCAGGCCTTCAGATGCAGAGGATGAGGAGAGGAGAAGGACACACAATGTCCTGAAGAGGCAGAAGAGGAATGAGTTGAAGCATTGTCTGTGGGATCTTCAAGATGAGGTGCCGGAACTTTCCAAGAGTAACAAGGCCTCAAAAGTGGTCATCCTGAGAAAAGCAACAGAGTATATTAACAAGCTGATGGCAGAGCAACAGAAACTGAATGCAGAGAGGGAGAAACTTCAGAAAAAACAGCAACAGCTGAGACGTAATTCTCCGAGATGCAGGGGTCACGACTCGAAACACAAGGGAGAATGAAGATGGTACATGACCGCTATGCAGTGATGGAAAAACAGAGCAACAACCAACACATTGACAACATGTCTGCAAACTAAAAATAGCCAAGGGTGAAATCCACATCCCCAGAAGGTTATACCATAACCAAATCTGGAAGAGTTGTCAAACCACCGAAATGATATACGGGCTTTTAAGCTTCTGTACTTGTAAATTTCACAATCCCTATCTTTATACTTGTAAAAGTTACAATCTCTATCCCTGTATAACTAATTTTGATATTCGCCAATTTTATCTGTTTTTACTAGTAGCATATGAGACTTATCTGGAATGAAAGATAAAGTGTGATCACTTTAAGAGGGATGTGTCTTTAAGAAATCAGTATGCTAATGAGCTAAGTACCAGGATGTAGTCATCTGACTAGAAGCCATTATCTCTCTGCGCAGCAGCAGCCTGGACCAAGGTTCTGTATATAGTTTGCTCTGTAGTGTATATACTAGTTCAGCTGTTAATCAACCTTCTAGAGATCATCAAAGAACTGGAAACCACATACCTCATTGTGTTTCATAAGATAACACAAAGAAACTCCTGACTGTACAAGTACAGGAACAGACATTAAGACACACACAGGCCATACAGTATCAGGCAGGAGTGAATTGTTTGTTCTCTTTTACCCATTGGGTACTGTCCTGTACATATGTTTTCCAAAGCTCGGTTGTGTGGCTACATAATGGGTTTCATTTTTAATAATGAATAAATCTGTGCTAGGCTTAATTAAACTGCCATTACTTTTAAGAATGTGATTCATCTGGAAATTAAACATTTATTGAAAAACCGTGCCAAGTGTCTCGGCTCATGTTGGTTTGTAGCAATGAAGTCAGTGATCTGTAAAACAGACATTTTGGCAATATCACAAATCAATGTATCCAGAGCGAGCCAATTATATATTTATACAGGAGGATGTAATGCTAAGTATAGCCAGCTGACTGATTACTCACTCCAGCATGTTTTATACACATCACAACAGCTGCTGCTGAACAGGAGCAGCCTGAACCTTTCAGCTGGCTTTACAGCTGAATCCAATAGAGAGAAAGACTTGCATTTATGTAGCGCCTTTCACCACCTCCAGATGTCCCAAAGTGCTTGACAGCCAATGAAATACTTCTGAAGTGTAGACACTGTTGTAATGTAGGAAATTGGCTGCCAATTTGAGCACAGCAAGATCCCACAAACAGCAATGTGATTAAGACAAGATAATCTGTTTTCGTGCTGTTGATTGAGGGATAAATATTGGCCAGGATACCGGGGAGAACTCCTTTGCTAATCTTCAAAATAGTGCCGTGGAATCTTTTACGTCTAACTGAGAGGGCAGATAAGGCCTTGGTTTAATATCTCACCCGGAAGTCAGCACCTCTGACAGTGCAGCACTCCCTCCATACTGCACTGGAGCATCAGCCGAGATTCTCAAGTCTAGTCTCTGGTGTGGGGCTTGAACCCACAACCTTCTGACTCCGAGGTGAGAGGTTACCCACTGAGTCACAGCTCGTACAGTAAAGCTCACAACAAGAGATTGCCTTTGAGACTTAATTAACAGCAAGGTGTTCCTGGATGTGCCCCTGAAGTGTTGTAACCTGCAGGGCTATGGACCTGTGAAAAGTGGAATCAGGCTGGGTGGCTCGTTTTTCGAATGGTGCAGACATGATGGGCCAGGTGGCCTCTTTCTGTGCCGGAAACTTTCTCTGATTCTCTACTTCGAGGAAGAGAGGAACAGTGGCTTTCACATTCTATGTTCTCATATCTATTCTGCCAGGCCCTCACTATGTCACCTATTTACATACCTTACATTGTTTAAATTTCAGGGGATGGAGTTGTCTCAACCTGTCTAAAACCTCCTCGTTAACTCTGAAGGCAATCTATAGAATTCAAAGCTTGCCAGTGTTAAAGGGGCCTCTTTCTGAGGGGCAGCTGGTCACTCTGGGAAACGGCATAGTATGACCCGATTGCACTGAATTGCTTCAAGTACACCTGCAGGATGCAGGGCAACTTTCTGTGGCGCAGAGGAGGTGGAGGAATGAACGGGATAGGCAGGTGACCGCAGTTGGGTTTGGTGCCCTCTGTAGTATAAGGGACTGAAAGGGTTAATGTTTGAGCCAGTGAGCGTAAATCCCTCCCACTGTAGTGATGATGATGCAATAGTCACATGGTATTTGACTGGGAAGAAGTGAGAAGCAGCACCAGATGTGCTGGCTAGACAGGCTTGTGGAGAGTGTAAATAGTTATATCTGTATATGATAAATAAGTTATTCTTTAGCCCTATAACAGTCTGAAACTTCTGTAGCCAACACCCGATCTACGCTGAAACAATACAAAATATGTAGGCAGGAGTAAACAACCAAAGAATTTAAAGAAAAATACTTGCTGGTACAGTCGAGTCTGATGACCGCAGAAAACTGTTTGCCTGCAGAAGAGACTGTGACGTGCTCCAGAGCTGATCTGACATGGAAAGTCAGGGAGTCAGTGCACAGAAATACAGGCTGCATCACAGAAGCTTGGTGGCCTGCAAGAAGAATCCAATGATCGGGCAAGTCACAGTACCAATGGTCGGGGATTGGGTAAGAAGCATTTTGAAAGGCTTGCAGTAATTTTCGAACAGCAATGTGCACGGAAAAAAGGGGTAAAAAAACGATTTTTTAAAATTCATTCATGGGATGTGGGCAACGCTGGCCAGGCCAGCATTTATTGCCCATCCCTCATTGCCCTTGAGAAGGTGGTGGTGAGCGGTTCTTGAACTACTGCAGTCCATGTGAGGTAGGTACACCCACAGTGCTGTTAGGAAGGGAGTGAAGGAACGGCGATATAGTTCCAAGTCAGGATGGTGTGTGACTTGGAGGGGAACGTGCAGGTGGTGGTGTTCCATTAATTTGCTGCCCTTGTCCTTCCAGTTGGTAGAGGTCACGGGTTTGGAAGGTGCTGTCGAAGGAGCCTTGGTACATTGCTGCAGTGCATCTTGTAGATGGTACACACTGCCGCCACTGTGCATCGGTGGTGGAGGGAGTGAATGTTTGTAGATGGGGTGCCAATCAAGCGGGTTGCTTTGTCCTGGATGGTGTCGAGCTTCTTGAGTGTTGTTGGAGCTGCACCCATCCAGGCAAGTGGAGAGTATTCCATCACACTCCTGACTTGTGCCTTGTAGATGGTGGACAGGCTTTGGGGAGTCAGGAGGTGAGTTACTCGCCTCAGGGTTCTTAGCCTCTGACCTGCTCTTGTAGCCATGGTATTTATATAGCTACTCCAGTTCAGTTTCTGGTCAATGGTAGCCCCTAGGATGTTGATAGTGGAGGATTCAGTGATGGTAATGCTGTTGAATGTCAAGGGGAGATGGTGAGATTCTCTCTTGTTGGAGATAGTCATTGTCTGGCACTTGTGTGGTGCAAATGTTACTTGCCTGTTATCAGCCCAAGCCTGGATATTGTCCAGGTCTTGTTGCATTTCTACATGGACCGCTTCAGTATCTGAGGAGTCACGAATGGTGCTGAACATTGTGCAATCATCAGCGAACATCCCCACTTATGACCTTATGATTGAAGGAAGGTCATTGATGAAGCAGCTGAAGATGGTTGGGCCCAGGACACTACCCTGAGGAACTCCTACAGTGATGTCCTGGAGCTCAGATGATTGACCTCCAACAACCACAACCAACAACCGAATCCTGAACTCGGCCTGAACACAAGGGTGAAGAGCGGGAAAAACCCCGAGAGAGCGTGGGAATTGCCAAAGAGCGGGAAACCCCCGAAAAAGTGCAGCAACCATAGAACCATAGAAAAACTACCGCACAGAATGAGGCATAGAAAAATAGAAAATAGGAGCAGGAGTAGGCCATTCAGCCCTTCGAGCTTGCTCCACCATTCTTTATTATCATGGCTGATCATTCAACTCAGTAACCTGTTCCCGCTTTCACCCCATACCCTTTGATCCCTTTAGACCCAAGACCTATATCTAACTCCTACTTGAAAACATACAATGTTTTGGCCTCAACTGCTTTCTGTGGTAGCGAATTCCACAGGCTCACCACTCTCTGGATGAAGAAATTTCTCCTCATCTCAGTCCTGAAAGGTTTACCCCATATCCTTAGAATATGACCCCTGGTTCTGGACTCCCCCACCATCGGGAACATCCTTCCTGCATCTACCCTGTCAAGTCCTGTTAGAAATTTATAGGTTTCTATGAGATCCCCCCTCACTCTTCTGAACTCCAGCAAATATAATCCTAACCGACTCAATCTCTCCTCATACGCCAGTCCCACCATCCTAGGAATCAGTCTGCACTCCCTCTATAGCAAGAACATCCTTCCTCAGATAAGGAGACCAAAACTGCACACAATATTCCAGGTGTGGCCTCACCAAGGCCCTGTATAATTGCAGCAAGACATCCCTGCTCCTGTATTTATTTATTTAGAGATACAGCACTGACGTCAGGCTGACTGGTCTATAATTCCCTCAGTACAACCCCAGACAGCCCGCTTCTACCTCCTTCCCAAAATCCACAAACGGGACTGTCCCGGCAGACCCATTGTGTCAGCCTACTCCTGCCCCACTGAACTTATTTCTTCCTATCTAGACTCTATCTTTTCTCCGCTGGTCCAGTCTCTTCCCACCTACATCCATGAGTCTTCTGACGCCCTACGTCATTTTGACAATTTCCAGTTTCCTGGTCCCAACCGCCTCCTCTTCACTATGGACATCCAATTTCTCTACACCTCCATCCCCCACCAGGATGGTTTCAGGGCTCTCCGCTTCCTCCTAGAACAGAGGCCCAAGCAGTCCCCATCCACCACCACCCTCCTCCGCCTGGCTGAACTTGTTCTCACATTGAACAACTTCTCCTTCAACTCCACGCACTTCCTTCAAGTAAAAGGTGTCGCTATGGGTACCCGCATGGGTCCTAGTTATGCCTGTCTTTTTGTGGGATATGTCGAGCATTCTTTGTTCCAGTCCTACTCAGGCCCCCTCCCCCAACTCTTTTTCCGGTACATTGATGACTGTATCGGTGCCGTTTCCTGCTCCCGCCCCGAACTGGAAAACTTTATCAACTTTGCTTCCAATTTCCACCCTTCTCTCACCTTTACATGGTCCATCTCTGACACTTCCCTTCCCTTCCTCGACTTCTCTGTCTCCATCTCTGGGGATAGGTTGTCTACTAATATCCATTATAAGCCCACCGACTCCCACATCTACCTCGACTACACTTCTTCACACCCTACCTCCTGTAAGGACTCCATTCCATTCTCCCAGTTTCTCTGTCTCCGACGCATCTGCTCTGATGATGCTACCTTCCATGACGGTGCTTCTGATATGACCTTTTTCCTCAACCGAGGATTTCCCCGCACTGTGGTTGACAGGGCCCTCAACCGTGTCCGGCCCATTCCCCGCACCTCTACCCTCACCCCTTCCCCTCCCTCCCAGAACCGTGACAGGGTTCCCCTTGTCCTCACTTTTCACCCCATCAGTCTCCATATCCAAAGGATCATCCTCTGCCATTTCCGCCACCTCCAGCGTGATGCCACTACCAGTCGCGTCTTCCCCTCCCTTCCCGTCAGCATTCCGAAGGGATCGTTCCATCCGCGACATCCTGGTCCACTCCTCCATTACCCCCACCACCTCATCCCCGTCCCATGGCACCTTCCCCTGCAATCGCAGGAGGTGTAATACCTGCCCATTTACCTCCTCTCTCCTCACTATCCCAGGCCCCAAACACTCCTTTCAGGTGAAGCAGCGATTTACATGTACTTCTTTCAATGTAGTATACTGTATTCGCTGCTCACAGTGTGGTCTCCTCTACATTGGGGAGACCAAGCGCAGACTGGGTGACCGCTTTGCGGAACATCTCCGCTCAGTCCGCAAGCAGGACCCTGAGCTTCCGGTTGCTTGCCATTTCAACACTCCCCCCTGCTCTCATGCTCACATCTCTGTCCTGGGATTGCTGCAGTGTTCCGGTGAACATCAACGCAAGCTCGAGGAACAGCATCTCATCTACCGATTAGGCCCACTACAGCCTGCCGGACTGAACATTGAGTTCAATAATTTCAGAGCATGACAGCCCCCCATTTTACTTTCATTTTTAGTTATTTTTTCTTCCTTTTTTTTACATTCTTTTTTACATTTTTTACAATCTTTTTTTTGCATTTATTTCATTTCATCTTAGTTTGTTCAGTTTGCTTACCCACTGTTTTTTTTTTCAGGTTTGCACTTGCTGCTGTTCAATAGTCAGTGTATTAACAGCTAATCTGTACTAATGCTTTGTCTTTCAACACACCATTAACATATTGTTTGCCTTTGCTCCGTGACCTTTTGGTCAGCTATGTGGCCTGGTCCAATCTAGACCTCTTTTGTTATTTCTTGCCTCACCCCCACCTCACTTGCTTATAACCTGTGACTTTTCAAATATTTGTCAGTTCCGAAGAAGGGTCACTGACCCGAAACGTTAACTCTGCTTCTCTTTTCACAGATGCTGCCAGACCTGCTGAGTGGTTCCAGCATTTCTTGTTTTTATTTCAGATTTCCAGCATCCGTAGTATTTTGATTTTATTGTCGAGAAAGGGGCTTTGACTGAGAGTACAGCAGATCAGGCTGTAGCTTTGACTGCAGCTGTAAAGCCAAATACAAAAACCAATGTGAGTGTATGGGTTGAGAATAAGATACCTGAGAGTTATAGGGAATTCTTGTCAAAAAGAAAAGTAACTCCTTATCACTGAAGTGAGGCTGGCAAACCTATAGTTATACTGAGGAATACAGGAGCCACCCAAACTCTTTTGCTGTAGAAAGGTATAAAATTTCCACCAGAGAGCACACTGAATGCTGAAGTTTTCGTGAATTGTATTGGCTAGGAGTATATAGCTATATCTCTGTATCGAGTGCACCTAGAGTGTTACCTAATGCCTGGAATGGTAACTGTAGAAGTTGTCCATAATTTGCCGGTAGATGGAATTGACCTACTCCTGGGGAATGGTTTGACCGGAGCAAAAGTAGTAGCTTCTCCAGTAGTCACGGAAAAAAACAAGTGCAGTTAAAGAGACAGAACAGTTCCAGGAAAAGGTTCCAGGAATCTTTCCTTCATGTGTAGTAACCCAAGCAATGGTTAAAAAAGTTCCATTGTCGGAGATACAATTGGCAACACAGACAGATAGCCAAATATCTGAAACTTTCTTTGGGAATTTGGATAATCCAAATGAAATGTTTAATAAACCTTCTCTGATCACAGCTCATCAAGCTTATCCTGAGTTAAATAAAGTGGCACAATCAACTCTAACAGAAGCTGAGGCAAAAGGAGTTCCAGAAGGCTATTCTACTAAAGATGGGATTCTGATGAGGAAGTGGAGACCTCCTCACAGACCTGTGGATGAAAACTGGATGCTTATTGAACAGATAGTGGTACCGCCTAAGTATCGCCAAGAATTACTTAGGTTAGCGAAGGAAATTCCTGTAGCAGGACATCTTCTGTGTTAGATTATGTATCTGTGTTCCATGTACGGCTCACAAGAGCCTGCAATGTGTTTCAGGAAGACCTTAAATCTTCCCAAAGCACTATGAAAAAATAGGCAGACAAGCAAGCTAAGACCCGAACATTTTAACCAGGGGATGAAGTGTTGGTATTATTTACCTTTACAGGGTGAACCATTAAAAGCACAGTTCAGTGGTCCGTATTAAATGGTCAAAAGAATTGGTAAGGTAAATTATTTGATTGACACCTCAGATTGCCAGAAAAAAAGAGTCACTGTGTCATATCAATATGTTAAAACAATATCATCGCCAGGAGGAGGATAAGTATGGATAATGATAAGTATGGAGGATAATGGGGAGGCACAGTGGCGCAGTGGTTAGCACCGCAGCCTCACAGCTCCAGCGACCCGGGTTCAATTCCGGGTACTGCCTGTGTGGAGTTTGCAAGTTCTCCCTGTGTCTGCGTGGGTTTTCTCCGGGTGCTCCGGTTTCCTCCCACAAGCCAAAAGACTTGCAGGTTGATAGGTAAATTGGCCATTATAAATTGTCACTAGTATAGGTAGGTGGTAGGGAAATATAGGGACAGGTGGGGATGTTTGGTAGGAATATGAATATGGGATTAGTGTAGGATTAGTATAAATGGGTGGTTGATGTTCGGCACAGACTCGTGGGCTGAAGGGCCTGTTTCAGTGCTGTATCTCTAATCTAAAAAAAAAAGGCTATTCGCAGTATTTAAAAGAGTCTGTAGGAATAAGCTAGGATGTACAACCTTAGCTACACATGATGTGGATGTAGCGGAATTCCTTCCTATAAAACAGCATCCTTACCACTTAAGCCCAGACAAATAGTTTAGATATACAGCACTCAAACAGGCCCTTCGGCCCACCGAGTCTGTGCCGACCATCAACCACCCATTTATACTAATCCTACATTAATCCCATATTCCTACCACATCCTCACCTGGCCCTATATTCCCCTACCACCTACCTATACTAGTGACAATTTATAACGGCCAATTCACCTATCAACCTGCAAGTCTTTTGGCTGTGGGAGGAAACCGGAGCACCCGGAGGGAACCCATGCAGACACAGGGAGAACTTGCAAACTCCACACAGGCAGTACCCAGAATTGAACCCGGGTCGCTGGAGCTGTGAGGCTGCGGTGCTAACCACTGCGCCACTGTGCCGCCCTACTCGAGAAACTTCTCAGAGACTAGTGAACCTAGTGGTAGCCTGTTTTCATAGCTGTGTAGTTTACCTTGGTGATGTGCTGGTCTATAGTGACACTTGGAAGGAACACTTGGAGCAACTGGGAGCTCTGTTTGGAAGATTGCAATTGGCTGATTTGGATAATCTTTGTGGAAAACTTTAAAACCCAGAATGCCAGAATATTCTTATGGAGTTCACTGTTACAGCCCTATCTCTTAAAGATTGTCCACATTTCAGGAAAAATAATAATGTAATTGCAGATGCTTTGTTGCGAACCTAACTGTGTTTGAGTTATATGAGTAAAGATGGTACAAAGCAAAATTGTATTACCTACAAGTAAATTTTGAATGGGGGATGAGTGTGAAAATGTGTTTTAAAATGTTTTCAACTTCTGTTTTTTTATACATTGTAATGAAATGCATTCAAAAATGGCGTTTCATTTCTCCAAGGATGGAGGGTTGTGTGGGTTTCCATTTTTTGTTAAAACTTGTGAATCTATATATTTGAAAAACGGAAAAGGATTTCATGGATGCTGAAACCTTGAAGAATCTAAACTGTGGGTGTTCTTTTTAAAAGGAAGGTCAACAGAAGGTTGACCAGTAAACAAGATTTTACTGGAAGGCACATGTCTGCAAAGAATACAGCAGGGGGTTTTAACCTGAAAGGACAGATGTTTACAAGGAAATGACAGACCACAATTTATAGCTGTGACAGGATTGCTGCTGAACAGTTAGTTTCATTTTGAACTTTTATAAAAATCCAGTTGGTTTGGCTAAACACAGGCAGTTGGAGTTTGCTGATTGACCTGCCAGGAAGATAGAAGATCAAGCCAGCTGATATCTCTGTCTCTTGGAAGAATCCCTGCTCTTGAAAAGCAAATTCTGCATCAAGTTGTACTGTTGCCTCCTGTATTTGAAGAAATCCTACATGTTTGCAGAAAACTTTGCCTCTTTGAAGGACCTTTGCATCAAATCTGTGAGAATTGAAACCTTTGTTGCTGCACACCTGGTGTAAGACCTATGTGAAGCCTTCTGTAGCTGCATTTCTTTAAAGCCTGTTCAGACTGTTCATCAACATTGCCTGGAAAGAACTGTTCTGGAAGATTCCTATTGGCAGCTGCTTATTCGCCTTTAGGACACCTCATCAAAACAAAGGACTTCCATAGCTTCTCTTCAGTATAAGTTTTTTTATTCCTTCTATTTCTTTGTAACAGATGTAACCAAAAATCACTTTTTTCTCCTGGTTAACCAGTATTGTATGTATACGTGTGTGTGCGAGAGAAGGCTAAGATAAAAATAAGGGGCTTTAATATTTCAATTCACATGTATCTTTACTTTAGTATTGCTGAAAACAGAGACATTTTTTCTAAGCTTTTCATCTTGCACTCATCAGGACAATGCACAAGAATACCAATGTAAGGGAAAGCAACAAATTTATAATATATGAGAAGAAGAGCGCTGATTGGTTGACAAGTGGACTCTGATTGGTAGAGGCGTTGCCATGGAGAATGCAGCAGTTTATGGTGACTGACAGTTAACTGCCAAGCTTGGTTAAAATTTAAACCAGGCAGCTTGATTCTGATTGGTCAAGGCATTGTCCTGAGGAATGAACCAGCAAATGGCGGTCACTTATTTTGTTTAGCTGAAACAGGCACAATGTGTGTGCATATTCTTTCTGTCTGCAAAGAACAGGGCCCTGTGTATTAATATATGCAGCTTCCTGTACGGTCAAATGTGCCACACTGCAAGCACGACTGACAATCTTAAATTAGTTGTCAGCGTAATTCTTAGTGCACTGTGGATTATTTAGCAAATGTTGTCCAATTGCAGAATCACATCTAATGTTGGACACTGTTTTGATTTTTGCAAACATGGGCTGGTTGGGTACAGTGGTACCTTGCCCATTGCGCAGTTTCCTTTTCTTGTGAATTGTCCTGATGAGTATGACATGAGAAAGCTCTGGCTGGTAAAAGTAGGGAAAATCCCAAGATATTCTATAAGTATATCAATGGGAAGAGGATAACCAGGGGAAGAGTAGGACCCATTAGGGACCAAGGGGGAAATTTGTGGGTGGAGCCAGAGGACATTGGTAGGGTGTTGAATGAATACTTCACATCTGTCTTCACCCAAGAGAATGAGGAAGTAGATATGGAACTTAGAGAGAGAGAGACTGTGAGGTGCTTGAGCAAATTGTCATAGGGAGTGACAAGGTATTGGAGGTTTTGGAAGGCTTAAAAGTGGACAAGTCTCCAAGTCCAGACGATTTGTGTCCCAGGATGCTGTGGGAGGTGAGGGTGGAGATTGCAAGGGCTCTGACACAAATTTTTAATTCCTCTCTGGCCACCGGGGAGGTGCCAGAGGACTGGAGAACAGCTAATGTGATCCCACTATTTAAGAAAGGTTGTAGAGATAAGCCAGGGAACTATAGACCAGTGAGTCTCACGTCAGTGGTAGGGAAACTATTAGAGAAAATTCTGAAGGAGAGAATCTATCTCCACTTGGAGAGGCAAAATTTGATTAGGAATAGTCAGCATGGCTTTGTCAGAGGGAGGTCATGCCCAACAAATTTGATTGAATTTTTTGAGCATGTGACCAGGTGTGTAGATGAGGGTAGTGCAGTTGATGTAGTTTACATGGATTTCAGCAAAGCCTTTGACAAGGTCCCACATGGGAGACTTATCAAGAAAGCAAATGCACATGGGATACAGAGTAACTTGATAAGGTGGAATCAAAATTGGCTTAGCTGTAGGAGACAGAGAGTGATGACAGATGGCTGTTTTAGTGACTGGAAGCCAGTGTCCAGTGGCGTACCACAGGGATCTGTGCTGGGTCCCCTATTGTTTGTCATTTATATAAACGACATTGATGACTATGTGGGGGGTAGGATCAGTAAACTGACGGATGACACAAAGATTGGCCGAGTGGTTAACAGTGAGGTTGAGTGTCTTGGGTTACAGGAAGATATAGATGGGATGGTCAAATGGGCAGAAAAGTGGCAGATGGAATTTAACCCTGAAAAGTGTGAGGTGATTACACATTGGAAGGAGTAATGTGACACGGAAGTATTCAATGAATGGCCTGACATTGGGAAGTTCCGAGGAACAAAGGGACCTTGGCGTGTTTGTCCATAGATCCCTGAAGGCAGAAGGGCAGGTTAATAGGGTGGTGAAAAAGGCATATGGGACACTTGCCTTTGTCAATCGAGGCATAGATTACAAAAGCAGGAAGGTCATGTTGGAGTTGTATAGAACCTTGGTAAGGCCACAGCTGGAGTACTGTGTGCAATTCTGGTCGCCACATTATAGGAAGGATGTGATTACACTGGAGGGGGTGCAGAGGCAATTCACCAGGATGGTGCCTAGGATGGAACATTTAAGCTATGAAGAGAGGTTGGATAGGCTTGGGTTGTTTTCACCGGAGCAGAGAAGACTGAGGGGTGACCTGATCGAGGTGTACAAGATTATGAGGGGCATGGACAGGGTGGATAGGGAGCAGCTGTTCCCCTTAGTTGAAGGGTCAGTTACTAGGGGGCACAAGTTTAAGGTGAGGGGCAGGAGGTTTAAGGGGGATTTGAGGAAGAACATTTTTACCCAGAGGGTGGTGACAGTCTGGAATGCACTGCCTGGGAGGGTGGTAGAGGCAGGTTGCCTCACATCCTTTAAAAAGTACCTGGATGAGCACTTGGCACGTCATAACATTCAAGGCTATAGGCCAAGTGCTGGCAAATGGGATTAGGTAGACAGGTCAGGTGTCTTTAATGCATCGGTGCTGGCTCGATGGGCCGAAGGGCCTCTTCTGTGCTGCATTATTCTGTGATTCTGTGATTCTGAGTGCAAGACGAAAAGCTTTGACAAAATGTCTCTGTTTTCAGCAATACTCAATTTCTGCACTGCCAAATGACTATTTTTACTTTATTATTGTTTAAGACTGGGTTTATAATAAATGGATAATTTAGTTGTTTATTAAAGAAAGCTGGTTGGTGTATTTTATTCTGGCAACAAATAGAGTATCTGATTGACTGTTTCGGTAAATAGGAAAATTTAAATATATGTTGTAACCTGTGGAGAAGTGGGACTGAATTAACAGTGCACTCCTCCCGCCTTGGTCATAACAACACGCACACAAACACAGAAACATTCACTCACACACTAATAGGGAAACATTCACACTCACAAAATAACAGAAACAATTATGTACACACCAACATAGAATCATTCACACAAACCAGCACAGAAATATTCACACTCACACTAATACGGAAACATTCACACTCGCAAAATAACGCAGAAATATTCACACACACAATAACACTGTAACAATCAAACTCGAAAAATAACGCAGAAATATTCACACATGCACTAACAGAAACATTCATGCACACAATAACACAGAAACATTCACACTCACACTTACACAGAAATATTTACAGACATACTAACAGAAACATTCACAATCACAAAATAACAGAGAAACATTCACACACGCTAACACAGAAACATTCACACACACACTAACACATGTTACAACCAAGGCGGGAGGAGTGCACTGTCTTTACTAGTTCCACTTCTCCACAGGTTACAACGTATATGCAGTAGAAATATTAACTCTGCTTCTCTCTCTACAGATGCTGCCTGACCTGCTGAATATTTCCACCAAATTTTAGTACTACAGCTGCTCCACTGACAGATTTGCTACAAGAAATGAAAACCAAGGTAGTCTGGTCAGGGGAGTGCCAAGCATCTTTTGAGAGGCTAAAAGCCATTTTAATAAACCAGTGTTGGCTGCTCCAATTTTCACTAACCCTTCGAGGTAACAATTGCTGCTAGTGACCTGGGGTGGGTACAGTCCTGTTACAAGATGATAAATTGGGCATGGAATTGGGCCGGTGGAATACTTTTCCAAAAAGCCAAATCGACACCAAAAATGATATTCAAGAGTGGAAAAAGAAATCCTGGGGTTACTACGAGCTCTTAAAGCATTTTGAAGTCTTTGTTCGCCACAACTACAGGGAGATAATGGTATAGACTGATCATAACTTTGTGGAAAATTTCAAAACCAGAATGCCAGAGTATTCCGATGGAGTTTACTATTACAACCTTATTACTTGAAGATGATCCACATTGCGGGAAAAATAATGTAATTGCGGATACCTTGTCTAGAATCTAACTTTGCTTTGAGTTATCTGATTGCAAAGATGGTACAAAGCAGTACTGTATTAGCTACAGGTAAATAATTTTTTTTTAATTCATTCATGGGATGTGGGCGTCGCTGGCCAGGCCACCATTTATTGCCCATCCCTAATTGCCCTTGAGAAGGTGGTGGTGAGCTGCCTTCTTGAACTGCTGCAGTCCATCTGGGGTAGATATACCCACAGTGCTGTTAGGAAGGGAGTTCCAGGATTTTGACCCAGTGACAGTGAAGGAACGGCGATATAGTTCCATGTCAGGATGGTGTGTGACTTGGAGGGGAACTTGCAGGTGGTGGTGTTCCCATGCATTTGTTGCCCTTGTCCTTCTAGTTGGTAGAGGTCGCGGGTTTGGAAGGTGCTGTCTAAGGAGCCTTGGTGCATTGCTGCAGTGCATCTTGTAGATGGTACACACTGCTACTAATATGCGTCAGTGGTGGAGGGAGTGAATGTTTGTGGATGGAGTGCCGATCAAGTGGGCTGCTTTGTCCTGGATGGTGTCGAGCTTCTTGAGTGTTGTTGGGGCTGCACCCATCCAGGCAAGTGGAGAGTATTCCATCACACTCCTGACTTGTGCCTTGTAAATGGTGGACAGGCTTTTGGGAGTCAGGAGGTGAGTTACTCGCCTCAGGATTCCTAGCCTCTGACCTCCTCTTGTAGCCACGGTATTTATATGGCTACTCCAGTTCAGTTTCTGGTCAATGGTAGCCCATCGGATGTTGATAGTGGGGGATTCAGTGATAGTAATGCCATTGAATATCAAGGGGAGATGGTTAGATTCTCTCTTGTTGGAGATGGTCATTGCCTGGCACTTGTGTGGCGCAGATGTTACTTGAATGAATGAGAATGAGTGTGTAAATGTGTTTTAATATTTTTCATCTTTTTTTCACATGATGATGTTTCATTCCTCCAAGGATGGCGGGTGTTATGAAAGTGCTTCCATTTTTAAAATATTTTTATTTTGTTGAGGACTTGTGTTAAAACGGAAAAGATTCCATGGATGTATTTTCTTACAAGTTCACCAAAGGACACTGAGATGTTGTTTGAAAGCCACCTGCATTGGAAACCACCTGTGATTTGGGTTCAGTAAACAACAGAACCCTTGGTGACGTGGGGAAAATGGTTACAGAGAAGCCACGTGTCATGGTGGTCAGGAGGTTTACTCTCTGTTTGGAGTTTGGATACTGTTTTCAGTTTAGTTGGGGTGTGAACTGTTTGAAGACAGTTGGTGTTTTCCTGCCAAGGAAAGGAAACCACCCATCTCACCTCCTTCTATACTTCTTTGAAGAAATCCTGCAAAGATCCAGTGTGGAAGAGCTAAAATTCCTGGTCCCGTATAGCTCCTGAGAAACTGAGAAAAATCCTGAGATTCAAGTGTGTGCTGGTGCAAAAGCCCTATGCTACATTTCTTCTGGAAAGCCTATGAGAATAATTCTGACATCTCCAGAATGGATTACTTCAGAAACAATCCCAGTATCCCGTCTCCATATACCCGGACACCAGACCAAAAAAGGGACAACTGACTTCCTTCCATATCTTATTTTTTTCCTTCAAGAATTAGCAAGTGTTTGACCAAAGTAGGTTTTTTTGTGTGTTTTTTGTTACCGACCTCTGCAGAGAGAACTTCTGTGTTTTTCCAGTGTGTCTGTGCGTGTAATTGGGGAATTTAAAAAGAGCACTTTCATATTTCAATCTGTGTGTTAATATTTGCTTTGTTAATGGTTAAGTCTTTTTTTATAGTAAATTGATAATTTTGCTGTTTCTTAAAGAAACCTGGTTGGTACATTTTATTCTGGGATAAAAAATAGAGTGTAACCGGGTAAACATGTGGATATATGTTGTAACCTGTTGAAAGGTCACAGACCTGAAATGTTGACTCTGCTTCACTCTCAACAGATGCTGCCTGACCTGTTGAGTATTTCCATCACTTTCTGTTTTTATTTCAGATTTCCAGCATCTTCAGTATTTTGCTTTTATTATACTAAAATTTGGTACAACCTTGCGGTAGAAACCATACATCCCCAAAAATCTCCTGATTTCTCGCTTACTCTCAAGGGTAGGGAACTCCACCAATGCTTGTACTCTTGCTGTTCTTGATAACACTTGTCCTTGCCCTACTATATGCCCGAGGTAGGTTCCTCTTGCTTTTGCAAATTCACTTTTGGCAAGTTTTATCATTAATTCAGCTGATTGTAATTTTCTAAACAAACCTTCTAGTTGTTTCATGTGTCCCTTCCAAGTGTCACTGTATACCAGCACATCATCAAGGTAAACCACACAGTTAGGAACACTGGCTTCATTAGTCTCTGAAAAGTGACTGGGGCATTTCTTAACCCGAATGGCATCACTCGGCATTGGAAAAGACCATCTGGTGCGACAAAGGCCGATATTTCTTTAGCTTGGGGTGTTAAAGGAACTTGCCAGTATCCCTTTAACAAATCCACTTTTGTAAGAAACATGGCACTGCCAACTCTGTCAATACAATCTTCCAAGGGAGGTATTGGATAGGAGTCTGCCTTTGTTACTGCATTAACCTTTCTGTAGTCTATGCAGAATCTAGTTGAACCATTAGGTTTAGGCTTTAACACCACTGGGGAACTCCAGCTGCTTTGACTGGGTTCAGTTAAGTGGTAACATATATTGGATTTCTCCTTTCACCTGGGCCAGTTTGTCTGACTTAAGCGATAAGGATGCTGTTTTATACAAAAGGATTCTCCTATATCCACACCATGTGTGGCTAAGGTTGTATATCCTGGATTGTCCCTACAGACTCCTTTAAATGCTATGAGTAGCCTTGTTAGGTCTTCTCGTTGTTCTGCATCTAAATATGAAATATGTCTAACCTCCCTAGCAATTCAGTATTAGCCAACCAGATAGTAGGAGGCTCAATTTGAGAATTGTCTAGGTCTGCTTCTACCTCATCCTCAATATCCCTTTCTTCTTTCACTGACCCTACAACCGATATAGCTGTGCTTGCTTAACCTCCACCTGGCGATGATATTGTTTCAACATATTGAAATGACACAGCCGATTCTTTTTCCAGCGATCTGGGGTGTTGACATGCAGGCCGCCACCTGCCAAGACTGAGGCACACATTATTTTGCCACATGAACATTAAAACTTAAAATTGCTGCTGGGAAGAAAAGAGGGCCGATCACAAGGAATTGCCAGGCCCCTCGTTGGAAGGACATTTTTTGCGTACTAGCAGACAGTGTTGGAACTAAGGAACCAGTCCCTGCTTCCCCAACACACAGAAGATATGATCATGCCAGTTTAGTCACATGACTAACTGACTGTTTGAATTTGAACTTGCCACAGCATGTTTGAAAGGCAAAAAGCTATTTTCTCCTGGACTGAGAAGACCTCTCTCCTGTCTGCTCTCATCTCACTCTCACCAGCTTTGGAAACCATTGAAGACATATGAACCCCAAGAGAGAAAAGTCTCCTACAGTGAACAAGGTCTAAGAAGAATACTGGGCCCCAACGAAAAGCAAGACTACCTACAATCAAGGACTACAGCGAGTTCGAAGCACACTAAAAACCCCTCTTCAGAGATTGTCTCAAACCTCTCCATTTTATTTTTCTTCGGCTCTTTTCTGTCCCGATTTGCATGTGCGTATCACATGTGCATGCTAGCATGGGGCACAGCGTGTATCCGTAGGTGTTAACCGAATTAGATTTTAAGTTTAAGGTTTAATAAATTTCACTTTTCTTCTTTAAACCTAAGAAAGCCTGTTTGTGCTCATTTCTTTGCCTTATAATTGGAAAGTGGTGAACAAGGATTCACCAAGGGGATCTCAAAACATGGTTTGTTTAAAATTACCCTGTTACAGAAGACCAGGTGAAGACAGTAAAAGACCCCGAGACACTTTGCTCACCTGTTCGGAACAGGTGTCTATCAAATAATTTACCTTACCAATTCTTTTGACCAAGTTATATGCACCACTGAACTATGCTTTCAATAGTTCACCCTGTAAAGGTGATAATACTAACATTTTATCGCCTGGTTGAAATGTTCAGGTTTTGGCATGCTTGTCTGCCCATTTCTTCATAGTTGTTTGGGAAGCTTTCAGATGTTCCTGAGCTACTTTGCAGCCTCTCATGAGCCAATCCCAGAACACGGATACATAATCTAACAGAAGATTTGTCCCTGTGTTCTAAAAACCTTCCTTTAATTAGTTTTAGAGGACCTCTTATCTCATGTCCATAGACTAATTCAAAAGGACTAAAATTGGTAGACTCATTAGGTGAATCCCTAGTGACAAACAAAATAAATTCTAGCCCTTTATCCCAATCATGGGGATATTCATGGCAGTATACCCTGATCATCGTTTTGAGGATCTGATGGCACCTTTCTAAAGCCTCTTGTGTCTGTGGGTGGTATAGTGAAGACTTTAACTGTGTTATACCCAAATTATTCATAACTTTCTGAAACATTTTGGACATAAAATTGGAACCTTGATCCTACTGAATCTCAATCAGTAATCCATATCTAGTGAAGAACTGGGTTAACTTCTCTACCACTACATTAGCGGAAATTGTTCTCAAGGGAATGGCCTCTGGGAACCGAGTAGCCATATCCATGATAGTGAGTATATATTAGTGTCCTGCTTTTGTTTTCAACAAAGGTCCTCCACAGTCTACCAACACCCGACTAAATGGTTCCCCAAAAACTGGTATGGGAATTAGAGGTGCTGGTTTTATGGCAGCTTGCGGTTTTCCCACAATCTGACATGTAAGGCACGTTTTACAAAACTGCACCACATCCTTGGAAAGATCTGGTCAGTAAAAATATCGACTTATACCTGATTGCGTCTTCCGGATCCCAACATGTCCCACTATAGGAATTTCATGCGCAATCCTTAATATTTGCCAGCAATACTTTGGCAGTACCACTATCTGATGAACTACCGTGCGTTCTTCATCCGCAGGTCAGTGAGGAGGTCTCCACTTCCTCATCAGAATCCCATTTTTAATATCATAGCCTTCTGGAACTCCCTTTGCCTCAGCTTCTGTTAGAACTGATTGTGCCACTTTAAGAGCTTGTTGAGCCTTGATCAGACAAGATTTATTAAACATTTCCTTCAGATTATCCAAATCCCCAAAGAAAGTTTCAGATATTCGGCTATCTGTCTGTGGTGCCAATTTTACGTCCGACAATGGAACTTGTTTAGCCATTGCTCAGGTTACTACACATAATGGAAAAATTCCTGGAACCTTTTCCTGCAACTGTTCTGTTTCTTTAACTTCCCTTGGTTTTTCTATGACTACTGGAGAAGCTACTGCCTTCGCTCTGGCCAAATCATTCCCCAGGAGAAGGTCAACTCCATCTACAGGCAAACTATGGACAACTCCTACAGTTACCGTTCCAGATATTAGGTCACACTCCAGGTGCACCCGATACAAAGGTACAGGAATATAGTCCCTATCGATACCATTCACTAAAACTTTGGCATTCAGTGCGCTCTCTGGTGGAAAGGTTAAGCCTTTCCCCAGCAAAAGAGTTTGGGTGGCTCTTGTATCCCTAAGTATAACTACAGGTTTACCTGCCTCATCTGCGGATAAGAAGTTACTTTTCCTTTTGACAAGAATTCCCTATAACTCTCAGGTATCTAGTTTTAGAGTCCTCCACACTCACAGCGATTTTTGTACTTGGCCTCACAGCTGCAGTCAGAGCTACAGCCTGATCTCTCATTCAGAGACTCTTTCTCTGCATTGGCCTTGTGCACCCCAATAAGTCCCATGGGTTTACTACACAACTTCCAGAATTCTGCACGAAGGTGTCCCACCTTGTGACAATAGTAACACTGAGGCTTTTGGACCTCACTATCACCCTCAGTGTTATGAAAGTGCCTCTGAGCTTTGTTAAATATATTTTTGAAGATTTATTTTTGAAAGATTGAAGAAATGTTAAACTTTGTGTTTCAAAGGAGGTCATGTAAAGGCTACTTGACTTTGAAAAAACAGTCCCTGGAAATGGTCTTTAAAAGGGGCACTGAGAGGTCTTGTGAGGAAAACACACCTTTCTGGGAAACCACTTGACTTCCAAGAACATCAACATGCCTTTCTGGGAAACCACCTTACTTCCAGCTCTATAAATAGCAAAGAACTTTGGACACCTGGAGAAGTTGTTTGCAAAGAAGTGATAGGTCAAGATTGATGGAGGTCAAAAGGTTGACCTCTTATTGTCAGTTTTGCTTTTAAATTGTTTTGAGTTCAGGTTGAACTGTATAAAAAGGGAGAGAACTTCCAAGGAGAGAAGGGAATTCCCCTCTCTAAAAGATGCTGAAAAGTCCACTGTGTGAACTCATCTCGTCTCCTGTCTTTGAAGAAATGCCCGCTCAATTAAATCTCAATGCTACCTGAAAAGAATAGTTCCAAAAGATCCCAGTCACCCATCTTTGCTTAACAAAAATGTATCTATCTCAGATTTAAAATTAACAACTGTTCTAGCTTCAACTGCTGTTTGTGGGAGAGAGTTCCAAACCTGTACCACCCTTTGTGTGAAGAAGTACTTCCTAACATTTCTCCTGAATGGTCCGGTCCCAATTTTTAGACTATGCCCCCTAGTTTTAGAATCTCCAACCAATGGAAATAGTTTATCTTTATCTAGCTTTATCTGTTTCTTTAACAATGAGCAAGGATTCAGCCCAAGTAATTTTTTTTGTCTTTTGTTTTGTAAAAGAGCTCGAAAACACAAATCCCTTTATTTTTTCAGTTAACCAGTATATGTTTATCTATGTGAGTGTGAGGGGTTAAGGTAAAAAGGGAACTTTAATATTTCAATCTGTGTGTTTATGCTTTACTTCATTACTGGTTAAGGCTTGTTTTATAATAAACTGATAATTTTGTTGTTTATTAAAGAAACCTGGTTGGTGTGTTTTATTGTGGGATAAAAATAGAGTCTATGATTGATTGTATTGGCAAGAGTAACAAAATTTAAATATATGTTGTGACCCGTGGAGAAGTGGAACTAGAATAAACAGTGTACTCCTCCTGCCTTGGTCGTAACATCAGCACCTTCCTTTTTGACCTGAGGAGGAGATCCTGGGGCATTCCCAGCTGTCCCTTTTTGTCCCCGGCAACTAGCCCCCACCTTCTTATCCTTCTATCCTGGGGTGATGGACAAAGGGTTTGGGTTTATAAACAAGCTCGTAATCATCAGCGATCTCACTGCCTGTCTGGCTGTTGAAACCTTCTGGTTCTCTACATGGGTTCTTACTAACAAAGGGAGCGACTTTTAAAATTCTTCCAGGAGAATTAGTTCCCTAAAGTTCTCATACGCGGCCTCTGCCTTTAGTGCCTGCATCCAACAATCAAAATTAATTTGCTTTACCCTCTCAAATTCTCTATAAGTCTGCCCAGTCTGTATCTGGAGGTTTCGAAATCTCTGGGTGTATGCTTCAGGGACTAACTCATAAGCAGCGAGAATAACCTTTTTTGCCATCTCAATCTGCAGAGGCCTCCTCAGAAAGCATGGCATAAACTTCAAGAGCTTTGCCCATCAACCTTCTTTGCATAAGCAGTGTCCAGTTTTCCTTCGGCCACTTCAGCTATCTGGCTATCTTTTCAAAAGAAGTGAAAAATGCCTCTACGTCCTTTTCCTCAAACTTCGGGAGGCTTGTACAAATGTAAACAGCTCTCCACTGGGTCCTAGGCTGCAGTCAGGTCTTTTCTCACTAGTATTTTCCCTGGACTCAAGACCACCACTTTGTCTTAGTTCCATCTTTTTAAATTTGATTCTCTTCCTTCTCTTTCACTTTCTCTTTGAAATTCTAGTTCAAGTTTTTTCATTGTCAATTCTCTTTCCTGTTCAAGCTTAAGTTCTCCAATTGCAACTGAATCCTAGATAGTTCAACTGCACTACCATCTTCCAATTTCAAATGCTATGCTCTTACCTCAATTAAATCTGCTTTCTTAGCTCCTGACTTTAACTTTAACACCAACTTTTCTGCCAATTTCTTTAGTCTAACCTTGGTTAAGTTTCTCAAATCACTCAGGGATACATCCTCCTTCCCCAGGAAGGCTGTAAAAATGGACAAAGACAATCCAGTAATGCACTTTAATGCACAAGAAACTTCATTTTTTACTTTTCTTCTTTTCAATTAGTATTACCCAACTTACAATTGCACGTCATTGGCTTTGGGTATCCCGGACAAGCCCCCAGTTATATGTTATGACCAAGGAGGGAGCAGTGCACTGTCTTTTCTAGTTCCACTTCTCCACAAGTCCTAACATATATCCACATCTAACCAGTTACCGGTACAGCCAATCATACATTCTATTTTTTATCCCAGAATAAAATACACCCACCAGGTTTCTTTAATAAACAACAACATTTATCAATTTACTATAAAACAAGACTTAACCAGTAATGAAACAAATATTAACACACAGATTGAAATATAAAAGTGTTCTTTTTAAATTCCCCAATTACACGCACATACACACTGGAAAAACACAGAAATTCTCTCCGCAGAGGTCTGTAACAAAAAAAAAAACACAAAAAACTCTACTTTGGCCAAACACTTGCTAATTCTTGATGAAAAAAAATAAGATGTGGAAGGAAGTCAGTTGTCCCTCTTTCGGCCTGGCGTCTGGGTTTATGGAGATGGGACACTGGGATTGTTTCTGAAGCAGTCCGTTCTGGAGAAGTTGGAATTATTCTAGTAGGCTTTCCAGGAGAAATGTAGCATCAGGGTTTTTGCACCAGTACACACTTGATTCACAGGATTTTTCTCAGTTTCTCAGGAGTTATACGGCACCAGGAATTTTAGCTCTTCCACACTGCACCTGTACCCCATCAGTCTTATTAACCACATTCCCTGCATTCACATACATGTACATTAACCCTGATTCAGACTTTATTACTTTCTCCCTTACTCTGACTCCCACCTAATAACAAACTATTCCCTACTCTCGTGCTATCTATCTCCCCCAGCACCTTGGCATTCCTCTCTAATACTTGCTCCTGATTCCCTCACAGTCACTTTCACAGGAATATTCACACATACACTAACACGGAAACCTTCACACTCATGCACTAACACAGAAACATACACAAACACACCCTAAAACATTAGCATTCACACACAGACTAATACTTAAACATTCACACACACACACTAACACAGAAACATTCGCACACACATTTGCAGGAAATTTACACTTGCACTAACACAGAATCATTTAAACTCATGCACTAGCATGGAAACATTTGCACTTACACGAACACAGGAAAATTCACACTCGTACTTACACAGAAACATTCAAACTCATGCACCAGCGCAGAAACATTTGCACACACATTATCACAGGACCATTTACAATCACACTATCACAGAAACTTTCACACTCACACACCAACACAGAAACATGCACAAACACACCCTAAAACATTAGCATTCACAAACAGACTAATTCTTAAATATTCACACACACACAAATACATAACATAGTAAACTGAAGCAGTAGTAGGCCATACGGTCCTGCGAGTCTGCTCTGTTATTGGATCAGGTCATGGTTGATCTGATCTTGGCCTCAAATCTGCTTCCTGCCTGTTCTCCATAATCTTTGACTCCACTATAATTTAAAATTCTGTCTAACACAACCTTGAATATATTCAATGGCCCAGCCTGCAGTGCTCTCTGGGGTAGAGAATTCCAAAGATTAATGACCCTGTGAGAGAAGAAATTCCTCTTTATCTCTGATTTAAATGGGAGACTCCTTATTCTGAAATTATGCCCCCTAATTCTAGATTCCTCAACAAGAGAAAACACTCTCTAAGCAACGACCCTGTCAAGTCCCATCAGAATCTTATATATTTCAATAAGTCCCCCTCTTGTTCTTCTGAACTCCAATGAGTATAGGCCCAACCTGCTCAACCTTTCCTCATAAAATAACCCCTTTATCCCAGGAATCAACCTAGTGAACTTTCACTGAACTGCATCCAATGCAGGTATATCCTTCCTTAAATAAGGAGCCCAGTACTCTTGCTATGGTCTCACCAGCGCCCTGTTCAGTTTTAACAAGATTTCCCTACTTTTATACTCCATTCCTCCTTGCAATAAAGACCAACATTCCATTTGCCTTCCTACTTGCTGTATCTACATGCTAACATTTTATGTTTCTGTACCACAGCATTCTGCAGTTTCTATTTAAATAATATTTGCTTTTCTATTCTTACTATCTCACACTTTCCCACATTATACTCCATCTGCCAGATTTTTTCCCACTCGCTTAACCTATCTATATCCTATTGCAGATTCTTTGGCCTGAATTTTATGGGCCCTCTAGGGATGGGAGTGGAGGTGGGGGGGAATTTAGTCCGAGGTGAGGAAGGCTGAAGATGGCTTTCCCGATCCAGGCCAATTGAGCTTGTTATGTGGTTAATTAATGGCCATTTAAGGGCCTCTTCCCTCCTCCACTTCAATTTACTGAAGGCAGAGGGGCCTGCCGCCACAGGGAAATGCCACCACTTACCTCTCTTGGGGTCTCTGATGCCTTCGACACTGCAGTGCAGCTGCCAGTAATGCAGAGCTGCCAGCCTTCCAGTTGGCTGGCAGCCCTTGGAGCTTCTCCATTAAAGGGAAAATCTGCCCAGAGTGAAATAGCAATGGGGGTCCGATGGAGGGCTGAGGTGGTGTCTCCCCCCGCCTTCCTGCCTATTGCCGAGACCCCCATCATTAGAATAAAATTCACCCCATAAATTTGCTTTTCCACTTTCTCACAACTTGCTTTCCAGCCTATCATTGTATCAGCAACAAATATGGCTATAAAACACTTGGTCCCTTCATCCACGTCATTAATATAGATTGTAAATAGTTGAGGCCCCAGCACTGATCCCTGTGGCACTCCACTAGTTACAGTTTGCCAACCTGAAAACGACCCATTTATCCTGACTCTCTGTTCCCTGTTAGTTAGCCAATCCTCTAAACATGCTTATATATTACCCCTAACACCATGAGCTCTTATCTTGTGTAGTAACCTTTTATGTGGCACCTTATCAAATGCCATCATCAGCCTTCCCCACCTTGGACTAAATTGAAGCCATCAAGAAGGTGATGGACACTCCATCTCCCACCTTCCCACATAATTTTACGCCCCCCCCCCCCCCCCTGCACCTCCACTCCCATCCCTAGAGGGCCCATAAAATTCAGCCCAAAGAGACTGCAATAGGATATAGATAGGTTAAATATATTACATCGACTGGTTCCCCTTTATCCACTTTGCTCGTTATATGCTCAAAGAACTCTAATAAATTTGTCAATGATTTCCCTTTCCTAAAACCATGTTGACACTGCTTGATCATATTAAAGTAAACGATTACTTACTGTTAAACTGATGATCTAAACTCTAATTTTAACCTCATGCCTGACGAGAATGGGGTATGCAAGGGTGAAATTATCAATAGCACAGCACTCACCAGATACACAATGCACTGCTGCCCTGTGCCATTTTAAGATTATGCATTACAAGCAGTGGAATGGCATCCTCGGTGTCTGAGTGTCTCTGCGTGTCTCGTTCGTTGTCAGTCTCTTTCCCTGTGTGTCTGTCTCTCTCTCTCTCTCTCCATCTCTCTGTCTCCTCCTCTGTCTATCACTCTCTCTGTCCCCTTGTCACCCCATCTCCCCGTCTCTATCTTTTACTTTGTGTTAAATGGAATGAATATGGAAGCTGTGGTTTAACTCTTTCCTACCCTGTTTTGAAGGAGGGAGGTGGAGACGAACTTGCTTCCCTTTTTGTTCAGACTTCATGCCCCTTTCGAAGGGGAAAAAACAAATGCACACAAGCAAAATACTGCTGATGCTGGAAATCTGAAATAAAAATGGAAAGTACTTGGATTTGGGATTGTTGGTTGGAGCAGGGAACTACTAACAAAATAAATAAGTTCTGAAGATATTGAATGTAAATTGATGTCTCCATTACACTCATCTGATTTGGAATGGAATAGAGAACTGTCGAACTGTCTATACCCATGTCTGGTCTCTTGCTGAGTCCAGCACTTGTTCAGCAATAACAGCAATCTCAGTTCTCAGTATCCTTTGCAAAATAGCCACAAGGCAGTCTGCTCCAGGTAAGAGGCTAGACCAAACTTACATTGATTTCACCAACAGGAGTTATACAAACAGCAGAAGCACCAGAATGGAATAGAAACAGAAGTGAAGAGACAGCTTCATATATGGCTGTGTATGCTGACAAGCTAACCACTAGGTGGTGCTGTACTGGCAAATGCAGCCTCATGCACTGAAACGTCACTGTCTGCAACATCTCTGGCAGCTGACAGTAATATAGATGGCACTGCTCAATTTGTCACAAAAAGCAAACGCAGCCTTAAACCCAAATCCACACAGTGGCTGTGATTGCAGCCTCCATCCTGCCTCCAATAGTACTTGTCACAGTACAGAAACAAATAATCTAATTGTAAGACATCTTTCAATTCGCTCTTTGTATGATGCTTGTTATTCTAACTTATTGGTTTTGGAAATAGATTGATGTGGCTTATCCTTTTGCAAAATTACAGCAATGCAAATGGATTCTGGGCTATAATTCAGATAGAAGCCATCACGCTTCTCTTTGCTGCTCCCTCTAGCACCCGTATGTTCGCCGCTTCCCCACCTCGACCGCTCACTCACCGCTTCTTCCCCTCTTCCCTCTTCTTAGCCACCAGCTCCCACGTCGCCCGTCACCCCTCGGCCACTCGCTCCCCACCCCACCCCCACCACTTCTTCAGGTGGCAAGGCCTGGAGCGAACGGCCGGGAGGGAGGGACATGGCCACACGGGAAGTGAGTGGCCGAGGGGGGACGCAGCGAGGGCGAGAGTGAGTGGCTGAGGGAATGTAGCTGCGAGGCGGGATAGAGTGGGAAATTGAAAGCAGTGATTGAAGCAGGGATGGCGGGAGGGAGCAGGGTACTGTTCAGTGGGAATGGAGCCAGTAATCGCGGCTATTTAGGGGTGAGGATGTCTTTGCCTGCTGACATCAGTGCGCGTATGCACGCATTCATACTGGCAAGCTGACAAATTTCACACGCACTGATCGCTCTGTGCATGCTCTATGTTGTCAGGAGTTACTTTGTTCATATTTTACCTGTGTGTGAGTGTATATCATAGCCACAGGCACTGGCTATCCTCTGCCACTGATCACTTCCCACTGCCAATTACCCACTGCCAATTACCCACTGCCCATTACCCACTTCCCACTACCCACTGCACACAGCCCATTACCCACTGCCCACTTCCTACTGCCCATTACCCATATCCCACTGCCCACTGCCCATTACCCACTACCGATTATCCACTACTCCCTTCCCATTACCCACTACTCCTTGCCCATTACCCATTACCCATATCCCACTGCCCACTGCCCATTACCCACTACCCACTGCAAACTGCCGATTATCCACCACTCCCTGCCCATTACCCACTGCTCATTGCCCATTACCACTACTCCCTTCCCATTACCCACTACTCCCTGCCCAATACCCACTCCACCTTGCCCATTACCCAAGACCCTGCCCATTACCCACCACTCCCTGCCCATTACCCACTCCACCTTGCCCATTACCCACCACTCCCTGCCAATTACCCACTACTCCCTGCCCATTATCCACCACTCCCTGCCAATTACCCACTACTCCCTGCCCATTACCCACCACTCCCTGCCAATTACCCACTACTCCCTGCCCATTACCCACTACTCCCTGCCAATTACCCACTACTCCTTGCCAATTACCCACTGCTCATTGCTCATTACCTACCACTCCCTGCCCATTACCAACTGCCCACTGCACATTACCCACTACTCACTTCCCACTACCCACTGATCACAGCCCATTAACCATTGCCCACTGCCCAGTACCCATTACCCACTGCCCATTACCCACTACCCACTGATCACTGACCACTGCCCATTACCCACTGATCACTGCCCATTACCCACTGCCCATTAACCACTGATCACTGCCCATTACCCACTGATCACTGCCCACTGCCCATTACCCACTGATCACTGTCCACTGCCCATGACTCACCACCCACTACCCACTGCCCACTGCCCATTACCAACTGATCACTGCCAATTATCCATAGTTCACTGCCCACTGCCCACTACCCACTGCCCATTACCCACTGCCCATTACCCATTATCTACTTCCCACTGCCCCTTACCCAATGATCGTTGCCCACTGCCCATTACCCACTCCCCACTGCCCATTATCCACTACTCCCTTCCCATTACCTACTGACCACTGTCCACTGCCCTTTACCCACTGCCCATTACCCACTGCCCATTACCCACCGTCCAGTACCTACTGCCCATTACCCACTGCCCACTACTCACTGCCCTCTGCCCATTACCCACTGCCCGCTGCCCACTGCCCATTACCCACTGCCCACTACCCACTGCCCATTACCCACTACCCACTGCCCAATACCCACTGCCCACTGCCCATTACCCACTTCCCACTACCCACTGCACAATACCCACTGTCCACTACCTACTGTCCAATACCCACTACCCACTACCCAGTACCCACTGCCCACTACCCACTGCCCATGACCCACTTCCCATTACCCACTGCCCACTACCCACTGTCCATTACCCATTACCCACTTCCCACTACCCACTGCCCACTACCCATTGCCCACTACCCACTGCCCATTACCCACTGCCCATTACCCACTGTCCAATACCCACTGCCCACTATCCATTACTCACTTCCCACTACCCACTGCCCATTACCCACTGCCCACTACCCACTACCCATTACCCACTTCCCACTACCCACTGCCCATTACCCACTTCCCACGACCCACTGTCCATTACCCACAGTCCATTACCCTCTTTCCAATACCCACTGTCCATTACCACTGCACATTACCCACTGTCCATTACCCTCTTTTCAATATCCACTGTCCATTACCCACAGTCCATTACTCTCTTTTCAATACCCACTGTCCATTACCCACTGCCCATTACCCACTGTCCATTACCCACTGACCATTACCCTCTTTCCAATATCCACTGTCCATTACCCACAGTCCATTACCCTCTTTCCAATACCCACTGTCCATTACCCACTGCACATTACCCACTGTCCATTACCCTCTTTTCAATACCCACTGTCCATTACCCACTGCCCATTACCCACTGTCCATTACCCACTGACCATTACCCACTGACCATTACCCTCTTTCCAATATCCATTGTCCATTACCCACTGCCCATTACCCACTGTCCATTACCCACTGACCATTACCCTCTTTCCAATATCCACTGTCCATTACCCACAGTCCATTACCCTCTTTCCAATACCCACTGTCCATTACCCACTGTCCATTACCCTCTTTTCAATATCCACTGTCCATTACCCACAGTCCATTACTCTCTTTCCAATACCCACTGTCCATTACCCACTGCACATTACCCACTGTCCATTACCCTCTTTTCAATACCCACTGCCCATTACCCACTGTCCATTACCCACTGACCATTACCCTCTTTCCAATATCCATTGTCCATTACCCACTGTCCATTACCCTCTTTCCAATACCCACTGTCCATTACCCACTGCCCATTACCCACTGTCCATTACCCACAGTCCATTACCCTCTTTCCAATACCCACTGTCCATTACCCACTGCCCATTACCCACTGTCCAATACCCACTGACCATTACCCTCTTTCCAATACCCACTGTCCATTACCCACAGCCCATTACCCACAGTCCATTACCCTCTTTCCAATACCCACTGTCCATTACCCACTGCCCATTACCCACTGTCCATTACCCTCTTTCCAATACCCACTGTCCATTACCCACAGTCCATTACCCTCTTTCCAATACCCACTGTCCATTACCCACTGTCCATTACCCAATGCCCATTACCCACAGTCCATTACCCTCTTTCCAATACCCACTGTCCATTACCCACTGTCCATTACCCACAGTCCATTACCCTCTTTCCAATACCCACTGTCCATTACCCACTGCCCATTACCCACAGTCCATTACCCTCTTTCCAATACCCACTGTCCATTACCCACTGCCCATTACCCACAGTCCATTACCCTCTTTCCAATACCCACTGTCCATTACCCACTGCCCATTACCCACAGTCCATTACCCTCTTTCCAATACCCACTGTCCATTACCCACTGTCCATTACCCACTGTCCATTTCTTTTTTTCTTTTGGGCCTCCTTATCTCGAGAGACAATGGATACGCGCCTGGAGGTGGTCAGTGGTTTGTGAAGCAGCGCCTGGAGTGGCTATAAAGGCCAATTCTGGAGTGACAGGCTCTTCCACAGGTGCTGCAGAGAAATTTGTTTGTTGGGGCTGTTGCACAGTTGGCTCTCCCCTTGCGCCTCTGTCTTTTTCCTGCCAACTACTAAGTCTCTTCGACTCACCACAATTTAGCCCTGTCTTTATGGCTGCCCGCCAGCTCTGGCGAATGCTGGCAACTGACTCCCACGACTTGTGATCAATGTCACACGATTTCATGTCGCGTTTGCAGACGTCTTTATAACGGAGACATGGACGGCCGGTGGGTCTGATACCAGTGGCGAGCTCGCTGTACAATGTGTCTTTGGGGATCCTGCCATCTTCCATGCGGCTCACATGGCCAAGCCATCTCAAGCGCCGCTGACTCAGTAGTGTGTATAAGCTGGGGGTGTTGGCCGCTTCAAGGACTTCTGTGTTGGAGATATAGTCCTGCCACCTGATGCCAAGTATTCTCCGAAGGCAGCGAAGATGGAATGAATTGAGACGTCGCTCTTGGCTGGCATACGTTGTCCAGGCCTCGCTGCCGTAGAGCAAGGTACTGAGGACACAGGCCTGATACACTCGGACTTTTGTGTTCCGTGTCAGTGCGCCATTTTCCCACACTCTCTTGGCCAGTCTGGACATAGCAGTGGAAGCCTTACCCATGCGCTTGTTGATTTCTGCATCTAGAGACAGGTTACTGGTGATAGTTGAGCCTAGGTAGGTGAACTCTTGAACCACTTCCAGAGCGTGGTCGCCAATATTGATGGATGGAGCATTTCTGACATCCTGCCCCATGATGTTTGTTTTCTTGAGGCTGATGGTTAGGCCAAATTCATTGCAGGCAGACGCAAACCTGTCGATGAGACTCTGCAGGCATTCTTCAGTGTGAGATGTTAAAGCAGCATCGTCAGCAAAGAGGAGTTCTCTGATGAGGACTTTCCGTACTTTGGACTTCGCTCTTAGACGGGCAAGGTTGAACAACCTGCCCCCTGATCTTGTGTGGAGGAAAATTCCTTCTTCAGAGGATTTGAACGCATGTGAAAGCAGCAGGGAGAAGAAAATCCCAAAAAGTGTGGGTGCGAGAACACAGCCCTGTTTCACACCACTCAGGATAGGAAAGGGCTCTGATGAGGAGCCACCATGTTGAATTGTGCCTTTCATATTGTCATGGAATGAGGTGATGAAACTTAGTAGCTTTGGTGGACATCCGATCTTTTCTAGTAGTCTGAAGAGACCACGTCTGCTGACGAGGTCAAAGGCTTTGGTGAGATCAATGAAAGCAATGTAGAGGGGCATCTGTTGTTCACGGCATTTCTCCTGTATCTGACAAAGGGAGAACAGCATGTCAATAGTCGATCTCTCTGCACGAAAGCCACACTGTGCCTCAGGGTAGACGCGCTCGGCCAGCTTCTGGAGCCTGTTCAGAGCGACTCGAGCAAAGACTTTCCCCACTATGCTGAGCAGGGAGATTCCACGGTAGTTGTTGCAGTCACCGCGGTCACCTTTGTTTTTATAGAGGGTGATGATGTTGGCATCGCGCATGTCCTGGGGTACTGCTCCCTCGTCCCAGCACAGGCATAGCAGTTCATGTAGTGCTGAGAGTATAGCAGGCTTGGCACTCTTGATTATTTCAGGGGTAATGCTGTCCTTCCCAGGGGCTTTTCCGCTGGCTAGGGAATCAATGGCATCACTGAGTTCCGATTTGGTTGGCTGTATGTCCAGCTCATCCATGACTGGTAGAGGCTGGGCTGCATTGAGGGCAGTCTCAGTGACAGCATTCTCCCTGGAGTACAGTTCTAGGTAGTGCTCAACCCAGCGGTCCATCTGTTTGCGTTGGTCAGTGATTATGTCCCCTGATTTAGATTTGAGGGGGGTGATCTTCTTGATGGTTGGCCCAAGAGCTCTCTTCATGCCATCATACATTCCTCTGATGTTTCCGGTGTCTGAGGCCAGCTGAATATGACTGCATAGGTGTTGCCAGTAGTCGTTTGCGCAACGCCTAGCTGTTCTTTGTGCAGTACTTCTGGCTGCTACAAGTGCTGCGGATGTTAAATCGCTGGGGGCTTTCTTGTAGTTCAAAAGTGCAATGCGCTTAGCGGCTATGACAGGTTCCAGCTCTTCATTATGAGATTGAAACCAGTCTGCATTTCTCTTCGCACTTTTGCCGTAGGTGGTCAAAGCTGACTCATAGATGGCGTCTCTGATGTGGGCCCACTTGGTCTCAGCATCCCCTGTGGGAGTGTTTTGAAGGGCTGACACAAGTGAATTTAGAAATTTTTGTAACAGCTGTGGGTGAGAAATTCTGCTCGTGTTGATGCGCGGGTGGCCCTTCTGCTTGGAATAATGCAACTTCTTTGGTCTGAGTCTAACCTTGCTGTACACCAGGGAGTGGTCGGTGTCGCAGTCCGCACTGTGGAAGCTGCGTGTGATTTGAACACTGTTTAAGGCGGCTCGCCTTGTGACAATGAGGTCTAGCTGGTGCCAACGACGTGATCTTGGGTGCCTCCATGAAACCTGGTGACAGGGTTTAGTGTGAAAGAACGAGTTGGTGATGCAGAGGTTATGATAGGTACACAACTCAAGCAGTCTCTGCCCGTTCTCATTCATCCTTCCAACGCCATAGCGCCCAAGGCAGGAGGGCCATGAGTCATGGTCGGCCCCAACCCTGGCATTAAAGTCCCCCAGCAGGAATAGGTGTTCGGTGTTGGGGATGCTGCTAATGATGTTATGGAGTTGTTCATAGAACTGGTCTTTAGCTTCAGGTGCGGAGCAGAGTGTTGGAGCATAGATGCTGAGTAGGTGTACTGGACCAGAGGTGGTGAGCAGTCGGATGGACAGTATGCGTTCCGAGCCATTTGAGGGAGGCTCTATCATGCTGAGCAAGGAGTTTCTGATGGCGAAGCCCACTCCATGCTGTCTTGGTTCTTCAGGATCCCTGCCCTGCCAGAAGAAGGTGTAGTCTTGCTCTGCTAGAGAGCCACTCGCGGGGAGGCGAGTCTCCTGAAGTGCTGCAATGTCCACATTGAGCCTACTGAGCTCGTTGTTAATGATGGCGGTCTTCCGAGAATCGTTGATTTGTGTAAGGTCTTCCGACAGGCCAGGACACATAGTTCTGACGTTCCAGCTTGCAAAGCGAAGGGCTGGTACCTTCTTTCCTTTTTTCATGTTGTTTGGTGCGGTGTATCAGTCCACCTTTCGGGCAATGACCCTGAGCTCCAAGCACCCATTGAAGCAGGCAGACTGTGGCGGGACAGAACCTTATTGACCGGGGGCTGCCCGGTTTGAGGCGGGCGGTAGCTGTCCAGTGAGGTGCAATGACCTCTCCCACCGACAAAGGCAACCCGTGGCGCCCAGTTTCTACGCCAATTTATCTGGACTTATAACCCGTAACTGCTGCCTTCCGTGTTGTTTTAGTCGCTGTGAGGCAACTATGGAGTGACCTCTCCATGGCGCATGCCTGGGCAAATTTATGGAGGTTGAGAGTTGCCCAGTCGTCAAAACCCCCCTCTCGGCCTTTCTGGTGGGGTCCAAAGGAGTGCAGGACACGACGTTTGGCACCAGTATGGCTGCAGGAACTGCCGGAAACATGCCAAAGGTGACACATGACCACCTACGGGGTTCCGCTCCGGATTTTCTGTTCGGGTTTACTCCCTTAGCCTTGGTCTCTCCCGAGACGCCCACAAGGCAGTGGGGTTGTTGTTGGGGCCCCTACACAGGTGTAGGATGGTGCCGGTGGGAGGAGGGGATGCAAGGGGGAGGGGTAGAGGGAGGGGGTGGGGGGGGATGCAGGGGAAGGGGGTGCGGGGTGAAGATGGTGCGGGGGGGGTGGTCTGGGACGGGGTTGTGAGGGGGTGAACTGAGAGGGTGGAGCAGGGAAGGGGACGGGGGTGGGGGGGGGGGTGGAAGGGGGGTAAAGGGGGGGGGAGGGGGGGTGGAATCTGGTGCAGGTAATAAGCCATTTCCTCAGTGCCCACCATCGACGTCCGGAAAGCTCATCCACGTCCTTCGGGAGGTGAAGCATCATTTGGCAGACTCAGAGGTGATTACATTTGCTAAGGGTTTTTTTTTCCAGTGGTTTAAATAAAGGCATGCAGCATTGCCGACAGTGCGCTGCAGATGCTCTCCGAGCCATCTCCCGCGGGCGCTTTGAAGTTGCGGCCGGGGGGGCCGTTCGTGGATGTTTTGGGTGTTCGGGGCACCTTTTCACAGGACTTCTTTCGGGTCCCGCAGCTCCTTCTTCACCTCAATGGACTTACCGCATGCCGTGGCTGCAGACACTCTGGACTGTGAGGACAGCAGGATCGGAGATTGAAGTATCGGCAGCTGTGCTCGTCAGTTTCATCCGGATCAATTTCATTGAGAAAACAAAGAGCAGGTGTGACTGGGGGAGGGCAGTGGGCCCAGGTAACATACACTAAACTGTTAACTTTTAGATAGGGCTAAAATGAACTGATTTAAAGAGCCAGGGGAATTTAAACAGTTTAAGAGGGCAGATTGGGGGAGAAAACGTTAGGGATGGGAGCAGATGGCCATGGATAGAGTTGAACAGCAAGGGAGCTTCCGAGGGAGCTTCCAGCCCAGGAGCCATCTTAAGTGAAGATGTCCATTAAATGTCCATTACCCACAGTCCATTACCCTCTTTCCAATACCCACTGTCCATTACCCACTGCCCATTACCCACAGTCCATTACCCTCTTTCCAATACCCACTGTCCATTACACACTGCCCATTACCCACAGTCCACTACCCTCTTTCCAATACCCACTGTCCATTACCCACTACCCATTACCCACAGTCCATTACCCTCTTTCCAATACCCACTGTCCATTACACACTGCCCATTACCCACAGTCCATTACCCTCTTTCCAATACCCACTATCCATTACCCATTGTCCATTACCCACTGCCCATTACCCACTGACCATTACCCTCTTTCCAATACCCACTGTCCATTACCCACAGTCCATTACCCTCTTTCCAATACCCACTGTCCATTACCCATTGTCCATTACCCACTGCCCATTACCCACTGACCATAACCCTCTTTCCAATACCCACTGTCCATTACCCACAGTCCATTACCCTCTTTCCAATACCCACTGTCCATTACCCACTGCCCATTACCCACCGTCCATTACCCTCTTTCCAATACCCACTGTCCATTACCCACAGTCCATTACCCTCTTTCCAATACCCACTGTCCATTACCCACTGCCCATTACCCATTGTCCATTACCCACTGACCATTACCCTCTTTCCAATATCCACTGTCCATTACCCACTGCCCATTACCCATTGTCCATTACCCACAGTCCATTACCATCTTTCCAATACACACTGTCCATTATCCATTGCACATTACCCACTGACCATTACCCTCTTTCCAATACACACTGTCCATTATCCATTGTCCATTACCCACTGACCATTACCCTCTTTCCAATACACACTGTCCATTATCCATTGCACATTACCCACTGACCATTACCCTCTTTCCAATACACACTGTCCATTATCCATTGTCCATTACCCACTGACCATTACCCTCTTTCCAATACACACTGTCCATTATCCATTGTCCATTACCCACTGACCATTACCCTCTTTCCAATACACACTGTCCATTATCCATTGTCCATTACCCACTGACCATTACCCTCTTTCCAATACACACTGTCCATTATCCATTGTCCATTACCCACTGACCATTACCCTCTTTCCAATACACACTGTCCATTATCCATTGCACATTACCCACTGACCATTACCCTCTTTCCAATACACACTGTCCATTACCCACTGCCCATTACCCACAGTCCATTACCCTCTTTCCAATACACACTGTCCATTATCCATTGCACATTACCCACTGACCATTACCCTCTTTCCAATACACACTGTCCATTACCCACTGCCCATTACCCACAGTCCATTACCCTCTTTCCAATACACACTGTCCATTATCCATTGTCCATTACCCACTGACCATTACCCTCTTTCCAATACACACTGTCCATTATCCATTGCACATTACCCACTGACCATTACCCTCTTTCCAATACACACTGTCCATTACCCACTGCCCATTACCCACAGTCCATTACCCTCTTTCCAATACACACTGTCCATTATCCATTGCACATTACCCACTGACCATTACCCTCTTTTCAATACCCACTGTCCAGTTCATTGAGGAGTTTGTTGAGTGTATCCGTGATAGTTTTCTTGAACAGTATGTAATGGAACCGACGAGGGAGAAAGCTATCCTAGATCTAGTTCTGTGTAATGAGACAGGAATAATTAATGACCTCATAGTTAGGGATCCTCTTGGAAGGAGTGATCACAGTATGGTTGAATTTAGAATGCAGATGGAGAGTGTGAAGATAAAATCCAATACCAGGGTCCTGCGCCTGAACAAGGGGGACTACAATAGAATGAGGGAAGACTTGGCTAAAGTAGACTGGAAGCAAAGATTTTATGGTGGGACAGTTGACGAGCAGTGGAGGACTTTCAAGGCAATTTTTCAATGTGCTCAGCAAAAGTATATTCCAGTGAAAAGGAAGGACTGGAAGAAAAGGGGTAATCTGCCATGGGTGTCTAAGGAAATAAGGGAGGCTATCAAATTGAAAGAGAAGGCATACAAAGTGGCCAAAAACAGCATGAAACTAGAAGATTGGGAAAACTTTAAAGGTCAACAGAAAGCCACAAAAAAAGCTAAAAAGAAAAGTAAGATAGAACATGAGAAAAAACTAGCACAGAATATAAAGACAGATAGCAAAAGTTTCTATAAATATATAAAACGAAAAAGAGTGGCTCAAGTAAACGTTGGTCCTTTAGAGGATAAGAAGGGGAATTTAGTTATGGGATATGATGAAATGGCCGAGGCATTGAACAGGTATTTTGTATCGGTCTTCACAGTGGAGGACATTAATAACATGCCAGTAATTGACAAAGAGACGAACATAGGTGAGGACCTGGAAACAATCATTATTACGGAAGAGGTAGTGTTGGGCAAGCTAATGGAGCTAAGGATTGATAAGTGTCCTGGCCCTGATGGAATGCATCCCAGGGTACTAAAAGAGATGGCGGGAGAAATAGCAGGTGCACTGACAGTAATTTTCCAAAATTCGCTGGACTCTGGGGTAGTCCCAGTTGATTGGAAAACAGCAGATGTGACGCCACTGTTTAAAAAGGGAGGTAGACAAAATATGGAGAATTATAGACCGGTTAGCTTAACCTCTGTAGTGGGGAAGATGCTTGAGTCTATTATCAAGGAAGAAATAGCAGGGCATCTCGATAGAAATTGTCCCGTTGGGCAGACACAGCATGGGTTCATGAAGGGCAGGTCATGCTTGACAAATCTTTTGGAATTCTATGATGACATTACGAGCAAGATGGACAATGGGGACCCAGTGGATGTGGTGTACCTAGATTTCCAAAAGGCCTTCGACAAGGTGCCGCACAAGAGGCTGCTGCATAAGATAAGGATGCATGGCGTCAGGGGTAAAATATTAGCATGGATAGAGGATTGGTTGACTAACAGGAAGCAGAGAGTGGGGATAAAGGAGTGCTATTCTGGTTGGCAATCAGTCACTAGTGGTGTGCCTCAGGGATCGGTGTTGGGACCGCAATTATTTACAATTTATATAGATGATTTGAAGTTGGGGACCACGTGTAGGGTGTCAAAGTTTGCAGATGACACTAAGATGAGTGGCAGAGCAAAGTGTGCAGATGACTGTGAAACTTTGCAGAGGAACATAGATACATTGAGTGAGTGGGCAAAGGTCTGGCAGATGGAATACAATGTTAATAAATGCGAAGTCATTCATTTCGGTAGGAGTAACAGGAAAAAGGATTATTACTTGAATGGTAAAAAGTTGCAGCATGCTGCTATGCAGAGGGACCTGGGTGTCCTTGTGCATGAATCGCAGAAGGTTGGTCTGCAGGTACAGCAAGTAATTAGGAAGGCAAATGGAATTTTGTCCTTCATTGCTAAAGGGATTGAGTTTAAAAGCAGAGAGGTTACGTTGCAGCTGTATAAGGTACTGGTGAGGCCGCACCTGGAGTACTGTGTGCAGTTTTGGTCTCCTTACTTGAGAAAGGATGTACTGGCACTGGAGAGAGTGCAGAGGAGGTTCACTAGGTTGATTCCGGAGTTGAGGGGGTTGGCTTATGAGGAGAGACTGAGTAGATTGGGATTATATTCATTGGAGTTCAGAAGAATGAGGGGGGATCTTATAGAAACATAAAAAATCATTAAGGGAATAGATAAGATACAAGTAGAGAGGATGCTTCCACTGGCAGGTGAAGCTAGGACAAGAGGGCATAGCCTCAAGATTAGAGGGAGCAGATTTAGGACTGAATTAAGAAGGAACTTCTTCACCCAGAGTGTTGTGAATCTATGGAATTCCTTGCCCAGTGAAGTAGTTGACGCTTCTTCAGTTAACCTTTTTAAAGCTAAGGTAGATATCTTTTTGAACAATAAAGGAATTAAGGGATACGGTGAGAGCGCGGGTAAGTGGATCTGAGTCCACAAAAAGATCAGCCATGATCTTATTGAATGGCGGAGCAGGCTCGAGGGGACGGACGGCCTACTCCTGCTCCTAGTTCTTATGATCTTATTATGATTACCCACTGCCCATTACCCACTGTCCATTATCCACTGCCCAATACCTACTGCCCATTACCCACTGCCGAATACCTCCTGTCGATTACCCACTGCCCATTACCCACTGTCCATTACCCACTGCCCAATACCTTCTGCCCATTACCCACTGCCCAATACCTACTGTCCATTACCCACTGCCCATTACCCACTGCCCAATACCCACTGTCCATTACCCACTGCCCAATACTCACTGTCCATTACCCACTGCCCATTACCCACTGCCCAATACCCACTGTCCATTACCCACTGCCCAATACTCACTGTCCATTACCCACTGCCCATTACCCACTGCCCAATACCCACTGTCCATTACCCACTGCCCAATACTCACTGTCCATTTCCCACTGTCCATTACCCACTGCCCAATACCTTCTGCCCATTACCCACTGCCCAATACCTACTGTCCATTACCCACTGCCCATTACCCACTGCCCAATACCCACTGTCCATTACCCACTGCCCAATACCCATTGTCCATTACCCACTGCCCAATACCTATTACCCATTACCCACTGCCTATTACCCACTGCCCAATATCCACTGTCCATTACCCACTGCCAAATACCTACTGCCCATTACCCACTGCCCACTTCCCACTACCCACGTCCCACTAGGCACTGTCCACTACCAACTACTGTATCATCACATGATCTGATCAATCATCACAGCATGTCCCCCTATCCCACGTGCCCACCCTCTCTCCATATCCCTCAATACCACCTTTCCCCTACTTTTTTTATTCATTTATGGGATATGGGCATCGCCCCTTCTCACCATATCCCTCAATCCCACTGCCCATCCTCTCTCCATGTGGCTCGACCCCACCTCCCCACCTTCTCTCCATATCCTCAATCCCACTGCCCATCCTCTCTCCATGTGGCTCGATCCCACCTCCCCACCTTCTCTCCATATCCTCAACCCCACCTCCCCATCTTCTCTCCATATCCTCAACCCCACCTTCTCTCCATATCCTCAACTCCACCTCTCCACCTTCCCACCATATCCCTCAGTACCTACTCTTTCTAAACAGGCACTGCATTAACCTTTCACCCTAGTTATATTGCCCATTTCTGTCCCCTTCCGACTGACCTATCCCACGATTTGACTACCCTTTGGATAACAATGTCCCGCAACTTTTTTCCTGGCTCCTAACTCCCCATGTTTCACCTGAGGCTCCTGGCAAATGAATCCAACCCCACAGGGAACAATTGGTTTGGATCACACCATTTAGGATGTCAAAAACATTTGACTTCCCTTCTTCTACGAGGTCCTCAAGTCCCAATAATCTGGCCTGATATCACATTTGCATGTATATTGATCTGATATTTGGTTTGTATCCAGCTACATCCTGTAATGAATCAACATTGATTTATAATCTTGCTGGTCTTAATTTCTTCATAAAATCCTGGCTTATCCAATCCTCTACTATGAAGAGTTATTGAAGATCAGCTGTGATTTTTCAACTGTAAATTATTGGGTAATGAGCCTTAATGTGTCTCTTTCATTGCTCTTGAGTGTGTAATGTACAGTACACTCTGTGATAGAACTATCAATAACCTTTCCTGTTGCTAATTTCTTTTATAAGCATATTTCATTTTCTCCCCAAAGCAATTTTTTTTCTCTTGAGAATTACTGCACGCATTCGAACAATTTACACTGCCTCTCGACTATAACAGTCGCAACAGAGATTATTGCTGTATCCAGTCTTTAATAAGCCGCTGGCTAGACAAGAGCAAAATATTGTGAAAGTTGGAAATCTGAACTATAACTAGAAAATGCTGGAAATACACAGCAACTCTGGCAGCAGTTGCAAAAAGAAAACCCGAGTTAACATTTCAGGTCGATGACCTTTCATCAGAACTCAGAGCTGAAACGTAACTCTGTTTTTCTCTCTGCACAGATGATGGCAGAAAGTAGGAAGGAACTTAAGCAAGGAGTCAGGAAGGCTAAAAGGGGTCATGAAAAGTCATTGGCAAATAGGATTAAGGAGAATCCCAAGGATTTTATACGTATATAAAGAGCAAGAGGGTAGCCAGGGAAAGGGTTGGCCCACTCAAAGACAGTGGAGGGAATCTATGCATGGAGCCAGAGGAATGGGGCGAGGTACTAAATGAGTACTTTGCATCAGCATTCACTAAAGAGAAGGACTTGGTGGATGATGAGTCTAGGGTAGGGAGTGTAGTCTGGGTCATGTCGTTATCAAAAAGGAGGAGGTGTTGGGCGTCTTGCAAAGCATTAAGGTAGATAAGTCCCCAGGGTCTGATGGGATCTACCCCAGAATACTGAGGGAGGCAAGGGAAGAAATTTCTGGGGCCTTGACAGAAATCTTTGCATCCTCATTGGCTACAGGTGAGGTCCCAGAGGACTGGAGAATAGCCAATGTTGTTCCTTTGTTTAAGAAGGGTAGCAAGGATAATCCAGGAAATTACAGGCCGGTGAGCCTTATGTCACTGGTAGGGAAATTATTAGAGAGGATTCTTCGGGACAGGATTTACTCCCATTTGGAAACAAATGAACTTATTAGCAAGAGGCAACATGGTTTTGTGAAGGGGAGATTGTGGCTCACTAACTTGATTGAGTTTTTTGAGGAAATGACGAAGATGATTGATGAAGGAAGGGCAGTGGATTTTTTTTTTAATTCTTTCATGGGATGTGGGCATCGCTGGCCAGGCCAGCATTTATTGCCCATCTCTAATTGCCCTTGTGAATGTGGTGGTGAGCTGCCTTCTTGAACCGCTGCAGTCCATGTGGGGTAGGTACATCCACAGTGCTAGCGGTTAGATACAACTGAGTGGCTTGCTAGGCTATTTCAGAGGGTATGTAAGAGTCATCCACATTGCTGTGGGTCTGGAGTCACATGTAGGCCAGACCAGGTAAGGATGGAAGATTTCCTTCTCTAAAGGACATTAGTGAACCAGATGGGTTTTTACAACAATCGACAATGGTTTCATGGCCATCATTAGACTAGCTTTTAATTCCAGATTTATTAATTAAATTCAAATTCCACCTTCTGTTGTGGTGGGATTCGAACCCATGTCCCCAAAGAAATACCCTGGGTCTCTGGGTTACTAGTCCAGTGATAATACCACTACGCCACTGCCTACCCTACCCTATGTGACTAGTGGTGTTCCACAGGGATCAGTGCTGGGATCTTTGCTGTTTGTAGTATATATAAATGATTTGGAGAAAAATGTAGCTTGCCTGATTCGTAAGTTTGCGGACGACACAAAGGTTGGTGGACTTGTGGATAGTGATGAGGATTGTCAGAGGATACAGCAGGATATAGATCGGTTGGAGACTTGGGCGGAGAAATGGCAGATGGAGTTTAATCCGGACAAATGTGAGGTAATGCATTTTGGAAGATCTAATACAGGTGGGAGGTATACAGTAAATGGCAGAACCCTTAGGAGTATTGACAGGCAGAGAGATCTGGGCGTGCAGGTCCACAGGTCACTGAAAGTGGCAACGCAGGTGGATAAGGTAGTCAAGAAGGCATACGGCATGCTTGCCTTCATCGGTCGGGGCATAGAGTATAAAAATTGGCAAGTCATGCTGCAGCTGTACAGAACTTTAGTTAGGCCACACTTAGAATATTGCTTGCAATTCTGGTCGCTACACTACCAGAAGGACGTGGAGGCTTTGGAGAGAGTACAGAAGAGGTTTACCAGGATGTTGCCTGGTCTGGAGGGCATTAGCTATGAGGAGAGGTTGGATAAACTCGGATTGTTTTCACTGGAACGACGGAGGTGGAGGGGCGACATGATAGAGGTTTACAAAGTTATGAACGGCACGGACAGAGTGGATAGTCAGAAGCTTTTTCCCAGGGTGGAAGAGTCAGTTACTAGGGGACATAGGTTTAAGGTGAGAGGGGCAAAGTTTAGAGGGGATGTGCGAGGAAAGTTCTTTACACAGAGGGTGGTGAGTGCCTGGAACTTGCTGCCGGGGGAGGTGATGGAAGTAGGTACGATAGTGACGTTTAAGAGGCATCTTGACAAATACATGAATAGGATGGGAATAGAGGGATATGGACGCTGGAAGTGCAGAAGGTTTTAGTTTAGACAGGCATCAAGATCAGCGCAGGCTTGGAGGGCCGAATGGCCTGTTCCTGTGCTGTACTGTTCCTTGTTCTTTGCTGAGTACTTCCAGCATTTTCTGTTTTCATTACTGCTGATTAGATACCTCACTGAGCATCAATCACTTTTAAATTCTGTGATATTGAGTTCCTTGTAATCACACCTGAGTGCAGTGTGAGAGAAGATTGAACAGCTTTATTCAGTAATAAAAACAGAAAGTGCTGAAAATACTCAGCAGGTCTGGCAGCCTCTGTGCAGAGAAACAGAAATCTGAAGGTCATCGACCTGAAACATTAACTCTGTTTTTCTCTCTCCACAAATGCTGCCAGGCCTGCTGTGTATTTCCTTCATTTTCTGTTTTTATTACTGAATAAACCCTGTTCAATCCCGCATCTGCAGTATTTTGCTTTTATTTTAGGGTTCATTCAGTGATAACTAGGAGGGTGTGGACAGAGAAGTGTGTTGGGTGGTGTTTCAGGAAGTCAATAATGAGCAAAGTGTTTCTCAGTTGGTTCATGAAGTGAAGTTATTGTGAAATACAGGATGCATTTCACACTCTTATTTGGCACTTTCAGCTCTCTCCTGTGATTTGCAATTGCTCCGTTTGTTATAATACTACAGTCTTGTTCTTTTTTAGATGCAGCTTTTTCCAGCCCAGTTGCCTCTCCTCTCTTGAAGGCACTGCTTGTTGCGTTCAGTTGTATGTGTATTAGTAGCATTGTAGGTGATTCTAGAGAAAGTCTTAGACTCCGGAAAAGGTTAACTAACAACTCTATTATTTACAGTTACTATATACACTCTTCACAAACCACTTAAACTGGCAACCTTCGTGCTGCTATACTTTCTTCTCCTCAAGCCTATCTCACGTGACTGTTACATCATCGCTCATACAGTGGAGGGTCTCTCTCACTGTCTTCAGTATTGACCCTTTGCAACCTTATACTACACTGTGACCACCCAGTCAGAGGTGGTTCAGTGGGTAGCACTTTCACATCTGAGTCCAAAAACTATGGGTTCAGGCCCCACTGTAGTGGCTCGCGCTCCAGTGCAGTACTGTGAGAGTGCTGCACTGTTGGTGGTGATGTTTTTTGGATGAGACATTAAACTGAGGCTCTGTCTGCTCTCTCAGGTGAATGTTAAAAATATCGTGGCACTATTTGTAGACAAACAGGGGAATTCTTACTGGTACCACGTGTTCTGGCCAATATTGATCCTTCAAGCAACATTGCTAAAACTGATAATCTGGTCATTTTCACATTGCTGTTATGGGAACTTGCTACATAGCATTTACAACATAGAAATAGGCCATTCGGCCCAACAGATCCATACTCCACACAAGCCGCCTTCCACTCTTCTTCATCTAACCCTATTAACATATCCTTCTATCTATCCCCCATCAGCTTATCTAGCTTCCCCTTAATGCATCTATGCTATTTGCCGCCACTACTCCTTCTGGTAGTGAGTTCCACATTCTCACCATTTTCTGGGTAAAGAGGTTTCTCTTGAATTCCCTATTGGATTTATTAGAGACTATCTCATGCTTAGGGCCCCCAGTCTTGCTTTCACCTGCAAGGAGAAACATCTTCTCCATGTCTAACCTATTCATTCATGGGATGTGGGTGTCGCTGGCTAGGCCAGTATTGAGTGCCCATCCCTAATTGCCCTTGAGAAGGTGGTGGTGAGCTGCCTTCTTGAACTGCTGCAGTTCATGTGAGGCAGGTACACCCACAGTGCTGTTAGGAAGGGAGTTCCAGGATTTTGACCCAGTGACAGTGAAGGAACGGTGATATAGTTCCAAGTCAGGATGGTGTGTGACTTGGAGGGGAACTGGTGGTGTTTCCATGCATCTGCTGCCCTTGACCTTCTAGTTGGTAGAGGTCGCGGGTTTGGAAGGTGCTGTCTAAGGAGCCTTGGTGCGTTGCTGCAGTGCATCTTGTAGATGGTACACACTGCTGCCACTGTGCGTCGGTTGGTGGTAACATCACACACTTACCTATATTGAATTTCATTTGCCAATTGCACAGCCGTTCTGCAAGTTTATTCATGTCTTCCTGTTTTCTGTCGCAGTCTTTCTCTGTATTAACTGCAACCCCCAATTTGATGTCATCTGAAGATTTTGAAATTGTACTTCTGATTCCTGACTTCAAATCATTAATATAAATGATGAACCACAGTGGTCCCAGTACTGATCCTTGTGGAACCCCACTTCTACATGTTTTGCCAGTCTGAGTAATTACCTTTAACCCCTACTCTCTGTTTTTTGTTTCATAGCCGTTTGCTATCTATTCTGCTAACTTGTCCCCTGGATCCACATGTCTTCAGTGATCATCAATCTCTCAGATTGTCCTAAAAAACAATCAGATTTATTAATGGAGCGGAAAGCTGGCATCCTTAACCAATCTGCTTTTGATGTGACTCCAGTCCCACACCAATGTAATTGACTCTTAACTGCCCTCTGAAGTGCTCCAGCAGTTCAAGAAGGCAGCTCACCACCAGCCAAAGCAGCGACATTAACCCATTGAAGTCTGATCCAGATACTGCATCGCTGGTGGAAGTGTCTGAGAATATAAGAGCTCCTTATGTTATATTTAATATCAGGTTTCAGTGATATTTATACAACTGCAACCAAAAAAAAAATTACAGATTCTGTCCAAAAACTACTCTCAGATAAAGAATAAAAATGCATCACAAGGCTATCAGGAGGTAATCTAATTAAGAGATTCAAGGGATTTCTAGATAGAATGATAGGAACACAGGAGTGAGCCACAGGCTGGAGTCTAATCCAGGGTTTTGGGGTTTTATATATAGACTAACAGATACTCGGGCTGAATTAAAGGCTGGGATCTCATCAGGAAATTGGTTTATTTATAGAGTCATGGTTTGAGACAGAGATAACTCACAGTTAAGAGTGGAGACTGGGGAAGAGTCACTCACTTCAGGGCACAACAAGTATAGGCTTCTGAACACACAGTCTCCAGGTGTTCAGGCAGCTGCCCATGTCACATCCTGACACATGCAGGTGAATCTGATCAGCAAGCAAAAAATGACCAAGACTCTCAATCTGAACAGGTTAATTAGAAACAAATGGAAGATGAGAGGAGAGCAGGCCTTTCCGTAACCAGACTTTACTGAGCATTTGGCCTTTACCAACGATGATAAGTTGGGTAGAAGTTAAAACAAAAACATGTGTCTGAATGTTTTTTCTAAGCTAATGGATGAGGATGTCAGAGAATAACTTTAAATTGACAGAAAAGGAGTAATTAAAAGCACAGTGTGATGGTATTCTGGTACCAACTGTAGAGTCTAGGGTGATAAATTTTAACCCCCCAGAAAAGGAGTCGGTTGGAGTGCGAGACGTTAAAATTTTTTCAATGTCAAACTCGATCCCCACTTACCTCAAATCCGCCCTTTTCGGGGTTTAACGGAGGCATAACAAGGGGCGGACAGTCACCCTGCTCCCAGGGGGCGGGTGGATCATTTAAATATTTATTACTATTTAAGTATTATGTATTTAAATATTTTAATGAGGCTGAAAGCCTCACTTTTCACCTCTCCTACAGGTTTAACCCTGGACGGCCAGGTTTCCCAGGCTGCAGGAAACCTGGCAGCTCAAGGGAGTCAAGGACAGCTTCTGGGAAAAGGTAAATGTCTTTACAGCACTGCTTGTGGGCCAGGAAGAGCAGGGGTGCTTCTCCTACCCCACCCTGACCCCAAGATTAACTCCTTTGCTGGGGATCAGAACCCCCATTCAAAGAAGCTATCCATGGCTAATCAGAACTGAACCCAACTTTGTAATCAGACCCCACAGGGTCTAGGATTGGATCTCCTGATCAGCAATCTGATCCCCCGGAGTCAATGATCGGATTCCGCTCCTCCAACACTCCCACTACCAGCTGCACGCTCCTGACCTATAGTTGCAGCCTGCTTCGGATTGCCGATCCTTCCCCACGCCCCCCTCCCCCTCCCCCTCCCCTCCCCACAACTTCGCTTACCAAGCCTGCCAAGGCAATATCGGGGCCAGGGTTAGTGCACATCCCACTGCAATTAGATAGATGCCGGTGGGTGGAAAGAGCGTTGAGGGTACATGGTCTGGATGTGGTGGGAAATGGGAGCCAATCACACACAACCCAATAGAGACAAAAAATATTTTATAGATATCCTCCGACAAACACAAGAGAGAAACCAAAAACAGAAGACTTGCATTGAAAAAAAAACATCATCTTCAGGAAACCCCAAAGTCATTCAGAAACAAGGAAATCTTTCTGATGTATAGTCATTGTTGTAATCAATGAAACATGACAGTCAATCTAGGGACAGCAACCTCCCACCAACAGCAATGTAATTAATGAACAGGTAATCTGAATTTTATGGGGAACAGTTTCACACACACCGACTCTCATTGGGGTACAGTTCCACACACACTGACTCTCATTGGGATACAGTTCCACACACACGGACTCTCACTGGGGTACAGTTCCACACACACGGACTCTCACTGGGGTACAGTTCCACACACACGGACTCTCACTGGGGTACGGTTCCACACACACTGACTCTCACTGGGGTACGGTTCCACACACACTGACTCTCACTGGGGTACAGTTCCACACACAATGACTCTCATTGGGGTACAGTTCCACACACACTGACTCTCACTGGGATACAGTTCCACACACACTGACTCTCACTTGGGTACAGTTCCACACACACTGACACTCACTGGGGTACAGTTCCACCCACACTGACTCTCACTGGAGTGCAGTTCCACACACAATGACTCTCACTGGGGTACAGTTCCACACACACTGACTCTCACTGGGGTACAGTTCCACAAACACTGACTCTCACTGGAGTACAGTTCCACACACACTGACTCTCACTGGGGTACAGTTCCACACACACTGACTCTCACTGGGGTACAGTTCCACACACACTGACTCTCACTGGGGTATAGTTCCACACACACTGACTCTCACAGAACACAGAATCACAGAATCACAGAATCACAGAATAATACAGTGCAGAAGAGGCCCTTCGGCCCATCGAGTCTGCACCGATGCATTAAAACACCTGACCTGTTTGCCTAATCCCATTTGCCAGCACTTGGCCCATAGCCTTGAATGTTATGACATGCCAAGTGCTCATCCAGGTACTTTTTAAAGGATGTGAGGCAACCTGCCTCTACCACCCTCCCAGGCAGGGCATTCCAGACCGTCACCACCCTCTGGGTAAAAAAGGTCTTCCTCAAATCCCCCTTAAACCTCCCACCCCTCACCTTAAACTTGTGACCCCTCATAACTGACCCTTCAACTAAGGGGAACAGCTGCTCCCTATCCACCCTGTCCATGCCCCTTATAATCTTGTACACATCGATCAGGTTAACCCTCAGTCTTCTCTGCTCCAGTGAAAACATGCCAAGCCTATCCAACCTCTCTTCATAGCTTAAATGTTCCATCCCAGGCAACATTCTGGTGAATCGCCTCTGCACCCCCTCCAATGCAATCACATCCTCCCTATAATGTGGCGACCAGAATTGCACACAGTACTCCAGCTGTGGCCTTACCAAAGTTCTATACAACTCCAACATGACCTCCCTGCTTTTGTAATCTATGCCTCGATTTATAAAGGCAAGTGTCCCATAGTCCTTTGTCACCAACCTATTAACCTGCCCTTCTGCCTTCAGAGATCTATGGAAGTTCCTCAGAACTACCCAGTGTCAGGCCATTCATTGAATACTTCCATGTCACATTACTCCTTCCAAAGTGTATCACCTCACACTTTTCAGCATTAAATTCCATCTGCCACTTTTCTGCCCATTTGACCATCCCATCTATATCTTCCTGTAACCCAAGACACTCAACCTCACTGTTAACCACTCGGCCAATCTTTGTGTCATACGCGAACTTACTGATTCTACCCCCCACATAGTCATCTATGTCGTTTATATAAATGACAAACAAACTCTCACTGCGGTACAGTTCCACACACACTGACTCTCACTGGGATATAGTTCCACACACAATGACTCTCACTGGGGTACAGTTCCACACACACTGACTCCCATGGCAGTACATTTCCACACACACTGACTTTCACTGGAGTAGAGTTCCACAGACATTGATTCTCACTGGAGTACAGTTCCACCCACATTGACTCTCACTGGAGCACACTTCCACACCTACTGACTCTCACTGGAGTACAATTCCACACCTACTGACTCTCACTGGAGTACACTTCCACACCTACTGACTCTCACTGGAGTACAATTCCACAGATACTGACTCTCATTGGAGTACAGTTCCACCCACACTGACTCTCAGTGGAGTACAGTTCCACAGACACTGACCATCACTGGAGTACAGTTCCACCCACACAGTTCCACCCACAGTTCCGAAGAAGGGTCACTGACCCGAAACGTTAGCTCTGCTTCTCTATCCACAGATGCTGCCAGACCTGCTGAGTGAATCCAGCATTTCTTGTTTTTGTTCCACCCACACTGACTCTCGCTTGGGTACAGTTCCACACACCCTAACTCTCACTGGAGTACAGTTCTACAGACACTGATACTCACTGGAGTAAAATTCCACAGACACTGACTCTCACTGGAGTACAGTTCCACCCACACTGACTCTCACTGGAGTACAGTTCCACAGACACTGACTCTCACTGGAGTACAGTTCCACCCACACTGACTCTCACTGGAGTACAGTGTTACACACAGTGACTCTCACTGGGGTACACTTGCACAAACACTGACTCTCACTGGAGTACAGTTCCACCCACACTGACACTCACTGGAGTACAGTTCCCCACACACTGACTCTCACTGGAGTACAGTTCCACCCACACTGACTCAAACCTGAGTACAGTTCCCCAGACACTCACTCTCTCTGGAGTACAGTTCCACCCACACTGACTCTCACTGGAGTACAGTTCCGCACACACTGACTCTCACTGGAGTACAGTTCCCCAGACACTGACTCTCACTGGAGTACAGTTCCCCAGACACTGACTCTCACTGGAGTACAGTTCCACCCACTCTGACACTCACTGGAGTACAGTTCCACACACACTGACTCTCACTGGGGTACAGTTCCACACACCCTAACTGTCACTGGAGTACAGTTCCCCAGACACTGACTCACACTGGAGTACAGTTCCACACACCCTAACTCTCACTGGAGTACAGTTCCCCAGACACTAACTCTCACTGGGGTACAGTTCCACCGTCACTGACTCTCACTGGAGTACAATTCCACAGAGACTGACACTCACTGGATTACAGTTCCACCCACACTGACTCTCACTTGAGTACAGTTCCACAGACACTGACTCTCACTGGAGTACAGTTCCACCCACACTGACTCTCACTGAAGTACAGTTCCACACACACTGACTCTCACTGGGGAACACTTGCACACACACTGACTCTCACTGGAGTACAGTTCCACCCACTGTGACACTCACTGGAATACAGTTCCACCCACACTGACTCTCACTGGAGTACAGTTCCACACACCCTAACTCTCACTGGAGTACAGTTCCCCAGACACTCACTCTCTCTGGAGTACAGTTCCACCCACACTGACTCTCACTCGAGTACAGTTCCGCACACACTGACTCTCACTGGAGTACAGTTCCACACACACTGACTCTCACTGGAGTACATTTCCACAAACACTGACTCTCACTGGGGTACAGTTCCACAGACATTGACTCTCACTGGGGTACAGTTCCACACACACTAGCTCTTACTGGGGTACAGTTCCACACACATCAACTCTCACTGGGGTACAGTTCCACACACATTGACTGTCACTGGAGTACAGTTCCACACACACTGACTCTCACTGGGGTACTGTTCCACAGACATTGACTCTCACTGGAGTATAGTTCCACCCACACTGACTCTCACTGGGGTAGAGTTCCACAGACATTGACTCTCAATGGGGTACAGTTCCACACACACTGACTGTCACTGGAGTACAGTTCCACACACACTGACTCTCAATTGGGTACAGTTCCACACACCCTAACTCTCACTGGGGTACAGTTCCGAAGTCACTGACGCTCACTGGAGTACAATTCCACAGAGACTGACACTCACTGGATTACAGTTCCACCCACACTGACTCTCACTGAAGTACAGTTCGACACACACTGACTCTCACTGGGGTACAGTTCCACCCACACTGACTCTCACTGGGGTACAGTTCCACAGACACTGACTCTCACTGGAGTACAGTTCCGCACACACTGACTCTCACTGGAGTACAGTTCCACGGACACTGATACTCACTGGAGTACAGTTCCACCCACACTGACTCTCTCTTGGGTACAGTTCCACACACACTGACTCTCACTGGGGTACAGTTCCACAGACACTGACTCTCACTGGGGTACAGTTCCACACGCACTGACTCTTACTGGAGTACAGTTCCCCAGACACTGACTCTCAATTGGGTACAGTTCCACACACCCTAACTCTCACTGGGTTTCAGTTCCACAGTCACTGACTCTCACTGGAGTACAATTCCACAGACACTGACACTCACTGGCTTACAGTTCCACCCACACTGACTCTCACTGGAGTACAGTTCCACAGACACTGACTCTGACTGGAGTACAGTTCAACCCACACTGACTCTCAATGAAGTACAGTTCCACACACACTGACTCCCACTGGAGTACACATCCACACACACTGGCTCTCACTGGAGTACAGTTCCACCCACTCTGACACTCACTGGAATACAGTTCCACCCACACTGACTCTCACTGGAGTACAGTTCCACCCACACAGACTCCCACTGGAGTACACATCCACACACACTGACTCTCACTGGAGTACAGTTTGACACACACTGACTCTCTTTGGGGTACAGTTCCACACACACTTGCTCTTACTGGGGTACAGTTTCACACACATCAACTCTCACTGGGGTACAGTTCCACACACACTGACTCTCACTGGGATACAGTTCCACACACACTGACTCTCACTGCGATACAGTTCCACACACAATGACTCTCACTGGGGTACAGTTCCACACACACAGACTCTCACTGGGCTACAGTTCCACACACACTGACCCTCACTGGGATATAGTTCCACATACACTGACTCTCACTGCGATACAGTTCCACACACAATGACTCTCACTGGGGTACAGCTTCACACACACAGACTCTCACCGGGGTACAGTTCCACAGATATTGACTCTCACTGGAGTACAGTTCCTCCCACACTGACTCCCACTGGAGTACACTTCCACACACACTGACTCTCACTGGGGTACAGTTCCACACACACTGACTCTCACGATGGTACAGTTCCACAGACATTGACTCTCACTGGGGTACAGTTCCACAGACATTGACTCTCACTGGAGTACAGTTCCACACAGACTCAGTCTCATTGGGGTACAGTTCCACACACACACACTCTCACTGGGGTACAATTCCAAACACACTGACTCTCAATTGGGTACAGTTCCACACACCCTAACTCTCACTGGGGTACAGTTCCGAAGTCACTGACTCTCACTGGAGTACAATTCCACAGAGACTGACACTCACTGGATTATAGTTCCACCCACACTGACTCTCACTGGAGTACAGTTCCACAGATACAGACTCTCACTGGAGTACATTGCCACCCCAACTGACTCTCACTGGAGTACAGTTCCCCAGACACTGACTCTCACTGGAGTACAGTTCCACACACACTGACTCTCACTGGGGTACAGTTCCACCCACACTGACTCTCACTGAAGTACAGTTCCCCAGACACTGACTCTCACTGGAGTACAGTTCCACACACCCTAACTCTCACTGGAATACAGTTCCCCAGACACTAACTCTCACTGGGGTACAGTTCCACCCACACTGACTCTCACTGAAGTACAGTTCCACACACACTGACTCTCACTGGGGTACACTTGCACACACACTGACTCTCACTGGAGTACAGTTCCACCCACTCTGACACTCACTGGAATACAGTTCCACCCACACTGACTCTCACTGGAGTACAGTTCCACACACCCTAACTCTCACTGGAGTACAGTTCCCCAGACACTCACTCTCTCTGGAGTACAGTTCCACCCACACTGACTCTCACTGGAGTACAGTTCCGCACACACTGACTCTCACTGGAGTACAGTTCCACATACACTGACTCTCACTGGAGTACATTTCCACAAACACTGACTCTCACTGGGGTACAGTTCCACAGACATTGACTCTCACTGGGGTACAGTTCCACACACACTAGCTCTTACTGGGGTACAGTTCCACACACATCAACTCTCACTGGGGTACAGTTCCACACACACTGACTGTCACTGGAGTACAGTTCGACACACACTGACTCTCACTGGGGTACACTTGCACACACACTGACTCACACTGGAGTAAAGTTCCACCCACTCTGACACTCACTGGAGTACAATTCCACAGAGACTGACACTCACTGGATTACAGTTCCACCCACACTGACACTCACTGGAGTACAGTTCCACAGATACGGACTCTCACTGGAGTACAGTTCCACCCACACTGACTCTCACTGAAGTACAGTTCGACACACACTGACTCTCACTGGGGTACACTTGCACACACACTGACTCACACTGGAGTAAAGTTCCACCCACTCTGACACTCACTGGAGTACAGTTCCACCCACACTGACTCTCACTGGGGTACAGTTCCACAGACACTGACTCTCACTGGAGTACAGTTCCGCACACACTGACTCTCACTGGAGTACAGTTCCACGGACACTGATACTCACTGGAGTACAGTTCCACCCACACTGACTCTCTCTTGGGTACAGTTCCACACACACTGACTCTCACTGGGGTACAGTTCCACAGACACTGACTCTCACTGGGGTACAGTTCCACACGCACTGACTCTCCCTGGAGTACAGTTCCCCAGACACTGACCCTCACTGGGGTACAGTTCCACACGCACTGACTCTTACTGGAGTACAGTTCCCCAGACACTGACTCTCACTGGAGTACAGTTCCCCAGACACTGACTCTCACTGGAGTACAGTTCCACACACACTGACTCTCAATTGGGTACAGTTCCACACACCCTAACTCTCACTGGGTTTCAGTTCCACAGTCACTGACTCTCACTGGAGTACAGTTCCACAGACACTGACTCTGACTGGAGTACAGTTCAACCCACACTGACTCTCAATGAAGTACAGTTCCACACACACTGACTCCCACTGGAGTACACATCCACACACACTGACTCTCACTGGAGTACAGTTCCACCCACTCTGACACTCACTGGAGTACAGTTCCACACACACTGACTCTCACTGGGGTACAGTTCCACACACCCTAACTGTCACTGGAGTACAGTTCCCCAGACACTGACTCTCACTGGAGTACAGTTCCACACACCCTAACTCTCACTGGAGTACAGTTCCCCAGACACTAACTCTCACTGGGGTACAGTTCCACCGTCACTGACTCTCACTGGAGTACAATTCCACAGAGACTGACACTCACTGGATTACAGTTCCACCCACACTGACTCTCACTTGAGTACAGTTCCACAGACACTGACTCTCACTGGAGTACAGTTCCACCCACACTGACTCTCACTGAAGTACAGTTCCACACACACTGACTCTCACTGGGGAACACTTGCACACACACTGACTCTCACTGGAGTACAGTTCCACCCACTGTGACACTCACTGGAATACAGTTCCACCCACACTGACTCTCACTGGAGTACAGTTCCACACACCCTAACTCTCACTGGAGTACAGTTCCACACGCACTGACTCTCACTGGGGTACAGTTCCACACGCACTGACTCTCCCTGGAGTACAGTTCCCCAGACACTGACTCTCACTGGAGTACAGTTCCACACACACTGACTCCCACTGGAGTACACATCCACACACACTGACTCTCACTGGAGTACAGTTCCACACACACTGACTCTCTTTGGGGTACAGTTCCACACACACTAGCTCTTACTGGGGTACAGTTTCACACACATCAACTCTCACTGGGGTACAGTTCCACACACACTGACTCTCACTGGGATACAGTTCCACACACACTGACTCTCACTGCGATACAGTTCCACACACAATGACTCTCACTGGGGTACAGTTCCACACACACAGACTCTCACTGGGCTACAGTTCCACACACACTGACCCTCACTGGGATATAGTTCCTCATACACTGACTCTCACTGCGATACAGTTCCACACACAATGACTCTCACTGGGGTACAGCTTCACACACACAGACTCTCACCGGGGTACAGTTCCACAGATATTGACTCTCACTGGAGTATAGTTCCTCCCACACTGACTCCCACTGGAGTACACTTCCACACACACTGACTCTCACTGGGGTACAGTTCCACACACACTGACTCTCACTATGGTACAGTTCCACAGACATTGACTCTCACTGGGGTACAGTTCCACAGACATTGACTCTCACTGGAGTACAGTTCCACACAGACTCAGTCTCATTGGGGTACAGTTCCACACACACACACTCTCACTAGGGTACAATTCCAAACACACTGACTCTCACTGGGGGACAGTTCCACAGACATTGACTCTCACTGGAGTAGAGTTCCACCCACACTGACTCTCTCTACGGTACAGTTCCACACACACTGACTCTCACTGGGGTACAGTTCCACACACACTGACTCTCACTGGAGTACATTGCCACCCCAACTGACTCTCACTGGAGTACAGTTCCCCAGACACTGACTCTCACTGGAGTACAGTTCCACACACACTGACTCTCACTGGGGTACAGTTCCACCCACACTGACTCTCACTGAAGTACAGTTCCCCAGACACTGACTCTCACTGGAGTACAGTTCCACACACCCTAACTCTCACTGGAGTACAGTTCCCCAGACACTAACTCTCACTGAGGTACAGTTCCACCGTCACTGACTCTCACTGGAGTACAATTCCACAGAGACTGACACTCACTGGATTACAGTTCCACCCACACTGACTCTCACTGGAGTACAGTTCCACAGACACTGACTCTCACTGGAGTACAGTTCCACCCACACTGACTCGCACTGAAGTACAGTTCCACACACACTGACTCTCACTGGGGTACACATGCACACACACTGACTCTCACTGGAGTACAGTTCCACCCACTCTGACTCTCACTGGAGTACAGTTCCACACACCCTAACTCTCACTGGAGTACAGTTCCCCAGACACTAACTCTCACTGGGGTACAGTTCCACCGTCACTGACTCTCACTGGAGTACAATTCCACAGAGACTGACACTCACTGGATTACAGTTCCACCCACACTGACACTCACTGGAGTACAGTTCCACAGACACTGACTCTCACTGGAGTACAGTTCCACCCACACTGACTCTCACTGGAGTACAGTTCCACCCACACTGACTCTCACTGGAGTACAGTTCCACCCACTCTGACACTCACTGGAATACAGTTCACTGGGGTACAGATCCACAGACATTGACTCTCACTGCAGTACAGTTCCACACACACTGACTCTCACTGGGGTACAGTTCCACACACAATGACTCTCACTGGGGTACAGTCCCACAGACATTGACTCTCACTGGAGTACAGTTCCACACACACTGACTCTCACTGGAGCACAGTTCCACACACACTGACTCTCACTGGAGTACAGTTCCACCCACACTGACTCTCACCGGAGCACAGTTCCACAGACATTGACTCTCACTGGAGTACAGTTCCGCACACACTGACTCTCACTGGGGTACAGTTCCACACACACTGACTCTCACTGGGGTACAGTTCCACAGACATTGACTATTACTGGAGTACAGTTACACACACACTGACTCTCACTGGTGTACAGTTCCACACACACTGACTCACACTGGAGTACAGTTCCACACACACTGACTCTCACTGGAGTACAGTTCCACACACACTGACTCTCACTGGGGTCCATTTCCACAGACATTGACTCTCACTGGGGTACAGTTCCACAGACACTGACTCTTTTGGGGTACAGTTCCACACACACTAGCTCTTACTGGGTTACAGTTCCACACACATCAACTCTCACTGGGGTACAGTTCCACACTCACTGACTCTCACTGGGGTAATGTTCCGCAGAGATTTACTCTCACTGGAGTACAGTTCCACCGACACTGACTCTCACTGGGGTAGAGTTCCACAGACATTGACTCTCACTGGAGTACCGTACCACACACACTGACTCCCACTGGAGTACAGTTCCACCCACACTGACTCTCACTGGAGTACAGTTCCACAGACACTGACTCTGACTGGAGTACAGTTCAACCCACATTGACTCTCACTGAAGTACAGATCCACACACACTGACTCTCACTGAGGTACACTTGCACACACACTGACTCTCACTGGAGTACAGTTCCACCCACTCTGACACTCACTGGAATACAGTTCCACCCACACTGACTCTCACTGGAGCACAGCTCCACCCACACTGACTCAAACTGGAGCACAGTTCCACAGACACTGACTCTCACTGGAGGACAGTTCCACACACACTGACTCTCACTGGTGTACAGTTCCACCCACACTAACTCTCACTGGAGTACAGTTCCACAGACATTGACTCTCACTGGAGTACAGTTCCGCACACACTGACTCTCACTGGAGTACAGTTCCACACACACTGACTCTCACTGGAGTACATTTCCACAAACACTGACTCTCATTGGGGTACAGTTCCACAGACATTGACTCTCACTGGGGTACAGTTCCACACACACTAGCTCTTACTGGGGTACAATTCCACACACATCAACTCTCACTGGGGTACAGTTCCACACACACTGACTGTCACTGGAGTACAGTTCCACACACACTGACTCTCACTGGGGTACTGTTCCACAGACATTGACTCTCACTGGAGTATAGTTCCACCCACACTAACTCTCACTGGGGTAGAGTTCCACAGACATTGACGCTCAATGGGGTACAGTTCCACACACACTGACTCTCACTGGAGTACAGTTCCACACACACTGACTCTCAATTGGGTACAGTTCCACACACCCTAACTCTCACTGGGGTACAGTTCCGAAGTCACTGACTCTCACTGGAGTACAATTCCACAGAGACTGACACTCACTGGATTACAGTTCCACCCACACTGACTCTCACTGGAGTACAGGTCCACAGATACTGACTCTCACTGGGGTACAGTTCCACCCACACTGACTCTTACTGAGGTACAGTACCACCCACACTGACTCTCACTGGGGTACACTTGCACACACACTGACTCACACTGGAGTACAGTTCCACCCACTCTGACACTCACTGGAATACAGTTCCACCCACACTGACTCTCACTGGAGTACAGTTCCACCCACACTGACTCTCACTGGGGTAGAGTTCCACAGAAATTGACTCTCACTTGAGTACAGTTCCACCCAAACTGACTCTCACTGGGGTACAGTTCCACAGACACTGACTCTCACTGGAGTACAGTTCCGCACACACTGACTCTCACTGGAGTACAGTTCCACGGATACTGATACTCACTGGAGTACAGTTCCACCCACACTGACTCTCTCTTGGGTACAGTTCCACACACAATGACTCTCACTGGGGAACAGTACCACAGACACTGACTCTCACTGGGGTACAGTTCCACACGCACTGACTCTCACTGGAGTACAGTTCCCCAGACACTGACTCTCACTGGAGTACAGTTCCACACACACTGACTCTCAATTGGGTACAGTTCCACACACCCTAACTCTCACTGGGGTACAGTTCCACAGTCACTGACTCTCACTGGAGTACAATTCCACAGAGACTGACACTCACTGGATTACAGTTCCACCCACACTGACTCTCACTGGAGTACAGTTCCACAGATACTGACTCTCACTAGAGTACAGTTCCACCCACACTGACTCTCACTGAAGTACAGTTCGACACACACTGACTCTCACTGGGGTACACTTGCACACACACTGACTCACACTGGAGTACAGTTCCACACACACTGACTCTCACTGGGGTACAGTTCCACACACAATGACTCTCACTGGGGTACAGTCCCACAGACATTGACTCTCACTGGAGTACAGTTCCACACACACTGACTCTCACTGGAGCACAGTTCCACACACACTGACTCTCACTGGAGTACAGTTCCACCCACACTGACTCTCACCGGAGCACAGTTCCACAGACATTGACTCTCACTGGAGTACAGTTCCGCACACACTGACTCTCACTGGGGTACAGTTCCACACACACTGACTCTCACTGGGGTACAGTTCCACAGACATTGACTATTACTGGAGTACAGTTACACACACACTGACTCTCACTGGTGTACAGTTCCACACACACTGACTCACACTGGAGTACAGTTCCACACACACTGACTCTCACTGGAGTACAGTTCCACACACACTGACTCTCACTGGGGTCCATTTCCACAGACATTGACTCTCACTGGGGTACAGTTCCACAGACACTGACTCTTTTGGGGTACAGTTCCACACACACTAGCTCTTACTGGGTTACATTTCCACACACATCAACTCTCACTGGGGTACAGTTCCACACTCACTGACTCTCACTGGGGTAATGTTCCGCAGAGATTTACTCTCACTGGAGTACAGTTCCACCGACACTGACTCTCACTGGGGTAGAGTTCCACAGACATTGACTCTCACTGGAGTACAGTACCACACACACTGACTCCCACTGGAGTACAGTTCCACCCACACTGACTCTCACTGGAGTACTGTTCCACAGACACTGACTCTGACTGGAGTACAGTTCAACCCACATTGACTCTCACTGAAGTACAGATCCACACACACTGACTCTCACTGAGGTACACTTGCACACACACTGACTCTCACTGGAGTACAGTTCCACCCACTCTGACACTCACTGGAATACAGTTCCACCCACACTGACTCTCACTGGAGCACAGCTCCACCCACACTGACTCAAACTGGAGCACAGTTCCACAGACACTGACTCTCACTGGAGGACAGTTCCACACACACTGACTCTCACTGGTGTACAGTTCCACCCACACTAACTCTCACTGGAGTACAGTTCCACAGACATTGACTCTCACTGGAGTACAGTTCCGCACACACTGACTCTCACTGGAGTACAGTTCCACACACACTGACTCTCACTGGTGTACATTTCCACAAACACTGACTCTCATTGGGGTACAGTTCCACAGACATTGACTCTCACTGGGGTACAGTTCCACACACACTAGCTCTTACTGGGGTACAATTCCACACACATCAACTCTCACTGGGGTACAGTTCCACACACACTGACTGTCACTGGGGTAGAGTTCCACAGACATTGACGCTCAATGGGGTACAGTTCCACACACACTGACTCTCACTGGAGTACAGTTCCACACACACTGACTCTCAATTGGGTACAGTTCCACACACCCTAACTCTCACTGGGGTACAGTTCCGAAGTCACTGACTCTCACTGGAGTACAATTCCACAGAGACTGACACTCACTGGATTACAGTTCCACCCACACTGACTCTCACTGGAGTACAGGTCCACAGATACTGACTCTCACTGGGGTACAGTTCCACCCACACTGACTCTTACTGAGGTACAGTACCACCCACACTGACTCTCACTGGGGTACACTTGCACACACACTGACTCACACTGGAGTACAGTTCCACCCACTCTGACACTCACTGGAATACAGTTCCACCCACACTGACTCTCACTGGAGTACAGTTCCACCCACACTGACTCTCACTGGGGTAGAGTTCCACAGAAATTGACTCTCACTTGAGTACAGTTCCACCCAAACTGACTCTCACTGGGGTACAGTTCCACAGACACTGACTCTCACTGGAGTACAGTTCCGCACACACTGACTCTCACTGGAGTACAGTTCCACGGATACTGATACTCACTGGAGTACAGTTCCACCCACACTGACTCTCTCTTGGGTACAGTTCCACACACAATGACTCTCACTGGGGAACAGTACCACAGACACTGACTCTCACTGGGGTACAGTTCCACACGCACTGACTCTCACTGGAGTACAGTTCCCCAGACACTGACTCTCACTGGAGTACAGTTCCACACACACTGACTCTCAATTGGGTACAGTTCCACACACCCTAACTCTCACTGGGGTACAGTTCCACAGTCACTGACTCTCACTGGAGTACAATTCCACAGAGACTGACACTCACTGGATTACAGTTCCACCCACACTGACTCTCACTGGAGTACAGTTCCACAGATACTGACTCTCACTAGAGTACAGTTCCACCCACACTGACTCTCACTGAAGTACAGTTCGACACACACTGACTCTCACTGGGGTACACTTGCACACACACTGACTCACACTGGAGTACAGTTCCACACACACTGACTCTCACTGGGGTACAGTTCCACACACAATGACTCTCACTGGGGTACAGTCCCACAGACATTGACTCTCACTGGAGTACAGTTCCACACACACTGACTCTCACTGGAGCACAGTTCCACACACACTGACTCTCACTGGAGTACAGTTCCACCCACACTGACTCTCACCGGAGCACAGTTCCACAGACATTGACTCTCACTGGAGTACAGTTCCGCACACACTGACTCTCACTGGGGTACAGTTCCACACACACTGACTCTCACTGGGGTACAGTTCCACAGACATTGACTATTACTGGAGTACAGTTACACACACACTGACTCTCACTGGTGTACAGTTCCACACACACTGACTCACACTGGAGTACAGTTCCACACACACTGACTCTCACTGGAGTACAGTTCCACACACACTGACTCTCACTGGGGTCCATTTCCACAGACATTGACTCTCACTGGGGTACAGTTCCACAGACACTGACTCTTTTGGGGTACAGTTCCACACACACTAGCTCTTACTGGGTTACAGTTCCACACACATCAACTCTCACTGGGGTACAGTTCCACACTCACTGACTCTCACTGGGGTAATGTTCCGCAGAGATTTACTCTCACTGGAGTACAGTTCCACCGACACTGACTCTCACTGGGGTAGAGTTCCACAGACATTGACTCTCACTGGAGTACAGTACCACACACACTGACTCCCACTGGAGTACAGTTCCACCCACACTGACTCTCACTGGAGTACAGTTCCACAGACACTGACTCTGACTGGAGTACAGTTCAACCCACATTGACTCTCACTGAAGTACAGATCCACACACACTGACTCTCACTGAGGTACACTTGCACACACACTGACTCTCACTGGAGTACAGTTCCACCCACTCTGACACTCACTGGAATACAGTTCCACCCACACTGACTCTCACTGGAGCACAGCTCCACCCACACTGACTCAAACTGGAGCACAGTTCCACAGACACTGACTCTCACTGGAGGACAGTTCCACACACACTGACTCTCACTGGTGTACAGTTCCACCCACACTAACTCTCACTGGAGTACAGTTCCACAGACATTGACTCTCACTGGAGTACAGTTCCGCACACACTGACTCTCACTGGAGTACAGTTCCACACACACTGACTCTCACTGGTGTACATTTCCACAAACACTGACTCTCATTGGGGTACAGTTCCACAGACATTGACTCTCACTGGGGTACAGTTCCACACACACTAGCTCTTACTGGGGTACAATTCCACACACATCAACTCTCACTGGGGTACAGTTCCACACACACTGACTGTCACTGGAGTACAGTTCCACACACACTGACTCTCACTGGGGTACTGTTCCACAGACATTGACTCTCACTGGAGTATAGTTCCACCCACACTAACTCTCACTGGGGTAGAGTTCCACAGACATTGACGCTCAATGGGGTACAGTTCCACACACACTGACTCTCACTGGAGTACAGTTCCACACACACTGACTCTCAATTGGGTACAGTTCCACACACCCTAACTCTCACTGGGGTACAGTTCCGAAGTCACTGACTCTCACTGGAGTACAATTCCACAGAGACTGACACTCACTGGATTACAGTTCCACCCACACTGACTCTCACTGGAGTACAGTTCCACAGATACTGACTCTCACTGGGGTACAGTTCCACCCACACTGACTCTTACTGAGGTACAGTACCACCCACACTGACTCTCACTGGGGTACACTTGCACACACACTGACTCACACTGGAGTACAGTTCCACCCACTCTGACACTCACTGGAATACAGTTCCACCCACACTGACTCTCACTGGAGTACAGTTCCACCCACACTGACTCTCACTGGGGTAGAGTTCCACAGAAATTGACTCTCACTTGAGTACAGTTCCACCCAAACTGACTCTCACTGGGGTACAGTTCCACAGACACTGACTCTCACTGGAGTACAGTTCCGCACACACTGACTCTCACTGGAGTACAGTTCCACGGATACTGATACTCACTGGAGTACAGTTCCACCCACACTGACTCTCTCTTGGGTACAGTTCCACACACAATGACTCTCACTGGGGAACAGTACCACAGACACTGACTCTCACTGGGGTACAGTTCCACACGCACTGACTCTCACTGGAGTACAGTTCCCCAGACACTGACTCTCACTGGAGTACAGTTCCACACACACTGACTCTCAATTGGGTACAGTTCCACACACCCTAACTCTCACTGGGGTACAGTTCCACAGTCACTGACTCTCACTGGAGTACAATTCCACAGAGACTGACACTCACTGGATTACAGTTCCACCCACACTGACTCTCACTGGAGTACAGTTCCACAGATACTGACTCTCACTAGAGTACAGTTCCACCCACACTGACTCTCACTGAAGTACAGTTCGACACACACTGACTCTCACTGGGGTACACTTGCACACACACTGACTCACACTGGAGTACAGTTCCACCCACTCTGACACTCACTGGAATACAGATCCACCCACACTGACTCTCACTGGAGTACAGTTCCACACACACTGACTCTCAATTGGGTACAGTTCCACACACCCTAACTCTCACTGGGGTACAGTTCCACAGTCACTGACTCTCACTGGAGTACAATTCCACAGAGACTGACACTCACTGGAGTACAGTTCCACCCACACTGACTCTCACTGGAGTACAGTTCCACAGATACTGACTGTCACTGGAGTACAGTTCCACCCACACTGACTCTCACTGAAGTACAGTTCGACACGCAATGACTCTCACTGGGGTACACTTGCACACACACTGACTGTCACTGGAGTACAGTTCCACACACACTGACTCTCACTGGGGTACTGTTCCACAGACATTGACTCTCACTGGAGTATAGTTCCACCCACACTGACTCTCACTGGGGTAGAGTTCCACAGACATTGACTCTCACTGGAGTACAGTTCCACCCACACTGACTCTCACTGGGGTACAGTTCCACAGACACTGACTCTCACTGGAAAACAGTTCCGCACACACTGACTCTCACTGGAGTACAGTTCCACGGACACTGATACTCACTGGAGTACAGTTCCACCCACACTGACTCTCTCTTGGGTACAGTTCCACACACACTGACTCTCACTGGGGTACAGTTCCACAGACACTGACTCTCACTGGGGTACAGTTCCACACGCACTGACTCTCAATTGGGTACAGTTCCACACACCCTAACTCTCACTGGGGTACAGTTCCACAGTCACTGACTCTCACTGGAGTACAATTCCACAGAGACTGACACTCACTGGATTACAGTTCCACCCAGACTGACTCTCACTGGAGTACAGTTCCACAGACACTGACTCTGACTGGAGTACAGTTCAACCCACACTGACTCTCAATGAAGTACAGTTCCACACACACTGACTCTCACTGGGGTGCACTTGCACACACACTGACTCTCACTGGAGTACAGCTCCACCCACTCTGACACTCACTGGAATACAGTTCCACCCACACTGACTCTCACTGGAGTACAGTTCCACCCACACTGACTCAAACTGGAGCACAGTTCCACAGACACTGACTCTCACTGGAGTACAGTTCCACCCACACTGACTCTCACTGGAGTACAGTTCCACCCACTCTGACACTCACTGGAATACAGTTCACTGGGGTACAGATCCACAGACATTGACTCTCACTGGAGTACAGTTCCACACACACTGACTCTCACTGGGGTACAGTTCCACACACAATGACTCTCACTGGGGTACAGTCCCACAGACATTGACTCTCACTGGAGTACAGTTCCACCCACACTGACAAACACCGGAGCACAGTTCCACAGACATTGACTCTCACTGGAGTACTGTTCCACACACACTGACTCTCACTGGGGTACAGTTCCACACACACTGACTCTCACTGGGGTACAGTTCCACAGACATTGACTATTACTGGAGTACAGTTACACACACACTGACTCTCACTGGTGTACAGTTCCACACACACTGACTCACACTGGAGTACAGTTCCACATACACTGACTCTCACTGGAGTACAGTTCCACACACACTGACTCTCACTGGGGTCCATTTCCACAGACATTGACTCTCACTGGGGTACAGTTCCACAGACACTGACTCTTTTGGGGTACAGTTCCACACACACTAGCTCTTACTGGGGTACAGTTCCACACACATCAACTCTCACTGGGGTACAGTTCCACACACACTGACTCTCACTGGGGTAATGTTCCGCAGAGATTGACTCTCACTGGAGTACAGTTCCACCGACACTGACTCTCACTGGGGTAGAGTTCCACAGACATTGACTCTCACTGGAGTACAGTACCACACACACTGACTCCCACTGGAGTACAGTTCCACCCACACTGACTCTCATTGGAGTACAGTTCCACAGACACTGACTCTGACTGGAGTACAGTTCAACCCACATTGACTCTCAATGAAGTACAGTTCCACACACACTGACTCTCACTGGGGTGCACTTGCACACACACTGACTCTCACTGGAGTACAGCTCCACCCACTCTGACACTCACTGGAATACAGTTCCACCCACACTGACTCTCACTGGAGTACAGTTCCACCCACACTGACTCAAACTGGAGCACAGTTCCACAGACACTGACTCTCACTGGAGTACAGTTCCACCCACACTGACTCTCACTGGAGTACAGTTCCACCCACTCTGACACTCACTGGAATACAGTTCACTGGGGTACAGATCCACAGACATTGACTCTCACTGGAGTACAGTTCCACACACACTGACTCTCACTGGGGTACAGTTCCACACACAATGACTCTCACTGGGGTACAGTCCCACAGACATTGACTCTCACTGGAGTACAGTTCCACCCACACTGACAATCACCGGAGCACAGTTCCACAGACATTGACTCTCACTGGAGTACTGTTCCGCACACACTGACTCTCACTGGGGTACAGTTCCACACACACTGACTCTCACTGGGGTACAGTTCCACAGACATTGACTATTACTGGAGTACAGTTACACACACACTGACTCTCACTGGTGTACAGTTCCACACACACTGACTCACACTGGAGTACAGTTCCACATACACTGACTCTCACTGGAGTACAGTTCCACACACACTGACTCTCACTGGGGTCCATTTCCACAGACATTGACTCTCACTGGGGTACAGTTCCACAGACACTGACTCTTTTGGGGTACAGTTCCACACACACTAGCTCTTACTGGGGTACAGTTCCACACACATCAACTCTCACTGGGGTACAGTTCCACACACACTGACTCTCACTGGGGTAATGTTCCGCAGAGATTGACTCTCACTGGAGTACAGTTCCACCGACACTGACTCTCACTGGGGTAGAGTTCCACAGACATTGACTCTCACTGGAGTACAGTACCACACACACTGACTCCCACTGGAGTACAGTTCCACCCACACTGACTCTCATTGGAGTACAGTTCCACAGACACTGACTCTGACTGGAGTACAGTTCAACCCACATTGACTCTCACTGAAGTACAGTTCCACACACACTGACTCTCACTGAGGTACACTTGCACACACACTGACTCTCACTGGAGTACAGTTCCACCCACTCTGACACTCACTGGAATACAGTTCCACCCACACTGACTCTCACTGGAGCACAGCTCCACCCACACTGACTCAAACTGGAGCACAGTTCCACAGACACTGACTCTCACTGGAGGACAGTTCCACACACACTGACTCTCACTGGTGTACAGTTCCACCCACACTAACTCTCACTGGAGTACAGTTCCACAGACATTGACTCTCACTGGAGTACAGTTCCGCACACACTGACTCTCACTGGAGTACAGTTCCACACACACTGACTCTCACTGGAGTACATTTCCACAAACACTGACTCTCACTGGGGTACAGTTCCACACACACTGACTGTCACTGGAGTACAGTTCCACACACACTGACTCTCACTGGGGTACTGTTCCACAGACATTGACTCTCACTGGAGTATAGTTCCACCCACACTGACTCTCACTGGGGTAGAGTTCCACAGACATTGACGCTCAATGGGGTACAGTTCCACACACACTGACTCTCACTGGAGTACAGTTCCACCCACACTGACTCTCTCTTGGGTACAGTTCCACACACAATGACTCTCACTGGGGAACAGTACCTCAGTCACTGACTCTCACTGGGGTACAGTTCCACACGCACTGACTCTCACTGGAGTACAGTTCCCCAGACACTGACTCTCACTGGAGTACAGTTCCACACACACTGACTCTCAATTGGGTACAGTTCCACACACCCTAACTCTCACTGGGGTACAGTTCCACAGTCACTGACTCTCACTGGAGTACAATTCCACAGAGACTGACACTCACTGGATTACAGTTCCACCGACACTGACTCTCACTGGAGTACAGTTCCACAGATACTGACTCTCACTGGAGTACAGTTCCACCCACACTGACTCTCACTGAAGTACAGTTCGACACACACTGACTCTCACTGGGGTACACTTGCACACACACTGACTCACACTGGAGTACAGTTCCACCCACTCTGACACTCACTGGAATACAGATCCACCCACACTGACTCTCACTGGAGTACAGTTCCACCCACACTGACTCTCACTGGGGTAGAGTTCCACAGACATTGACTCTCACTGGAGTACAGTTCCACCCACACTGACTCTCACTGGGGTACAGTTCCACAGACACTGACTCTCACTGGAAAACAGGTCCGCACACACTGACTCTCACTGGAGTACAGTTCCACGGACACTGACTCTCACTGGGGTACAGTTCCACAGACATTGACTATTACTGGAGTACAGTTACACACACACTGACTCTCACTGGTGTACAGTTCCACACACACTGACTCACACTGGAGTACAGTTCCACATACACTGACTCTCACTGGAGTACAGTTCCACACACACTGACTCTCACTGGGGTCCATTTCCACAGACATTGACTCTCACTGGGGTACAGTTCCACAGACACTGACTCTTTTGGGGTACAGTTCCACACACACTAGCTCTTACTGGGGTACAGTTCCACACACATCAACTCTCACTGGGGTACAGTTCCACACACACTGACTCTCACTGGGGTAATGTTCCGCAGAGATTGACTCTCACTGGAGTACAGTTCCACCGACACTGACTCTCACTGGGGTAGAGTTCCACAGACATTGACTCTCACTGGAGTACAGTACCACACACACTGACTCCCACTGGAGTACAGTTCCACCCACACTGACTCTCATTGGAGTACAGTTCCACAGACACTGACTCTGACTGGAGTACAGTTCAACCCACATTGACTCTCAATGAAGTACAGTTCCACACACACTGACTCTCACTGGGGTGCACTTGCACACACACTGACTCTCACTGGAGTACAGCTCCACCCACTCTGACACTCACTGGAATACAGTTCCACCCACACTGACTCTCACTGGAGTACAGTTCCACCCACACTGACTCAAACTGGAGCACAGTTCCACAGACACTGACTCTCACTGGAGTACAGTTCCACCCACACTGACTCTCACTGGAGTACAGTTCCACCCACTCTGACACTCACTGGAATACAGTTCACTGGGGTACAGATCCACAGACATTGACTCTCACTGGAGTACAGTTCCACACACACTGACTCTCACTGGGGTACAGTTCCACACACAATGACTCTCACTGGGGTACAGTCCCACAGACATTGACTCTCACTGGAGTACAGTTCCACCCACACTGACAATCACCGGAGCACAGTTCCACAGACATTGACTCTCACTGGAGTACTGTTCCGCACACACTGACTCTCACTGGGGTACAGTTCCACACACACTGACTCTCACTGGGGTACAGTTCCACAGACATTGACTATTACTGGAGTACAGTTACACACACACTGACTCTCACTGGTGTACAGTTCCACACACACTGACTCACACTGGAGTACAGTTCCACATACACTGACTCTCACTGGAGTACAGTTCCACACACACTGACTCTCACTGGGGTCCATTTCCACAGACATTGACTCTCACTGGGGTACAGTTCCACAGACACTGACTCTTTTGGGGTACAGTTCCACACACACTAGCTCTTACTGGGGTACAGTTCCACACACATCAACTCTCACTGGGGTACAGTTCCACACACACTGACTCTCACTGGGGTAATGTTCCGCAGAGATTGACTCTCACTGGAGTACAGTTCCACCGACACTGACTCTCACTGGGGTAGAGTTCCACAGACATTGACTCTCACTGGAGTACAGTACCACACACACTGACTCCCACTGGAGTACAGTTCCACCCACACTGACTCTCATTGGAGTACAGTTCCACAGACACTGACTCTGACTGGAGTACAGTTCAACCCACATTGACTCTCACTGAAGTACAGTTCCACACACACTGACTCTCACTGAGGTACACTTGCACACACACTGACTCTCACTGGAGTACAGTTCCACCCACTCTGACACTCACTGGAATACAGTTCCACCCACACTGACTCTCACTGGAGCACAGCTCCACCCACACTGACTCAAACTGGAGCACAGTTCCACAGACACTGACTCTCACTGGAGGACAGTTCCACACACACTGACTCTCACTGGTGTACAGTTCCACCCACACTAACTCTCACTGGAGTACAGTTCCACAGACATTGACTCTCACTGGAGTACAGTTCCGCACACACTGACTCTCACTGGAGTACAGTTCCACACACACTGACTCTCACTGGAGTACATTTCCACAAACACTGACTCTCACTGGGGTACAGTTCCACACACACTGACTGTCACTGGAGTACAGTTCCACACACACTGACTCTCACTGGGGTACTGTTCCACAGACATTGACTCTCACTGGAGTATAGTTCCACCCACACTGACTCTCACTGGGGTAGAGTTCCACAGACATTGACGCTCAATGGGGTACAGTTCCACACACACTGACTCTCACTGGAGTACAGTTCCACCCACACTGACTCTCTCTTGGGTACAGTTCCACACACAATGACTCTCACTGGGGAACAGTACCTCAGTCACTGACTCTCACTGGGGTAAAGTTCCACACGCACTGACTCTCACTGGAGTACAGTTCCCCAGACACTGACTCTCACTGGAGTACAGTTCCACACACACTGACTCTCAATTGGGTACAGTTCCACACACCCTAACTCTCACTGGGGTACAGTTCCACAGTCACTGACTCTCACTGGAGTACAATTCCACAGAGACTGACACTCACTGGATTACAGTTCCACCGACACTGACTCTCACTGGAGTACAGTTCCACAGATACTGACTCTCACTGGAGTACAGTTCCACCCACACTGACTCTCACTGAAGTACAGTTCGACACACACTGACTCTCACTGGGGTACACTTGCACACACACTGACTCACACTGGAGTACAGTTCCACCCACTCTGACACTCACTGGAATACAGATCCACCCACACTGACTCTCACTGGAGTACAGTTCCACCCACACTGACTCTCACTGGGGTAGAGTTCCACAGACATTGACTCTCACTGGAGTACAGTTCCACCCACACTGACTCTCATTGGGGTACAGTTCCACAGACACTGACTCTCACTGGAAAACAGGTCCGCACACACTGACTCTCACTGGAGTACAGTTCCACGGACACTGATACTCACTGGAGTACAGTTCCACCCACACTGACTCTCTCTTGGGTACAGTTCCACACACACTGACTCTCACTGGGGTACAGTTCCACAGACACTGACTCTCACTGGGGTACAGTTCCACACGCACTGACTCTCACTGGAGTACAGTTCCCCAGACACTGACTCTCACTGGAGTACAGTTCCACACACACTGACTCTCAATTGGGTACAGTTCCACACACCCTAACTCTCACTGGGGTACAGTTCCACAGTCACTGACTCTCACTGGAGTACAATTCCACAGAGACTGACACTCACTGGATTACAGTTCCACCCAGACTGACTCTCACTGGAGTACAGTTCCACAGACACTGACTCTCAATGAAGTACAGTTCCACACACACTGACTCTCACTGGGGTACACTTGCACACACACTGACTCTCACTGGAGTACAGTTCCACCCACTCTGACACTCACTGGAATACAGTTCCACCCACACTGACTCTCACTGGAGTACAGTTCCACAGACACTGACTCTCACTGGAGTACAGTTCCACACACACTGACTCTCTTTGGGGTCCAGTTCCACACACACTAGCTCTTACTGGGGTACAGTTTCACACACATCAACCCTCAAGGGGGTACAGTTCCACACACACTGACTCTCACTGGGATACAGTTCCACACACACTGACTCTCACTGCGATACAGTTCCACACACAATGACTCTCACTGGGGTACAGTTCCACACACACAGACTGTCACTGGGCTACAGTTCCACACACACTGACCCTCACTGGGATATAGTTCCACATACACTGACTCTCACTGCGATTCAGTTCCACACACAATGACTCTCACTGGGGTACAGCTTCATACACACAGACACTCACTGGGGTACAGTTCCACACACACTGACTCCCACTGGAGTACACATCCACACAGACTGACTCTCACTGGGGTACAGTTCCACACACACTGACTCTCACTAGGGGACAGTTCCACAGATATTGACTCTCACCGGGGTACAGTTCCACAGATATTGACTCTCACTGGAGTATAGTTCCTACCACACTGACTCCCACTGGAGTACACTTCCACACACACTGACTCTCACTGGGGTACAGTTCCACACACACTGACTCTCACTACGGTACAGTTCCACAGACATTGAGTCTCACTGGGGTACAGTTCCACAGACATTGACTCTCACTGGAGTACAGTTCCACACAGACTCAGTCTCATTGGGGTACAGTTCCACACACACACACTCTCACTGGGGTACAATTCCAAACACACTGACTCTCACTGGGGGACAGTTCCACAGACATTGACTCTCACTGGAGTAGAGTTCCACCCACACTGACTCTCTCTTAGGTACAGTTCCACCCACACTGACTCTCACTGGGGTACAGTTCCACACACACTGACTCTCACTGGGGTACAGTTCCACACACACTGACTCTCACTGGAGTACATTTCCACCCCCACTGACTCTCACTGGAGTACAGTTCCCCAGACACTGACTCTCACTGGAGTACAGTTCCACACACACTGACTCTCACTGTGGTACAGTTCCACACACCCTAACTCTCACTGGAGTACAGTTCCCCAGACACTGACTCTCACTGGAGTACAGTTCCAGACACCCTAACTCTCACTGGAGTACAGTTCCCCAGACACTAATTCTCACTGGATTGCAGTTCCACCCACTCTGACACTCACTGGAATACAGTTCCACCCACACTGACTCTCACTGGAGCACAGCTCCACCCACAATGACTCAAACTGGAGCACAGTTCCACAGACACTGACTCTCACTGGAGGACAGTTCCACACATACTGACTCTCACTGGAGTACAGTTCCACCCACACTAACTCTCACTGGAGTACAGTTCCACAGACATTGACTCTCACTGGAGTACAGTTCCGCACACACTGACTCTCACTGGAGTACAGTTCCACACACACTGACTCTCACTGGAGTACATTTCCACAAACACTGACTCTCACTGGGGTACAGTTCCACACACACTGACTCTCACTGGGGTACAGTTCCACACACCCTAACTCTCACTGGAGTACAGTTCCCCAGACACTGACTCTCACTGGAGTACAGTTCCACACACCCTAACTCTCACTGGAGTTCAGTTCTCCAGACACTAACTCTCACTGGATTACAGTTCCACCCACTCTGACACTCACTGGAATACAGTTCCACCCACACTGACTCTCGCTGGAGCACAGCTCCACCCACACTGACTCAAACTGGAGCACAGTTCCACAGACACTGACTCTCACTGGAGGACAGTTCCACACATACTGACTCTCACTGGAGTCCAGTTCCACCCACACTAACTCTCACTGGGGTACAGTTCCACACACACTGACTCCCACTGGAGTACACATCCACACACACTGACTCTCACTGGGGTACAGTTCCACACACACTGACTCTCACTAGGGGACAGTTCCACAGATATTGACTCTCACCGGGGTACAGTTCCACAGATATTGACTCTCACTGGAGTATAGTTCCTCCCACACTGACTCCCACTGGAGTACACTTCCACACACACTGACTCTCACTGGGGTACAGTTCCACACACACTGACTCTCACTAGGGTACAGTTCCACAGACATTGAGTCTCACTGGGGTACAGTTCCACAGACATTGACTCTCACTGGAGTACAGTTCCACACAGACTCAGTCTCATTGGGGTACAGTTCCACACACACACACTCTCACTGGGGGACAATTCCAAACACACTGACTCTCACTGGGGGACAGTTCCACAGACATTGACTCTCACTGGAGTAGAGTTCCACCCACACTGACTCTCTCTTAGGTACAGTTCCACCCACACTGACTCTCACTGGGGTACAGTTCCACACACACTGACTCTCACTGGGGTACAGTTCCACACACACTGACTCTCACTGGAGCACATTTCCACCCCCACTGACTCTCACTGGAGTACAGTTCCCCAGACACTGACTCTCACTGGAGTACAGTTCCACACACACTGACTCTCACTGGGGTACAGTTCCACACACCCTAACTCTCACTGGAGTACAGTTCCCCAGACACTGACTCTCACTGGAGTACAGTTCCACACACCCTAACTCTCACTGGAGTACAGTTCCCCAGACACTAACTCTCACTGGATTACAGTTCCACCCAATCTGACACTCACTGGAATACAGTTCCACCCACACTGACTCTCACTGGAGCACAGCTCCACCCACACTGACTCAAACTGGAGCACAGTTCCACAGACACTGACTCTCACTGGAGGACAGTTCCACACATACTGACTCTCATTGGAGTACAGTTCCACCCACACTAACTCTCACTGGAGTACAGTTCCACAGACATTGACCCTCACTGGAGTACAGTTCCGCACACACTGACTCTCACTGGAGTACAGTTCCACACACACTGACTCCCACTGGAGTACATTTCCACAAACACTGACTCTCACTGGGGTACAGTTCCACAGACATTGACTCTCACTGGGGTACAGTTCCACACACACTAGCTCTGACTGGGGTACAGTTCCACACACATCAACTCTCACTGGGGTACAGTTCCACACACACTGACTGTCACTGGAGTACAGTTCCACACACACTGACTCTCACTGGGGTACTGTTCCACAGACATTGACTCTCACTGGAGTATAGTTCCACCCACACTGACTCTCACTGGGGTAGAGTTCCACAGACATTGACGCTCAATGGGGTACAGTTCCACACACACTGACTCTCATTGGAGTACAGTTCCACACACACTGACTCTCAATTGGGTACAGTTCCCCAGACACTAACTCTCACTGGATTACAGTTCCACCCACACTGACTCTCACTGGAGTACAGTTCCACAGACACTGACTCTCACTGGAGTACAGTTCCACCCACACTGACTCTCACTGAAGTACAGTTCCACACACACTGACTCTCACTGGGGTACACTTGCACACACACTGACTCTCACTGGAGTACATTTCCACCCACTCTGACACTCACTGCATTACAGTTCCACCCACACTGACTCTCACTGGAGTACAGTTCCACCCACACTGACTCAAACTGGAGCAGAGTTCCACAGACACTGACTCTCACTGGGGTACAGTTCCACTCACACTGACTCTCACTGGAGTACAGTTCCACACAGACTGACTCTCACTGGGGTACAGTTCCACACACACTGACTCTCACTAGGGTACAGTTCCACAGACAGTGACTCTCACTGGGGTACAGTTCCACAGACATTGACTCTCACTGGAGTACAGTTCCACCCACACTGACTCTCACTGGGGTACAGTTCCACACACACTCACTCTCTCTGGAGTACAGTTCCACCCACACTGACTCTCACTGGAGTACAGTTCCGCACACACTGACTCTCACTGGAGTACAGTTCCACACACACTGACTCTCACTGAAGTACATTTCCACAAACACTGACTCTCACTGGGGTACAGTTCCACAGACATTGACTCTCACTGGGGTACAGTTCCACACACACTAGCTCTTTCTGGGGTACAGTTCCACACACATCAACTCTCACTGGGGTACAGTTCCACACACACTGACTGTCACTGGAGTACAGTTCCACACACACTGACTCTCGCTGGGGTACTGTTCCACAGACATTGACTCTCACTGGAGTATAGTTCCACCCACACTGACTCTCACTGGTGGAGAGTTCCACAGACATTGACTCTCACTGGAGTACAGTTCCACACACACTGACTCTCACTGGAGTACAGTTCCACACACACTGACTCTCAATTGGGTACAGTTCCACACACCCTAACTCTCACTGGGGTACAGTTCCACACACACTGACTCTCACTGGGGTACAGTTCCACACACACTGACTCTCACTGGAGCACATTTCCACCCCCACTGACTCTCACTGGAGTACAGTTCCCCAGACACTGACTCTCACTGGAGTACAGTTCCACACACACTGACTCTCACTGGGGTACAGTTCCACACACCCTAACTCTCACTGGAGTACAGTTCCCCAGACACTGACTCTCACTGGAGTACAGTTCCACACACCCTAACTCTCACTGGAGTACAGTTCCCCAGACACTAACTCTCACTGGATTACAGTTCCACCCAATCTGACACTCACTGGAATACAGTTCCACCCACACTGACTCTCACTGGAGCACAGCTCCACCCACACTGACTCAAACTGGAGCACAGTTCCACAGACACTGACTCTCACTGGAGGACAGTTCCACACATACTGACTCTCATTGGAGTACAGTTCCACCCACACTAACTCTCACTGGAGTACAGTTCCACAGACATTGACCCTCACTGGAGTACAGTTCCGCACACACTGACTCTCACTGGAGTACAGTTCCACACACACTGACTCCCACTGGAGTACATTTCCACAAACACTGACTCTCACTGGGGTACAGTTCCACAGACATTGACTCTCACTGGGGTACAGTTCCACACACACTAGCTCTGACTGGGGTACAGTTCCACACACATCAACTCTCACTGGGGTACAGTTCCACACACACTGACTGTCACTGGAGTACAGTTCCACACACACTGACTCTCACTGGGGTACTGTTCCACAGACATTGACTCTCACTGGAGTATAGTTCCACCCACACTGACTCTCACTGGGGTAGAGTTCCACAGACATTGACGCTCAATGGGGTACAGTTCCACACACACTGACTCTCATTGGAGTACAGTTCCACACACACTGACTCTCAATTGGGTACAGTTCCACACACCCTAACTCTCACTGGGGTACAGTTCCGAAGTCACTGACTCTCACTGGAGTACAATACCACAGATACTGACTCTCACTGGAGTACAGTTCCACCCACACTGACTCTTACTGAAGTACAGTTCGACACACACTGACTCTCACTGGAGTACAGTTCCACACACCCTAACTCTCACTGGAGTACAGTTCCCCAGACACTAACTCTCACTGGATTACAGTTCCACCCACACTGACTCTCACTGGAGTACAGTTCCACAGACACTGACTCTCACTGGAGTACAGTTCCACCCACACTGACTCTCACTGAAGTACAGTTCCACACACACTGACTCTCACTGGGGTACACTTGCACACACACTGACTCTCACTGGAGTACATTTCCACCCACTCTGACACTCACTGCATTACAGTTCCACCCACACTGACTCTCACTGGAGTACAGTTCCACCCACACTGACTCAAACTGGAGCAGAGTTCCACAGACACTGACTCTCACTGGGGTACAGTTCCACTCACACTGACTCTCACTGGAGTACAGTTCCACACAGACTGACTCTCACTGGGGTACAGTTCCACACACACTGACTCTCACTAGGGTACAGTTCCACAGACAGTGACTCTCACTGGGGTACAGTTCCACAGACATTGACTCTCACTGGAGTACAGTTCCACCCACACTGACTCTCACTGGGGTACAGTTCCACACACACTCACTCTCTCTGGAGTACAGTTCCACCCACACTGACTCTCACTGGAGTACAGTTCCGCACACACTGACTCTCACTGGAGTACAGTTCCACACACACTGACTCTCACTGAAGTACATTTCCACAAACACTGACTCTCACTGGGGTACAGTTCCACAGACATTGACTCTCACTGGGGTACAGTTCCACACACACTAGCTCTTTCTGGGGTACAGTTCCACACACATCAACTCTCACTGGGGTACAGTTCCACACACACTGACTGTCACTGGAGTACAGTTCCACACACACTGACTCTCGCTGGGGTACTGTTCCACAGACATTGACTCTCACTGGAGTATAGTTCCACCCACACTGACTCTCACTGGTGGAGAGTTCCACAGACATTGACTCTCACTGGAGTACAGTTCCACACACACTGACTCTCACTGGAGTACAGTTCCACACACACTGACTCTCAATTGGGTACAGTTCCACACACCCTAACTCTCACTGGGGTACAGTTCCGAAGTCACTGACTCTCACTGGAGTACAATTCCACAGAGACTGACACTCACTGGATTACAGTTCCACCCACACTGACTCTCACTGGAGTACAGTTCCACAGATACAGACTCCCACTGGAGTACAGTTCCACCCACACTGACTCTCACTGAAGTACAGTTCGACACACACTGACTCTCACTGGGGTACAGTTCCACAGACACTGACTCTCACTGGAGTACAGTTCCGCACACACTGACTCTCACTGGAGCACAGTTCCACGGACACTGATACTCACTGGAGTACAGTTCCACCCACACTGACTCTCTCTTGGGTACAGTTCCACACACACTGACTCTCACTGGGGTACAGTTCCACAGACACTGACTCTCACTGGGGTACAGTTCCACACGCACTGACTCTCACTGGAGTACAGTTCCCCAGAGACTGACTCTCACTGGAGTACAGTTCCACACACACTGACTCTCAATTGGGTACAGTTCCACACACCCTAACTCTCACTGGGGTACAGTTCCACAGTCACTGACTCTCACTGGAGTACAATTCCACACACACTGACTCTCACTGGGGTACAGTTCCACACACACTGACTCTCACTAGGGGACAGTTCCACAGACATTGACTCTCACCGGGGTGCAGTTCCACAGATATTGACTCTCACTGGAGTATAGTTCCTCCCACACTGACTCCCACTGGAGTACACTTCCACACACACTGACTCTCACTGGGGTACAGTTCCACACACACTGACTCTCACTAGGGTACATTTCCACAGACATTGACTCTCACTGGGGTACAGTTCCACAGACATTGACTCTCACTGGAGTACAGTTCCACACAGACACAGTCTCATTGGGGTACAGCTCCACACACACACACTCTCACTGGGGTACAATTCCAAACACACTGACTCTCACTGGGGGACAGTTCCACAGACATTGACTCTCACTGGAGTAGAGTTCCACCCACACTGACTCTCTCTTAGGTACAGTTCCACCCACACTGACTCTCACTGGGGTACAGTTCCACACACACTGACTCTCACTGGGGTACAGTTCCACACACACTGACTCTCACTGGAGTACATTTCCACCCCCACTGAATCTCACTGGAGTACAGTTCCCCAGACACTGACTCTCACTGGAGTACAGTTCCACACACACTGACTCTCACTGGGGTACAGTTCCACACACCCTAACTCTCACTGGAGTACAGTTCCCCAGACACTGACTCTCACTGGAGTACAGTTCCACACACCCTAACTCTCACTGGAGTACAGTTCCCCAGACACTAACTCTCACTGGATTACAGTTCCACCCACACTGACTCTCACTGGAGTACAGTTCCACAGACACTGACTCTCACTGGAGTACAGTTCCACCCACACTGACTCTCACTGAAGTACAGTTCCACACACACTGACTCTCACTGGGGTACACTTGCACACACACTGACTCTCACTGGAGTACATTTCCACCCACTCTGACACTCACTGCATTACAGTTCCACCCACACTGACTCTCACTGGAGTACAGTTCCACCCACACTGACTCAAACTGGAGCACAGTTCCACAGACACTGACTCTCACTGAAGTACATTTCCACAAACACTGACTCTCATTGGGGTACAGTTCCACAGACATTGACTCTCACTGGGGTACAGTTCCACACACACTAGCTCTTTCTGGGGTACAGTACCACACACATCAACTCTCACTGGGGTACAGTTCCACACACACTGACTGTCACTGGAGTACAGTTCCACACACACTGACTCTCACTGGGGTACTGTTCCACAGACATTGACTCTCACTGGAGTATAGTTCCACCCACACTGACTCTCACAGGTGGAGAGTTCCACAGACATTGACTCTCAATGGGGTACAGTTCCACACACACTGACTCTCAAATGGAGTACAGTTCCACACACACTGACTCTCAATTGGGTACAGTTCCACACACCCTAACTCTCACTGGGGTACAGTTCCGAAGTCATTGACTCTCACTGGAGTACAATTCCACAGAGACTGACACTCACTGGATTGCGGTTCCACCCACACTGACTCTCACTGGAGTACAGTTCCACAGATACTGACTCTCACTGGAGTACAGTTCCACCCACACTGACTCTCACTGGGGTACAGTTCCACAGACACTGACTCTCACTGGAGTACAGTTCCGCACACACTGACTCTCACTGGAGCACAGTTCCACGGACACTGATACTCACTGGAGTACAGTTCCACCCACACTGACTCTCTCTTGGGTACAGTTCCACACACACTGACTCTCACTGGGGTACAGTTCCACAGACACTGACTCTCACTGGGGTACAGTTCCACACGCACTGACTCTCACTGGAGTACAGTTCCCCAGACACTGACTCTCACTGGAGTACAGTTCCACACACACTGACTCTCAATTGGGTACAGTTCCACACACCCTAACTCTCACTGGGGTACAGTTCCACAGTCACTGACTCTCACTGGAGTACAATTCCACACACACTGACTCTCACTGGGGTACAGTTCCACACACACTGACTCTCACTAGGGGACAGTTCCACAGACATTGACTCTCACCGGGGTACAGTTCCACAGATATTGACTCTCACTGGAATATAGTTCCTCCCACACTGACTCTCACTGAAGTACAGTTCCACACACACTGACTCTCAATGGGGTACACTTGCACACACACTGACTCTCACTAGGGTATATTTCCACAGACATTGACTCTCACTGGGGTACAGTTCCACCCACACTGACACTCACTGGAGGACAGTTCCACCCACACTGACTCAAACTGGAGCACAGTTCCACAGACATTGACTCTCACTGGGGTACAGTTCCACACACCCTAACTCTCACTGGAGTACAGTTCCCCAGACACTGACTCTCACTGGAGTACAGTTCCACACACCCTAACTCTCACTGGAGTACAGTTCCCCAGACACTAACTCTCACTGGATTACAGTTCCACCCACACTGACTCTCACTGGAGTACAGTTCCACAGACACTGACTCTCACTGGAGTACAGTTCCACCCACACTGACTCTCACTGAAGTACAGTTCCACACACACTGACTCTCACTGGGGTACACTTGCACACACACTGACTCTCACTGGAGTACATTTCCACCCACTCTGACACTCAATGCATTACAGTTCCACCCACACTGACTCTCACTGGAGTACAGTTCCACCCACACTGACTCAAACTGGAGCACAGTTCCACAGACACTGACTCTCTCTGGGGTACAGTTCCACTCACACTGACTCTCACTGGAGTACAGTTCCACCCACACTGACTCCCACTGGAGTACACTTCCACACAGACTGACTCTCACTGGGGTACAGTTCCACACACACTGACTCTCACTAGGGTACAGTTCCACAGACATTGACTCTCACTGGGGTACTGTTCCACAGACATTGACTGTCATTGGAGTACAGTTCCACCCACACTGACTCTCACTGGGGTACAGTTCCACACACACTCACTCTCTCTGGAGTACAGTTCCACCCACACTGACTCTCACTGGAGTACAGTTCCGCACACACTGACTCTCACTGGAGTACAGTTCCACACGCACTGACTCTCACTGAAGTACATTTCCACAAACACTGACTCTCACTGGGGTACAGTTCCACAGACATTGACTCTCACTGGGGTACAGTTCCACACACACTAGCTCTTTCTGGGGTACAGTTCCACACACATCAACTCTCACTGGGGTACAGTTCCACACACACTGACTGTCACTGGAGTACAGTTCCACACACACTGACTCTCACTGGGGTACTGTTCCACAGACATTGACTCTCACTGGAGTATAGTTCCACCCACACTGACTCTCACTGGTGGAGAGTTCCACAGACATTGACTCTCAATGGGGTACAGTTCCACACACCCTAACTCTCACTGGGGTACAGTTCCGAAGTCACTGACTCTCACTGGAGTACAATTCCACAGAGACTGACACTCACTGGATTGCAGTTCCACCCACACTGACTCTCACTGGAGTACAGTTCCACAGATACTGACTCTCACTGGAGTACAGTTCCACCCACACTGACTCTCACTGAAGTACAGTTCGACACACACTGACTCTCACTGGGGTACACTTGCACACACACTGACTCACACTGGAGTACAGTTCCACCCACACTGACTCTCACTGGGGTACAGTTCCACAGACACTGACTCTCACTGGAGTACAGTTCCGCACACACTGACTCTCACTGGAGCACAGTTCCACGGGCACTGATACTCACTGGAGTACAGTTCCACCCACTCTGACTCTCTCTTGGGTACTGTTCCACAGACACTGACTCTCACTGGGGTACAGTTCCACAGACACTGACTCTCACTGGGGTACAGTTCCACACGCACTGACTCTCACTGGAGTACAGTTCCCCAGACACTGACTCTCACTGGAGTACAGTTCCACACACACTGACTCTCAATTGAGTACAGTTCCACACACCCTAACTCTCACTGGGGTACAGTTCCACAGTCACTGACTCTCACTGGAGTACAATTCCACACACACTGACTCTCACTGGGGTACAGTTCCACACACACTGACTCTCACTAGGGGACAGTTCCACAGACATTGACTCTCACCGGGGTACAGTTCCACAGATATTGACTCTCACTGGAGTATAGTTCCTCCCACACTGACTCCCACTGGAGTACACTTCCACACACACTGACTCTCACTGGGGTACAGTTCCACACACACTGACTCTCACTAGGGTACATTTCCACAGACATTGACTCTCACTAGGGTACATTTCCACAGACATTGACTCTCACTGGGGTACAGTTCCACAGACATTGACTCTCACTGGGGTACAGTTCCACAGACATTGACTCTCACTGGAGTACAGTTCCCCAGACACTGACTCTCACTGGAGTACAGTTCCACCCACACTGACTCTCACTGAAGTACAGTTCGACACACACTGACTCTCACTGGGGTACACTTGCACACACACTGACTCACACTGGAGTACAGTTCCACCCACACTGACTCTCACTGGGGTACAGTTCCACAGACACTGACTCTCACTGGAGTACAGTTCCGCACACACTGACTCTCACTGGAGCACAGTTCCACGGGCACTGATACTCACTGGAGTACAGTTCCACCCACTCTGACTCTCTCTTGGGTACTGTTCCACAGACACTGACTCTCACTGGGGTACAGTTCCACAGACACTGACTCTCACTGGGGTACAGTTCCACACGCACTGACTCTCACTGGAGTACAGTTCCCCAGACACTGACTCTCACTGGAGTACAGTTCCACACACACTGACTCTCAATTGAGTACAGTTCCACACACCCTAACTCTCACTGGGGTACAGTTCCACAGTCACTGACTCTCACTGGAGTACAATTCCACACACACTGACTCTCACTGGGGTACAGTTCCACACACACTGACTCTCACTAGGGGACAGTTCCACAGACATTGACTCTCACCGGGGTACAGTTCCACAGATATTGACTCTCACTGGAGTATAGTTCCTCCCACACTGACTCCCACTGGAGTACACTTCCACACACACTGACTCTCACTGGGGTACAGTTCCACACACACTGACTCTCACTAGGGTACATTTCCACAGACATTGACTCTCACTGGGGTACAGTTCCACAGACATTGACTCTCACTGGAGTACAGTTCCCCAGACACTGACTCTCACTGGAGTACAGTTCCACACACCCTAACTCTCACTGGAGTACAGTTCCCCAGACACTAACTCTCACTGGATTACAGTTCCACCCACACTGACTCTCACTGGAGTACAGTTCCACAGACACTGACTCTCACTGGAGTACAGTTCCACCCACACTGACTCTCACTGAAGTACAGTTCCACACACACTGACTCTCACTGGGGTACACTTGCACACACACTGCCTCTCACTGGAGTACATTTCCACCCACTCTGACACTCACTGCATTACAGTTCCACCCACACTGACTCTCACTGGAGTACAGTTCCACCCACACTGACTCAAACTGGAGCACAGTTCCACAGACACTGACTCTCTCTGGGGTACAGTTCCACTCACACTGACTCTCACTGGAGTACAGTTCCACCCACACTGACTCCCACTGGAGTACACTTCCACACAGACTGACTCTCACTGGGGTACAGTTCCACACACACTGACTCTCACTAGGGTACAGTTACACAGACATTGACTCTCACTGGGGTACAGTTCCACAGACATTGACTCTCACTGGAGTACAGTTCCACCCACACTGACTCTCACTGGGGTACAGTTCCACACACACTCACTCTCTCTGGAGTACAGTTCCACCCACACTGACTCTCACTGGAGTACAGTTCCGCACACACTGACTCTCACTGGAGTACAGTTCCACACGCACTGACTCTCACTGGAGTACAGTTCCACAGACATTGACTCTCACTGGGGTACAGTTCCACACACACTAGCTCTTTCTGGGGTACAGTTCCACACACATCAACTCTCACTGGGGTACAGTTCCACACACACTGACTGTCACTGGAGTACAGTTCCACACACACTGACTCTCACTGGGGTACTGTTCCACATACATTGACTCTCACTGGAGTATAGTTCCACCCACACTGACTCTCACTGGTGGAGAGTTCCACAGACATTGACTCTCAATGGGGTACAGTTCCACACACACTGAATCTCACTGGAGTACAGTTCCACACACACTGACTCTCAATTGGGTACAGTTCCACACACCCTAACTCTCACTGGGGTACAGTTCCGAAGTCACTGACTCTCACTGGAGTACAATTCCACAGAGACTGACACTCACTGGATTGCAGTTCCACCCACACTGACTCTCACTGGAGTACAGTTCCACAGATACTGACTCTCACTGGAGTACAGTTCCACCCACACTGACTCTCACTGAAGTACAGTTCGACACACACTGACTCTCACTGGGGTACACTTGCACACACACTGACTCACACTGGAGTACAGTTCCACCCACACTGACTCTCACTGGGGTACAGTTCCACAGACACTGACTCTCACTGGAGTACAGTTCGGCACACACTGACTCTCACTGGAGCACAGTTCCACGGGCACTGATACTCACTGGAGTACAGTTCCACCCACTCTGACTCTCTCTTGGGTACTGTTCCACACACACTGACTCACACTGGAGTACAGTTCCACCCACACTGACTCTCACTGGGGTACAGTTCCACAGACACTGACTCTCACTGGGGTACAGTTCCACAGACACTGACTCTCACTGGGGTACAGTTCCACACGCACTGACTCTCACTGGAGTACAGTTCCCCAGACACTGACTCTCACTGGAGTACAGTTCCACACACACTGACTCTCAATTGAGTACAGTTCCACACACCCTAACTCTCACTGGGGTACAGTTCCACAGTCACTGACTCTCACTGGAGTACAATTCCACACACACTGACTCTCACTGGGGTACAGTTCCACACACACTGACTCTCACTAGGGGACAGTTCCACAGACATTGACTCTCACCGGGGTACAGTTCCACAGATATTGACTCTCACTGGAGTATAGTTCCTCCCACACTGACTCCCACTGGAGTACACTTCCACACACACTGACTCTCACTGGGGTACAGTTCCACACACACTGACTCTCACTAGGGTACATTTCTACAGACATTGACTCTCACTGGGGTACAGTTCCACAGACATTGACTCTCACTGGAGTACAGTTCCACACAGACTCAGTCTCATTGGGGTACAGTTCCACACACACATACTCTCACTGGGGTACAATTCCAAACACACTGACTCTCACTGGGGGACAGTTCCACAGACATTGACTCTCACTGGAGTAGAGTTCCACCCACACTGACTCTCTCTTAGGTACAGTTCCACCCACACTGACTCTCACTGGGGTACAGTTCCACACACACTGACTCTCACTGGGGTACAGTTCCACACACACTGACTCTCACTGGAGTACATTTCCACCCCCACTGACTCTCACTGGAGTACAGTTCCCCAGACACTGACTCTCACTGGAGTACAGTTCCACACACACTGACTCTCACTGGGGTACAGTTCCACACACCCTAACTCTCACTGGAGTACAGTTCCCCAGACACTGACTCTCACTGGAGTACAGTTCCACACACCCTAACTCTCACTGGAGTACAGTTCCCCAGACACTAACTCTCACTGGATTACAGTTCCACCCACACTGACTCTCACTGGAGTACAGTTCCACAGACACTGACTCTCACTTGAGTACAGTTCCACCCACAATGACTCTCACTGAAGTACAGTTCCACACACACTGACTCTCACTGGGGTACACTTGCACACACGCTGACTCTCACTGGAGTACATTTCCACCCACTCTGACACTCACTGCGTTACAGTTCCACCCACACTGACACTCACTGGAGTACAGTTCCACCCACACTGACTCAAACTGGAGCACAGTTCCAAAGACACTGACTCTCACTGAAGTACATTTCCACAAACACTGACTCTCACTGGGGTACAGTTCCACAGACATTGACTCTCACTGGGGTACAATTCCACACACACTAGCTCTTTCTGGGGTACAGTTCCACACACATCAACTCTCACTGGGGTACAGTTCCACAGACACTGACTCTCACTGGAGTACAGTTCCACACACCCTAACTCTCACTGGAGTACAGTTCCCCAGACACTAACTCTCACGGGATTACAGATCCACCCACACTGACTCTCACTGGAGTACAGTTCCACAGACACTGACTCTCACTGGAGTACAGTTCCACCCACACTGACTCTCACTGAAGTACAGTTCCACACACACTGACTCTCACTGGGGTACACTTGCACACACACTGACTCTGACTGGAGTACATTTCCACCCACTCTGACACTCACTGCATTACAGTTCCACCCACACTGACACTCACTGGAGTACAGTTCCACCCACACTGACTCAAACTGGAGCACAGTTCCACAGACACTGACTCTCACTGAAGTACATTTCCACAAACACTGACTCTCACTGGGGTACAGTTCCACAGACATTGACTCTCACTGGGGTACAGTTCCACACACACTAGCTCTTTCTGGGGTACAGTTCCACACACATCAACTCTCACTGGGGTACAGTTCCACACACACTGACTGTCACTGGAGTACAGTTCCACACACACTGACTCTCACTGGGGTACTGTTCCACAGACATTGACTCTCACTGGAGTATAGTTCCACCCACACTGACTCTCACTGGTGGAGAGTTCCACAGACATTGACTCTCAATGGGGTACAGTTCCACACACACTGACTCTCACTGGAGTACAGTTCCACACACACTGACTCTCAATTGGGTACAGTTCCACACACCCTAACTCTCACTGGGGTACAGTTCCGAAGTCACTGACTCTCACTGGAGTACAATTCCACAGAGACTGAAAGTCACTGGATTGCAGTTCCGCCCACACTGACTCTCACTGGAGTACAGTTCCACAGATACTGACTCTCACTGGAGTACAGTTCCACCCACACTGACTCTCACTGAAGTACAGTTCGACACACACTGACTCTCACTGGGGTACACTTGCACACACACTGATTCACACTGGAGTACAGTTCCACCCACACTGACTCTCACTGGGGTACAGTTCCACAGACACTGACTCTCACTGGAGTACAGTTCCGCACACACTGACTCTCACTGGAGCACAGTTCCACGGACACTGATACTCACTGGAGTACAGTTCCACCCACACTGACTCTCTCTTGGGTACAGTTCCACACACATCAACTCTCACTGGAGTACAGTTCCCCAGACACTGACTCTCACTGGAGTACAGTTCCACACACACTGACTCTCAATTGGGTACAGTTCCACACACCCTAACTCTCACTGGGGTACAGTTCCACACACACTGACTCTCACTAGGGGACAGTTCCACAGACATTGACTCTCACCGGGGAACAGTTCCACAGATATTGACTCTCACTGGAGTATAGTTCCTCCCACACTGACTCCCACTGGAGTACACTTCCACACACACTGACTCTCACTGGGGTACAGTTCCACACACACTGACTCTCACTAGGGTACATTTCCACAGACATTGACTTTCACTGGGGTACAGTTCCACAGACATTGACTCTCACTGGAGTACAGTTCCACACAGACTCAGTCTCATTGGGGTACAGTTCCACACACACACACTCTCACTGGGGTACAATTCCAAACACACTGACTCTCACTGGGGGACAGTTCCACAGACTTTGACTCTCACTGGAGTAGAGTTCCACCCACACTGACTCTCTCTTAGGTACAGTTCCACCCACACTGACTCTCACTGGGGTACAGTTCCACACACACTGACTCTCACTGGAGTACATTTCCACCCCCACTGACTCTCACTGGAGTACAGTTCCCCAGACACTGACTCTCACTGGAGTACAGTTCCACACACACTGACTCTCACTGGGGTACAGTTCCACACACCCTAACTCTCACTGGAGTACAGTTCCCCAGACACTGACTCTCACTGGAGTACAGTTCCACACACCCTAACTCTCACTGGAGTACAGTTCCCCAGACACTAACTCTCACTGGAATACAGTTCCACCCACACTGACTCTCACTGGAGTACAGTTCCACAGACACTGACTCTCACTGGAGTACAGTTCCACCCACACTGACTCTCACTGAAGTACAGTACCACACACACCGACTCTCACTGGGGTACACTTGCACACACACTGACTCTCACTGGGGTACAGTTCCACAGACACTGACTCTCACTGGAGTACAGTTCCGCACACACTGACTCTCGCTGGAGCACAGTTCCACGGACACTGATACTCACTGGAGTACAGTTCCACCCACACTGACTCTCTCTTGGGTACAGTTCCACACACACTGACTCTCACTGGGGTACAGTTCCACAGACACTGACTCTCACTGGGGTACAGTTCCACACGCACTGACTCTCAATTGGGTACAGTTCCACACACCCTAACTCTCACTGGGGTACAGTTCCACAGTCACTGACTCTCACTGGAGTACAATTCCACACACACTGACTCTCACTGGGGTACAGTTCCACACACACTGACTCTCACTAGGGGACAGTTCCACAGACATTGACTCTCACCGGGGTACAGTTCCACAGATATTGACTCTCACTGGAGTATAGTTCCTCCCACACTGACTGCCACTGGAGTACACTTCCACACACACTGACTCTCACTGGGGTACAGTTCCACACACACTGACTCTCACTAGGGTACATTTCCACAGACATTGACTCTCACTGGGGTACAGTTCCACAGACATTGACTCTCACTGGAGTACAGTTCCACACAGACTCAGTCTCATTGGGGTACAGTTCCACACACACACACTCTCACTGGGGTACAATTCCAAACACACTGACTCTCACTGGGGGACAGTTCCACAGACATTGACTCTCACTGGAGTAGAGTTCCACCCACACTGACTCTCTCTTAGGTACAGTTCCACCCACACTGACTCTCACTGGAGTACAGTTCCACAGACACTGACTCTCACTTGAGTACAGTTCCACCCACACTGACTCTCACTGAAGTACAGTTCCACACACACTGACTCTCACTGGGGTACACTTACACACACACTGACTCTCACTGGAGTACATTTCCACCCACTCTGACACTCACTGCATTACAGTTCCACCCACACTGACACTCACTGGAGTACAGTTCCACCCACACTGACTCAAACTGGAGCACAGTTCCACAGACACTGACTCTCACTGAAGTACATTTCCACAAACACTGACTCTCACTGGGGTACAGTTCCACAGACATTGACTCTCACTGGGGTACAATTCCACACACACTCGCTCTTTCTGGGGTACAGTTCCACACACATCAACTCTCACTGGGGTACAGTTCCCCAGACACTGACTCTCACTGGAGTACAGTTCCACACACCCTAACTCTCACTGGAGTACAGTTCCCCAGACAGTAACTCTCACTGGATTACAGATCCACCCACACTGACTCTCACTGGAGTACAGTTCCACAGTCACTGACTCTCACTGGAGTACAGTTCCACCCACACTGACTCTCACTGAAGTACAGTTCCACACACACTGACTCTCACTGGGGTACACTTGCACACACACTGACTCTCACTGGAGTACATTTCCACCCAAACTGACACTCACTGCATTACAGTTCCACCCACACTGACACTCACTGGAGTACAGTTCCACCCACACTGACTCAAACTGGAGCACAGTTCCACAGACACTGACTCTCACTGAAGTACATTTCCACAAAAACTGACTCTCACTGGGGTACAGTTCCACAGACATTGACTCTCACTGGGGTACAGTTCCACACACACTAGCTCTTTCTGGGGTACTGTTCCACACACATCAACTCTCACTGGGGTACAGTTCCACACACACTGACTGTCACTGGAGTACAGTTCCACACACACTGACTCTCACTTGGGTACTGTTCCACAGACATTGACTCTCACTGGAGTATAGTTCCACCCACACTGACTCTCACTGGTGGAGAGTTCCACAGACATTGACTCTCAATGGGGTACAGTTCCACACACACTGACTCTCACTGGAGTACAGTTCCACACACACTGACTCTCAATTGGGTACAGTTCCACACACCCTAACTCTCACTGGGGTACAGTTCCGAAGTCACTGACTCTCACTGGAGTACAATTCCACAGAGACTGACACTCACTGGATTGCAGTTCCGCCCACACTGACTCTCACTGGAGTACAGTTCCACAGATACTGACTCTCACTGGAGTACAGTTCCACCCACACTGACTCTCACTGAAGTACAGTTCGACACACACTGACTCTCACTGGGGTACACTTGCACACACACTGACTCACACTGGAGTACAGTTCCACCCACACTGACTCTCACTGGGGTACAGTTCCACAGACACTGACTCTCACTGGAGTACAGTTCCGCACACACTGACTCTCACTGGAGCACAGTTCCACGGACACTGATACTCACTGGAGTACAGTTCCACCCACACTGACTCTCTCTTGGGTACAGTTCCACACACACTGACTCTCACTGGGGTACAGTTCCACAGACACTGACTCTCACTGGGGTACAGTTCCACACGCACTGACTCTCACTGGAGTACAGTTCCCCAGACACTGACTCTCACTGGAGTACAGTTCCACAGACATTGACTCTCACTCGGGTACAGTTCCACAGACATTGACTCTGACTGGAGTACAGTTCCACACAGACTCAGTCTCATTGGGGTACAGTTCCACACACACACACTCTCACTGGGGTACAATTCCAAACACACTGACTCTCACTGGGGGACAGTTCCACAGACATTGACTCTCACTGGAGTAGAGTTCCACCCACACTGACTCTCTCTTAGGTACAGTTCCACCCACACTGACTCTCACTGGGGTACAGTTCCACACACACTGACTCTCACTGGGGTACAGTTCCACACACACTGACTCTCACTGGAGTACATTTCCACCCCCACTGACTCTCACTGGAGTACAGTTCCCCAGACACTGACTCTCACTGGAGTACAGTTCCACACACACTGACTCTCACTGGGGTACAGTTCCACACACCCTAACTCTCACTGGAGTACAGTTCCCCAGACACTGACTCTCACTGGAGTACAGTTCCACACACCCTAACTCTCACTGGAGTACAGTTCCCCAGACACTAACACTCACTGGATTACAGTTCCACCCACACTGACTCTCACTGGAGTACAGTTCCACAGACACTGACTCTCACTGGAGTACAGTTCCACCCACACTGACTCTCACTGAAGTACAGTTCCACACACACCGACTCTCACTGGGGTACACTTGCACACACACTGACTCTCACTGGGGTACAGTTCCACAGACACTGACTCTCACTGGAGTACAGTTCCGCACACACTGACTCTCACTGGAGCACAGTTCCACGGACACTGATACTCACTGGAGTACAGTTCCACCCACACTGACTCTCTCTTGGGTACAGTTCCACACACACTGACTCTCACTGGGGTACAGTTCCACAGGCACTGACTCTCACTGGGGTACAGTTCCACACACACTGACTCTCACTGGAGTACTGTTCCCCAGACATTGACTCTCACTGGGGTACAGTTCCACAGACATTGACTCTCACTGGAGTACAGTTCCACACAGACTCAGTCTCATTCGAGTACAGTTCCACACACACACACTCTCACTGGGGTACAATTCCAAACACACTGACTCTCACTGGGGGACAGTTCCACAGACATTGACTCTCACTGGAGTAGAGTTCCACCCACACTGACTCTCTCTTAGGTACAGTTCCACCCACACTGACTCTCACTGGGGTACAGTTCCACACACACTGACTCTCACTGGGGTACAGTTCCACACACACTGACTCTCACTGGAGTACATTTCCACCCCCACTGACTCTCACTGGAGTACAGTTCCCCAGACACTGACTCTCACTGGAGTACAGTTCCACACACACTGACTCTCACTGGGGTACAGTTCCACACACCCTAACTCTCACTGGAGTACAGTTCCCCAGACACTGACTCTCACTGGAGTACAGTTCCACACACCCTAACTCTCACTGGAGTACAGTTCCCCAGACACTAACTCTCACTGGATTACAGTTCCACCCACACTGACTCTCACTGGAGTACAGTTCCACAGACACTGACTCTCACTGGAGTACAGTTCAACCCACACTGACTCTCACTGAAGTACAGTTCCACACACACCGACTCTCACTGGGGTACACTTGCACACACACTGACTCTCACTGGGGTACAGTTCCACAGACACTGACTCTCACTGGAGTACAGTTCCGCACACACTGACTCTCACTGGAGCACAGTTCCACGGACACTGATACTCACTGGAGTACAGTTCCACCCACACTGACTCTCTCTTGGGTACAGTTCCACACACACTGACTCTCACTGGGGTACAGTTCCACAGACACTGACTCTCACTGGGGTACAGTTCCACACGCACTGACTCTCAATTGGGTACAGTTCCACACACCCTAACTCTCACTGGGGTACAGTTCCACAGTCACTGACTCTCACTGGAGTACACTTCCACACACACTGACTCTCACTGGGGTACAGTTCCACACACACTGACTCTCACTAGGGGACAGTTCCACAGACATTGACTCTCACCGGGGTACAGTTCCACACACACTGACTCTCAATTGGGTACAGTTCCACACACCCTAACTCTCACTGGGGTACAGTTCCACAGTCACTGACTCTCACTGGAGTACATTTCCACACACACTGACTCTCACTGGGGTACAGTTCCACACACACTGACTCTCACTCGGGGACAGTTCCACAGACATTGACTCTCACCGGGGTACAGTTCCACAGATATTGACTCTCACTGGAGTATAGTTCCTCCCACACTGACTCCCACTGGAGTACACTTCCACACACACTGACTCTCACTGGGGTACAGTTCCACACACACTGACTCTCACTAGGGTACATTTCCACAGACATTGACTCTCACTGGGGTACAGTTCCACAGACATTGACTCTCACTGGAGTACAGTTCCACACAGACTCAGTCTCATTGGGGTACAGTTCCACACACACACACTCTCACCGGGGTACAATTCCAAACACACTGACTCTCACTGGGGGACAGTTCCACAGACATTGTCTCTCACTGGAGTAGAGTTCCACCCACACTGACTCTCTCTTAGGTACAGTTCCACCCACACTGACTCTCACTGGGGTACAGTTCCACACACACTGACTCTCACTGGGGTACAGTTCCACACACACTGACTCTCACTGGAGTACATTTCCACCCCCACTGACTCTCACTGGAGTACAGTTCCCCAGACACTGACTCTCACTGGAGTACAGTTCCACACACACTGACTCTCACTGGGGTACAGTTCCACACACCCTAACTCTCACTGGAGTACAGTTCCCCAGACACTGACTCTCACTGGAGTACAGTTCCACACACCCTAACTCTCACTGGAGTACAGTTCCCCAGACACTAACTCTCACTGGATTACAGTTCCACCCACACTGACTCTCACTGGAGTACAGTTCCACAGACACTGACTCTGACTGGAGTACAGTTCCACCCACACTGACTCTCACTGAAGTACAGTTCCACACACACTGACTCTCACTGGGGTACACTTGCACACACACTGACTCTCACTGGAGTACATTTCCACCCACTCTGACAATCGCTGCATTACAGTTCCACCCACACTGACTCTCACTGGAGTACAGTTCCACCCACACTGACTCAAACTGGAGCACAGTTCCACAGACACTGACTCTCACTGGGGTACAGTTCCACTCACACTGATCTTCACTGGAGTACAGTTCCACCCACACTGACTCCCACTGGAGTACACTTCCACACACACTGACTCTCACTGGGGTACACTTGCACACACACTGACTCTCACTGGAGTACATTTCCACCCACTCTGACAATCGCTGCATTACAGTTCCACCCACACTGACTCTCACTGGAGTACAGTTCCACCCACACTGACTCAAACTGGAGCACAGTTCCACCCACACTGACTCTCACTGGAGTACAGTTCCACAGACACTGACTCTGACTGGAGTACAGTTCCACCCACACTGACTCTCACTGAAGTACAGTTCCACACACACTGACTCTCACTGGGGTACACTTGCACACACACTGACTCTCACTGGAGTACATTTCCACCCACTCTGACAATCGCTGCATTACAGTTCCACCCACACTGACTCTCACTGGAGTACAGTTCCACCCACACTGACTCAAACTGGAGCACAGTTCCACAGACACTGACTCTCACTGGGGTACACTTGCACACACACTGACTCTCACTGGAGTACATTTCCACCCACTCTGACAATCGCTGCATTACAGTTCCACCCACACTGACTCTCACTGGAGTGCAGTTCCACCCACACTGACTCAAACTGGAGCACAGTTCCACAGACACTGACTCTCACTGGGGTGCAGTTCCACACACACTGACTCTCACTAGGGTACAGTTCCACAGACATTGACTCTCACTGGGGTACAGTTCCACAGACATTGACTCTCACTGGAGTACAGTTCCACCCACACTGACTCTCACTGGAGTACAGTTCCACACACACTCACTCTCTCTGGAGTACAGTTCCACCCACACTGACTCTCACTGGAGTACAGTTCCGCACACACTGACTCTCACTGGAGTACAGTTCCACACACACTGACTCTCACTGAAGTACATTTCCACAAACACTGACTCTCACGGGGGTACAGTTCCACAGACATTGACTCTCACTGGGGTACAGTTCCACACACACTAGCTCTTTCTGGGGTACAGCTCCACACACATCAACTCTCACTGGAGTACAGTTCCACCCACACTGACTCTCACTGGGGTACTGTTCCACAGACATTGACTCTCAATGGGGTACAGTTCCACACACACTGACTCTCACTGGAGTACAGTTCCACACACACTGACTCTCACTGGGGTACACTTGCACACACACTGACTCTCACTGGAGTACATTTCCACCCACTCTGACAATCGCTGCATTACAGTTCCACCCACACTGACTCTCACTGGAGTACAGTTCCACCCACACTGACTCAAACTGGAGCACAGTTCCACAGACACTGACTCTCACTGGGGTACAGTTCCACTCACACTGACCTTCACTGGAGTACAGTTCCACCCACACTGACTCCCACTGGAGTACACTTCCACACACACTGACTCTCACTGGGGTACACTTGCACACACACTGACTCTCACTGGAGTACATTTCCACCCACTCTGACAATCGCTGCATTACAGTTCCACCCACACTGACTCTCACTGGAGTACAGTTCCACCCACACTGACTCAAACTGGAGCACAGTTCCACCCACACTGACTCTCACTGGAGTACAGTTCCACAGACACTGACTCTGACTGGAGTACAGTTCCACCCACACTGACTCTCACTGAAGTACAGTTCCACACACACTGACTCTCACTGGGGTACACTTGCACACACACTGACTCTCACTGGAGTACATTTCCACCCACTCTGACAATCGCTGCATTACAGTTCCACCCACACTGACTCTCACTGGAGTACAGTTCCACCCACACTGACTCAAACTGGAGCACAGTTCCACAGACACTGACTCTCACTGGGGTACACTTGCACACACACTGACTCTCACTGGAGTACATTTCCACCCACTCTGACAATCGCTGCATTACAGTTCCACCCACACTGACTCTCACTGGAGTGCAGTTCCACCCACACTGACTCAAACTGGAGCACAGTTCCACAGACACTGACTCTCACTGGGGTGCAGTTCCACACACACTGACTCTCACTAGGGTACAGTTCCACAGACATTGACTCTCACTGGGGTACAGTTCCACAGACATTGACTCTCACTGGAGTACAGTTCCACCCACACTGACTCTCACTGGAGTACAGTTCCACACACACTCACTCTCTCTGGAGTACAGTTCCACCCACACTGACTCTCACTGGAGTACAGTTCCGCACACACTGACTCTCACTGGAGTACAGTTCCACACACACTGACTCTCACTGAAGTACATTTCCACAAACACTGACTCTCACGGGGGTACAGTTCCACAGACATTGACTCTCACTGGGGTACAGTTCCACACACACTAGCTCTTTCTGGGGTACAGCTCCACACACATCAACTCTCACTGGAGTACAGTTCCACCCACACTGACTCTCACTGGGCTACTGTTCCACAGACATTGACTCTCAATGGGGTACAGTTCCACACACACTGACTCTCACTGGAGTACAGTTCCACACACACTGACTCTCAATTGGGTACAGTTCCACACACCCTAACTCTCACTGGGGTACAGTTCCGAAGTCACTGACTCTCACTGGAGTACAGTTCCACAGATACTGACACTCACTGGATTACAGTTCCACCCACACTGACTCTCACTGAAGTACAGTTCGACACACACTGACTCTCACTGGGGTACACTTGCACACACACTGACTCACATTGGAGTACAGTTCGACACACACTGACTCTCACTGGGGTACAGTTCCACAGACACTGACTCTCACTGGAGTACAGTTCCGCACACACTGACTCTCACTGGAGCACAGTTCCACGGACACTGATACTCACTGGAGTACAGTTCCACCCACACTGACTCTCTCTTGGGTATAGATCCACACACACTGACTCTCACTGGGATACAGTTCCACAGACACTGACTCTCACTGGGGTACAGTTCCACACGCACTGACTCTCACTGGAGTACAGTTCCCCAGACACTGACTCTCACTGGAGTACAGTTCCACACACACTGACTCTCAATTGGGTACAGTTCCACACACCCTAACTCTCACTGGGGTACAGTTCCACAGTCACTAACTCTCACTGGAGTACAATTCCACAGAGACTGACACTCACTGGATTACAGTTCCACCCACACTGACTCTCACTGGAGTACAGTTCCACAGACACTGACTCTGACTGGAGTACAGTTCAACCCACACTGACTCTCAATGAAGTACAGTTCCACACACACTGACTCACACTGGGGTACACTTGCACACACACTGACTCTCACTGGAGTACAGTTCCACCCACTCTGACACTCACTGGAATACAGTTCCACCCACACTGACTCTCACTGGAGTACAGTTCCACCCACACTGACTCAAACTGGAGCACAGTTCCACAGACACTGACTCTCACTGGAGTACAGTTCCACACACACTGACTCTCTTTGGGGTACAGTTCCACACACACTAGCTCTTACTGGGGTACAGTTTCACGCACATCAACTCTCACTGGGGTACAGTTCCACACACACGGACTCTCACTGGGATACAGTTCCACACACACTGACTCTCACTGCGATACAGTTCCACACACAATGACTCTCACTGGGGTACAGTTCCACACACACAGACTCTCACTGGGCTGCAGTTCCACACACTCTGACCCTCACTGGGATATAGTTCCACATACACTGATTCTCACTGCGATACAGTTCCACACACAATGACTCTCACTGGGGTACAGCTTCACACACACATCAACTCTCACTGGGGAACAGTTCCACACACACTGACTCTCACTGGGGTACAGTTCCACACACAATGACTCTCACTGGGGTACAGCTTCACACACACATCAACTCTCACTGGGGAACAGTTCCACACACACTGACTCTCACTGGGGTACAGTTCCACACACACTGACTCTCACTGGGATACAGTTCCACACACACTGACTCTCACTGCGATACAGTTCCACACACAATGACTCTCACTGGGCTGCAGTTCCACACACACTGACCCTCACTGGGATATAGTTCCACATACACTGATTCTCACTGCGATACAGTTCCACACACAATGACTCTCACTGGGGTACAGCTTCACACACACATCAGCTCTCACTGGGGAACAGTTCCACACACACTGACTCTCACTGGGGGACGGTTCCACAGACAGTGACTCTCACCGGGGTACAGTTCCACAGATATTGACTCTCACTGGAGTATAGTTCCTCCCACACTGACTCCCACTGGAGTACACTTCCACACACACTGACTCTCACTGGGGTACAGTTCCACACACACTGACTCTCACTAGGGTACAGTTCCACAGACATTGACTCTCACTGGGGTACAGTTCCACAGCCATTGACTCTCACTGGAGTACAGTTCCACACAGACTCAGTCTCATTGGGGTACAGTTCCACACACACACACTCTCACTGGGGTACAAGTCCAAACACACTGACTCTCACTGGGGGACAGTTCCACAGACATTGACTCTCACTGGAGTAGAGTTCCACCCACACTGACTCTCTCTTAGGTACAGTTCCACACACACTGACTCTCACTGGGGTACAGTTCCACACACACTGACTCTCACTGGGGTACAGTTCCACACACCCTAACTCTCACTGGAGTACAGTTCCCCAGACACTGACACTCACTGGAATACAGTTCCACACACCCTAACTCTCACTGGAGTACAGTTCCCCAGACACTAACTCTCACTGGGGTACAGTTCCACCGTCACTGACTCTCACTGGAGTACAATTCCACAGAGACTGACACTCACTGGATTACAGTTCCACCCACACTGACTCTCACTGGAGTACAGTTCCACAGACACTGACTCTCACTGGGGTACAGTTCCACCCACACTGACTCTCACTGAAGTACAGTTCCACCCACTCTGACACTCACTGGAATACAGTTCACTGGGGTACAGATCCACAGACATTGACTCTCACTGGAGTACAGTTCCACACACACTGACTCTCACTGGGGTAATGTTCCACAGAGATTGACTCTCACTGGAGTAGAGTTCCACCCACACTGACTCTCTCTTAGTTACAGTTCCACACACACTGACTCTCACTGGGGTACAGTTCCACACACACTGACTCTCACTGGAGTACATTTCCACCCCCACTGACTCTCACTGGAGTACAGTTCCCCAGACACTGACTCTCACTGGAGTACAGTTCCACACACCCTAACTCTCACTGGGGTAGAGTTCCACAGACATTGACTCTCACTGGAGTACTGTTCCACCCACACTGTCACTCACTGGAGTACAGTTCCAGCCACACTGACACTCACTGGAGTACAGTTCCACCCACACTGACTCTCACTGGGGTACAGTTTCACACACACTGACTCTCACTGGAGTACAGTTCCACCCACTCTGACACTCACTGGAATACAGTTCACTGGGGTACAGATCCACAGACATTGACTCTCACTGGAGTACAGTTCCACACACACTGACTCTCACTGGGGTACAGTTCCACACACAATGACTCTCACTGGGGTACAGTCCCACAGACATTGACTCTCACTGGAGTACAGTTCCACACACACTGACTCTCACTGGAGCACAGTTCCACACACACTGACTCTCACCGGAGCACAGTTCCACAGACATTGACTCTCACTGGAGTACAGTTCCGCACACACTGACTCTCACTGGGGTACAGTTCCACACACACTGACTCTCACTGGGGTACAGTTCCACAGACATTGACTATTACTGGAGTACAGTTACACACACACTGACTCTCACTGGTGTACAGTTCCACACACACTGACTCACACTGGAGTACAGTTCCACACACACTGACTCTCACTGGAGTACAGTTCCACACACACTGACTCTCACTGGGGTACATTTCCACAGACATTGACTCTCACTGGGGTGCAGTTCCACAGACACTGACTCTCTTTGGGGTACAGTTCCACACACACTAGCTCTTACTGGGGTACAGTTCCACACACATCAACTCTCACTGGGGTACAGTTCCACACACACTGACTCTCACTGGGGTAATGTTCCGCAGAGATTGACTCTCACTGGAGTAGAGTTCCACCCACACTGACTCTCTCTTAGTTACAGTTCCACACACACTGACTCTCACTGGGGTACAGTTCCACACACACTGACTCTCACTGGAGTACATTTCCACCCCCACTGACTCTCACTGGAGTACAGTTCCCCAGACACTGACTCTCACTGGAGTACAGTTCCACACACACTGACTCTCACTGGGGTACAGTTCCACACACCCTAACTCTCACTGGGGTAGAGTTCCACAGACATTGACTCTCACTGGAGTACTGTTCCACCCACACTGTCACTCACTGGAGTACAGTTCCACCCACACTGACACTCACTGGAGTACAGTTCCACCCACACTGACTCTCACTGGGGTACAGTTTCACACACACTGACTCTCACTGGAGTACAGTTCCACCCACTCTGACACTCACTGGAATACAGTACACTGGGGTACAGATCCACAGACATTGACTCTCACTGGAGTACAGTTCCACACACACTGACTCTCACTGGGGTACAGTTCCACACACACTGACTCTCACTGGGGTACAGTCCCACAGACATTGACTCTCACTGAAGTACAGTTCCACACACACTGACTCTCACTGGGGTACACTTGCACACACACTGACTCTCACTGGAGTACAGTTCCACCCACTCTGACACTCACTGGAATACAGTTCACTGGGGTACAGATCCACAGACATTGACTCTCACTGGAGTACAGTTCCACACACACTGACTGTCACTGGGGTACAGTTCCACACACAATGACTCTCACTGGGGTACAGTCCCACAGACATTGACTCTCACTGGAGTACAGTTCCACACACACTGACTCTCACTGGAGCACAGTTCCACACACACTGACTCTCACCGGAGCACAGTTCCACAGACATTGACTCTCACTGGAGTACAGTTCCGCACACACTGACTCTCACTGGGGTACAGTTCCACACACACTGACTCTCACTGGGGTACAGTTCCACAGACATTGACTATTACTGGAGTACAGTTACACACACACTGACTCTCACTGGTGTACAGTTCCACACACACTGACTCTCACTGGAGTACAGTTCCACACACACTGACTCTCACTGGGGTACATTTCCACAGACATTGACTCTCACTGGGGTGCAGTTCCACAGACACTGACTCTCTTTGGGGTACAGTTCCACACACACTAGCTCTTACTGGGGTACAGTTCCACACACATCAACTCTCACTGGGGTACAGTTCCACACACACTGACTCTCACTGGGGTAATGTTCCACAGAGATTGACTCTCACTGGAGTAGAGTTCCACCCACACTGACTCTCTCTTAGTTACAGTTCCACACACACTGACTCTCACTGGGGTACAGTTCCACACACACTGACTCTCACTGGAGTACATTTCCACCCCCACTGACTCTCACTGGAGTACAGTTCCCCAGACACTGACTCTCACTGGAGTACAGTTCCACACACACTGACTCTCACTGGGGTACAGTTCCACACACCCTAACTCTCACTGGGGTAGAGTTCCACAGACATTGACTCTCACTGGAGTACTGTTCCACCCACACTGTCACTCACTGGAGTACAGTTCCACCCACACTGACACTCACTGGAGTACAGTTCCACCCACACTGACTCTCACTGGGGTACAGTTTCACACACACTGACTCTCACTGGAGTACAGTTCCACACACACTGACTCTCACTGGGGTACAGTTCCACACACCCTAACTCTCACTGGGGTAGAGTTCCACAGACATTGACTCTCACTGGAGTACTGTTCCACCCACACTGTCACTCACTGGAGTACAGTTCCACCCACACTGACACTCACTGGAGTACAGTTCCACCCACACTGACTCTCACTGGGGTACAGTTTCACACACACTGACTCTCACTGGAGTACAGTTCCACCCACTCTGACACTCACTGGAATACAGTTCACTGGGGTACAGATCCACAGACATTGACTCTCACTGGAGTACAGTTCCACACACACTGACTCTCACTGGGGTACAGTTCCACACACAATGACTCTCACTGGGGTACAGTCCCACAGACATTGACTCTCACTGAAGTACAGTTCCACACACACTGACTCTCACTGGGGTACACTTGCACACACACTGACTCTCACTGGAGTACAGTTCCACCCACTCTGACACTCACTGGAATACAGTTCACTGGGGTACAGATCCACAGACATTGACTCTCACTGGAGTACAGTTCCACACACACTGACTCTCACTGGGGTACAGTTCCACACACACTGACTCTCACTGGGGTACAGTTCCACAGACATTGACTATTACTGGAGTACAGTTACACACACACTGACTCTCACTGGTGTACAGTTCCACACACACTGACTCACACTGGAGTGCAGTTCCACACACACTGACTCTCACTGGAGTACAGTTCCACACACACTGACTCTCACTGGGGTACATTTCCACAGACATTGACTCTCACTGGGGTGCAGTTCCACAGACACTGGCTTTCTTTGGGGTACAGTTCCACACACACTAGCTCTTACTGGGGTACAGCTCCACACACATCAACTCTCACTGGGGTACATTTCCACACACACTGACTCTCACTGGGGTAATGTTCCGCAGAGATTGACTCTCACTGGAGTAGAGTTCCACCCACACTGACTCTCTCTTAGTTACAGTTCCACACACACTGACTCTCACTGGGGTACAGTTCCACACACACTGACTCTCACTGGAGTACATTTCCACCCCCACTGACTCTCACTGGAGTACAGTTCCCCAGACACTGACTCTCACTGGAGTACAGTTCCACACATCCTAACTCTCACTGGGGTAGAGTTCCACAGACATTGACTCTCACTGGAGTACTGTTCCACCCACACTGTCACTCACTGGAGTACAGTTCCACCCAAACTGACACTCACTGGAGTACAGTTCCACCCACACTGACTCTCACTGGGGTACAGTTTCACACACACTGACTCTCACTGGAGTACAGTTCCACCCACTCTGACACTCACTGGAATACAGTTCACTGGGGTACAGATCCACAGACATTGACTCTCACTGGAGTACAGTTCCACACACACTGACTCTCACTGGGGTACAGTTCCACACACAATGACTCTCACTGGGGTACAGTCCCACAGACATTGACTCTCACTGGAGTACAGTTCCACACACACTGACTCTCACTGGAGCACAGTTCCACACACGCTGACTCTCACCGGAGCACAGTTCCACAGACATTGACTCTCACTGGAGTACAGTTCCGCACACACTGACTCTCATTGGGGTACAGTTCCACACACACTGACTCTCACTGGGGTACAGTTCCACAGACATTGACTATTACTGGAGTACAGTTACACACACACTGACTCTCACTGGTGTACAGTTCCACACACACTGACTCACACTGGAGTACAGTTCCACACACACTGACTCTCACTGGAGTACAGTTCCACACACACTGACTCTCACTGGGGTACATTTCCACAGACATTGACTCTCACTGGGGTGCAGTTCCACAGACACTGACTCTCTTTGGGGTACAGTTCCACACACACTAGCTCTTACTGGGGTACAGTTCCACACACATCAACTCTCATTGGGGTACAGTTCCACACACACTGACTCTCACTGGGGTAATGTTCCGCAGAGATTGACTCTCACTGGAGTAGAGTTCCACCCACACTGACTCTCTCTTAGTTACAGTTCCACACACACTGACTCTCACTGGGGTACAGTTCCACACACACTGACTCTCACTGGAGTACATTTCCACCCCCACTGACTCTCACTGGAGTACAGTTCCCCAGACACTGACTCTCACTGGAGTACAGTTCCACACACCCTAACTCTCACTGGGGTAGAGTTCCACACACCCTAACTCTCACTGGGGTAGAGTTCCACAGACATTGACTCTCACTGGAGTACTGTTCCACCCACACTGTCACTCACTGGAGTACAGTTCCACCCACACTGACACTCACTGGAGTACAGTTCCACCCACACTGACTCTCACTGGGGTACAGTTTCACACACACTGACTCTCACTGGAGTACAGTTCCACACACACTGACTCTCACTGGGGTACAGTTCCACACACCCTAACTCTCACTGGGGTAGAGTTCCACAGACATTGACTCTCACTGGAGTACTGTTCCACCCACACTGTCACTCACTGGAGTACAGTTCCACCCACACTGACACTCACTGGAGTACAGTTCCACCCACACTGACTCTCACTGGGGTACAGTTTCACACACACTGACTCTCACTGGAGTACAGTTCCACCCACTCTGACACTCACTGGAATACAGTTCACTGGGGTACAGATCCACAGACATTGACTCTCACTGGAGTACAGTTCCACACACACTGACTCTCACTGGGGTACAGTTCCACACACAATGACTCTCACTGGGGTACAGTCCCACAGACATTGACTCTCACTGAAGTACAGTTCCACACACACTGACTCTCACTGGGGTACACTTGCACACACACTGACTCTCACTGGAGTACAGTTCCACAGACACTGACACTCACTGGAATACAGTTCACTGGGGTACAGATCCACAGACATTGACTCTCACTGGAGTACAGTTCCACACACACTGACTCTCACTGGGGTACAGTTCCACACACAATGACTCTCACTGGGGTACAGTCCCACAGACATTGACTCTCACTGGAGTACAGTTCCACACACACTGACTCTCACTGGAGCACAGTTCCACACACACTGACTCTCACCGGAGCACAGTTCCACAGACATTGACTCTCACTGGAGTACAGTTCCGCACACACACACTCTCACTGGGGTACAGTTCCACACACACTGACTCTCACTGGGGTACAGTTCCACAGACATTGACTATTACTGGAGTACAGTTACACACACACTGACTCTCACTGGTGTACAGTTCCACACACACTGACTCACACTGGAGTGCAGTTCCACACACACTGACTCTCACTGGAGAACAGTTCCACACACACTGACTCTCACTGGGGTACATTTCCACAGACATTGACTCTCACTGGGGTGCAGTTCCACAGACACTGACTTTCTTTGGGGTACAGTTCCACACACACTAGCTCTTACTGGGGTACAGCTCCACACACATCAACTCTCACTGGGGTACATTTCCACACACACTGACTCTCACTGGGGTAATGTTCCGCAGAGATTGACTCTCACTGGAGTAGAGTTCCACCCACACTGACTCTCTCTTAGTTACAGTTCCACACACACTGACTCTCACTGGGGTACAGTTCCACACACACTGACTCTCACTGGAGTACATTTCCACCCCCACTGACTCTCACTGGAGTACAGTTCCCCAGACACTGACTCTCACTGGAGTACAGTTCCACACATCCTAACTCTCACTGGGGTAGAGTTCCACAGACATTGACTCTCACTGGAGTACTGTTCCACCCACACTGTCACTCACTGGAGTACAGTTCCACCCAAACTGACACTCACTGGAGTACAGTTCCACCCACACTGACTCTCACTGGGGTACAGTTTCACACACACTGACTCTCACTGGAGTACAGTTCCACCCACTCTGACACTCACTGGAATACAGTTCACTGGGGTACAGATCCACAGACATTGACTCTCACTGGAGTACAGTTCCACACACACTGACTCTCACTGGGGTACAGTTCCACACACAATGACTCTCACTGGGGTACAGTCCCACAGACATTGACTCTCACTGGAGTACAGTTCCACACACACTGACTCTCACTGGAGCACAGTTCCACACACGCTGACTCTCACCGGAGCACAGTTCCACAGACATTGACTCTCACTGGAGTACAGTTCCGCACACACTGACTCTCATTGGGGTACAGTTCCACACACACTGACTCTCACTGGGGTACAGTTCCACAGACATTGACTATTACTGGAGTACAGTTACACACACACTGACTCTCACTGGTGTACAGTTCCACACACACTGACTCACACTGGAGTACAGTTCCACCCACACTGACTCTCTCTTGGGTACAGTTCCACACACACTGACTCTCACTGGGGTACATTTCCACAGACATTGACTCTCACTGGGGTGCAGTTCCACAGACACTGACTCTCTTTGGGGTACAGTTCCACACACACTAGCTCTTACTGGGGTACAGTTCCACACACATCAACTCTCATTGGGGTACAGTTCCACACACACTGACTCTCACTGGGGTAATGTTCCGCAGAGATTGACTCTCACTGGAGTAGAGTTCCACCCACACTGACTCTCTCTTAGTTACAGTTCCACACACACTGACTCTCACTGGGGTACAGTTCCACACACACTGACTCTCACTGGAGTACATTTCCACCCCCACTGACTCTCACTGGAGTACAGTTCCCCAGACACTGACTCTCACTGGGGTACAGTTCCACACACCCTAACTCTCACTGGGGTAGAGTTCCACAGACATTGACTCTCACTGGAGTACTGTTCCACCCACACTGTCACTCACTGGAGTACAGTTCCACCCACACTGACACTCACTGGAGTACAGTTCCACCCACACTGACTCTCACTGGGGTACAGTTTCACACACACTGACTCTCACTGGGTAACAGTTCCCTTGACACTGATGTTCACATTGGCATCGATCTAGGGACCAGGAACGGCAATTCCATCCCAGGCATGTCCACCCTACAAATTGCTCCTTACTAACATCTGGGGGCTTGTCCTAAAGTTGGGAGAGCTGTCCCACAGACTAGTCAAGCAACAGCCTGACATAGTCATACTCATGGAATCATCCCTTACAGACAATGTCCCAGACACTACCATCACCATGCCCTGGTATGTCCTGTCCCACCTGCAGGACAGACCCAGCAGAGGTATCGGCACAGTGGTCTACAGTCGGGAGGAAGTTGCCCTGCGAGTCCTCTCCAGATCTATGGAGTATCAGGGCATCAGGTTAAACATGGAAACCTCCTGCTGATTACCACCTACTGCCCCCCCCCCCTCAGCTGATGACTCAGTACTCCTCCATGTTAAACACCACTTGGAGAAATTACTGAGGGTATCAAGAGCACAGAATGTACTCTGGGTGGGGAACTTCAATGTCCATTACCAAGAGTGGCTCGCTAACACCACTACTGACCGAGCTTGCTGAGTCCTAAAGGACATAGCTGCTAGACTGGGTCTGCGGCGGGTGGTGGGGGAGCCAACAAGAGGGTAAAGCATACTTGACGTCGTCCTCACCAATCTGCCTACCGCAGATGCATCTGTCCATGACAGTATTGTTAGGAGTGACCACCGCACAATCCTTGTGAAGACAAAGTCCTGTCTTCACATTGAGGATACCGTCCATCGTGTTGTGTGGCACCATCACCATGCTAAATGGGATAGATTTTGAACAGGTCTTGCAATGCAAAACTGGGCATCCATGAGGCGCTGTGGGCCATCAGCAGCAGCAGAATTGTAATTAACCACAATTTGTAACCTCATGGCCCGGCATATCCCCCCCTCTACCATTACCATCAAGCCAAGAGACCAGCCCTGGTTCAATGAAGAGTGCAGGAGGACATGCCAGGTGCAGCACTAGGCATACCTCAAAATGAGGTGTCAACCTGGTGAAGCAACAACCCAGGACTACTTGCATGACCAACTGCATAAGCAACATGCGATAGACAGAGCTAAGCGATCCCATAACCATCGGATCAGATTTAAGCTCTGCAGTCCTGCCACATCCAGCCGTGAATGGTGGTGGACAATTAAACACCTAACTGGAGGATAATAAAAGCAAAATACTGCAGATGCTGGAAATCTGAAGCAAAAACAAAAAGTGCTGGAAATAGTCATCAGGTCTGGCAGCACCTGTGGACAGAGAAGCAAAGTTAACGTTTCAGGTCTGTGACCTTTCATCAGAACTGGCAAAGGTTAGAAAAGAATTAGATTTGAAGCAAGTGAAGGGGAGGGGGTGGGAGAGAGAACAATGGGGAAGATATTTGATAGGGCAGGAGAGATTAAATAACAAAGCTGTCCGAGGACAAAGGCAAAGTGTGTGTTAATGCTTGTGGTGAAAGAAAAAGCATTTGTCCAGAGAGAGCGTTGATAACAGGATAATGAGCAGCTCTTACCACATTAAAAACAGGCACATGGTTAAAAAATAAAACATTAAAAAAAGGCCAGTCATGCTCTGAAATGATTGAACTCAATGTTCAGTCCGCAAGGCTGTAGGGTGCCTAATCGAAAGATCAGGTGCTGCTCTTCGAACTTGCCTTGATGTTCACTGGAACACTGCAGCAGGCCGAGGACAGAAATATGGGCATGAGAGCAGTGGGGGGTGGGGAGTGTTGAAATGGCAAGCAACCAGAAGCTCAGGGTCATGTTTTTGGACTGAGCAGAGGTGTTCCACAAAGTGGTCACCCAATCTGTGTTTGATCTCCCAATGTCGAGGAGACCACATTGTGAGCAGCGAATACCATATACTAAATTGAACCAAGTATAAGTCAATCACTGCTTTGCCTAAAAGGAGTGTTTGGGGCCTAAGATAGAGAGGAGAGAGGAGGTAAAAGGACAGGTATTATACCTCCTGTGACTGCATGAGAAGGTGCCGTGGGAAGAGGATGAGGTGTTGGAGGTAATGGAGGAGCGGACCAGGGTGTCGCGGAGGGAACGATCCCTTCGGAATTCTGACAGGGGAAGGGAGAGGAAGATGCGACTGGTAGTGGCATCACGCTGGAGGTGGCGGAAATGGCGGAGGATGATCCTTTGGATGTGGAGGCTGGTGGGGTGGAAAGTGAGGACAAGGGGAACCCTGTCACAGTTCTGGGAGGGAGGGGAAGGGGTGAGTGCAGAAGTGCGGGATATGGGCCGGACACGGTTGAGGGCCCTGTCAACAACAGTGGGGGGGAATCCTCGGTTAAGGAAAAAGGAAGACATATCAGAAGCACAGTCATGGAAGGTGGCATCATCAGAGCAGATGCATCGGAGACGGAGAAACTGGGAGAATGGAATGGAGTCGTTACAGGAGCTAGGGTGTGAAGAAGTGTAGTCCAGGTAGCTGTGGGAGTCGGTGGGCTTATAATGGATATTAGTAGACAGCCTATCCCCAGAGATGGAGACAGAGAAGTCGAGGAAGGGAAGGGAAGTGTCGGAGATGGACCATGTAAAGGTGAGAGAAGGGTGGAAATTAGAAGCAAAGTTGATAATGTTTTCCAGTTCGGGGCGGGAGCAGGAAATGGCACCGATACAGTCATCAATGTACCGGAAAAAGAGTTGGGGGAGGGGGCCTAAGTAGGACTGAAGCCAGCAATGTTCGACATATCCCACAAAAAGACGGGGATTACTGGGACCCATGCAGGTATCCATAGCAACACCTTTTACTTGAAGGAAATGAGTAGAGTTGAAGGAGAAGTTGGTCAATCTGAGAACAAGTTCAGCCAGGCGGAGGAGGGTGGTTGTGGATGGGGACTGGTTGGGCCTCTGTTCGAGGAAGAAGCGGAGAGTCCTCAAACCGTCCTGGTGGGGGATCAAGATGTAGAGAGATTGGACATCCATAGTGAAGAGGAGGAGGTTGGGACCAGGAAACTGGAAATTGTCGAAATGACGTAGGGCATTAGGAGAGTCATGGATGTAGGTGGGAAGAGACTGGACCAGGAGAGTAAAGATAGTGTCAAGATAGGAAGAAATAAGTTCAGTGGGGCAGGAGCAGGCTGACACAATGGGTCTGCCGGGACAGTCCTGTTTGTGGATTTTGGGAAGGAGGTAGAAGCGGGCTGTCCGTGTTTGTGGGACTATGAGGTTGGAAGCTGTAGAGGGAAGATTTCCGGAGGAGATGAGGTCAGTGACAGTCCTTTAGACAGTAGCTTGATGTTTGGTGGTGGTGTCATCATCCAAGGGGAGGTAGGAAGAAGTGTCTGAGATTTGGCGCTGACCATCTGTAAGGAAGAGGTCGGTACACCAGACAACAGCAGCACCACCCTTGTCAGCAGGTTTGATCACAATGTTGGGGTTCGAGCTGAGAGAACGGAGTGCAGCAAGTTCAGAGGGAGACAGGTTAGAGTGAATGAGGGAGCAGAGAATTTGAGACAGCCGACAATTCTCAATGAAAAGATGAGGAGTGGGTAAGAGGCCAGAGGGAGGAGCCCAGGTGGAGGGAGAATGCTCGAGGCCGGTGAATGGGCCCGCTGGTCGGCGGGAGGTGAACTAAATTGAGGAGGTGGCTCCACAAATATCCCCATTCTCAATGATGGGGGAGCCCTGCATATCAGTGCTAAAGATAAGGCTGAAGCATTTGCAACAATCTTCAGCCAGAAGTGTTACAAGTGGATCATCCATCTCGGCCTCCTCCTGAAGTCCCCAGTATCACAGATGCCAGACTTCAGCCAATCTGATTCACTCTGCGTAATATCAAAAAACGACTGAAGACACTGGATACTGCAAAGGCTATGGGCCCTGACAATATTCCGGCAATAGTACTGAAGATCTATTCTCCAGAACTTAGAGCGCCCCTAGCCAAGCTGTTCCAGTACAGCTACAACACTGGCATCTACCCGGCAATGTGGAAAATTGCCCAGGTATGTCCTGTACACAAAAAGCAAGACAAATCCAACCCAGCCAATTACCGCCCCATCAGTCTACTCTCAATCATTGTAAAGTAATGTCTTCAACAGTGCTCTCAAGTGGCACTTGCTTAGCAATAACCTGCTCAGTGACGCTAAGATTGAGTTCTGCCATGGACCAAACAGCTGAACTTAAGAGGTGAGGTGAGAGTGACTGACCTTGACATCAAGGTAGCATTTGACCAAGTATGGCATCAAGGAGCCTGAGCAAAACTGGTGTCAATGGGAATCAGGGGGAAAACTCTCTGCTGGTTGGAGTCATACCTAGCACAAAGGAAGATGGTTGTGGTTGCTGGAGGTCGATCATTTGAGCTCCAGGACATCACTGCAGGAGTTCCTCAGGGTAGTGTCCGAGGCCCAACCACCTTCAGCTGCTTCATCAATAACCTTCCTTCAATCATAAGGTCAGAAGTGGGGATGTTCGCTGATGATTGCACAATGTTCAGCACCATTCACGACTCCTCAGATACTGAAGCAGTCCGTGTAGAAATGCAGCAAGACCAGGACAATATCCAGGCTTGGGCTGATAAGTGGAAAACAACATTTGTGCCACACAAGTGCCAGGCAATGACCATCTCAAAGAAGAGAGAATCTAACCATCTCTCCTTGACATTCAATGGCATTACCATCGCTGAATCCCCCACTATCAACATCCTAGGGGCTACCATTGACCAGAAACTGAACTGGAGTAGCCATATAAATACCGTAGCTACAAGAGCAGGTCAGAGGCTAGGAATCCTGCGGCGAGTAACTCACCTCCTGACTCCCCAAAGCCTGTCCACCATCTACAAAGCACAAGTCAGAAGTGTGATGGAATACTCTCCACTTGCCTGGATGGGAGCAGCTCCAACAACACTCAAGAAGCTCAACACCATCCAGGACAAAGCAGCCCTCTTGATTGGCACCCTTTCCACAAATATTCACTCCCTCCACCATCGACACACAGTGGCAGCAGTGTGTACCATCCACAAGACGCACTGCAGCAATGCACCAAAGCTCCTCAGACAGAACCTTCCAAACCTGCGACCTCTACCACCTAGAAGGACAAGGGCAGCAGATGCATGGGAACACCACCACCTGCTAGTTCCCCTCCAAGTCACACACCATCCTGACTTGGAACTATATTGCTGTTCCTTCACTGTCGCTGGGTCAAACTCCTGGAACTCCCTTCCTAACAGCACTGTGGGTGTACCTACCCCACATGGACTGCAGCAGTTCAAGAAGGCAGCTCACCACCACCTTCTCAAGGGCAATTAGGGATGGGCAATAAATGCTGGCCTAGCCAGCGATGCCCACATCCCATGAACGAATAAACAAAAGTTCACAGACACTGACTCTCAGTGGGGTACAGTTCCATAAATAGTGACATTCACTGGGATACAGTTTCATAGACAGTGACATTCACTGGGATACAGTTCCACAGACACTGACTATCACGGGGGTACTGTTCTACAGACACTGACTATCACGGGGGTACAGTTGCTCACACACTGACCCTCACTTGGGTACAGTTCCACTGACACTGACATTCCCTGGTGAACTATTCCACACACACTGACACTCACTGGGTTACAGTTCACCATACACTGACTCTCATTGGGATACGGTTCCACAGACACTGAGTCTCACTGGGGAACAGTTCCACAGACATTGACTCAACTTGTGGAACTGTTCCACAGACATTGACTTTCACTGCAGTAAAATTCCACAGGCACTGGCTCTCACTGAGATACAGTTCCGTAGACACTGAGTCTCTTTGGAGTACAGCTCTTGGGAACCGACTAGAGAACATGCTATTTTAGATCTAATATTATGTAATGAGAAAGGGCTAATTAATAATCTTGTTGCAAAAGAACCTTTCGGGATAAGTGACCATAATGTGATAGAATTTTACATTATGTTTGAAAGTGAGGTAGTTCAATCTGAATATGACATAGAAAATGAATGTAAACTAGCAAAAAATATAAAAGCAGACTGTAAAAGCTTTTGCAAGTACATAAAAAAAAATGCATGACTAAGGCAAATGTGGGTCCATTACAGGCAGAGGCAGGTGAATTTATAATGGGGAATAGAGAAATGGCAGAGAAGCTAAATGATTACTTTGTATCTGTCTTTACTGAGGAAGATAAAAGAAATCTCCCAGAATTAGAGATCCAAGGGACTAGGGGGAGTGAGGAATTGACGGAAATTAGTATTAGTAAGAAGGTTGTATTGGAGAAATTAATGGGGCTGAAGGTTGATAAGTCCCCGGGATCTGATATTCTACATCCCAGAATGTTGAAAGAAGTACCTATGGAGATAATGGATGGATTGGTGATCATCTTCCAAAATTCTATAGATTCTGAAATGGTTCCTGCAGATTGGAAGGTAGCAAATGTTATCCCACTATTTAAGAAAGGAGGGAGAGAGGAAGCAGGGAATTAGCTTTGGGAAAATGCCAGAATCTATTCTAAAGAATGTGATAAAAGGACGCTTGGATAATAATGATCTGATTGGGCATAGTCAACATGGATTTATGAATGGGAAATCATGCTTGACGAACCTATTGGAGTTTTTTGAGGATGTTACGAACAGAATTGTTAAAGGGGAGTTGGTGGATGTGGTATACTTGGATTTTCAAAGGCCTCTGATAATGTCCCCCACAGGAGGTTGGTTAGCAAATTTAAAGGACATTGGATAGGAGGTAATATACTGGCATGGATTAAGGATTGGTTAACAGGCAGAAAACAGAGTAGGAAAAACGAGTCATTCTCACATTGGCAGGCTGTGACTAGTGGGGTACTGCAGGGATCAGTGCTTGGGCCCCAGCTGTTCACAATATATGTCAATGATTTGGATGTGGGGACCAAATGGAGTATTTCCAAGTTCACAGATGGCACAAAACTAGGAGGGAATATGTGTTATTAGCAAGATGCAAACTGGCTTCAAGGGGATTTAGGCAGACATGGTGAGTGGGCAAGAAAGTGGCAGATGGAATATAATGTGGAAAAATGTGAGGTTATCCACTTTGGTAGGAAGAATAGATGTGCAGAGTATTTCTTAAATAGTCGAGATTAGAAAGTGTAGATGTACAAAGGGACCTGGGTGTCCTTGTCAATAAGTCACTGAAAGCTAACATGCAGGTGCAGCAAGCAATTTTGAAGGCTAATGGTATGTTAGCCTTTATCGCAACAGGATTTGAGTACAGGAGTAGTGAAGTCTTGCTTCAATTGTTAGACTGTACCTGGAGTACTGTGTGCAGTTTTGGTTCCCTTACCTTAGGAAGGATATTATTGCCATAGAGGGAGTGCAACGAAGGTTCACCAAACTTTTTCCCGGGATGGTGGGACTGTCCTATGAAGAGAGATTGGGGAAACTGGACCTGTATTCTCTAGAGTTTCGAAGAATGAGAGGTGATCTCATTGAAACTTACCCCAGAGGGCTGTGGAATCTCAGTCATTGAGTATGTTTAAAGCAGAGATTGACAGATTTCTAAATAAAAATGATATAAAGGGACATGAGGATGGTGTGGGAAAAGGCATTGAAGTGGATGATCAGCCATGATCGTATTTTTTAACTGTTGTTTTTATCTTAGTAGTGTTTAAGAATTTAGTTTTTTTCGAATAAACAGTTAATTTGTTGATCTAAAGACATCTGGTTTGGTTTGCCTCATTCGGGGGTTAATAGATCGTTCAATTTAGCTGTGGTTTTCTTTAATTTGGAAAGTTTAAAGTAGTTATGTAATCTGTGGATTAATGGGACTGAATTAACTGTGCATTGCTCCCACTGCAATTGGAATCATATATTTTGATTGGGGACTTTGTCTTGAGCGGTCGTGTCCTAACATATTAATTGGGGGCTCGCTCGTGATTGAATCATATTTTAATTAAGTGGCTTGCGTCTGGGATCAGAATCAGACTAGTTTGGAGGGCTCGCATTTGGAATCATATTAATTACTTGTCTCCGAGATAACATATTTAAATTGGGGTCTTGCACCTGGCATCATATTTAATTTCTCTTGCATTTGGGATCATATGAATTGGAAACTTGATTGTTGAGATCTAAATCTAATGCCAATTACAAAGAAATAAAAGAACCAGGTCTCTTGTATAATAAGTTACTGTCTCTACCATTGTAATGGCATTAGTGGTTGCAGAAGCATTTTTGGGAAAGCAGAATGTTTCCCTGAGTGACTTGATAACCTTAACTAAGAACAAATTGAAAGAATTGGCAGCGAAATTGGGGTTAGAATTTAAATCAGGTGCCAAAAAAGCAGAGATAATTGAAATAATAGCCAAACATCTGGAATTAGCAGAAGAAGAAGAGGATGATAATGAAGGGGGATACGAAGAACAAGAAGGTCTTAGGTCAAAGGGTAATGCAGTGGCATTGGCTAGCATTCAGTTAGAAATGAAAAAACTGAAGCTTCACCAGGAAAAAGAAAAAGCAATAGCAATAAGAAAACATGAATTGGAAGACAGGGAGAAAGAGAGGGAATTTAAATTAAAAGAGATGGAACTAAGGCAAAAGGATAGTCTTGAATCCAGGGAAAATCTGGGAAGAATCTGAATTCAGATCAGGACCCAGCAAGAAGTTGTTTAAGTTTATGTAGGCTCTTCCTAAGTTTGAGGAAAGGGACGTAGAGGCATTTTTCATATCTTTTGAAAAATAGCCAAACAGATGAAATGGCCAAAAGAAAGCTGGACACTACTTATGCAGGGCAACTTGGTAGACAGAGCTCATAAAGCTTATGCCATGCTTCCTGAAGAGGCTTCTGCAGATTATGAGATGGCAAAAAAGGCTATTTTCACTGTGTATGAATTCGTCCCTGCAGCTTAACTTCAGAAGTTTCCAGAGATTCGCTGGGCAGACATACTTAGAATTTGAGAGTGTGAAGCAAAGTACTTTTGACCATTGGATACGGGCATTAAAGATAAAAGCTACCTATGAGAACCTTCAAGAATTGATTCTCTTAGAAGAGTTTAAAAACTCTTATCTCATATAGAACTCATATAGATAACCTGAAAGTTTCAAAAGTTAGGTCAGCAGCAGAGTTTGCCAATGATTTTGAGCTTGTGAATAAGCCAAACTATTTTGTCTGTCATCCCCATAATCCCGAGAAGGATAGAAAGTGGGAGAGTGAAAGGAAGGCAAGTAGCCGGGGACAGGAAGGAACAACTGGGAATTCCCCAGGATCACCTCCTCAGGTTAGAAAGGAAGGTGCTGAGGGTAGAAGTGAGGGTCACAAGCCAAAGTGTAATCATTGCAACAAAACGGGTCATCTTCATTCAGAGTGCTGGAAATTGTGAGGTAAACCCATAGGACTTGTTGGGGTACACAAAGTTAGTGCAGAGGAAAAGAGTCTGACTGAGAGTACAGCAGACCAGGCTATAGCTTTAACAACAGCTGTGAATGTGAAACCAGATGCTAAAACTAAGAGAGTGTAGAGGTTAAGAATAAAATACCTGATAGTTATAATGAATTTTTGTCAAAGGGGAAAACAACTCCATATCCTGTAAGTGAGGCAGGAAAATCTATCATTATACTCAGGGACACAGGAGCAACCCAAACACTCTTGCTGGGGAAAGACAGAACATTTCCACCAGAGAGCTAAAGTTTTAGTTAATGGAATTGGCGGGGAGTGTATTCCCGTACCTTTGTATAAAGTAAGCCCAGAGGGTGACATTATATCTGGGATAGTAACTGTAGCAGTTGTCCACAATTTTCCAGTAGAGGGAATTGATCTACACCCAGGAAATGATTTGGTTGGATCAAAAGTATCAGTTTCTCCTATAATTACAGAGGAACCATGTGAAATTAAGGAAACGGAGCAATTACAGGAACAAGTTCCGGGAATATTACCTGTGTGTGCAGTCACCCAAGCAATGGCTAAACAGGATCCATTGTCAGAGGTAAAAGGGGCACCACAAATGGACAGCCAAGTATCTAAAACCTTATTTGGGGATTTAGATAATCCAAATGAGATGTTTAACAGATTGTCTATCATTGCAGCACAGCAAGCTGATCCAGAGATATACCAAATAACACAGACGGCTCTGTCAGAAGCTGAGGTGAAACGAGTTCCGGAATGCTATTATATGGCAAAAGGAGTTTTGAGGAGGAAATGGAGACTGCCTTATAGATGTGCCAACAAAGACCGGACAGTTGTTGAACAGATAGTGGAAACATCTAAATATTGCCAAGGATTATTAAGGTTAGCACACTACATTCCTTTTTCAGAACATAGGGGAATTCGGAAGACCAAATCACGCAAAAGCCAACATTATTACTGACCAGATCTTACAAAGGATGTGAGACAATTTTTGAGGACATACCTGTTAAATGGTGGGAAAACCACAATCTACCATAAAACCAGGGGATGAAATATTAGTATTGTTACTGTTACCGGGAGAACCATTAAAAGAATGGTTAAGTGGCCCATATAAAGTGATCAAAAGAGTGGGTAAGGTAGATTACTTGATTGACACTCCTGATCGCCGGAAGAAGAACCGGGTGTGTCACATTAATTTGTTCAAACCATATTACCACAGTGCGGAGGAAAAACCAGTGCAAGTATGTCAGGTAATCCGGACTGTGGAGAAGGAAAAGGATAGTGAGAATGAGGCAGAAATAGGCCTAGGAAATTCGCAGATTGAACCTCCAACTATCCAATTCGTGACATGCTAGGAAAATTAAACAATAGGCTTGTACACTTAGAGGCAAAATAGCGGAAGTCCTAACCAGGGTTTTCACAACGTTTCTAAAAGTTTGTAGGAATAAGCCAGGATGTACGACCTTAGCCACACATGATGCGGGTTTAGGGGGAACCATTCCTTTAAAACAACATCCTTGTTGTTTAGGTCCAGACAGACAGGCCCAAGTGGAAGCAGAGGTACAATGCATGCTGAAGGGCAGCTTAGATGAACCTAGTCAGGACAGCTGGAATTCACAGATGGTCTTGATGACTAAACCTGGTGGGTCGGCTCAAACTTGCATAGACTCTAGAAAAGTCACTGTGGTAAAGAAAGCAGACTCCTACCCAAATTCTCATTTAAAGGACTGTAAGGACAGAGTGGGCAACACAATGTGTCTTAAAGGGACAAATGTGTTGGAAGGATACTGTCAAATTCTTTTGACACCCCAGGGTAAGAAAAAATCAGCTTCTGTTACACCAGACAGGGTTTTCCAGTGTCAAATGATGCCACATAGGTTAAGGGGTACTCGATAAACTTCTTAGAGAATAGTGAACCCAGTAGTGGTCAGTGCTCCAAGCAGTGCAATTCACCTGGCTGAGGTGATGGACAATAGGGACACTTGGAAGGAAAACATGAAACAATTGAAAGACTATGCTTGGAAATTTGAAATGGGTTAATTGGGACAACCTTTTGAAAATTTAAAGCTGAAAATGTTCTGGTGGAACTTATTGCTATAGTCTTAACATTTTAGAAAAAGTGTATATCTGTAAATGCGGGGGAAAATGTTTTAGCGTTTTTTTTCAATTTGTATTTTTTGCACATTGTAATGAAACACATTTCGGGAATGGCGTTTCATTCCGCCAGGAGGTGGCATTATACTGTTTTTTTGGGGGTAATAAGCAGTGTGTCTTTAAGACAGCAAAGGATCAGTACTGCTTTAAGAACAAGCAAACCTCAGGAGTTACCGAGAAGGTGTATTTTAGTTGCCATCAGATACAACTACAGAGAGAGGGAACCAACCAGCTTCAAAAGATGCATCCTGGTTGCCTCAGATACAGCCACTCAGATATGCAATGATATACAATGTTGCAATTAACATTTAAACTGGCTTTTTGTTGAGACGGACTGTTCTAACAGACACCACCAGCTGAGCCAGCATGAACTGAACAGAGATCTCTGTTAATTTAAACTGAAGGAAGAATTTAAACTGTGACTATTGTTCATCCCTCAAAATTCTAAAGCCAGATTGATTCTATTGAAAGTGGTTGCGAATCGTTGATCTGCTGTGATCATCGCTGCAAGAGGAGAAGTTTGAAGCTTTACATGTTGGAATGTTTTTCTTTCCTCATCAGACCCTGGAAGTTTGCGAGTGGATTTAGTCAGAGGAAGTTCATCAGGAAGCGTAAATCTGCAAGGACGTTAATTTTTTTCCTATTTTTTAAATGTTGTTTTTATCTTAGCAGTGTTTAAAAATTTAGTTTTTTCTAATAAACAGCTAATTTGTTGATTTAAAGATACCTGGTTTGGTTTGCCTCATTCAGGGGTTAATAAATGGTTCAATTCGGCTGTGGTTTTCTTTAATTTGGAAAGTTTAAAGTGATATGTTAGGTGATCTGTGGAGTGACGGGACTGAATTGATGGTGCATTACTCCATCACTGCAGTCAGAATCATATATTTTGATTGGGGACTTTGTCTTGAGCGGTCGTGTCGTTACACTAGTCACAGCCTGCCAACGCGGCAATGACCCATTTATTCCTACTCTCTGCTTTCTGCCTGTTAACCAATCCTTAATCCATGCCAGTATATTACCTCCTACCCCATGTGCTTTAATTTTGCTAACCAACCTCCTGTGGGGGACCTGATCAGAAACCTTCTGAAAATCCAAGTATACCACGTCCACCAACTCCCCTTTATCAATTCTGTTCGTAACATCCTCAAAAAACTCCAATAGGTTCGTCAAACATGATTTCCCATTCATAAATCCATGCTGACTAAGCCCAATCAGATCATTATTATCCAAGTGTCCATTTATCACAACCTTTAGAATAGATTCTAGCATTTTCCCAATGACTGATGTTAAACTTACACGTCTGTAATTCCTTGTTTTCTCTCTCCCTCCCTTCTTAAATAGTGGGGTACATTTGTGACCTTCCAATCTGCAGGAACTGTTCCAGAATCTATAGAATTTTGGAAGATGATCATCAATGCATCCACTATCTCCATAGCTACCTCTTTCCAACACTCTGGGATGTAGAATATCAGATCCTGGGGACTTATCAACCTTCAGCTCCATTAATTTCTCCAATACAACCTTCTTACTAATACTAATTTCCGTCAATTCCTCATTCTCCCTAATCCCTTGGATTTCTAATTCTGGAAGATTTCTTTTATCTTCCTCAGTGAAGACAGACACAATGTAATCATTTAGCTTCTCTGCCATTTCTCTATTCCCCATTATAAATTTTCCTGACTCTACCTGTAATGGACCCACATTTGTCTTAGCCAAACGTTTCCTTTTTACAGACCTATAGAAGCTTTCACAGACCTATAGAAGCTTTCACAGACCTATAGAAGACCTATAGAATTTTTTCCAGCTGACATTCATATTCTATTCTCCATTTCTTTATCAGTTTCTCTGTCATCCTTTTCTGTATTCTGAAATCCTCCCAATTATCAGGCTTACTACTATTTCTGGCAACTTTATAGGCCCTTTCTTTTAATCTTATACAATCCTTAACATCCTAAGTTATCCACATTTGATTGCCTTTAATTTGGGGGTTTTTGTGCCTTGAAGGAATGTATAGTTGCTGTAAACTATGTAATAATTCTTTATAGACTGTCCATTGTCTATATACCGTTATACCTTTTAATGTATTTTCCCAATCCACCTCAGCCAATTTGCCCCTCATAACCTCATAATTTCCTCTGTTCAAATTTAAGAGCCTGGCTTCAGATTGAACTACCTTACTACCTTGAATTGGCACATGGGATTGTGATATTGTAGCTATTACGGAAACATGGTTGAGGGATGGGCAGGACTGGCAGCTCAATGTTCCAGGGTACCGATGCTTCCGGCATGACAGAGGTGGAGGTAAGAGAGGAGGGGGAGTTGCACTATTGATTAGGGAGGACATCACGGCAGAACTTAGAGAGGATACCCAGGGGGGAACGTCCAGTGAGGCCATATGGGTAGAACGTAGAAATAAGAAAGGGGTGATCACTTTGATGGGATTATACTATAGGCCCCCCAATAGTCAGAGGGAATTGGAGGAGCATATATGTCGGGAAATCACAGATAGAACAAAGAGAACAAAGATAATTACAGCACAGGAACAGGCCCTTCGTCCCTCCAAGCCTGCGCCGATCCAGATCCTCTCTCTAAACATGTCGCCTATTTTCTAAGGTTCTGTATCTCTTTTCTTCCTGCCCATTCATGTATCTGTCTAGATACATCTTAAAAGAATCCATCGTGCCCGCATCTACCACCTCCGCTGGCAATGCGTTCCAGGTGCCCACCACCCTCTGCGTAAAGAACTTTCCACGCATATCCCCCCTAAACTTTTCTCCTTTCACTTTGAACTCGTGTCCTCTAGTAATTGAAACCCCCACTCTGGGAAAAAGCCTCTTGCTATCCACCCTGTCTATACCTCTCATGATTTTGTACACCTCAATCAGGTCCCCCCTCAACCTCCGTCTTTCTAATGAAAATAATCCTAATCTGCTCAACCTCTCTTCATAGCTAGCGCCCTCCATACCAGGCAACATCCTGGTGAACCTCCTCTGCACCCTCTCCAAAGCATCCACATCCTTTTGATAATGTGGCGACCAGAACTGTACGCAGTATTCCAAATGTGGCCGAACCAAAGTCCTATACAACTGTAACATGACCTGCCAACTCTTGTACTCAATGCCCCGTCCGATGAAGGAAAGCATGCCGTATGCCTTCTTGACCACTCTATTTACCTGCGTTGCCACCTTCAGGGAACAGTGGACCTGAACACCCAAATCTCTCTGGACATCAATTTTCCCCAGGACTTTTCCATTTACTGTATAGTTCACTCTTGAATTGGATCTTCCAAAATGCATCACCTCGCATTTGCTAGATAGATGTAGGAATTATAGGATTGTAATAGTAGTTGATTTTAACTTCCCTAATATTGACTGGGACTGCCTTAGTGCTAAGGGATCAGATGGAAGTGAATTTGTTAAGTGTGTCCAGGATAGTTTTCTGAAGTAGTATGTGGATGGCCCTACTAGAGAAGGGGCTACACTCGACCTCCTCTTAGGAAATGAGGCTGGGCAGGTGGTTGATGTGTCAGTGGGGGAGCACTTTGGGACCAGTGACCATAACTCTATTAGCTTCAAGATAGTTATTGAAAAGGATAGGACTGGTCCTCAGGTTGAAGTTCTAAATTGGGGGAAGGCTAATTTCGATGGCATCTGACAGGAATTCTCAAAAGTTGAATGGGAGAGGCTGTTTACAGGTAAAAGGACTTCTGGCAAGTGGGAGGCTTTTAAAAGTGAGATAGGAAGAGTTCAGAGCCAGCATGTTCCTATTGGATTGAAGGGCAAGGCTGGCAAGTTTAGGGAATCTTGGTTGATAAGGGATATTGAGGGTCTGGTCAGGACAAAGAAGGAGGCATATGTCAGGTATAGGCAGCTGGGATCAAGCGAGTCCCTCGAGGAGTAGAGTGGATGTAGGAGTACACATAAGAAGGAAATTAGGAGGGCGAAAAGGGGCCATGAGATTTCCCTGGCAGATAAGATAAAGGAGAATCCTGAAAGATTCTATAAGTATATTAAGAGTAAAAGGGTAGCTAGGGAGAGAGTAGGTCCCCTTAAGGATCAGTGTGGTAATCTATGTGTGGAGCCACGGGAAATGGGCAAGGTCTTAAATGAATACTTCTCATCCGTATTTACCGTGGAGGTGGTCATGGAAGCTAGTGAGTTCAAGGGAGGGAACACAGATATCCTGGAGCATATCAACATTACAAAGGAGGAGGTGTTGGAGGCTTTGAAGCGCATTAAAGTGGATAAATCCCCGGAGCCTGACCAGGTGTATCCTAGGATGCTATGGGAAGCAAGGGAGGAGATTGCTGGGGTCCTGGCAGAGATTTTTGTATCATCGTTAGCCACAGGTGAGGTACCAGAAGACTGGAGGATAGCTAATGTTGTGCCTTTATTTAAGAAGGGCAGCGGGGATAAGCCACGGAACTACAGGCCGGTGAGCCTTACATCAGTGGTGGGAAAGTTATTGGAAGGGATTCTGAGAGACAGGATTTATATGCGTTTGGAAAGGCATGGTCTGATTAGGGATAGTCAGCATGGCTTTGTGCGTGGGAAATCATGTCTCATGAATTTGATTGAGTTTTTCGAGGAGGTGACCAAGAAGATTGACGAGGGCAGGGCGATGGACGTTGTCTACATGGACTTTAGCAAGGCCTTTGACAAGGTCCCGCATGGTAGGCTGGTCCAGAAGGTTCGAACATTTGGGATCCAGGGTGAGCTGGCCAATTGGATACAAAATTGGCTTGGTGATAGGAGGCAGATGGTGGAAGTGGATGGTTGTTTTTCAGTTTGGAGGCCAGTGACCAGTGGTATGCCGCAGGGATTGGTGCTGGGCCCTCTGTTGTTTGTCAAATATATTAATGACTTGGAAGTGAATGTAGGGGGCATGATTAGTAAGTTTGTAGACGACACCAAAATGGACAGTGAAGAAGGTTGTCTAAGGTTACAACAGGATATAGATAAACTGGGAAAGTGGGCAAGGGATTGGCAAATGGAATTTAATGCAGACAAGTGTGAAGTGATGCATTTTGGGAAGTTAAACCAGGCCAGGACATATAAAGTGAATGGCAGGGCCCTGGGGAGTGCTGTTGAGCAGAGAGACCTTGGCGTGCAAGTACATAGTTCCCTGAAAGTGGCAACACAGGTCGACAGGGTGGTGAAGAAGGCATATGGCATGCTTACCTTCATCGGCCGAGACATTCAGTACAACAGTTGGGACGTCATGTTACAGTTGTAGATAAAATTGGATACTGTGTGCAGTTCTGGTCGCTGCACTACAGGAAAGATGTGATTAAGCTAGAGAGGGTGCAGAAAAGATTAACAAGGATGTTGCCTGGTTTGGAGGGCTTGAGTTATAAAGAGAGATTGGATAGGCTGGGTCTGTTTTCCCTGGAGCAAAGGAGGCTGAGAGGGGACATGATAGAGGTATATAAAATTATGAGAGGCATAGATAGGGTAGATAGCCAGAGTCTGTTTCCCATGGTAGGGGTGACTAAAACTAGAGAGCATAGATTTAAGGTGAGAGGGAGGAGGTTTAAAGGGGATCAAAGGGGTACATTTTTCACACAAAGAATAGTGGGTATCTGGAATGAGCTGCCTGAGGAGGTGGTGGAGGCAGGAACAGTAGTGACATTTAAGAGGCATCTGGACAGGTACTTGAATGAGCAAGGCATAGAGGGATATGGAATTAATGCAGGCAGGTGGGATTAGTATAGATAGGCATTATGGTCGGTATGGACGAAGTGGGCCGAAGGGCCTGTTTCTATGCTGTATGACTCTATGACTCTATGACTTACAAACGTATTGTGAAGTTCTACATTATGGTCACTCATCACTAAAGGTACAGTTCCACATCCATTGGCGCTCATTAGGGTACAGTTCCACAGACATTGATACTCACTGGGGAACAGATTCACAGACACTGACACTCATTGGAGCACAGTTCCACAGACATTGACTCATACTGGGGTACAATTCCACATCCACTGGCGCTCGTTGGGGTACAGTTGCACAGGAACTGACACTCACTGGGGAACAGATCCACAGACACTGAGACGCACTGAGGAACTGTGCCACTGACACTGACTCTACCTGGAGTACTGTTCCAATCTCGCTGACTCTCATTTGGTTACAATTACACTGAAACCGACACTCGGTGAGGTGCAGTTCCACAGACACTGGCTCTCCTGGACTACAGTCCGACAGGCACAGACTTTCTGTCCACTCTGCCAGGAACTGCCTGTTACACCTGCACACTTAACCCTGAGAGGACTTGTCCCTGACTCCTGTAAACACAAACTTGACAGTACCTGCCCCTCACACCTGTACATTCAGACCTGACAGGGCTTGCCCCTCACATCTGTACACAATCTTGACATATACAGAGACGTTGGGGACAGCTGTATATACCAGCCCTCTACATGACTTGTGCCCCCTCACTGAGCCAATAGCCCCTTTGATCATACAAACGACAGGAGACATTGGGCAACCCTGACTCCACTCCAGTGACATGCAATATGCTAGTCACATGTGGCCATCTGGGAATCCAAATGTGGTGAATTGTATTTCTGATTAGTAAATAAACTATGAATGATTGACCCGTGGTTGGGTGCCTGAACCCAATATTACAACACGCAGGGTTTATGCATGTGAACCTCGACCTAAAATGGTGAGATGAAACTTAAGAGTGTGGGAGTGTTTTCTGATTGTTGTGGGTGCTTTACTTCCTTGGTTATTGAATGGTGGTGGATGTTTGTTGATAAATATCCACATGGGATCCTTTGATCTGGATTGTGTGTAAACCTTTTTCTACTAAAATGGCTAAAATAGTGTCGCCATAGCAACACCTGTGGCTAGTTGGTGATTTCTATTGGACAACACTGGATTGGGGAGTTTCTGACCTTCTCCATGTGTCATTGACCTTGCAGTGTGCAGCAAACGGCGAATGTTTATGTCAGGGAGAAATGAGTGAGCCGGGGCCTCCTGATCCAGCTCACAGTGGCTGAACCCTTTCCTCGCTCCTCACCCCAGCTTCAGGTTACCAACTCTGGAGGGATGTAATCCTGGAGGTTTCATCACATGACCTCCCAATTTATATACTAATATCATACTTACCTTCTGTAACTAAGCTCAGAATGGGGCAGCACACTATAGACAATAGGAACTTGGAGATTACCATGAGTGATCAGAGGACACAGTTCAGGAGACCCGATGGGCTCTTTGTAAGTATACGAACATGTGAATTAGGAGCAGACGTAGGCCATTCAGTCCCTCGAGCCTGCTCTGCCATTCAGTAAGATCATGGCTGATCTGTTTCTGTCTCGAAGTCCACACTCCCATCTACCCCTGATAGCACTTGATTCACTTGCCTAGCAAGAATCTATCTACCTCCGCTTTAAAAATATTCAATGACCCCCTCTCCACCACCTTCTGAGGCAGAGAGTCTCAAACCCTCTGAGAGAAAAAAATTCTCCTCATCTCTGTCCTGAAAGGGCGACCCTTTATTTTAAAACAGTGCCCCCGAGTTCTGGACTCACCCACATCCTTTCCATATCCACCTTGTCAAGACCATTCAGGATCTTATAAACTTCAATCAAGTCTCCCTTCACTCTTCTAAACTCCCCTGAAAACAAACTCAGTCTGTCCCACCTTACGTCATAAGACAACCCACTCATTCCAGGTATCAACCTAGTAAACCTCCTCTGAACCACCTCCAACGCATTTACATCCTTCCTGAAATAAGGAGACCAAAACTACACACAGTATTCGAGATGTGGTCTCACCAATGCCCTGTATAACTGAAGCATAACATCCTTACTTTTATTTTCAATTCCTCTCATAACAAAGGATAGCATTCCATTAGCCTTCTTTATTATCTGCTGTACCTGAATACTAACGTTTTGTGACTCCTGCACTAAAACACCTAGATCCCTCTGCACCCCGGAATTCTGCAGTCGTTCTCCATTTAAGAAATACTCTGCTTTTTTATTCTTCCTGCCAAAGTGAACAACTTCATATTTTCCCACATTATATTTCATCTACCAGATTTTTGCCCAATCACTCAACCTATCTATATCAGTCTGCAACCTCCTTATGTCCTCTTCACAACATACTTTCCTACCTATCTTTGTGTCATCTGCAAATTTAGTTACCATGCCATCACTCCCCTCATCTAAGTCATTGATATAAATTGTAAAAAGTTGAGGGCCCAGCACAGACCCCTGCGGGTCTCCACTCGTCACATCCTGCCAATCAGAAAAGGACCCATTTATGCATACTCTACCAGCCAGCCAATCCTCTATCCATGCTAATATGTTACCCCTCCACCCCAGGAGCTCCGACTTTGGGTCATAACCTTTTAGTGACATCAATCTCATAAACACTATATATTGTGTTACATTAATGTGTTTATTAATTAACGTCATTGATTAACCATCTATCTATCTTTTTAGTCCACAAGCCTGTATTAAAAGGATAATCCTGTAGCACAAATTGTTGCCTGCAGGTGGTTAGTTAGAAGGAGAGATGTCCTCTTTGAAACAGAAATATACAGGGCCTCCACCAAATCTCTTGGGCACTCCCAGAGCACACACTGTTGTCACTCACTCTGTCCCTCTCAAGCATCGGCTCAGAAATACCATCCCAGAGTTACAAATCCCTCCCTAACTCTGTAACTCCTCCCTCCTATCTCTGTAACCTCCTCCAGTGGCTCGCATCACACCCCCTCCCTATTTCTGTAACTCCCCCATGGGCTCACCCCCTCCCTATTTCTGTGTGTCATGCCTGGCCTTGCCCCTTTCCCTTTCTCTGAAAACTCCTCCATGGACTCGCTCCCTCTCTATCTCTGTAATCTCCTCCAGCCCTACAGCCCCCCGAGATATCTGCAGCTCTCTAATTCTAGTCTCTTCTATACCTCACTTTTTCCATCCACCATTGACAACTGTGCCTTCAGTTGCCTGCGCCCGAAGCTCTGGAATTCCCTCCCTAACCCTCTCCGCCTCCCTATCTGACTCTTTTTTTAAGATGCTCCTTAAAACCTCTCACTTTGATCAAGTGTTTGATCACCTATCCTAACATCTACTTTGGCTCGGTGTTAAATTTTGCCTGATTACGCTCCTGTGAAGCACCTTGGGATGTTTACTATGTCAAAGGCACTATATAAATTGAACTGTAGACTAGCTATGAGGCTGACTGACATCCTGCTATCACATGTACTGGAAGCTGTGGCCTTCAGACAAGACATAGATATCTTGGGCAATGCCAGTCCCTCAGCAACAGAGAGGAGGAGTAGACCAGATTCCTGGCCAATATTCCTCATTTAAATTCTTCAATCCTTTATTCTCTCCAGTATAGGTCACAGACATTGCCTTAGCACTCTGGTTAATCATTCTTGAATAAATACATTTCAAAAACACATGTGATCTTTAATAAACACTGCATCATACTACCCTTGCAAGCCTTGACAAGGTGGCAACTAAAATGTCCAGTGTCTAACCGAGGATTGATTCTCCAAGGGCATTATGTTGGCAGCTAATATTGTACTAGAACTGGCAGGCTGCTCAAAATGAACTGCTTACTAAAAAAAGTCTTCTCAATTATTTAGTCACGTTCAGTTCTGTGTCTTTCGTGCACTGACTTCACCAGTCATTACCATTGAAATGCTGAGTCCCATTTCCAATATCAAGGTCTCCACTAACATACATGCTTTAAGAGATAAGCAGGTTTATGGAATGCAACGATTGCATTCTTTTCTCTCTCTCTGATACTCAGCCACTGTGAACTAATGAAATCCATGGCTTGTATTATTCATTTAGCGCAATCTATTCTACCCCACTCAAGCTTGAGTTCATTTTGATTTGCTTAATTATTCATTTGCTGCCATTAAAATGATATATGGCCTCATGGAAAAGGGACCATTCCCAACAGTCAGCTCTCACTCATATATGTCGGGAATCCTACCTCGTGATAGATTCTGTCAACTGTCCCAAATGGCTACTGTTGACTTCAGCTACCATCAATGGAAAAGAGCAGAAGATTGCTGCAGTACACAAGAACACAAGAAATCAGAGCAGGAGTAGACCATATGGCCCACCCGCCATTCAAAACGATCATGGCTGATCTTAGGAATCAACTCCACTTTCCTGCCCACTCGCCATACCCTTTGATTCCCTGAGAGACCAAAACAAGTAACTGATGTTCTGCCAATAGATGTCACTAACACGCATCATGAATATTGTGGTAGAAATTCGTCTTGGGTGGTGGCACAAAACAGGTGGTAATGATTGACTGCTCATTCCACCCAATGTCCCATATTCAGTTTCATTGCAGCCAGTAGAATTAAACATCAGGAGCTGCCTGGAACAGGCAGCTGATCCGATACCACCTGTTTTGGGCCACTGTCCGAGGTGAATTTCCACCCCATTGTATCTTGTCCTTTCTACAAGGTACGCTGGAGACACCTAGTGACATTTATTTAGAGATACAGCACTGAAACAGGCCCTTCGGCCCACCGAGTCTGTGCCGACCAACAACCACCCATTTATACCAACCCTACGGTAATCCCATATTCCCTACCACCTACCTACACTAGGGGCAATTTACAACAGCCAATTTACCTATCACCTGCAAGATTTTGGCTGTGGGAGGAAACCGGAGCACCCGGCGAAAACCCACGCGGTCACAGGGAGAACTTGCAAACTCCGCACAGGCAATACCCAGAATCGAACCCGGGTCCCTGGAGCTGTGAGGCTGCGGTGCTAACCACTGCACCACTGTGCCGCCCAAACAGTACTGCAACACTGTTTCACCCTCCCTTCCAAACTTTTCCTGAAGATGGTGACCCCAGCACTGAGGTTTTGTTCCACTGGCAGTGGTTGCCTCATTCAACTGGCCATTACTCAAATGTGAAATGAAAACAGAAAATACTGGAAATACTCAGCAGGTCTGGCAGCATTTGTGCAAAGAGAAACAGAATTAATGTTTCAGGTCAATGATCTTTCATCAGAACTGGGAAAAGTTAGAAATGTAGTAGGTTTTAAGCAAGTGAAAGGTGGAGGGGGGAAGAAGAACAAAAGGGAAGGTGTGTGATAGAGTGGACAAGAGGAAAGATTAAATGTCAAAAGGTTTCATGGTACAAAGCCAAAGCGGGCAATCATGGGACAAATAAAGAAACAAAAGGTGTGTCGAAAGGAGGTGCGAATGGCAGAATGATGAACAGCTGCCATCCGAAAGCAAAAACGAGAAAAACTAGAGAAAAACCAAAACCTGCAAAAAGAAAAAGGAAATAAAATGGGGTCAGAGATTATGGTCTGAAATTGTTGAACTCAGTGTTGAGTCTGGAAGGCTGTAAAGTGCCTAATCAAAAGAACAGGCACTGTTCCTCAAGCATACATTGAGCTTTGTTGGAATCATGCAGGAGGTCAAGGACCTAGAAAGGTCAGAGTGGGAGCAAGATGGAGAATTAAAATGTGAGCTTTGACATTGAATGCTGACAAGCTAATCTACTGTTGAGAGTGTCACAGCTCAGTGCTGTCTTCACCAGTCACTTCCAGTGGTTGCAGAGGGTATGCAGGGCGGCTCGATGGATAGTGACCATGCGTGAGAATCTAGCTCATTTTCCTTTCTCTGACCTTACTATTCTGGTCTGTATCTGTACAGCCTGAATGAGATATTTTTAAGCCATTACAATTTTATAACATTAAAATACAGCATTCTGACTCAATGATTAAGCAAGTGAAGCTGGGAGCTGAACCAGTTAATATTGCTTTGCAATATTAATTAGTAAACAAAGAGACTGCATGTACAATCTCAAAGATGTCAAAGAACAACAAAGAACAAAGAACAGTACAGCACAGGAACAGGCCATTCGGCCCTCCAAGCCTGCGCCGATCTTGATGCCTGCCTAAACTAAAACCTTCTGCACTTCCGGGGCCCATATCCCTCTATTACCTTCCTATTCATGTATTTGTCAAGATGTCTCTTAAACGTCGCTATCGTACTTGCTTCCACCACCTCCCACGGCAGCAAGTTCCAGGCACTCACCACCCTCTGTGTAAAAAAACTTGCCTCGCACATCCCCTCTAAACTTTGCCCCTCGCACCTTAAACCTATGTCCCCTAGTAACTGACTCTTCCACCCTGGGAAAAAGCTTCTGACTATCCACTCTGTCCATGCCGCTCATAACTTTGTAAAGCTCGATCATGTCGCCCCTCCACCTCCGTCGTTCCAGTGCAAACAATCCGAGTTTTTCCAACCTCTCCTCATAGCTAATGCCCTCCAGACCAGGCAACATCCTGGTAAATCTCCCCTGTACCCTCTCCAAAGCCTCCACGTCCTTCTGGTAGTGTGGCGACCAGAATTGCACGCTATATTCTAAGTGTGGCCTAACTAAAGTTCTGTACAGCTGCAACATGACTTGCCAATTTTTATACTCTATGCCCCGACCGATGAAGGCAAGCATGTCATGTCAAGTTAAGGGGATATTTCTGAATGCATGGAATAGATACATTCCAACAAGAAAGAAAAATTCCTAGGGGAGGACCCACCATCTGTGGTTAACTAAAAAAGATAAAGATAGTATCAAACTTAAAGAAAAAGCAGATCACTGTGCAAAGATAGGTGACAGGTCAGATTGGACAGAATATAAGAAGCAGCAAAGAATGACTAAAAGATTAATAAAGACGGAAAAATTAGAGCACGACAGAAAGCTGGCTAGAAATATAAAGACAGATAGTAATAGTTTCTATAGATTTTTAGAAAAGAAAGAGTTAACAACGTGAGTGTTAGTCCTATAGAAAGTGAGTCTGGGGAATTAATAATGGATAATAAGGAGATGGCAGATGATTGAACAGATATTTTGCATATTGCTGAAAATCGAGACATGTTGTCGAAGCTTTTCATCTTGCACTCATCAGAACAATCACAATCACAAGTCCTGTACTACTATGTTGCATCGGCCTTCACTATTGAGGATACAAGTAACATCCCAGAATTAGCTGTAAATCAGTAAATGGAAGAGAGGGCTGAACTCAAGAAAATTACAATCACCAGGGAAGTGGTACTGAACAAATTGTTGGAGCTGCGGGCTGACAAGTCTCGGGTCCTGATGGACTTCATCGTAGGGTCTTAAAGGAAGTGGTTAGCGAGATATTTGATGCGTTAGTTCCAAAATTCCCTAGATTCGGGGAAGGTTCCATTAGATTGGAAAAAAGCCAATGTAACTCCTTTATTTAAAAAGGGAAGGAGACAGAAAGCAGGAAACTACAGGCCAGTTAGCTTAGCATCTGTCTCAGGGAAAATATTGGAAGCTATTATTAAAGATGGTATCGCAGGGCACTTAGAAAAATTCAAGGTAACCAGGCAGATTCAACATGGTTTTATGAAAGGGAAATTATGTTTAACCCATTTACTGGAGTTCTTTGAAGAAGTTTACATGTGCTGTAGATAAAGGGGAACCAGGAGATGTACTGTACTTAGATTTCCAGAAGGCATTTGATAAGGTGCCACATCAAAGGTTATGGCAGAAAATAAAAGCTCATGGTGTAGGGGGTATGATATGGATAGAAGAATGGTTAGCTAACAGAAAACAGAGACTAGTCATAAATGAGTCATTTTCTGGTTGGCAAGACAAGTGGTATGCCACAGGTATCAGTGCTGGGGCCTCAACTATTTACTACTTATGTAAGTGACTTAGATGAAGGGACCGAAGGTATGGTTGCTAAATTTGCTGATAACACAAGGATAGGTAGGAAAGTAACTTGTGAAGAGGACATAAGGAGGCTACAAAGGGAAATAGATAGGTTAAGTGAGTGGGCAAAGATCTGGCAAATGGAGTATAATGTGGGAAAATGTGAAATTGTCCATTTGGCAGGAAGAATAAAAAAGAAGCATATTATCTAAATGGTGAGAGATTGCAGAGCTCTGAGATGCAGAGGGATCTGGGTGTCCAAATGCATGAATTGCAAAAGGTTAGTATGCAGGTACAGCAAATAATTAGGAAAGCTAATAGAATGTTCTCATTCATAGGAACATAGGAGCAGGAGTAGGCCATTCAGCCCATTGAGCCTGCCCTGCCATTCACGATGATCATGGCTGATTTTCCACTTCAATGTTTTTTTCCCACTCTATTCTCATAGACCCTTATGTTATTTGTATTTAGAAATCTGTCAATCTCTGCTTTAAACATACTCAATGACTGAGCTTCCACAGCCCTCTGGGGTGGAGATTTCCAAAGATTCACAACCCTCTGAGTAAAGAAATTTCTCCTCATCTCTGACCTAAATGGCTTCCCCCTTATTTTGAAATTGTGTCCCCTGGTTCTAGACTCCCCAACCAGGGGAAAGATCTTACCTGCATCTACCCTGTTTATCCGTTTAAGTATTTTGTAGGTTTCAATGATATCACCTCTCATTCTTCGAAACTCTAGAGAACACAGGTCCAGTTTCCCCAATCTCTCTTCGTAGGACAGTCCCACCATCCTGGGAACAAGTCTGGTGAATCTTCATTGCACTCCCTCTATGGCAATAATATCCTTCTTAAGGTAAGGGGACCAAAACTGCACACAGTACTCCAGGTGCAGTCTAACCAAGGTTCTCAACATTTGAAGCAAGATTTCACTACCCCTGTACTCAAATCATCTTGTGATAAAGGCTAACATATCATTAACCTTCCTAATTGCTTGCTGCACCTGCATGTTAGCTTTCAGTGACTTATTGACAAGGACACCCAGGTCCCTTTGTACATCTACACTTTCTTTTACTCTTACCATTTAAGAAATACTGTGCACATCTATTCCTCCTACCAAAGTGGATAACCTCACATTTTTCCACATTATATTCCATCTGCCACGTTCTCGTCCACTCACTAAGTCTGTCCAAATCCCCTTGAAGCCAATTTTCATCTTCCTCACAACACACATTCCTACCTAGTTTTCAGTCATCTACGAACTTGGAAATATTACATTTTGTCCCCACATCCAAATCATTGACATATATTGTGAACAGCTGGGGCCCAAGCACTGATCCTTGTGGTACCCCACTAGTCACAGCCTGCCAATGCAAGAATGACCCATTTATTCCTACTCTCTGTTTTCTGCCTGTTAACCAATCCTTAATGCATGCCAGTATATTACCTCCTATCCCATGTGCTTTAATTTTGCTAATCAATCTCCTGTGGGGGACCTTATCAAAAGCCTTCTGAAAATCCAAGTATACCACATCCACCAACTCCCCTTTATCAATTCTGCTAGTACATTCTCAAAAAACTCCAATAGGTTCGTCAAGCATGATTTCCCATTCATAAATCTATGTTGACTATGCCCAATCAGATCATTATTATCCAAGTGTCCATTTATTACAATCTTTATACTAGATTCTAACATTTTCCCAATGACTGATGTAAGGCTAACAGATCTGTAATTCCCTGTTTTCTCTCTCCCGCCCTTCTTAAATAGTGGGGTGACATTTGCTACCTTCCAATCTGCAGGAACCGCTCTAGAATCTATAGAATTTTGGAAGATGATCACCAATGCATCTAGTATCTCCATAGCTACCTCTTTCAATAGTCTAGGATGTAGAATATCAGGTCCTGGGGATTTATCAACCTTCAGCCCCATTAATTTCTCCAATATAACCTTCTTACTAATATTAATTTCCTTCAATTCCTCAATCTCCCTAATCCCTTGGATCTCTAATTCTGGGAGATTTCTTGTATCATCCTCAGTAAAGACAGACACAAAGTAATTATTTACCTTCCCTGCCATTTCTCTGTTCCCCATTATAAATTCCCCTGACTCTGCCTGTCTTAGCCAAACATTTCCTTTTTACGCACGTATAGAAGCTTTTACAGTCCGTTTTTATATTTTTTGCTCGTTTACATTCATATTATATTTTGCCTTTCTATATCAGTTCCTTCGTCCTTCTTTTCTGTATTCTAAAATCCTCCCAATCCTCAGCTTTATTACTATTTCTGGCAACTTTACAGGCCTCTTTTTTTAATGTTATACAATCCTTAACTTCCTTTGTTATCCACGGTTGACTGCCTTTACTTTTGGTGCTTTAATGCCTTGAAGGAATGTATAGTTGCTGTAAACTATGTAATATTTCTTTAAAGACTATCCGTTGCCTGTGTACTGTCATACCTTTTAATGTATTTTCCTAATCTACCTCAGCCAATTTGCCCCTCATACCTTTATAATTTCCTTTGTTCAAATTTAACACCCTGACTTCAGATTGAACTACCCCAATTTCAAACATAATGTAAAATGTTATTATATTATGGTCACTCATCCCAAAAGGTTCTTTTACAACAAGATTAATAATTAGCCTTTTCTTATTTATTTATATAAAATAAATAACATTCCATAACACTAGATCTAAAATAGCCTGTTCTCTGGTCAGTTCCTCTAGAAAACCATCCCTAACACACTCCAGAAACCCATCCTCAGCATTAGTGCTTGTTAGGTTCACCTAGTCTATAAGTAGATTGAAGTCACCCATGATTACTGTATTACCCATACTACATGTTTATCTAATCTCCTGATTAATGCCATGCCCCACACTACCACTACTGTTTAGTGGCCTATAAACAACTCCTATCAATGTTTGCTGCCCCTTGCTGTATCTTAGCTCCACCCAAACAGATTCCACATTTTGTTCTTCTGATCTGAGATCCTCCTTTAGTAATGTACTGATCCCATCCCTTATTATCAGTGCAACACCACCTCCTTTTCCTTTTTGCCTGTCCTTCCTAAATTTTGAATATCCTTGACTATTCAGTTCCCAGTCTTGGTCACCTTGTAACCACATTTCAATTATGGCAATTAGATCATACCCATTTACCTCTATTTGGGCCTTTACATCATCTACCTTATTGCAAAGGGAGTTGAATACAAAGGCAGGGCGGGGGGTTATGCTTCAGTTATACAGGGTATTTGTGAGACTACATCTGGAGTATTGTGTACAGTACTGGTTTCCTTATCTAAGGAAGGATGTAAATGTATTGGAAGCAGTTCAGAGAAGGTTTACTAGATTAATACCTGGAATGGGCAGACTGTCTTATAAGGAAAGATTGAACAGGCTAGGCCTGTATCCACTGGAGTTTAGAAGAGTAAGAGGTGACTTGATTGAAACATATAAGATCCTGAGGGGTCTTGACAGGGTGGCTAGAGAAAGGATATTTCCCCTTATGGGAGAATCGAGAACTTGGGGTCACTGTTTAAAAATAAGGGGTCGCCCATTTAAGACAGAGACAGAATGTTGTTCTCTCAGAGGGTCTTGAGTCTTTGGAATTCTCTTCCTCAAAAGGCAATGGAAGCAGAGTCTTTGCATATTTTTAAGGCAGAGGTAGATAGATTCTTGATAAGCAAGGGGATGAAAGGTTATCGGGGTAGGCTGGAATGTGGAGTTGACATTACAATCAAATCAGATCTTATTGAATGGTGGAGCAGGCTCGAGGGGTCAAGTGGCCTACTCCTGCTCCTAATTTGTATGTTCGTATGTCATTTCCATTGAATGGTTCCTGAGCAACACTTAAGTTTGCAGCATCATAGCTAGTTGTGTAAGGAACCTTCCTGCAATGTTGATAGAGTAGAAATACCCCTGGATGTCAGCCAGTTGAAATGGCCAATCATTGACCGGCATCCTAAGCTATCAGTAAAGATTGTTTTCTGTCCAGTACTGATGGGCCAGGTATTCTGAATGGAAGATCTGTTCTCTACTCATAGTCCTAACAACCGATCAAATTTAGAGCCCTCAGTGATTGGGACTGTGCTCCATCGAGCTGATAATCTCACAGCTTTAAAGGGCTGCTCGCTCTCTCTCTCTCTCTCTGAGACACAGAAAGGGGGAAGGAATCCCTGCTGCCTATCGCACAAATCCAAAACTTTGGAACAGCTTAACTTGAAAAATATGCCGAAAGTTATATTCAGGATTATTTTTTACATGAAATAATCAGCACAAGAAAATTGACTGATCTCATTGTGGAAACTGCACTTAGCCCATTCATGTATTTTATGTAAAATAAACTAGTTGGTTGCCTAAGTGATCACTGGCCACTGCCAACTGAACATTCATCACTGCCACCTGATCCCTACCATCTGCCAACTGACCCCTGGCCACTGGCAACTAATCACTAAGTAATGTTAGCTGACCAACATCAACTGACCACTGACCATTGCCAACTGACCTCTGCCAACTGACCACTGACTGACCACTGCCAGCAGATCACTGACCACTGTCAATAGGTCAGCGAGCATTACCAAGAGATTTGGGCGGCACAGCGGCGCAGTGGTTAGCACCGCAGCCTCACAGCTCCAGCGACCTGGGTTCAATTCTGGGTACTGCCTGTGTGGAGTTTGCAAGTTCTCCCTGTGACCGCGTGGGTTTCCGCCGGGTGCTCCGGTTTCCTCCCACAGCCAAAGACCTGCAGGTTGATAGGTAAATTGGCCATTGTAAATTGCTCCGAGTATAGGTAGGTGGTAGGGGAATTGAGGGGATGTGGTCGGAATAGGGACTAATGTAGGATTAGTATAAATGGGTGGTTTATGGTCAGTACAGATTTGGTGGGCTGAAGGGCCTGTTTCAGTGCTGTATCTCTAAATAAAAATAAAATAAATAATCACTGATCACTCTCAACTGGCCACTGTCAACGGATCAATGACCACTGCGACTGTTCACTGGTCACTGCCAAATGACCAGTGTCAACTGTTTACTGACCACTGTCCACTAATTACTGCCAACTGACCACTGTAGGAATCCAGATTATGGCTGTATTGTTTTCTGTAACTCGACCAAACTTAAAAATTGACGAAATGTCTCTACCAGAATGCTTCAGAAGGCTGAAAGAGTTTTCAAAGTAAAATAAAACTGCTGAATACTGCAAGCTGTTTTTAACAGATAAGGAAGACCCTGGGCAGGAAAGAACCATTGGACCATTACAAAAAAACAAGAACATCTCCAGACCATGGCATGTCAGGCTTTGAGGCCTATGAGTGATGAATGAATCACCGATAAGAGGAACTCGTAACAACTCTCACTGGAATGCGAAAGTTAATTAGTATGTCTAAAAAATGAGGACAGTTGGACTGGATAGCCATTATGAATAGCTTACAAGCAGGCTTGATGAACAGCTCTAAGTATAAACAACTGATAACAGGCAAACACAAATAATGAAGTTCCTGAAAGTTAGTTTGAAGGCCGCAGATAGGATGTTTTGAGGGAGTTACAGAACAGGTCATGGTGAACATCATTGAATGAGATAAGGGAAGAGAATGCAAAGGCCTGGTTAATCAGGGACAGAAAGCAAATGCAGAGCCTCTAGAAACTCATGGAAGGTGTATAACATTAGAGTGGGCTTTTACCCCTCATTTAAACAAAGAACCCAGCATTAATTTTGTATTAAGGAGAGCCTTTATAGGACAGTAAGTTTCTGTCAATAAAGCAGCCAGATCCACCCCTGAAAACAGGTATAAAAGATGGAAAAAGATACCAGGGCTGAGGGCAACTTGGTCAGTTGCCAATTGAAGGACTACATTGAGTCGATACCAAACTGACCATTCATTTTTGTTCGCATGTCTGAGGTTTTTGCTTATAGTCACTCGAGCTGAAAGTAAAGGAATAGATCTGTGCATGCTTATGTGCAATCTGGAATTCCTATTTAACAGTACTATCGGAGGTTTGCTTGTAATCTCTTCAAGTAAAAGTAAATTATTCCAAAAATCTTTTTTGCAAATTGTTTGTTCCATGAATCTAAACCCTGTAAACGGTTTGAAAAGGGAGCATCTTACAACACTGACTACACTCAATTGACTGCAACCAACTCATCTGCCAACTGGCCCCTGACCAGTCATCTTATTTTTGTTTAAATTAATTGAACACAATGCAAAATGAGAAAATGGAAACTGAATGCAACTTGGATCTTGGATCTAAATAGATCCTTGGCAGAGGGTTTTGTTGCTTGATTCTGTAAGGTGCCTGACACATACATATGTTGTTAAGCACTTGTCAGACGTCACACAATGAACCATTTAATAAGCTAGCGCCTTCATTGTACGGGATAGATGCTTAAGTGATGATACTCAGCTCAGTACTACAGCGGACAGTGTTCACAGACCACAGTTTCCATTGCACAGCCAAGAATAACCATAAAGTAATGCCTCTTGATAGCCCAGTAAAGGCACCCTCTGCTTTTGTATTGGGACACACAGGTCACAAATCCAATACTCGCTCTGTGCTGAAAGAGTTGCTTTGGGAAACCACAGTTGACCAAGTGCCCCCTGTTATGTATTTGCCAGTTTGCTGGATATTTTATATATCAGATTTATCTCAGAACCACGCAGAGATGACACTAGTCCTAAATCAACAAAAGGTTTATTTACAGTACCTTAAAATATCTCAGCACTTAAAAGATTTCTACACATTGTTTCAAACAGAACTCAGGGCTGTTTATGTGGAACCTTCTTGTATGGTTTCTGTTCCTTAATGCTTTAGTTCCACCCACAGACTTAAGCAATTAAGCACCTTGAACATCAATCAGTCAACAGGATAACACAATCAAACACAGATCAATTAAACCATTGAACATGATATCATTTCCCGCGTTTGACTAAAGACATTATTTTTGAATTAAACATTCTGAACAACAAACATACATACATCTCGTCATTTTTCAGAGTTCAACTTGTCTGTTTTCTCTAAGTATAGAAATAGTCTTTGAGATATGAAGGTCTTTTAGATCTGTGATTAGATTTATAAAGTTGAGGTTGTGGATCTGTTTGATCAACTCGATGGGGCGAATATCAACATCACTCATAGGAAAAGGAAATGTATCCTCATAACCATTATCCTCAAAATATCCTGGTCTGCTCCCTATCAAACATCTCACATTCCACTTGCTGTCATCCAAAATATAAGCATTAGTACTGAGCAAATGTTTACTCTGCTTTGGACCTGATACTGATGAAGCAAGTTTACGCTCACGATTTGACCATTTGATTCAAACCCAATCTCCAACTTTAAATTGCTGTCTGTGACAGTATTACAGCTAAGCATATCAGCTACTCGGTTGCATGAACCTGCGAGATACTCGACCTCAAAGTTATAATGATGAAGATAATCTGACCATCTGTAGACGTGCAGAGGTCGAGGACCTGGTCCTGAAATAGCTAATAATGTAGTCAATGCTTGCTGATCGATACGGAGAGTAAACTTTCTACTTTGGGGTGGCACAGTGGTGCAGTGGTTAGCACCGCAGCCTCACAGCTCCAGTGACCCAGGTTCGGTTCTGGGCACTGCCTGTGCGGAGTTTGCAAGTTCTCCCTGTGACCGCGTGGGTTTTCTCCGGGTGCTCCGGTTCCTCCCACAGCCAAAGACTTGCAGGTTGATAGGTAAATTGCCCATTGTAAATTGCCCCTAGTATAGGTAGGTGGTAGGAGAATTGAGGGAAGGTGGGGATGTGGTAGGGAATATGGGATTAATGTAGGATTAGTATAAATGGGTGGTTGATGGTCAGCACAGACTCGGTGGACCGAAGGGTCTGTTGCAGTGCTGTATCTCTCTAAAGTTACATGTGCCAATGTTCACATGCATAGATACAGGCTAGTGCGTCCCGCTCTCCAGTAGAGTATTTGTGTTCAGTTTCCAATAACGATTGTGACACATAAGGTATTGGTCATTCATATCTATGAATGGACTGTGAGAGTAAAGCTCCAATTGCAGTTCCCGGTGCATCTGTTGTGATACACGCTTCTGCATGTGGGCTGAAATGAACGAGGACTGGTGGAAATGCTATCTTTACTTTTAACATTTCAAATGCTGATTACTGTGTGACAGTCCATTCCCACTGAGCCTCTTTATGCAGTAGCTTCTGAAGAGGCTCTGTGATCTTTGTGTACTTAGTAACTAATTCATGATAAAATTTGGTAGTACCTAGAAATGATGCCAACTCTTTCACATTAGACAGCGCTGGAAGTGCATGAAGGGCGTAAATGTTGTCGTGTGTCGGCTTTACTCCAGCTGCTGTCACTCTGTAACCTAGAAAGTCAATCTCAGGTGCCACAAATGTGCATTTGTCCCCGTTGAGCATCAAATTGTGTTTTACAAGTCGAGTGAGCACTGCTGATAATCATTGATCATGTTCAACTTTGTCCCGTCTGTGGATAATGACGTCATCGAGTAGGTTGAGCTTCTCCTCAACATCCAACCAGACTGAAGAAATGATCTTCTGGAATGTACTCGGTGCTGAACTTAGACCATATGACATTCTGCAGGACTGAAACAGGCCTTCATGAGTAACAAAAGCTGTAAGATATTGGCTTTGTTCTGCTAGCAGTATCTGAAGATAACTCCATCGCATATCAAGCTTTGTGAGGACTGTGGAGTCTTGAAATGATGCTGACAGTTCTTGGATTGTAGGAAGTCGATACTTGTCTGGTATGATAACTTTGTTGACTGCCTTTAGGTCAATGCATAGTCTAAGTTCACCATTTTTTCATCGTGCAATGACTAGATTTGATATCCATGGAGATGAGTTGATTCACTCAGTGATACCGTCTGCTTCTAGTAATTTCAGCTCCTGTGACACTTCAGCATGAATTGCTAACGGCAACCGTCTCAAACTTAGTGAAACTGGTTGAATTGATGTGTCAATGCGAAGAATATGACAGTACCCTTTGATCTCCCCAAATCCAGCAAATAAGGAAGGATATTGCCATATATAATCTATATTATCAATACCATTAATGTGTGCTTCGGTGGGGTCAGCAAGTTTGAATCCAAGCCTATCAAAGAGGTAGCCTTTGGCTGCATATAAAGTGAAGCTGTCTAGGGTGATGTTTTGTAGCGTACTGGAACTGTGATCATCCCTGAAACTGGAATGATAGAGTCTTCATAAGCTTGAAGAGTGTCTGTTGCAGGAGTGATAGAGAATTGTGAAAAATACCGATGGTAGAGTTTGTCACTCAAAGTAGATACTTTCGCACCAACATCAATAAGCAGTGACACTGTGATTTCAACTGAGAACTCCTTAAAGTGACCTGGTACTTTACATTTTGTCATAGTAAATATATGTACCTCACTCTCCGGACAAGACTACCCCACATGTTAAAATGATTAAGCCTTTTTCTTTGACGACCTGCACATCTTTGCAAAATGATTCCACTTTAAACATGAGTTACACTTTTTCCCTTCAGCTGGACTTGGCATTGTGACTCGATGAGCATTTACACAATTCAGGCACAGTTTTGAAGGTGTCTGACCATAATGGGGCACATTTTGATGAGGTTGCTGAAGTCTCCGTGTTTGTAAACCTTGCACTGAAGCTGGTTGAGCAAGCTGTGTCTGCATCCCTGAGTCTAAAGGTGCAGGTGTGTGAAGCCTCTTTGAATCTAACATGGCAGATTCGAGCATATATTAGGGAAATCACAGATAGGTGTAGGAATTATAGGGTTGTAATAGTAGGTTATTTTAACTTCCCTAATATTGACTGGGACTGCCTTAGTGCTAAGGGGTCAGATGGGGAAGAATTTGTTAAGTGCGTCCAGGATAGTTTTCTGAAGCAGTATGTGGATGGCCCTACTAGAGAAGGGGCTACACTTGACCTCCTCTTAGGAAATGAGGCTGGGCAGGTGGTTGATGTGTCAGTGGGGGAGCACTTTGGGACCAGTGACCATAACTCTATTAGCTTCAAGATAGTTATGGAAAAGGATAGGACTGGTCGTCAGGTTGAAGTCCTAAATTGGGGGAAGGCTAATTTCGATGGCATCAGACAGGAACTCTCAAAAGTTGAATGTGAGAGGCTGTTTACAGGTAAAGGGATGTCTGGCAAGTGGGAGGCTTTTAAAAGTGAGATCGGAAGAGTTCAGGGCCGGCAAGTTCCTGTTATATGGAAGGGCAAGGCTGGCAAGTTTAGGGAACCTTGGTTGACGAGGGATATTGAGGGTCTGGTCAGGACAAAGAAGGAGGCATATGTCAGGTATAGGCAGCTGGGATCGAGCGGGTCCTTCGGAGTGTAGGGGATGTAGGACTACACTTAATAAGGAAATTAGGAGGGCGAAAAGGGGCCATGAGATTTCCCTGGCAGATAAGATAAAGGAGAATCTTAAAAGCACCTATAAGTATATTAAGAGTAAAAGAGTAGCTAGGGAGAGAGTAGGTCCCCTTAAGGATCAGTGTGGTAATCTATGTGTGGAGCCACGGGAAATGGGCGACGTTTTAAATGAATATTTCACGTCCGTATTTACCGTGGAGAAGGTCATGGAAGCTAATGAGTTCAAGGGAGGGAAAAGCGATATCCTGGAGCATATCAACATTACAAAGGAGGAGGTGTTGGAGGTTTTGAGGCACATTAAGGAGGATAAATCCCCAGGGCCTGACCAGGTGTATCCTTGGATGTTATGGAAAGCAAGGGAGGAGATTGCTGGGGCCCTGGCAGAGATTTTTGTATCATCGTTAGCCACGGGTGAGGTACCGGAAGACTGGAGGATAGCTAATGTTGTGCCTTTATTTAAGAAGGGCAGCAGGGATAAGCCAGGGAACTACAGGCCGGTGAGCCTTAAATCAGTGGTGGGAAAGTTATTGGAAGGGATTCTGAGAGACAGGATTTATATGCATTTGGAAAGGCAAGGTCTGATTAGGGATAGTCAGCATGGCTTTGTGCGTGGGAAATCATGTCTCATGAATATGATTGAGTTTTTTGAGGAGGTGACCAAGAGGATTGACGAGGGCAGGGCGATGGACGTTGTCTGCATGGACTTATGGTAGGCTGGTCCGGAAGGTTCGAACACATGGGATCCAGGGTGAGCTAGCAAATTAGATACAAGATTGGCTTGGTGATAGGAGGCAGAGGGTGGTAGTGGAGGGTTGTTTTTCAGATTGGAGGCTGGTGACCAGTGGTGTGCCGCAGGGATCGGTGCTGGGCCCTCTGTTGTTTGTCATATATAATAATGACTTGGATGTGAATGTAGGCAGCATGATTAGTAAGTTTGCAGATGACACCAAAATTGGTGGTATAGTGGACAGTGAAGAAGGTTGTCTAAGGTTACAGCAGGATCAACTGGGAAAGTGGGCAAGGGATTGGCAAATGGAATTTAATGCAGACAAGTAGCGTAGGTGGTGGCGTAGTGGTATTATCACTGGACTGGTAACCCAGAGACCCAGGGTATTTCTCTGGGGACATGGGTTCGAATCCCACCACAGCAGAAGGTGGAATTTGAATTTAATTAATAAATCTAGAATTAAAAGCCAGTCTAATGATGGCCATGAAATGATTGTCGATTGTTGTAAAAACCCATCTGGTTCACTAATGTCCTTCAGGGAAGGAAATCTGCTGTCCTTACCTGGTCTGGCCGACATGTGACTCCAGACCCACAGCAATGTGGTTAACTCTTACATGCCCTCTGAAATGCTGATGAGTCAGTACTCCTCCATGTTGAACACCACTTGGAGGAAGCACTGAGGGTGGCAAGGGCACAAAATGTACTCTGGGTGGGGGACTTCAATGTCCATCACCAAGAGTGGCTCAGTAGCACCACTACTGACCGAGCTAGCCGAGTCCTAAAGGACATAGCTGCTAGACTGGGTCTGCGGCAGGTGGTGGGGGAACCAACACGAGGGGAAAACATACTTGACCTCGTCCTCACCAATCTGCCTGCTGCAGGTGCTTCTATCCATGACTGTATTGTTAGGAGTGACCACCGCACAGTCCTTGTGGAGACGAAGTCCCGCCTTCACATTGAGGATACCGTCCATCGTGTTGTGTGGCACTATCACCGTGCTAAATGGGATAGATTTCGGACAGATCTAGCAATGCAAAACTGGGCATCCATGAGGCGCTGTGGGCCATCAGCAGCAGCAGAATTGTACTCAACCACAATCTGTAACCTCATGGCTCGGCATATCCCCCACTCTACCATTACCATCAAGCCAGGACACCAACCCTGGTTCAATGAAGAGTGCAGGAGGGCATGGCAGGAGCAGCTGCAGGCATACCTCAAAATGAGGTGTCAACCCGGTGAAGCTACAACACAGGACTATCTGCTTGCTAAACTGGATAAGCAGCATGCGATAGACATAGCTAAGCGATCCCATAACCAACAGATCAGATCGAAGCTCTGCAGTCCTGCCACATCCAGCCGTGAATGGTGGTGGAGAATGAAACAACTAACTGGAGGAGGTGGCTCCACAAATATCCCCATCCTCAATGATGGGGGAGCCCAGCACATCAGTGCGAAAGATAAGGCTGAAGCATTTGCAACAATCTTCAGCCAGAAATGCCGAGTTGATGATCATCTCGGCCTCCTCCTGAAGTCCCCAGCATCACAGATGCCAGAATTCAGCCAATTCGATTCACTCTGCGTGATATCAAGAAACGACTGAAGGCACTGGATACTGCAAAAGCTATGGGCCCTGACAATATTCTGGCAATAGTACTGAAGACCTGTGCTGCAGAACTTGCAGCGCCCCTAGCCAAGCTGTTCCAGTACAGCTACAACACTGGCATCTACCCTGCAATGTGGAAAATTGCCCAGGTATGTCCTGTACACAAAAAGCAGGACAAGTCTGACCCGGCCAATTACTGCTCCATCAGCCTACTCTCAATCATCAGTAAAGTGATGGAAGGTGTCATCAACAGTGCCATCAAGTGGCACTTGCTTCGCAATAACCTGCTCAGTGACGCTCAGTTTGGGTTCCGCCAGGGCCGCTCAGCTCCTGACCTCATTACAGCCTTGGTTCAAACATGGACAAAAGAGCTGAACTCAGGAGGTGAGGTGAGAGTGACTGCCCTCGACATCAAGGACGCATTTGACCGAGTATGGCATCAAGGAGCCCGAGCAAAACTGGAGTCAATGGGAATCAGGGGGAAAACCCTCCACTGGCTGGAGTCATACCTAGTGCAAAGGAAGATGGATGTGGTTGTTGGAGGTCAATCATCTGAGCTCCAGGACATCACTGCAGGAGTTCCTCAGGATAGTGTCCTCGGCCCAACCATCTTCAGCTGCTTCATCAATGACCTTCCTTCAATCATAAGGTCAGAAGTGGGGATGTTCGCTGATGATTGTACAATGTTCAGCACCATTCGTGACTCCTCAGATACTGAAGCAGTCCGTGTAGAAATGCAGCAAGACTTGGACAATATCCAGGCTTGGGCTGATAAGTGGCAAGTAACATTCGCGCCACACAAGTGCCAGGCAATGACCATCTCCAACAAGAGAGAATCTAACCATCTCCCCTTGACATTCAATGGCATTACCATCGCTGAATCCCCCACTATCAACATCCTAGGGGCTACCATTGACCAGAAACTGAACTGGAGTAGCCATATAAATACCGTGGCTACAAGAGCAGGTCAGAGGCTAGGAATCCTGAGGCAAGTAATTCACTTCCTGACTCCCCAAAGCCTGTCCACCATCTGCAAGGCACAAGTCAGGAGTGTGATGGAATACTCTCCACTTGCCTGGATGGGTGCAGCTCCAACAACAGTCAAGAAGCTCAACACCATCCAGGACAAAGCAGCCCGCTTGATTGGCACCCCATCTACAAACATTCACTCCCTCTACCACCGACGCACAGTGGCAGCATTGTGTACCATCTACAAGATGCACTGCACCAATGCACCAAGGTTCCTTAGACAGCACCTTCCAAACCCGCGATCCCGACCAACTAGAAGGACAAGTGCAGCAAATACATGGGAACACCACCACCTGCAAGTTCCCCTCCAAGTCAGACACCATCCTGACTTGGAACTATATCACCGTTCCTTCACTGTCGCTGAGTCAAAATCCTGGAACTCCCTCCGAACAGCACTGTGGGTATACCTACCCCAAATGGACTGCAGCGGTTCAAGAAGGTGGCTCACCAACACCTTCTCAAGGGCAATTAGGGATGGGCAATAAATGCTGGCCTGGCCAGCGTCGCCCACATCCCATGAACAAATTTTAAAAAGTGTGAAGTGATGCATTTTGGGAAGTTAAACCAGGGCAGGACATATACAGTGAATGGCAGGGCCCTGGGGAGTGTTGTTGAGCAGAGAGACCTTGGGGTGCAAGTACATAGTTCCCTGAAAGTGGCAACACAGGTAGACAGGGTGGTGAAGAAGGCGTATGGCAGGCTTGCCTTCATCAGCCGAGGCATTGAGTACAAGAATTGGGACGTCATGTTACAGTTGTACATAACGTTGGTTAGGCCGCACTTGGAGTACTGTGTGCAGTTCTGGTCGCCGCACTACAGGAGAGATGTGATTAAGCTAGAGAGGGTGCAGAAAAGATTCACAAGGATATTGCCTGGTTTAGAGGGCTTGAGTTATAAAGAGAGATTGGATAGGCTGGGTCTATTTTCCCTGGAGTGAAGGAGGCTGAGAGGGGACATGATAGAGGTATATAAGATTATGAGAGGCATAGATAGGGTAGATAGCCAGAGTCTGTTTCCCATGGTAAGGGTGACTAAAACTAGAGAGCATAGATTTAAGGTGAGAGGGAGGAGGTTTAAAGGGGATCAAAGGGGCAAATTTTTCACACAAAGAATAGTGGGTATCTGGAATAAGCCGCCTGAGGAGGTGGTGGAGGCAGGAACAGTAGCGACATCTAAGAGGCATCTGGACAGGTACTTGAATGAGCAAGGCATAGAGGGATATGGAATTAATGCAGGCAGGTGGGATTAGTAAAGATAGGCATTATGGTCGGCATGGACGAGGCGGGTTGAAGGGCCTGTTTCTATGCTGTACGACTCTATGACATTACGACTCTAGATGCTCAGCAATGTGGTCAACTCTGAAATGGCCGAGAAAGCCATTCAGTTGTATCAAACCCCTGCAGAAAAGGCAAGAACAAATAAAACTGAACAGGAGACTCAGCATTGACGTAGGCACCAGAAACGACAAAGGCACAGGCTGGCTGAGCCCTGAAGGACATATCTGTCAGACTGAGCCTGCGGCAGATGCTGGGAGAACCAACAAGGGAAAAAGTTACTAAACTTTGCCCTCACCAATCTACCAGTTGCAGATGCATCTGTCCATGACAGTAATGGTAGGAATGACAACCACACAGTCCTTGTGGAGACTAACTCCTGCCTTCACATTGCAGACACCCTCCATCACGTTGAGTGGCACTAATACCATGCTAAATAGGATAGAACAGATAAAGCAGCTGATAACTGGGCATCCATGAGACACTGTTGGCAATCAGCAGCAGCAGAATTGTACTCAACTGCAATCTGTAACCTCATGGCCCAGCATATCCCCTGCTCTACCATTACCATCAAGATGGGGGGACCAACCCTGGTTCAATGAGCTGCACAGAACCAGGCATACCTAAATATGAGGTGCCAACCCGGTGAAGCTGCAACACAGGACTACATGCATGCTAAACAGCAGAAGCAGAATGCTATAGACAGCGCTAAGCGCTCCCACAACCAACATATCAGATCAAAGCTCTGCAGTCCTGCCACATCCAGTTGTGAATGGTGGTAGATGATTTAACAGCTAACTGGAGGAGGAGACTCCATAAATATCCCCATCCTCAATGATGGGGAAGCCCAGAACATCAGTGATCTTCAGCCAGAAGTGCCAAGTGCATGATCCATTTTAGCCTCTTCCTGAGGTCCCCAGCACCACAGATGCCAGTCTTCAGCCAATTTGATTCACTCCACGTGATATCAAGAAATGGCTGAAGGTACTGGATACTGCAAAGGCAACATTCCAACTGAAGATTTGTGCTCCAGAAATAGCTGTGCCCCCAGCCAAGCTGTTCCAGTACAGCTACAACAATGGCATCTACCTGACAATGAGAAAATTGCCCAGGTCTGTCCTGTACATACTAAGCAGGACAAATCCAATCTGACCAATTATTGCCCTATCAGTCAACTCGTGAACAACAGTAAAGTGATGGAGGCTGTCATTGACAGTGCTATCAAGCAACACTTACACAGCTTCCACCTGATGCTCAGTTTGGGTACCGCCCGGGCCACTCAGCTCCTGACCTCATTACAGCCTTGGTCAAAACAATGACAAAAGAGCTGAATTCCAGAGGTGAGGTGAGAGTAACTGCCCTTGACATCAAGTCAGCATTTAATCAAGTGTGGCATCAAGGTGCTAATACGCAATAAACGGGAGGATATTGAGAGGGGGAAAAGAAGTAAGAGTCGTAGAGTTATACAAGTACAGAAACAGGCCCTTCGACCTTGGAGGGCATGTCCACAGGTCCCTGAAGGTGGCAGGACAGGTAGATAGGTGGTGAATAAGGCATATCGAATACTTTCCTTTATTGACCGACATATCGAATACAAAAGCAGGGATGCAATGCTGGAACTGTATCAAACCCAGGTTAGGCCACAGCTGGAGTTTTTTTTTATTTATTCATGGGATGTGGGTGTCGCTGGCCAGGCCAGCATTTATTGCCCATCCCTAATTGCCCTTGAGAAGGTGGTGGTGAGCCGCCTTCTTGAACCGCTGCAGTCCATGTGGGGTAGGTACACCCACAGTGCTGTTAGGAAGGGATTTTGACCCAGCGACAGTGAAGGAACGGCGATATAGTTCCATGTCAGGATGGTGTGTGACTTGGAGGGGAACTTGCAGGTGGTGGTGATCCCACGCATCTGCTGCCCTTGTCCTTCTAGTTGGTAGAGGTCGCGGGTTTGGAAGGTGCTGCCGAAGGAGCCTTGGTGCATTGCTGCAGTGCATCTTGTAGATGGTACACACTGCTGCCACTGTGCGTCGGTGGTGGAGGGAGTGAATGTTTGTAGATGGGGTGCCAATCAAGCGGGCCGCTTTGTCCTGGATGGTGTTGAGCTTCTTGACTGTTGTTGGAGCTGCACCCATCCAGGCAAGTGGAGAGTATTCCATCACACTCCTGACTTGTGCCTTGCAGATGGTGGACAGGCTTTGGGGAGTCAGGAAGTGAATTACTTGCCTCAGGATTCCTAGCCTCTGACCTGCTCTTGTAGCCACGGTATTTATATGGCTACTCCGGTTCAGTTTTCGGTCAATGGTAGCTCCTAGGATGTTGATAGTGGGGGATTCAGCGATGGTAATGCCGTTGAATGTCAAGGGGAGATGGTTAAATTCTCTTTTGTTGGAGATGGTCATTGCCTGGCACTTGTGTGGCGCAAATGTTACTTGCCACTTATCAGCCCAAGCCTGGATATTGTCCAGTTCTTGCTGCATTTCTACACGGACTGCTTCAGTATCTGAGGGGTTGCGAATGGTGCTCAACATTGTGCAATCATCAGCGAACATCCCCACTTCTGACCTTATGATTGAAGGAAGGTCATTGATGAAGCAGCTGAAGATGGTTGAGCCTAGGACACTACCCTGAGGAACTCCTGCAGTGATGTGCTGGAGCTCAGATGATTGACCTCCAACAACCACAACCATCTTCCTTTGTGCTAGGTATGACTCCAGCCAGCAGAGAGTTTTCCCCCTGATTCCCATTGACCTCAGTTTTGCTAGGGCTCCTTGATGCCATACTCGGTCAAATGCGTCCTTGATGTCAAGGGCAGTCACTTTCACCTCACCTCTTGAGTTCAGCTCTTTTGTCCATGTTTGAACCAAGGCTGTAATGAGGTCAGGAGCTGATGGCCTTGGCGGAACCCAAACTGAGCATCACTGAGCAGGTTGTTGCTAAGCAAGTGCCGCTTGATGGCACCGTTGATGACACCTTCCATCACTTTACTGATGATTGAGAGTAGGCTAATGGGGCGGTAGTTGGCCGGGTTGGATTTGTCCTGCTTTTTGTGTACAGGACATACCTGGGCAATCTTCCACATTGCAGGGTAGATGCCAGTGTTGTAGCTGTACTGGAACAGCTTGGCTAGGGGCGCGGCAAGTTCTGGAGCACAGGTCTTCAGTACTATTGCCGGAATATTGTCAGGGCCCATAGCTTTTGCAGTATCCAGTGCCTTCAGTCGTTTCTTGATATCACGTGGAGTGAAGCGAATTGGCTGAAGTTTGGCATCTGTGATGCTTGGGACTTCAGGAGGAGGCCGAGATGGATCATCAACACGGCACTTCTGGCTGAAGATTGTTGCAAATGCTTCAGCCTTATCTTTCGCACTGATGTGCTGGGCTCCCCCATCATTGAGGATGGGGATATTTGTGGAGCCACCTCCTCCAGTTAGTTGTTTAATTGTCCACCACCATTGTATTGCGTACAGTTCTGGCCACCACATTACAGGAAGGACAAATTGCTCTGGAGAGAATACAGTGGAGATTTACAAGAATGTTGCCAGGACTCAAAGGTTGCAGCTATGAGGAAAGATTGGATAAGCTAGGGTTGTTTTCCTTAGAACAGAGGGGTGACTTAATAGAGGTGTACAAAATTATGAGGGGCCTAGAGTAGACAGGAAGGACCTGTTTCCCCTAGCAGAGAGGTCAATTACCAGGGGGAACAGACTTAAGGTGATTGGTAGAAGGATTAGAGGTGATATGAGGAAAAACCTTTTCATCCAGAGGGTGGTGGGTGTCTAGAATTCACTGCCAGGAATGGTGGTGGAGGCAGAAACCCTCAATTCTTTTAAAAGGTACCTGGACCTACATCTGAAGTGCTGTAATCTGCAAGTCTACGGATCAGGGGCTGGAAGGTGGGATTAGATTGGGCAGCTCGGCTTTTTTTTCGGCCGGCACAGACACAATGGGCTGAATGGCCTCCTTCTGTGCCATAATTTTTCTATGATTCTATGGTTCTAAGCAGCCCTAGCAAAATTGAGGTCAATGGGAATCAGGGGGAAAATTCTCCACTGGTTGGAGTCATACCTCGCACAAAGGAAGATGGTTGTGGTTGTTGAGGCCAATCATCCCAGTCCCAGGTCATCACTGCAGGAGTTCCTCAGGGTAGTGTCTTAGGCCCAACCATCTTCAGCTGCTTCATCAAAGACCTTCATAATGTCAGAAGTGGGGATGTTCGCTGATGATTGCACAATGTTCAGCATCATTCGAAACTCGTCAAATACTGAAGCAATCCGTGTCCATATGCAGCAAGACCTGTACAATGTTCAGGCTTGTGCTGGTAAGTGGCAAGTAACATTTGCGCCACACAAGTGTCAGGCAATGACCATCTCCAACAAGAGAGAATCCTGCCATGTTCACTTAACGTTCAACAGCATTATGATCGCAGAATCCTCCACTATCAACATCCTGGGGGCTACCATTGACCAGAAACTGAACTGGAGTAGCCATATAAATCCCGTGGCAACAAGAGCAGGTCAGAGGCTAGGAATCCTGTGGTGAGTAACTCACCTCCTGAGTCCCCAAAGCCTGTCCGCCATCTACAAGGCACAAGACAGGAGTGTGATGGAATATTGTCCATTTGCCTAGATGGGTGCAGCTCCAACAACACTCAGGAAACTCGGCACTATCCGGGACGAAGCAGTCCAATTGATCAGCACCACATCCATCATGATAAACATTCACTCCCTCCACCACCGACGCACAGTGGCAGCAGTGTGTACCATCTACAAGTTGCACTGCAGCAACTCACTACGCCTCCTTTGACAGCACCTTCCGAAACCGTGACCTTTTCCATCGAGAAGGATAAGGGCAGCAAACACATGGAAACATCACCATCTGCAAGTTCCCCTCCAAGTCACACACCATCCTGACTTGGAACAATATCACCCGCCGTTCCTTCAATTTCACAGGGACAAAAAGCTGAAGCCCACTTACAGCATTTTGGGTGTACCTACACCAGATGGACTGCAGCAGTGCAAGAAGGCGAGTAACTCACCTCCTGACACCACCACCTTCTGAAGGGCAATTACAGATTGGCAATAAATGCTGGCCTTGCCAGCGATGCCCACATCCCAAGAAAATAATAAAATAAAATCAGCCAGAGCTCCTGCCCCGCTCATTACTCAGTGAATCCTGCTGGACTGTTCCTGTGTGGATGTCAGGTGAGAATGTGTGGATATATTTTCCTTTGTTGGCTGAAATTAATGAAATCCAACCTGACAATTAACTGGGTTTCCCCTTGTCATGGCCTGTAGTTTTTTTTTCAGAATATGTGGTTGGCATTTAAGGCTTGCAAAGGATCAGTATTGCTTTAAGAACCAGCAAGCCTTAGGAGTTATAGGTAGGTGCATTTTCGTTGCCTTAGAAACAGCCATTTGGAGTCTGTGATTCAAAGGGTGCATTCTCGTTACCATAAGTATAACCACCGGGAGTGAGTTTCATGCGATACATTTGTTTCAACTCAATTTTGAACTGCCTTATTAGTTGAAGACAGTTTGTTCTAACAGACAGACACAGAAGACACAGCTGTGGTGTCAGCACTTGGAAAAAGAGCTCTCAGCCAGATAAACTGAGGGAATAGGAATTTAGTCTGTTTAATTATTATCTCTCAAAATTATAAAAAAGTCAAGTCAAAACAGAGATCTCTGGTAATTTAAATTGAAGAAAGGGAAGTTAGACTGTGACAATCTTTTATCCCTCAAAAACTCTAACATCAGATTGATTCTGTTGAAAGTGTTTGCAAGTCGTTAATCGTTGAAATTCGCTGGAGAAGGAAAGTAACATTCTGTGAGGACTTCGAGCAACATTCTTGAGGACTTCAAGCAACATTGGACTGTAAATTTGCAAGGACTCTGATTTTTTTTATTTTAAATGTTGTTTATATCTTCATAGTGTTTATGAATATAGTTCTTCTAATTAAAGAGTTAATTTGCTGATTTAAAGACACCTGGTTTGGTTAGCCTCATTTGGGGGTTAATAGATAGTACAATTTGGCTGGTTATTTCTTTAATTTAGAAAGTTTTTAAATGTTAGCCAATCTGTGGAACGACGGGATTGAATTAGCAGTGCGTTGGTCGCACCACAATCAGAATCGTATATTTTGATTGGGAGCTTTGACAGGAGCGGTTGGTCGTATGATATTTATTGAGGACTCGTTCCGGGATTTGAATAACATATAAATTGGGGGCTCATTCAAGATTTGAATCACATATTAATTGGGTTTCTGGATTTGAATCTTATCTTAATAGAGGGCTCGCTCACAGTTGAATCATATTTAATTCGGTGGCTCACGTCTGGGATCAGAATCAGACAAATTTAGAGGGCTCGCATTTGGAATCATAGTCTCTGGGATAACATATTTAAATTGGGGTCTTGTGTTTGGCATCAGATTAATTGCTTGCAAGTCTGGGATCTTATCAATTGGAAACTTGATTGTTGGGATCTAAATCTGACACCAATTACAAAGAAATTAAAAGAACCAGGTCTCTTCTTTAATAAGGTACAATCTATACCATTGCTATGGCATTGGTGGTTGCAGCAGAGTTTTTGGGAAAGCAGAATGTTTCCCTGAGTGACTTGATAACTTTAATTAAGAACAAATAAAAAGAATTGGCAGTGAAATTGGGATTGGAATTGAAATCAGGTGCCAAAAATGCAGTGATAATTGACATAATAACCAAACATCTGGAATTGGTAGAAGAAGATGATGATGATAATACAGATGAAGGGTAATACGAGGAACAAGAAAGGGAATGTGAGAGACATGAAGGTAATAGGCCCGAGAGTGATGCAATGGAATTGGCTAGGATTCAGTTGGAAATGAAAAAACTGGAGCTTCAGCAGGAAAAAGAATTAAGAAATCTCGAATTGGAAAAAGAGGAAAAGGAAATGGAAAAAGAAAATGCAATAGCAATAAGAAAACTTGAATTGGAGGAAAGGGAGAAAGTGAAAGTGAAAGAGAAGAGAGGGAATTTAAATTCAAAGAGATGGAATTAAGACAAAAAGGTAGTCTTGAATCCAGGGAAAATTCGGGTCAGGAAGAATCTGAATTTAGATCAGGACCCAGCGAGAAGTTGTTTAAATTTATACAGACTCTTCCTAAGTTTGAGGAAAGGGATGTAGAGGCATTTTTCATATCTTTTGAAAAAATAGCCAAACAGATGAAATGGCCAAAAGAAAGCTGGACATTGCTCATGCAGGGCAAGCTGGTAAGCAGAGCTCATGAAGCTTATGCCATGCTTTCTGAAGAGGCTTCTGCAGATGATGAAATGGTAAAAAAAAGGCTCTGCTCGCTAGGTACGAGTTAGTCCCTGAAGCTTACCGTCCGAAGTTTCGGAACATACAGAGATTGGCTGGGCTGACATATTTAGAATTTGAGAGGGTGAAGTAAATGACTTTTGGATAGAAACCACATATGAGAACCTTCAAGAATTGATTCTCTTAGAAGAGTTTAAGAACTACATTCCTTTATAGATAACCTGAAAGTTTTAAAAGCTAGGCAAGCAGCAGAGATTGCTAATGATTTTGAGCTTGTGAGTAAGCCAAACTATTTTGTCTGTCACCCCCATAGACCTGAAAAGGATAGAAAGTGGGAGAGTGAAGGGAAGGCAAGTAGCCGGGGACAAGAAGGAACAGCTGGGAAAGCTCCATGATCACCTCCTCAGAACAGAAAGGAAGGTGCTGAGGGTAGAAGTGAGGCTCGCAAGCCAAAGTGTTATCATTGCAACAAAACGGGTCATCTTCATTCAGAGTGCTGGAAATTGCGAGGTAAACACATAGGATTTGTTGGGGTACGCAAAGTTGGTGCAGAGGAAAAGACTCTGACTGAGAGTAGAGCAGACCAGGCTATAGCTTTAACGACAGCTGTGAATGTGAAACCAGATACTAAAACTAAGAGGAGTGTAGAAGTTAAGAATAAAATACCTGAGAGTTACAATGAATTTTTGTCAAAGGGGAGAGTAACTCCTTATCCTGTAAGTGAGGCAGGAAAACCGATCATTATACTCAGGGACACAGGAGCAACCCAAACCCTCTCGCTGGGGAAAGATATGAGATTTCCACCAGTGAGCGCCTTGAACGCTAAAGTTATGGTAAATGGAATTGGCGGGGAGTGTACACCCGTACCTTTGTATAAAGTACACCGAGAGAGTGACTTAATATCTGGGATAATAACTGTAGGTGTTGTCCACAGTTTATCAGTAAAGGGAATTGATCTACTCCTAGGCAGTGATTTGGCAGGATCAAAAATATCAGTTTCTACCATGGTTACAGAGGAACCATGTGAAGTTAAGGAAATGGAGCAATTACAGGAGCAAGTTCCAGGAATATTTCCTGCATGTGTAGTTACCCGAGCAATGGCTAAACAGGATCTATTGTTGGAGGTAAAAGGGGAACCACAAATAGATAATCAGGCATCTGAAACCTTATTTGGGGATTGAGATAATCCAAATGAGATGTTTAACAGATTGTCTATCATTGCAGCACAGCAAGCTGATCCAGAGATATATCGAATAGCACAGACAGCTCTGTCAGAAGCTGACGTGAAAGGAGTTCCGGAAGGCTATTATATGGCAAATGGGGTTTTGAGGAGGAAAGGGAGACCGCCTCATAGACCTGTCGATGAAGACTGGACAGTTGTTGAACAGATAGTGGTACCACCTAAATATCGACAAGGATTATTAAGGTTAGCACACGACATTCCTTTTGCAGGTCATAGGGGAATGCAGAAGACTAAATCACGCATAAGCAAACATTATTATTGGCCAGGTCTTACAAAGGATGTGAGACAATTTTGTAGGACATGCCACACCTGTCAAATGGTGGGAAAACTACAACCTACCATAAAACCAGGGGATGAAGTATGAGTGTTGTTACTATCACAGGGAGAACCAGTGAAAGCACGGTTCAGTGGCCCATATAGAGTGATCAAAAGAGAGGGTAAGGTAGATTACTTGATTGACACCCCTGACTGCTGGAAGAAGAACCGGTTGTGACACATTAATTTGCTTAAACCATATTACCGCAGGGAGGAGGAAAAACCAGTGCAAGTATGTCAGGTAATCGGGACTGTGGAGGAGGAAAAGGATAGTGAGAATGAGGCAGAGATAGGTCTAGGAAATTCTCAGATTGAACCTCCAACTATCCAATTAGCGAATACAGAATGGCTAGGAAAATTAAACAATCGGCTTTTACACTTAGAGCCAAAACAGTGTGAAGTCCTAACCAGGCTTTTCACAATGTTTCAAAATGTTTGTAGGGATAAGCCAGGATGTGCAACCTTAGCCACACATGATGCAGGTTTAGGGGGAACCATTCCTTTAAAACAACATCCTTGTCGCTTAGGTCCAGACAGACAGGCCCAAGTGGAAGCAGAGGTACAATGCATGCTGAAGGGCAGCTTAGTTGAACTTAGTCAGGACAGCTGGAATTTACAGATGGTCTTGATGACTAAACCTGGTGGGTCGGCTCAAACTTGCATAGACTCTAGAAAAGTCACTGTGGTAAAGAAAGCAGACTCCTACCCAAATTCTCATTTAAAGGACTGTATGGACAGAGTGGGCAACACAATGTGTCTTAAAGAGACAGATGTAATGGAAGGATACTGTCAAATTCCCTTGACACCCCGGGGTAAGAAAAAGTAATCTTCTGTTACACCGGACAGGGTTTTCCAGTGTCAAGTGAGGCCACATAGGTTAAGGGGTACTCGAGAAACTTCTCAGAGAATAGCGAACCTTGTAGTGGTCAGTGCTCCTAGCTGTGCAGCTCACCTGGCTGAGGTGACGGACAATAGGGACACTTGGAAGGAAAACATAAAACAATTGAAAGACTATGCTTGTAAATTTAAAACGGGTTGATTGGAACATCCTTTTGAAAACGTAAAACCGAAATGTTCTTGTGGAACTTGTTGCTGTAGTCTAAACATTTTTTTTAGAAATGAGTATATCTGTAAAGGCGTGAAAAAAAAGTTAACATTTTTCAATTTGTATTTTTTTACCCATTGTAATGAAACGCATTTCAAAAATTGCGTTTCATTCCGCTAGGGGGCTTAAGTGTCATGGTCCTGAAGTTTTTTTTCAGTTTGCCTTTAAGGCTTGCAAAGGATCAGTATTGCTTTAAGAACCAGAAAGCCTCAGGAGTTATAGGAAGATGCATTTTCGTTGCCTTAGAAACAGCCATTTGGAGACTGCGATTCAAAGGGTGCATTCTCGTTACCATAGGTATAGCCACTGGGAGTGAGTTTCATGCGATACATTAATGTCAACTCAATTTTGAACTGCCTTATTAGTTGAAGACAGTTTGTTCTAACAGACAGACACAGAAGACACAGCTGTGGTGTCAGCACTTAGAAAAAGAGTTCTCAGCCAGATAAACTGAAGGAATAGGAATTTAGTCTGTTTAATTATTATCTCTCAAAATTCTAAAAAATTCTAAAAAAGTCAAGCCAAAACAGAGATCTCTGGTAATTTAAATTGAAGAAAGAGAAGTTAGACTGTGACAATCTTTTATCCCTCAAAAACTCTAAAGTCAGATTGGTTCTGTTGAAAGTGTTGGCAAGTCGTTAATCATTGAAATTCGCTGGAGAAGGAAAGCAACATTCTGTGAGGACTTCGAGCAACATTCTGTGAGGACTTTGAGCAACATCCTGTGAGGACTTCAAGCAACATTGGACTGTTAATTTTTAAGGACTCTAATTTTTTTCTATTTTAAATGTTGTTTATATCTTCATAATGTTCAAGAATTTAGTTTTGCTAATTAAATAGTTAATTTGTTGATTTAAAGACACCTGATTTGGTTAGCCTCATTCGGGGGTTAATAGATGATATAATTTGGCTGGGTCTTTCTTTAATTTGAAGAGTTTTTAAATGATATGTTAGCTGATCTGTGGAATGATGGGATTGAATTAGCAGTGCATTGGTCCCACCACAATCAGAATTGTATATTTTGATTGGGGGCTTTGACTGGAGCGGTCCGTCATAACACCACCCTATATCTGAATTTTCTTCACGAGGAGTAAATTTGAGGATTATCTGTGCATCAATAATATAATTAGCAGTGATAAGCACAGATCCAAAGGGGGAGATCCTGTCTGACAGACCCTTTGAGGAGGTGACAACACATGTGGACTGTAGGAGGCCCTGTGACTTCCAAAAGACTTCTGACAAAGTTCCGCGTGAAAGGCTAATGATGAATGAGGATTCAGGGTAAACTTTGGGAATGGGTCGGAAATTGGATGAAGGGTAGAAAATAATGAATACTGGTTAGAGGAGATATATCAGATTAGGGAAAAGTACTGAGTGGATTGTGCAGGGCCTTGTACTGGGACAAGACTGTTTCTAATTTACACTAACATCCTGGGTTCAGAAGCTCAATGCAAAGTGATCATACCTGCAGATGATCCCAAACCAAGAGGGACAGTAGAATCAGAAGAGGCAACTCAGAAATCACAGAGTATGTTGGATAAAACAGGTATGTGAGTAGAACAATAGCGGTTGGAATTTAATGCTGCAAGCATCTGGTACTACACATGGGAGGGAAGAGCAGTGGTACAACACCTGTACGACATGAATGGCACTGGAAATAGCTTAGGTTGAAGTTGGAACAGACCCAGGAGGCTTAGTGAAATCAATGCTAAATATGGCCAACCAGAGCAGTGCAGCAATAAACAAAACCAAGAGGATTGATCGTGAATAAAACAGACAGAACAGGAGATTAGTCAGAGGAGGTAATGATCAAACTGTAAAGGGCTCTGGTCAGACCCACCTCAGGTATTATGTCCAGGAATTGTCAGAGGAATGATCTTATAGAGGGATATACGATCGCTAAGGGAATAGAAAGTGTAAACCCAAAATCTTACTTTAAATTGAACTGTAGGAGGAGAACATGGGTTCAGTGTGGAGATGGAATAGTTTAAGGAGGGAGTTATCGAATGTGTGGGGGATTATCTCTGACAGGAGCTCTGAGGCATTTATTGCTCATGGACTGTGCAGTGCTGATTTGCCTTCATCGTGTTACAGGAGAACGAGCTACACAGTAAAACGCCTGTGTGTTTCTAAGTCCTGGAATCAGAATGGTTAATGAGTGCCAATCCCATTATATGAAGAATTAATTGGTATATTTCCAGAATAAACACTGCACATGGTATCTGCAATCTCTTTCTTTATTGAAACATGTTTTCAATGATAAGGATCGAAACAGCAGGAAGAAAAGAGTGGAGGAAGACAAATGAATGTGAAAAGATTCCAGCAAGCAGCCTCCGCATGATTAAAGTCTTCAATTATTTTAGTGGGATTCATGGGCTATGATCCTCCAGTAGGATAAGGTGCTGGAGGAGGTTGCAAACTGGGAAGGTTACCAACAGCAAAGCACATTAGGTAATTGGCATTTCAGTGTTTCTCACGACCCAGAAGCCTCCTCGTTACGATGAATGTGAAGATCGAGATATTCACCCTTGTTTGACTGTGTTTCCTTCTGTTGAGATAACTGACTGAAGGAGAAAAGCCCACACTCAGGATCAAAGGAGCAGACAGAAGATAAAGTCAATCAGGAAGCAAAGGTTAGGTGACCCCAAGAGCTGGATTTTAACTCAGGGTTCGGGATTGGGAGAATGGGGAGTGGGTACGAACCTTCTCGCACCCACCCCCCACCACCCACTCCACCCTCCCAGTCTACCCCACAGGGACTTCAGCCTGAGGACCAGGTCATCTAAACTCCTGGGGCTTCTTTGAACATTGCAGCGTTGCCTCTTCCCTGGCGAGAATGACTTCAGGTGGGAGTGGGAAATCAGGAGGGGAGCCTGAGGATGTTGGGGTTACAAGGGAATGGAGGGGCTGGTTTGACAGCAGATGTTGGCACTGGGAGGGAGAGGTAAGGCAGGGGATGGGGATATTCAGGGACCTCTTGTGGGTCTCGGGAAAGCTCCTGATCCTCTGGGCCCAGAGGAAAACCTCCAAAAATTAAGTTTAGATTGTTACCTTGGCCTCTCTGCTGTCGGGTTTGACCTCCTGAACTTCTTTGTTTACAAAAGTGTCGCAGTGCCAATGGCATCATCAGGCTGCAACTTTTCAATGTAAAGAAGGTCCCTATCTGTCAGGGTGTAAGTGGCCCTCCCATGCCTAGATTTGAGGTAACATGGCAGTAGCAGGGGTGGGAAACTGTCCCGAACACTGCGTGAACCTCCAGTACCATCTTAAACCGCCATCCAGCCTACACCTTTCCTGATAGATGGAGGGTGGTGGGGAGTGGGGATGGGCTAGTGTTTCAAGGGAAGGTTGAGGGAGGGAGGAGGTTTGAAGGAATATATTGAGTAGGATGTGGAGCTATGGAGCTATGGCTCCATTCCTCAGTCCTGTGAATGGACTCGGGAGCACAGAACATGGGGAGGTGATGGGTCCAAACCTTCAGCCAGTTTCCTTTGCCCCAGCAATTACCCACTCTCCTCCGATTGGTCAGCTGAAGCCCCTGTGCCCATTCCAAACTCCAGCCTCTTAACCTTCTCTGCTCTAAGGAGAACAACCCCAGCTTTTCCAGTCTTTCGATGTAACTGAAGTCCCTCATCCTTGATACCATTCTAGTAAACGCTTTAAAATCTCTCTACACCTCCATCCCCCACCAGGATGGTTTGAGGACTCTCTGCTTCTTCCTTGAACAGAGGCCCAACCAGTCCCCATCCACCTCAACCCTCCTCCGCCTGGCTGAATTTGTTCTCACATTGAACAACTTCTCCCTCAACTCCAGTCACTTCCTTCAAAGGTGTTGCTATGGGTACCCACATGGGTCCTAGTTATGCCTGTTTTTTTGTGGGATATATCGAACATTCCTTGTTCCAGTCCTACTCAGGCCCCCTCCCCCAACTCTTTTTCCGGTACATTGATGACTGTATCGGTGCCGTTTCCTGCTCCCGCCCCGAACTGGAAAACTTTATCAACTTTGCTTCTAATTTCCACCCTTCTCTCACCTCTACATGGTCCATCTCTGACACTTCCCTTCCCTTCCTCGACTTCTCTGTCTCTGTTGCATCTGCTCTGATGATGCTACCTTCCACAACAGCACTTTTGATATGTCTTTCTTTTACCTCGACTGAGGATTCCCCCCCTCCCCCCACTGTTGTTGACAGGGCCCTCAACTGTGTCTGGCACATTTTCCACACTTCTGCCCTCACCCCTTCCCCTCCCTCCCAGAACCGTGACAGGGTTTCCCTTGTCTTCACTTTCCACCCCACCAGCCTCCAGATCCAAAGGATCATCCTCTGCCATTTCCGTCACCTCCAGCGTGATGCTACCACCAAACGTACCTTCTCCTCCCCTCCCCTGTCAGCATTCTGAAGGGATCATTCCCTCCACGACACCCTAGTCCACTTCTCCATTACCCCCAACACCTCATCCCCTTCCCACGGCACCTTCCCATATAGTCGCAGGAGGTGTAATACTTGCCCTTTTACTTCCTCTCTCCTCATCCAGGCCCCAAACACTCCTTTCAGGTGAAGCAGCGATTTACTTGTACTTCCTTCAATTTAGTATACTGTATTCAATGCTCACAATGCGGTTGCCTCTACCCATGACGAAAATGCAACAAAAATGCACCTTCCTATAACTGCTGAGGCTTTCTGGTTCTTAAAGCAATACTGATCCTTTGCAAGCCTTAAAGGCAAACCGCATATTCCGAAAAAAAACTACAGGACCATGACACTTACGCCCCATAGCGGAATGAAACGCCATTCTTGAAATGCGTTTCATTGCAATGGAAACCACCTGATTTCCAGCTCAATAAACAACAGAGAATTTTAGACACCTGGAGAAGTGGTTTATAAAGACGTGACAGGTCAAGATTAATAGAGGTCAAAAGGTTGACCTCCTGTTGTTGGTTTTGCTTTTGAATTGCTTTGAGTTGGGGTTGAGCTGTACAAAAAAAAGAGAACTTCCAAGGAGAGAAGTGAATTCCCAAGGAAACAGACCACAACCCAGCTTAGCTTTCCAGCACCTCTCTAAAAGACCCTGAGAAGTCCACTGTATCAACTCATCTAATTTCCTGTCTTTGAAGAAAAGCCTGCTAAATTAATTTGCAACGCCGCCTGAAAATAACTGTTCTAAAAGATCTCAGTGACCCATCTATGTGTACCCGGAGGCCAGACTGTATGCCAGTTTTGGAACACAACATATCTCATCTGCTGTTACTTCAAGAATAAGCAACTATTCAGCCCAAGTGTTTTTTTTGTCTGTAATAGAGCTCTACAAACAAAAATCCTTTTATGTTTCCAGTTCTTCTTTGGCCTCCTTGTCTCGAGAGACAATGGGTAAGTGCCTGGAGGTGGTCAGTGGTTTGTGAAGCAGCGTCTGGAGTGGCTATAAAGGCCAATTCTAGAGTGACAGACTCTTCCACAGATGCTGCAGATAAAATTGATTGTTGGGGCTGTTACACAGTTGGCACTCTCCTTGCACTTCTGTCTTTTTTCCTGCCAACTGCTAAGTCTCTTCGACTCGCCACACTTTAGCCCCGCCTTTATGGCTGCCCGCCAGCTCTGGCGAACGCTGGCAACTGACTCCCACGACTTGTGATCAATGTCACAGGACTTCATGTCGCATTTGCAGATATCTTTAAAGCGGAGACAAGGACGACCGGTGGGACTGATACCAGTGACGAGCTCGCTGTACAATCTGTCCTTGGGAATCTTGTCATCTTCCATGTGGCTCATATGGCCAAGCCATCTCAGGCACCGCTGGCTTAGTAGGGTGTATATGCTGGGGATGTTGGCCGCCTCGAGGACTTCTGTGTTGGAGATACAGGTGGCAGGACCGTTTCCAGTTAACCGGTGTGTATGTGTGTGAGTAAGGGGGCTAAGGTAAAAAGGGAACTTTAATATTTCAATCTGTGTGTTTATGTTTTACTTCATTACTGGTTAAGACTTATTTTATAATAAACTAATAATTTTGGTCTTCATGAAAAAAAAGATGAGTGTGCTTCATACCGGGAAAAATAGAGTACATGAATGACCATATCGGTAAGTGGGAAAATATAAATATATGTTGTGATCTGTGGAGAAGTGGGACTAGAATGAACAGTGCACTCCTCCAGCCTTGGTCATAACATATAATTGGGGGCTCTTTGCGGGATAAACCCAACGCTGATGACATACAATGTCAAGTGGGGTACTACTAATTGAAAAAGGAAAAATAAAAAGAACCAGCCAGGTTTCTTGTGTAATAGAGTAAAGTCTACACCACCAAAATGTCTTTAACAATTGCTGCGACTTTTTTAGGGAAGAAGAATGTACCCCTGAGTGATTTGAGACACTTAACCAAAGTTAAACTAAAGGATTTGGCAGAACTGTTGGTGTTAGATTTAAAAACAGGAGCTAAGAAAGCAGACATAATTGAAGTAATGGCACACCATTTGAAATTGGAAGAAGAACATACGAACATACGAATTAGGTGCAGACATAGGCCATTTGGCCCCTTGAGCTGGCTCTGCCATTCAGTAAGATCATGGCTGATCTGTTTCTGTCTCGAATTTCACACTTCCATCTACCCATGATAACCTTTGATTCCCTTGCCTAACAAGAATCTATCTACCTCAACCTTAAAAATATTCAATGACCCCGCCTCCGCTATGTGCTGAGGCAAAATTCCAAAATGACACAACCCTTTGAGAAAAAAATTTTTTCTTTATCTCCGTCCTAAAAGGGTAACCCCTAATTTAAACCAATGCCCCCTAGCTCTGGACTCACCCACAAGAGGAAACATTCTTTCCTCATCCGCCTTGTCAAGACCGTTCAGGATCTTATAAACTTCAATGAAGTCTCCCCTCACTCTTCTAAACTCCAGTGAAAACAAGCTCAGTTTGTCCAACCTTTCCTCACAAGACAACCCGCTCATTCCAGGTATTAATCTAGTAAAAACAAGAAATGCTGGAAATACTCAGCTGGTGTGGCAGCATCTGTGGAGAGAGAAGCAGAGTTAACGTTTCAGGTCAGTGACCCTACTTCAGAACTAGCAAATATTAGAAATGTAAAAGGTTAAAAGCAAGTAAAGCGGGGGTGGGGCAAGAGATAATAAAGGAGAAGGTGTAAATAGGACAAGGTCACAGAATAGCTGACCAGAAGGTCATGGAGCAAAGGCAAACAATATGTTAATGGTGTGTTGAAAGACGAAGTATTAGTACAGATAAGGTGTTAATGGACTGAAATTGAACAGCCGCAAGTACAAACATGAAAAAAAAGTGGGTCAGCAAACTGAACAAACTAAGATGAAATAAAATAAAATAAACACAAAAAAAATTTTAATAAAGGAAAAAGAAATAAATAACTAAAAATAAAAGTAAAATGGGGGGCCCGTCATGCTCTGAAATTATTGAACTCAGTGTTCAGTCCGACAGGCTGGAGTATGTCTATTCGGTAAATGAGATGCTGTTCTTCGAGCTTATGTTGATGTTCACTGGAACACTGCAGCAATCCCAGGACAGAGATGTGAGCATGAGAGCAGGGGGGAGTGTTGAAATGGCAAGCAACCAGAAGTTCGGGGTCCTGCTTGTGGACTGAGCGGAGGTGTTCCGCAAAGCAGTCACTCAGTCTGCGTTTGGTCTCCTCAATGTAGAGGAGGCCACATTGTGAGCAGCGAATACAGTATACTACATTGAAAGAAGTACAAGTAAATCGCTGCTTCACCTGAAAGGAGTGTTTGGGGCCTGGTAATCTAGTAAACCTCCTCTGACCCACCTCCAACGCATTTACATCCTTCCTTACATAAGGAGATCAAAATTGCACACAGTATTCGAGATGTGATCTCATCAATGCCCTGTGTAACTGCAGCATAACATCCTTAATTTTATTTTCAATTCCTCCGGTCATAAAGGATAGCATTCCATTAGCCTTCTTTATTACTTGCTGTACCTGCATACTACTGCAGAGTTGGGACGTCATGTTACAGTTGTACATAACATTGGTTAGGACGCATTTGGAGTACTGTGTGCAGTTCTGGTCGCCGCACTACAGGAAAGATGTGATTAAGCTAGAGAGGGTGCAGAAAAGATTCACAAGGATGTTGCCTGGTTTGGAGGGCTGAGTTATAAAGAGAGATTGGATAGGCGGGGTCTGTTTTCCCTGGAGTAAAGGAGGCTGAGAGGGGACATGATAGAGGTATATAAAATTATGAGAGGCATAGATAGGGTAGATAGCCAGAGTCTGTTCCCCATGGTAGGGGTGACTAAAACTAGAGAGCATAGATTTAAGGTGAGAGGGAGGAGGTTTAAAGGGGATCAAAGGGGTAAATTTTTCACACAAAGAATAGTGGGTATCTGGAATGAGCTGCCTGAGGAGGTGGTGGAGGCAGGAACAGTAGCGACAGAGGCATCTGGACAGGTACTTGAATGAGCAAGGCATAGAGGGATATGGAATTGATGCAGCCAGGTGGGATTAGTATAGATAGGCATTATGGTCGGCATGGACGCGGTGGGCTGAAGGGTCTGCTTCTATGTCTGTACGACTCTATGACTCTATGACTAACTTTTTGTGACTCCTGCACTAGAGCACCTAGATCCCTCTGCATTTCAGAATTCTGAAGTCGTTCTCCATTTTTTTATTCTTCCTGCCAAAGTGAACAACTTCACATTTTCCCACATTATACTCCATCTGCCAGATTTTTGCCCACTCACTCAACCTATCTATATCAGTCTGCAAGCTCCTTATGTCCTCTTCACAACATGCTTTCCTACCTATCTTTGCGTTATCTGAAAATTTAGCTACCATGCTATTGCTCCCCTCATCTAATTCATTGATGTAAGTTTGTAAAATGTGGCCCCAGCACAGACCCCTGCAGGACTCCACTCGTCATATCCTGCCAGTCAGAAAAGGACCCATTTATGTATACTCTATGTTTTCTGCCAGCCAGCCAATCTTCTATCCATGCTAATATGTTACCCCCAACACCATGAGCTCCTACATTTCACAATAACCTTTCATATGACACCTTGTCAAATGCCTTCTGGAAATCCAAGTACAGTATGTCAACGGGCTCCCCTTTATCTACAGCACAAGCCACTCCTTCAAAGAACTCCAACAAATTGGTTAAACATTATTTCCCTTTCACAAAACCATGCTGCCTATTCCCAATTATCTTGAGTTTTACTAAGTACCCAGCTACAACCTCCTTAATGATCGATTCTAACACCTTCCCCACAACAGACATCAAGCTAACTGGCCTATAGTTACCTGTTTTCTATCTCCCCCTTCTTGAATAGAGGGGTGATATTTGCCACTTTTCAGTCTGATGGAACCTTACCAGAATCTGGCGAATTTTGAAAAACTAACACCAACATATCTACTGCCTCATTAGCCACCTCTTTTAAGACCCTAGGATGAAGCCCATCAGGACCCTGGGACTTGTCAGCCCGCTGCTCCATCAGTTTGCTCAGTACCGCTTCCCTGGTGATTGTAATTTCACCAAATTCCTCTTTTCCTTCCACCTCCTGATTTATAGCTATTACTGGAATGTTTTTTGTATCCTCTATAGTGAAGACAGAAGCAAAATATTTGTTCATTTCATCCGCCATTTCCTTATTATCTACTATTAACTCCCTATTCTCACTCTCTAGAGGACCAATACTCACTTTACTTACTCTTTTCCTTTTTAAATACCTGTAAAACCTCTTGCTATCCATATTTACATCTCTAGCTAGCTTCCTCTCATACTCTAATTTCTTTCCCCTGATTAACCTTTTAGTCATTCTCTGCCGTTCTTTATATTCTGACCAATCATTTGAACAGCCAATCATCTTTGTGCAATTATGTGCCTTTTCCTTACGTTTGATGCTTTCCTTAACTTCTTTAGTTAACCACGGATGTGAGTCCTCCCCTTAGAATGTTTCTTTATAGTAGGAATATACTTATTCTGAGTATTCTGAAATATCCCCTTAAATGCCTTCCACTGCTTCTTTATTGCTCTGTCTCCAAGCCTAGTAACCAAGTTCACTTCAGCCAACTCAGCTTTCATGTCCACATAGTTTCCCTTATTCAAGTTTTAAATACTAGACTTAGACTCACTCTTCTCTCTTTCCAACTGGATGGAAAATTCAATCATATTGTGATCGTTGCTACCTAGAAGTGCCTTTACTCTGAGGTCATTAATTAATCCTGTCACATTACACAATACCAAGTCTAATATAACCTGCTTTCTGGTTCTTTCCAGAACATGCTGCTCTAAGAAACTATCTCAAAAGCATTCGATGAACTTCTCATCCAGGCTACTATTGCCAATCTGATTTTTTCATTTTATATGTAGATTAAATCACCCATGATTATTGTTATCCCTTTATCACAAGCATCCAATATTTCTTCTTGTATACTTCGTCCTACATTGTGATTACTGTTAGGGGGCCTGTAGACCACTCCCACTAGTGACTTCTTTCCCTTACTATTCTTCATCTTCACTCAAACTGATTCGACATCCTGATCTCCTGAACCAATGTCATCCTTGATTATCAGTGATCCCTAGGTTCCTATTCTTCATGAATGTCACACACCCCTCAACCCCTCAATATTCAGGACCCAATCCTTGTCATTCTGCAGCCACGTCTCCATCAGGGTTATCAGATCATATTTATTTTCTTCAATGTGCGCTATCAGTTTGTCTACTTTGTTATGAATGGTACGTGCATTCAGATACAGAGCCTTTAGTTTTGTCTTTTTGTTATCTTTGTAACATCTAGTCTCGACTGTTGGTGTGTTCCTAGGGTTTTTTCTCTCTGTTCCTTCCTGCCATTCTCTGACCTTCATTTCCCATATTACTATTCTGCTCTCCTGTCTTGATTCTACCCATTGATTTGCTGCATCTACTCAAGGTTGATTCCTCTCCCCCCTCATTTACTTTAAAGCCCTCTCTACTTCCCTAGTTATATGGTTTTCTAGAACACTGGTCCTAGCACGGTTCAGGTGCAGACCATCCCAACGGTACAGCCCCTACTTTCTCCAATACTGGTGCCAGTGCCCCATGAACCAAAACCCACCTCTCCCACACCAGTCTTTAAGCCACGTATTCATTTCACTATTCTTATGTGCCCTCTGCCAATTGGCATGTGTCTTAGGTAATTATCCAGAGATTATTACCCTTGAGGTTCTGCTTTTCAATTTTGTGTCGAGCTGCTCATACTGTCTAAGCAGAACCTCTTTCCTAGTCCTACCTATGTCATTGGTACCTATACATGGACCACAACAATTGGATCCTCCCCCTTCCACTCCAAGTTCCTGTCCAGCTCTAAACAGATGTCCCGAACCCTGGCACCAAGTAGGCAACACAACCTTCTGGACTCACACTGTTGGCTGCACAGAACAGTGTCAATCCCCCCCACTATACTATCCCCTACTACCACTACAGTCCGTTTTGCTCCCCCCGCTTGAATGGCTTCCTGTACCACAGTGCCATGGCCAATCTACTCATCCACCTTGCAGACCTCCCTTTCATTCACACAGGTTGAGAGCACCTCAAACCTGTTTGACAATTGCAAAGTCTGAGGCTTATCCACCACTTTCTGCTCAGTCCCTTTACCTGCCTCACTCATAGTCACATCCTCCTGTTCCTCACTGCTGACCAAAACAGAAGATCCTGTTCTAAGAGGTGTAACTGTATTTCTCCCCTTCCTTTATGTTGTGCAGTGTCTGCAGTTCGGCTTCCAGATCAATAATCCTGATCCAGAATTCCTCTATCTGCTTACACTTTCTGCAGACGTGTTTGCCCTGGATTGCCTTGGCACCCAAAAGCTCCCAAATACCACAGCTGTAACATAACACCTGTCCTGCCATTGCTACTTCTGCTATTAGTTAATTTACTTTAAGTACTTTCTTAATTAACTTAGAATAATTCCTATGTATAGTAGAATTTACTGGGCTTACTAAATGCGAGTACCACCGACAACTAAAGTTATACTTTTCTTAATTACACAGATATGTGTTTTAGGTATTTATTTTAATAATTTTATCTTTTAATGTAAGTTGTGAAATTAATGAGCTACCTGGTTTCGCTGGCCGTCCAGCTCCGATACTGCAGTAGGCGGCCGGCACTCCCGTGCCTTCCGATCTCTGACAAGTGAAGTATGGCGGAACACCGGTAGGGGTGGGGGGGGGGGGGGGTGGGGGTGAAGGAGGGAGGTATTTTCGGTGGGGGGGCAGTGGGGTCAGACTTACCCGATTGCTTTAGGGGGTGATGGAAAGAGATAAAGTTAAAAGTTCTGAACTTTGGTAGGGTGGAAAGGTCAGGTACAGAAGGCGAATATTTTTGCGGGATGGGGGTGGGGAGTGGGGGAGAGCGCAAGGAATAAAATGTAAGGTAATTGGGGATGTAAGAGGGGCTGGGAACATTTATTTAATTAATTTTAATAAATTTTTAAGCAATGTGTCTTTAAAAATTTTAAATAAATGTAAGGGCTGGAAGCCCTTTAAAAATGGTGCCAGCGCCTGTGCAGTGGCTCCGGATGCCACTGCCGGGGTGAATCGCAGGCCCCCTCCACGTCATTGGTGGGGGGGTGGGGGGGGGGGTGCAGTCCACCCCAGCCATATTAATGAGCTACGTTTAATATCACAGCAGCTCCACGGAGTAAAGCCCATGCGTGCAGTCCGCCATCTTTGAAACTCACTGCCGAAATCGTCGGCAAGCTAGTAAAATGCAGCACATAGTTATACTTAGAGATACAGGAGCTACCCACACTCTTTTGCTGGGGAAAGCACAGCAGGGAGTATAGACCCGTACCTTTGTATCGTGTACACCAAGAGTGTGACCTAATGTCTGGAACAGTAACTGTAGGAGTTGTCCATAGTTTGCCTGGAGAATGAGTTGACCTACTCCTGGGGAATGATTTGACCAGAGCGAAGGTAGTAGCTTCTCCAGTGGTCACAGAAATACTAAGTGAAGTTAAAGAGACAGAACAGTTGCAGGAAAAGGTTCCAGGAACTTTTCCTTCATGTGTAGTAACTCGAGAAACCGTTAAACAAGTTCCATTGTCGGAGGTAAAATTGGCATCACAGACAGATAGCCGAATATCTGAAACTTTCTTTGGGAATTTGGATAATCCAAAGGAAATGTTTAATAAATCTTCCCTGATCAAGGCTCAGCAAGCCGATCAGAGTTGAATAAAGTGGCACAATCGGCTAACAGAAGCTGAGGCAAAGGGAGTTCCAGAAGGCTATGATATTAAAGATGGGATTCTGATGAGGAAGTGGAGACCTCCTCACAGACCTGCGGACGACGAATGGACGGTAGTTCATCAGAGAGTAATACCGCCAAAGTATCATCGGGAGCTATTAAGGATAGCGCATGAAATTCCTACAGCGGGACATGTGGGGATCAGGATGACCCAAATCATGTATAAGTTGACATTTTTACTGGTCAGGTGTTTCCAAGAACATGGTGCAGTTTTGTAAAACTTGCCATACGTGCCAAATTGTGGGAAAATCACAACCTGCCATAAATCCGGCACCTCTAATTCCCATACCACTTTTTGGGGAGCAAATTAGTAGGGTATTGGCAGACTGTGTAGGACCTTTACCGAAAACAAAAGCGGGTCACCAATATATACTTACTATCACGGATATGGCTGCTTGGTTTCCAGAGGCCATTCCCTTGAGAACAATTTCTGGTAAGGTAGTGGTAGAGAAGTTAACCCAGTTCTTCACTAGATATGGATTACCGATTGAGATTTAGTTGGGTCAAAGCTAAGATGTTATGCCTAAAATTTTTCAGGAAGTTCAGTCCACCACCCACAGACACAAGGGGTTTTAGAATGGTGCCATCAGACCTCAAAACGATGATCAGGGCATACTGTCAGGAATATCCCCATAAAGGGCTGGAATTTCTTCTATTTGCTACTCAGGATTCACCTAATGAGTCTACCAGTTTTAGTCCTTTTGAATTAGTTTATGGACATAAGATAATAGGTCCTCTAAAACTAATTAAAGAAAGGTTTTTAGAACAGAAGAACAAATCTTCTATACTGGATTACGTATCTGTGTTCCAGGAACAGCTCACAAGAACCTCTAAAGTGGCTCATTTATACCTTAAAGCTTCCCAAACAACTATGAAGAAATGGGCAGACAGGCATGCCAAGACCCCAACATTTCAACAAGGGGATGAGGTATTACTACTGCCTTTAGAGGGTGAACCATTGAAAGCATGGTTCAGTGGTCCATATAAAGTGGTCAAGACACCCCACATCGCCGGAAAAAGAATCGGCTGTGTATCAATATGTTGAAACAATACCATCGCTGGGCGGAGGTTAAGCAAGGACAGGTATGTCAGGTAATAGGGACAGTTAAGAATGAAAGGGATTGTGAGGATGAGGCAGAAGGAGGCCGAGACAATTCTCAAATTGAACCTCCTACTATCCGGTTAGCTAATACTGAATTGTTCGGGAGATTGGACACTATACTTTCATATTTAGATGCAGAACAATGAGAAGACTGAACAAGGCTACTCACAGCATTTAAAAGAGTCTGTAGGGATCAGACAGGATGTACAACCTTAGCCACACATGATGCGGATGTAGGGGAATACATTCCTATAAAACATCATCGTTATCACTTAAGTCCAGAGAAACAGGCCCAGGTAAAAGCAGAAATCTGATACATGTTGGAAAACCACTAATTGAACCCAGTCAAAGCAGCTGGAGTTAACCAACATTAGTGTGCTCTCACAAGCAGGCACCACAAGCATCAAGGCTATGATTATCCACCATCAGCTTTGTTGGGTTGGTCATATAGTTTGGATGTCAGATACCAGGCTCCCAGAGCAGGTGGTCTTCGCCCAGATCAGTCAGGGCAGGTGCATCAGAGGAGGACAGAAGAAGCACATCGAGGATGTGCTGAAAGCCAACATGAAGAAATGCAACATTGACATCAACTCCTGGGAAACCATCGGCCTGGACCGAACCAGATAGAGGCAGAGTCTGTGGGAAGGATCCCAGCATTTTGAGACCCAACGATGACAAAATGAAGAGGAAAAGCGAGAGCGGTAAGAAGAACAAGTCATGACCCGAACTAATAATACATGACCCCAGACATCCCACATGACAACAAATGCCCTACGTGTCATAAAGTCTGTCATTCCCGAATCGGCCTCATCAGCCATCTTCAGACTCACAGAAGACAATCATCCTCGCCTGCGAGGGATAGCCAAAGGAAGAAAGAAAATAAAGAAAAGACGTTTCCAAATGCCAATTAATTCTGTTCCAAATTGTTGTCTCTAAAAGTTTTCCCATCACCACAGACTGGCCAATCATTGCTGGGTTTATCCATCTCCCCTTTTTTAAACAGGGGTGTAACATTTCCAGTCCTCTAGCTCTCTGGCACCATCCCCATATCTAAGGATGACTAGAAAATTATAATTAAAACGTCAGCAATTTCCACCCTTACTTCCCTTGGTAACTTAGGAAGCATCTTATCCAAACTGGGTGATTTTCCTACTTTGAGGACTGCCAACCTTCTAAGTCTATCCTATTTCTCTATTTATATCATACCCAATATCCCTAATGTCTCCTCTTTTAATGCTACCTGTGATGTTCTCAAGACTTGAGTGAGGTTTAGCCAGGTTTGGTATAAGATATGTGAGACAGAGAGACAGAGACTGCAGTGTCTGGTCCTGGAGGTAGTTCAGATATCTTAAGAGGATCATGAAGATTTGACATTGTGGTTGCTTGACATGGCAAACACTGATTGATTTTGTGCTGTACAATGTGGTCAGTTCCTGGGAACTAAGGAGTTGTTTAGTCTTGACTATTCCCTAGTTTCCTTTATGTGTGATAATGACAACACATTCCCTCAATGAGTGTGGAATGACAATACAGTTGTTGCATAATATGAGGTCAGATGTGGTTGTAATGGTGAGCTCATTTCGAACATTGTAAAGACCTTGTAGTGTGTGAGCGATTTCGTTTGTACATGCGTTTTTGATCGCTTCTTTCCAGTTTTCTGATTCTATAGCCTTCATACAGAGTTGCAAAGCCTCATCTTGTTTTGTTTTGCTTTGATGTCAACTAGATTTAGTGACTTTGACACCGCATTTATGCTTACGTAGTTATGATGTTGTTCAGTAACCTTTTCCTCACGACTAGTAGGACCGACTTTGGGCAGCAGATGTTGTGAAAGCTAGTCCGCTGGGTGGAGCTTGCCTGGCTGATACTCAATATAGAACTCGTACTCTTGTAATTTGAGTATCTAACATTCTATTTGAGTGGATGGTTTGCTATGTGGATTGTTGAACAATTGGTTATTTAAACTCACTTCCATATAAGTAGAGATGAAAGTGTAAGATACCCCATGTGATTGAGAGATCTCTCTCTTTGCCAGTAATGTTGCTCTATAGGCGTTAATGATCTGCTTGCCATCGCAATGATTGATGGGTTACCTGTATTGCCTTTGTGTATGAGAACTGCACCTAAGCCAACCAGGCTTGTATCCATGACTAGCTGGATGTTTTTTTCAGGGTCAAGATAGGCATTTGTAAACTTGCTGACAAACATTGTTTGAACTGGTGTACCAGTTGTTTGTGTGACGTAGTCCATTCCCAATTGGTGGTCTCTTTTGTCAGATTGCGTAAGGGACAGATAGCGCAGTGAGATCAGGAATGAAGTGACTACAGTACATGATGAGTCCGAGCAGACGCCAGACTTCTTGCATGTTTGTAGGATCTGCAGCGTTTACAATGGTTTCCACTTTCCATGGATCTGGTGATACTCCTTCACCACTGAACACATGACCGAAGAATTCAATTCTGCTTTCATTGAACAAGCACTTGTCTTTGTTCAAGGTGAGGTTACATTCTCTGAGATGTTGTCGACATACATGTAGGCGTGTCTCAAGTTCCCTTTCAGTGTGGCCGTAGATGAGAATGTCATCACCGATGTTCAGTGTACCTTCAAGTCCTCGAAGTGCAGATTGAATCAGGTGCTGAAATACCTCATCTGCTGAGCTGACTCCAAAGTTGAGCCTCTTGCATTGGAAAAGTCCGATGTGAGTAGATACTGCAGTAAGATATCTCGATTCTTCTGCAAGCTCGATTTGATGGTAACCTGGAATGACATCAAGTTTAGCAAAGTGTTTAGCACCATCCACTTCCTCCCTGATATCATCACTTGTCGGTATCAAGTGTCTTTCTTGTTGAATGCCGTGGTTTGGCGATCGCATATCAACACAGGTTCTCATCTGGTTCTCGCTCTTGGGTTTCCTGATGACTTGTATGGGTTAGACCCAAGGGGTAGGTTCATCCCCAACTTTCTCAGTAATGTCGAGGTCAATTAGGTGCTGACATTCCTTCTCTGTCAGCTTCCAGACATGAAATAGTATTCGTCACCGTTGATGTGCAACTGGGGGCACATTAGAGTCAACATGCAGATTGCATGTAACACCTTTTAGTTTTCCGATACCAGTGAAGCGATCAGCATACAGATTGAGAATGTTTTGTTAGGCAAAGGAATCACGTATATGACTGCAATCATGTGCAGATCTGTTGCTGTGTGGAAACTGATAAGCATGTCACATTCTCCAGATATGAGATAGAATAGAGCTTTCATTCTAATGTCTTTGAATGAGACTGGCATTTCAAAAGTTCCGAGGATTTTCAGTGGCTTGTCACTGTTGTAAGAGAAAATTTTCATATTCCCTGGTTTGCAGTGAATGGGGCAATGCTGAAGTTTGTTGAATGTTTTATCTCCCATGATATTGACAGATGCTTCTGTGTCTATGAGAGCATCTACGTCCGAGCAGCCACTGGTCACTGTCACATGTGGTTGTTTGCTGTGTCTGAAAGAGAGCTCAAATGTACGTCATGGTCATCCACCTCTATATTAGCTCTTGTCCTTTTGCTATTGTGTGCATACATGGCACCCTTATGTTGGTATTGGTCTTAGTAGTTGATTTTGCTGATCAGTGACAAACACGAGCAAAGGTTTTCCACAAGCTTTTCATTGTTTACCAGTAGCAGGACACTCTGTCCGGTGTGGGTAAGCACCACCACAGTGGAAGCATTCTTTGGATAGGTCACAGCTCTGTCTGTGAGATGGCTGTTGTTGCTTTGCAAGTGGTTTCCTGGCATGTGAGCAATGAATGGTGTTCACAGGAGTTGAACTACTGTTAGCCTCAACTTCAGTAGCTCCGGACACCAACAGCAATAGTGATCTTGCTAACTCCAATGGCTCTGAAAGCTTTCTGTCTTTCTCTCATGCTTTTTCTGCAGAGTTGACTGGAGAGACAGCCTTCAACTATTTGTGTTTTGATTTCCCATTCAACATGGTCAACATCACCAAAGTCACATTTGGTTGCTAGTTGCCTCAATCATGTGCAATATAGGTCAATTGTTTCATTTGTTTCTTGCTCAGTGTGTCAAAGAACAAAAGTATACGGGCGAAAGACTAATCGAACCATCTAGTAGCTGGTTCCCTCCGAAGTTTCCCTCAGGATAGCTGGTGCTCGTCCACACGCAGTTTTATCCGGTAAAGCGAATGATTAGAGGTATTGGGGCCGAAACGATCTCAACCTATTCTCAGCCATTCGGCCCTCCATCCTGCGCCGACCTTGATGCCTGTCTAAACTAAAACCTTCTGCACTTCCGGGGACCGTATCCCTCTATTCCCATCCTATTCATGTATTTGTCAAGATGCCTCTTAAACATCGCTATCGTACTTGCTTCCACCACCTGCCCCGGCAGCAAGTTCCAGGCACTCACCACACTCTGTGTAAAAAACTTGCCTCGCACATCCCCTCTAAACTTTGCCCCTTGCACCTTAAACCTATGTCCCCTAGTAACTGACTCTTCCACCCTGGGAAAAAGCTTCTGACTATCCACTCTGCCCATGCCGCTCATAACTTTGTAAACCTCTATCATGTCGCCCCTCCACCTCCGTCGTTCCAGTGAAAACAATCCGAGTTTATCCAACCTCTCCTCATAGCTAATGCCCTCCAGACCAGGCAACATCCTGGTAAACCTCCTCTGTACCCTCTCCAAAGCCTCCACGTCCTTCTGGTAGTGTGGCAACCAGAATTGTATGCAATATTCTAAGTGTGGCCTAACCAAAGTTCTGTACAGCTGCAGCATGACTTGCCAATTTTTATACTCTATGCCCCGACCGATGAAGGCAAGCATGCCGTATGCCTTCTTGACTACCTTATCCACCTGCGTTGCCACTTTCAGTGATCTGTGGACCTGCACGCCCAGATCTCTCTGCCTGTCAATACTCCTAAGGGTTCTGCCATTTACTGTATACTTCCCACCTGCATTAGACCTTCCAAAATGCATTACCTCACATTTGTCCAGATTAAACTCCATCTGCCATTTCTCCACCCAAGTCTCCAACCGATCTATATCCTGCTGTATCCTCTGACAATCCTCATCACTATCTGCAACCCCACCAACCTTTGTGTCATCCGCAGACTTACTAATCAGACCAGCTACATTTTCCTCCAAATCATTTATATATACTACAACCAGCAAAGGACCCAGCACTGATCCCTGCGGAACACCACTAGTCACATCCCTCCATTCAGAAAAGCACCCTTCCACTGCTACCCTCTGTCCTCTATGACCGAGCCAGTTCTGTATCCATCTTGTCAGCTCACCTCTGATCCCTTCTCTGTCGGAAGATAATGGTTTCATATATGGTGTTTTTCTTGGGAGAGATGTCATTTTGCTCAGATGTAAGTGTCTCAAAGATATCTTCTAATTCTTCACCTCCATTGCGTGGAAGCAAGACCTTTTTCCTTGTGTCATCTGTGATTGCAACTGAACAATGGGCTGCCTTTAAAGAGGAGATAGTTTGGTTACAGTCTAGGTACATTCCCACAAGGGGGAAAGGTACGGCAAACTAAACGAGAGCTCCTTGGATGATGAAAAAGAGAGAGAATAAGATGAAGCAGACATGTGAGCAGATGTCAGGTAGAAAATACCATTGGAAATCAGGCTGAATACAGAAGGTTCAGAAAGGAAATGAGAGAGTATGAAAAGAGATTGGCAGTTAACATAAAAGGGAATCTAAAAGTCTTCTATTGGCATATAAATAGTAAAAGGAGGGTAAAAAGAGGGGCGGGATCAATTACAGACCTAAAAGGGGATTTACACATGGAGGCAGGGGTCATGGCTGAGGTATTAAATAAGTACTTTGCATCTGTCTTTACCAAGGAAGAAGATGCTGCCCAAGTCATAGTGAAAGAGGAGACAGTTGAGACACTAGATAGTGTCTAAAAATTGATAAAGAAGTGATATTAGAAAGGCTGGCTGTTCTTAAAGTCAATAAGTCACCAGAATGAGATGTAACCAAGGATAGTGAGGAAAGTAATGGTGGAAATTGTGGAGCCACTGACCATAATCTTCCAAACCTCCATGCTGCTATTGTCCCTTTTATTCAATGGGCTTTAACGCTGCTGACAAGCCTGTTACATGTCACTTTATCAAATGTCTTTTGGAAGTCCACGTACACCACATCAATCACATTACTCTCACCAACCCTCTCTGTTACCTCATAACAGGTCTGGTGCAAAAGGACTGGAGCATTGCAAATGTTATACCCTTGTTCAAAAAAGTGTATAAAGATCAACAAAAGGCCAGTCAGTTTAACTTTGGTGGTGGGAAAGCTTTTATAAATGATAATCCAGGATAAAATTAACAGTCACTTGGACAAATGTTTAAGGACAAATAATTAAGGAGACCCAGCATGGATTTGTTAAGGACAAATCATGTTTAACTAACTTGATTGAATATTTTATGAGGTAACAGAGAGGGCTGATGAGGGTAATGTGGTTGATGTGGTGTACATGGACTTTCAAAAGGCATTTGATAAAGTGACACATAACAGCTTGTCAGCAGAGTTAAAGCCCGTTGGATAAAAGGGACAATGGTTTCGAAATTAGCTAAGTGACAGGAAATAGGGAGTAATGATGAATGGTTGTTTTTCAGACTGGAGGAAGGTATATAATTGAGTTCCCAGGGGTCGCTGTTAGGATCCCTGCTTTTCTCAATCTTTATTAATGACCTAGACATGGATGTACAGGGAACAATTTTAAAATTTGCAGATGACACAAAATTTGGAAGTATTGTCAACTTTGAGGAGGACAGTGATAAACATCAAAAGGACATAGAGAGGCTGGTGGAACAGACGGACATGTAGCAGATGAAATTTAATGCAGAAAAGTGTGAAGTGATTCATTTTGGTAGGAAGAATAAGGAGAGGCAATATAAAATAAAGGATACAATTCTAAAGGGGGTGCAGGAGCAGAGAGATCTAGGGATGAGCACAAATCATTGAAGGCTGCAGGGCAGGTCGAGAAAGTGGTTAATAAAGTATACGGAATCCTGGGTTTTACAAATAGGGACATAGAGTATAAAAGCAAGGAAATTGATAACCCTGCATAAAACACTGGTTCGGCCTCAACTGGAATATTGTGTTCAGTTCGGGCCACCACACGTTCGGAAAGATTTGAAGGCATTAGAGAGGGTGCAGAAAAGATTCACGGGTTCCAGGGATGAGATACTTCAGTTATGTGGATAGATTGGAGAAGCTGGGGCTGTTCTCCTTGGAGAAGAGAAGATTAAGAGGAGATTTGCTAGAGATGTTCAAAATCATGAGGGGACTGGACAGAGAAATTATTCCCACTGGCGGAAGGATCTGGAACCTGAGAATACTGACTGAAAGCAATTGGCAAAAGAACCAGAGGTGACATGAGGAAATAAAAACAGAAAGTGCTGGAAATACTCAGCAGGTCTGGCAGCATCAGTGGAGAGAGAAACAGAGTGAGATGAGGAAAACCCTTTTCATGCAGCAAATGATTAGAATCTGGAATGCACTGCCTGAGAGTGTGGTGGAGGCAGATTTAATTGAAGCCTTCGAAAGATAATTAGATAATTATCGGAAGAGAAACAAATTGCAAGACTATGGGGGAAAAGGCGGGAAGTGGGACTAGATGAGTTGCTTTAGCAGAGAGCCAGCCTGGACACAACAGGCTGAATGGCCTCCTTTTGTGCTGTAACCATTCTATAATTCTGTAATTCAATGACCACAATTTTAGGAATACAGGAGCTGGCGGAGGCCATTCAGCCCCTGGAGCCTTTTCCACCATTCAATGAGGTCATGGCTGATATCTGTAGCCTAGCTACATCCATCCCCTTGCTGCCATATCCCTTAATATCCTTGGTCAGCAAAACTCGATCAATCCAGCTAGAAAATTATTAACCCCACTGGTGTCTACTGCTTTTTGTGGGAGAGATTTCCACACTTCAACCATACTTTGCATGAAGCAGTATTTCCAAACTTCTCTCCTGAATGGCCTGGCTGTCATCTTAAGGTTATGTCCCCTTGTCCTCAGCTCCCAGCAGAAAACGTTTCTCTCTATCTAGCCTATCAACTCTTTTCAGAATCCTAAAAAACTCAATCAAATCATCCCTTAACCTTCCAAAATCTAGGATATGCAAGCCTAGTTTATTTAATCTTTTATAATCAAACACTTGGAGAGTGTTTCTAATGAATCTGCATTGTACTCCACCTAGGCCAGTGTCATCCATTCTAAGGTGCAGTGCCCAGAGCTGTGACTAGTACTCCAGATGTGATCTAACCAGGGCTTTGTATAGCTTTATCAAACTTCCTCCTCTTGATATGCCAGCCCTCTAGTTGTAAACAGTAACATTCCATTAACATTTTTAATTAGTTTTTCTACCTGACTACGTCATTTTAGTGATTTGTGTGCATGGGCCCCTAAATCTCTTTGGGCCTCCACCGATCGTAGCTTTTCACTATTTAAATTTTAATTGGATCCATCCTTTTCTGGTCCAAAGTGGATGATCTCACATTTACCTCCATTGAAATCTATCTGCCACAGTTTTGCCCTTTCACTTAATTATCAGTGTTTCTTTGTAATTTTATGCTCCTGTCTACATTACTTATTTGCATCACCAATCTTTGCATCAACGACAAACTTGGATATATTGTTCAATATTATGTAATCTAAACCAGTAATAAGTACAATAAATAGTTGATGCCCAGGAAAGACCCTTGTGGGACCCCATATGTCACTTCCTTCCAATTGGAGTACATATATATCTTCACTGCTATCTGTCCTTTATCGCCTAATTCATTTTGGATCAAGTGGGATTTCAGAGAGATTTGGAAATGCTAAAAGAAATAATAAAAAACGGAGTCCACTATTTGATGAGTGGGTAACACATACTGAAGCTCACCACTTGAAAAATGAAGAGAGAATTGTTTTCACACAGAGCATCATCGAGGCACAAGGTGCTAGGATGTGCTTTATACTAGACAGAGAGTGCAGTCCTTGTGTAAATACCAGGAATAAGGGTTCTGGACACAGGAGTCAAACATTTGCAGGTTTTGTAAGGGTTAAATGAGATTACAAGTGCGGCCTTCTGCAGAAGAACAGCCTGTTCCAGCAAATCCAGCTCAACCTTTGCTCCTCTCCCTCTCGTCTCCTTCTTCCCATTCTTCCCCACCTCACTTTGCAGTGTTCTCACTTTTAAGCAAAGATCCTTACCTCACCACCTCAGCTCACCACACCAAAACTCAAACTTACTCTACCGCACGACCTCAGGGCCTAACAGACACAACCTGCTCCATTTACTGCCCTCAAAAGAAGCATGTAGATGTATCCCTGAGCAGATTAGAATTATCTAAGGCTATAATGACTGTTACAGCCTTATAGGCATGTTGCCTTTCTCCAGATATCACCTATCAACTATATTTGCAGGTTTTTAAAAAAATTTTGGAGCTAATATAAAATGGAAGCAAATATAAATGGTGGGTGATATTGGGGCATTGGGAAGAGTGTAAAGGAGTGTCACAAAGCTAATTTCCAGTATCAAGCATCTTAGTTATGAAGATAGACTAAAAGAGCTGGGACTGCACTTTAGAGAATTGTAGAATTAGTGGTGATGTGATTGAGGTTCAGAAGATGATGAAGATAATAGATTGTGTTCCAGTTGACAGTGCCAAATAAATGGATTAGGAAGGACCATAGTCACAATTTGTAGTTGTATAAAGCCAGATCTAGATATCAGGAGGTGGTTCTTTTCCTCGAGAATAGTGGATCTCTGGAACAAGCTGTGGGCGCAGGTGGTGGGCATTGCTTTATTGAACTCTGTCACGTCACAGCTGGACATGTTTCTAACTGGGGTGGAGATCACCTCTTACAAAAGATGGGTACTTCATGGAATTACCAGAGCCAAAGTGATCTCCTGGTCTAGTTTTGATCACCTTGGAGCAGTGGGACAGGAATTTCCTAGATTTTTCCCCTTAAATTAGCCTATGTTTTTCACCTTTCCCAGGGAATCACCTGGTTTTGGGTGGGATGGAGATTGTATACATTGTGATACCCAAGGTATAGCAATTGTGTGGGTCAGGCTGGATGGACCAGAGGGCCTTTACCGGTCTGTCAATGTTTGTAAATGAATTCCTTTATTACCTCTCAATCTCAAACAGTGGAAATGCAGCACATATGCCAGACTGAATGCCAGATTTGATGGTGGATTCCTGATGCTTCCAGGCCTTTATGAGGGCCTCCTGAGCCACGAGGTCAAAAACCCGACAAGAATCGATAGAAACAGTGTAAGTGGGTTTCCCCTGAGTCATATCATGCTCTGTGTTCCCAACAAAGCCAAAACTTGTTCCTCGCAACAGCTGAATCTAACCTCCTTCTTTCTCATTACACTGTGGTCCTCTAATATGTTCAAAATGTGTACTGTGACAAACCAAGGAGCTACCATTATAGCCATGAGACACCTCTGGAGAATTCAGGCTCAGTTTGTATTCGGTGACAGAGGTGCTGAGAGCCTCAAGCATAAGTCTATTTGCCAGTATTAGAAAGGAAATTCCAAGGAACGTTAGCAGGTTGGAAGTCCGTCTCAGGTGACAGTGTAAAATGGATGGTATTGCATTGGCACCTTATACTCCTCACCCGATAGTCACTCCTACTGAAAACTAAGGAATGGAATATCAGGCAGGGTGTATAATGGGCAGTCACTGCAACACCACCCGTTGTACAGCACTGTCCAGAATTAGTATCTACCGCAGTGATTCATGGCACTACTCCCAAGAATCATTGATGACATCCTCTCACTGTTCTAGAAATCCAAACCTGCAAACCTTCCAGTAGCTCAGTGACACAATGGCCGGAATTTTTAAAGCTCGCCGCCGAGATTCGAAAGCGGCGTGGTTGACGCACGAGATTTACCCCGCGGAGCCGCCGCGATATTTAGCATGGCGGCTCATGTACATGTATGGAGCAGAATGCCCTCCCCTGATGACATAGAGGGGGTGGGCACTCTATCCCCAGCAACAGCGTCTGGCGCACTGCGTAGGCACCAGTGCCATTTTTAAAGGCCTTCAGAAGCATTTAAACTTTTAAAGGTACAGTATTAAAAAAATTAAAGTTAAAAATATTTTCAAAGTTCCGATGCCCTCTCCCACCCCCAATGACTAATCAATTTATTAATTGCCTTCTCCCCTGCAAAAAATCTCACGATCCCAACCTCCACCCCCTGCTAAGTTGATAACCTTTAACCTTTAACCCCTTCCCACCATCCCGTCAACCAATCACGTTAATTTATGCCGCTCCAACCCACCCCTAAACCCCCCTCCCACCCTGAAAACTTCACTCCTCCCTGCTCCCCACTTGTGTTCTGCCTTGCATCTCCAAACAGAGAGCCGAAGGCACACGATTTCCAGCAACCGGCTGGAATATTTCAGCAGGACAGCCATCGAGACGAGGTAAGTAATTATTCATTAACTAACATTTATTTAAATATTTGAATTTGGTGTCTGTCGCCGAGTGGCGGGGAGTCTCCACGAATCCTCGCTGACGTCAGTAATATGGGGCAGGGCCTGCTGAGTGTCAAAGCCCCTGGCGGGCCTCTTCAGGAGGTATTTTCCGGTCCTCCCACTCCTGCCATGACCCCTGTCCTCAGGGGGGTGGTAAAATCCAGCCCAATCTGTAGCCACCTTGTCCCACTGAACAGTGTTATGATCAGGTGAGAGGGGTCGAAAGGCGCCTCTCTTGTCCCTCTCCTTGTTCGACCTCAACAAGGTTTATTTCTTTTAAACAGTGAATGTGCTTATCAATTCAGTGAGTGTTTAACCCTTTTAGGTGCTATGATCATAGAAGAACAAATTGGACAGGTTTTCTTGAGTTTAAACAAGAAAGAGGTTAGTTTATAATAAAAACAAGAAATGCTGGAATCACTCAGCATGTCTGGCAGCATCTGTGAAAAGAGAAGCAGAGTTAACGTTTCGGGTCAGTGACCCTTCTTCGGAAAAGAGGTTAGTTTGTTGTACTTAAAGTCAAAATAATAAACTACAACCTACACGCACGCACACACACACATGATTCACACACACACAAACCGATTACAGAGGGATGAAGAACAGGTTGGTTGGATTAGAGTCCATAACAAATGAAATAATCTACAGTCTGTGGAGTCTGGTAATTCACTTGTCTTTCAGCTGAATTTGTGGTCCTCAGGTGGTCACCTGGTTCAGGTTTTTTTTGGAGACAGTGGTGTAGATGGTTTTCTCTCCAGAGTATCTGTCTGCTGCAATGATAGACTTGGATGCTTTGCAGCCTGCAGTCAGGGTTCGAACTTACAGTATTACCTGGGAGAGAGAGAGCCCAACTGGGGTCCTGCACTGGTTAGCCCAGATGCTTGTCTAATGTGTCCAAAAGAAATCAAGTTTTCACATAAATGGGGAGACTGTCACATTATTAGCCCAGTGTATTCTCTTTTGCACTTTAATGACATCCAAGTCTGAGAATTCCAATCTCTCTCAGGTCTTATTGTTTCAATGTTTACCCCTTGAGGTTTGTCTCCACTAGTGCTAATATTTGAAGATGGCTTTGAATGTCTTGCTAATGAAAGCAATACCAGGTAGCTCATTGAGCTGCTCAAGCCATTATTCTGGATGAGGACGATTCAAAGAACAAACACACAACAAAGAACAGCACAGGAACAGGCCATTCGGCCCTCCAAACCTGCGCCAATCTTGATGCCTGCCTAAACTAACACCTTCTGCACTTCCGGGGCCCATATCCCTCTATTCCCTTCCTATTCATGTATTTGTCAAGATGTCTCTTAAACGTCGCTATCGTATCTGCTTCCACCACCTCCCCTGGCAGCAAGTTCAAGGCACTCACCACCCTCTGTGTTCAGACATGCATTTCCACCTCAATACCTTGGAATGTGTGGTATTTCAATATATATTGTGGTGGCCAACCTGGCTGCTTTCTTTCTAAAAGTTGAATTTAGGTTTGCAGTTTTCTATCTAAAAGTTTAATTTAGGTTTCCAACCAATGAAGTAAAAATCATCATTCAGCATTGCACGTTTTCACAACAAGAGGCTCATCCAGACCTTCCACCTGGGTGGCACACCATGAGTCTTAATGCCCTCCTAGCATCCTTACTTATGCCCTGTTAAAATAAAAAAAAGAAAAAGAAAAATGATGATCTTCCATCAGCTTCATTGGGTTGGTCGTATTGTTCGGATGTCAGATACCAGGCTCCCAGAACAGGTCATCTTCTCACAGCTCAGTCAGGGCAGTTGCATCAGAGGAGGACAGAAGAAGCACATCAAAGATGTGCTGAAAGCCAGCATGAAGAAATGCAACATTGACATCAACTCCTGGGAGACCATCGCCCTGAACCGAACCTGGAGGCAGAGTCTGTGGGAAAGATCCCTGCATTTTGAGACCCAACGATGACAAAATGAAGAGGAAAAGCGAGAGCGGCGGAAAGAACAAGCCATGACCCGAACTAATAATGCATGACCAGACATCCCACATGACAACAAATGCCCTATGTGCTATAAAGTCTGTAGATCCCAAATCGGCCTCATCAGTCATCAACAGACTCACGGAAAACAATAATCCTCGCCTGTGAGGGATAGCCAATAAAAAAAGAATAATAGCGACTTGTATTTATATAGCACCTTTCATGATCTCAGGATGTGCCAAATCATTTAACAGCCAATGAAGTACTTTTTGCAAGTGCAGTCACTGTTGTAATGTCAGAAGCACAGTAGCCAATTTGCGAGCACAAGCTCCCACAGATAGCAATGTGATAATGACCACGTAATCTGTTTTAGCACTGAGGGAGTGCTAAACTGTCGAAGGTGCTGTCTTTCAAATGAGATGTTAAACCGAGGCCCTGTCTGCTTTCTCAGATGGACATAAATAGATCCCACTGCTATATTTAAAGAACAGGGGTGTTTTCCTTGGTGTCCCGGTCAATATTTATCCTTCAACCAACATCAGGAAAACAGATTATCTGGTCATTCTCCCGTTACTGTGTGTGGGATCTTGCTGTGTGAAATTGACTGTCGCATTTCCTACAACAGTGACGACACTTCAAAAAAGTACTGCATTGGCTGTAAAATACTTTGGGATGTTCTGAGCTCGTGAACAGTGCTACATCAATGCAGGTTCACTTTTTTTTGCACTGAACTATTCATCCAGAGGCCTGGACTAATAATCCAGAGAACATGAGTTCAAATCCCATCTGGCAGTTTGATTATTTGATATGAGTTTTAAAAATCTGGAAATAAGAAGCTTGTATGGGTAAAAGTGACTATGAATCTGTTGGAATGTCATAAAAACCCAACTTCACTAATATCTTTTTGGGAAGGAAACCTGCTGTCCTTACCTGCTCTGGCCGATGTGTGACTCCAGTCCCACACCAACAGATTTTGCTCATAACTGCCCTCTGAAGTGGTCCAGCAAACCACTCAGTTGTATCAAACCACTACAAAGGATCATATTTGGGATCTTATGCTCCGTTCGAAGGCAGGTTTTTTGGGGTGGCAGGGGGGTGCAGAGAATCAGTGTGGAGTCATCTGCCACAGAACCTGACGCCATAATGCTGGCTTCCGAGCTTCTTGGAGGTGTCGAGGTTCCGTGGCGGCACAGACGTCGCGGCACGATGGGATCCCAATTGAAGTCTGTTGCACATAATTCACCGCGATCCGTCAAGGCATTCGCAATCTTCAGCGTGAGGTGCCTCACATTCCCGTCTTTGAAAAGCTAGCACCACTGAGAGGAGAGTTCACTGAGCCTGCAAAGCTGAAGTAAGGGGATACTGTTGGAGAAGGGGAGGGGGATCTCTGCAAGTGGACAGTGTTGGGGGAGGGGTGATGTCTGCAAGTGGATACTGTTGGGGGAGGGAGAGCTCTGCAAGTGAATACTGTTGGGGGGAGGGGGAACTCTGCAAGTGGATACTGTTGGGGGAGGGGGAGGGGAAAATCTGCAAGTGGATACTGTTGGGGGAGGGAGATCTCTGCAAGTGGATACTGTTGGGGGAGGGGGACGGGAAAATCTGCAAGTGGATACTGTTGGGAGGAGGGGGAGGGGGATCTGTGTAAGTGGATACTGTTGGGGGAGGGAGATCTCTGCAAGTGGATACTGTTGGGGGAGGGGGAGGGGAAAATCTGCAAGTGGATACTATTGGGGGAGCGGGAGGGGGATCTGTGCAAATGGATACTGTTGGGGGAGGGAGATCTCTGCAAGTGGATATTGTTGGGGGAGGGGGAGGGGAATATCTGCAAGTGGATACTTTTGGGGGAGGGGAAAATCTGCAAGTGGATACTGTTGGAGGGAGAGGGAGGGGGATCTGTGCAAGTGGATACTGTTGGGGGAGGGAGATCTCTGCAAGTGGATATTGTTGGGGGAGGGGGAGGGGAATATCTGCAAGTGGATACTTTTGGGGGAGGGTTTACTTTGCAAGTAGATACTGTTGGGGGGAGGGGAAACTGTAAGTGGATACTGTTGGGGAAGGGGGAACTCTGCAAGTGGATACTGTTGGGGGAGGGGGAGGGGAAAATCTGCAAGTGGATACTGTTGGGGGAGGGGGAACTCTGCAAGTGGATACTGTAGGGGGAGGGGGAACTCTGCAAGTGGATACTGTTGGGGGAGGGGGAACTCTGCAAGTAAATACTGTCGGAGGAGGGGGAGCTCTGCAAGTGGATACTGTAGGGGGAGGGGAATCTCTGCAAGTGGATACTGTTGGGGGAGGGTTTACTCTGCAAGTGGATACTGTCGGGGGAGGACGAACTCTGCAAGTGGATACTGTTGGGGGAGGGTGAACACTGCAAGTGGATACTGTCGGGGGAGGGTGAACACTGCAAGTGGATACTGTTGGGGGAGGGAGATTTCTGCAAGTGGATACTGTTGGGGGAGGGGCAACTGTACTATCCAACATCAGGAGATGCATTTAACGGCGTCACCAATGCTGACCCGCTACATGATTGGGGGTATGGCTGCCGTTTTCATGCGAATTGGCCGCCCACCATGTAATCACAGCAGCTCAGCCGCTAACCTGTGAGACCTTACCGCCAACATTTTACACTCTCGCATTTCTCTGCAGCAGGATAATAAAGTCCAGATCACTGTCGCTGGGTCAAAATGCTGGATCTCCCTCCCCACTGTGGGTGTACCTACAGCACACGAACTGCAGTGGTTCAAGAAGGCAGCTCACCACCACCTTCTCAAGAGCAATTAGCGATGGACAATAAATGCTGGCTTTGTCAGTGACGCCCACATCCCGAGAATGAAAAAAATGAGGTACCAGACAGCAGACAGCACTGTGGGCAGTTAGCCCAGGAAGAGTCCCCACTTTTATCTATCTTGATACCTTGATGGGACAAGGCTTCACAGACACTCGGTACCTCTTGGCACCCAGTCCAATGGCCGATTGTCATGTGTAAGTCTTGCCAGTGAATACTCTTCATTAGGTGACCCACCGAGTCCAAGCGAAACTGCTACTCCAATCAGTATGGACTGGAAACTGTGCCCGAAGGCTTGGATAAACTCATTGAGCCATCACTGAAGCCATGGAGGTAAATAGAAGTTTAATTTGACTAAAGGAGCCCCTTCATTTGCAATAGTGCACACCAACATGCCACCTTCTGCCTGTCATAGATCAATAGCAAATCCTGATCAACTGCGAATCACTTCAACTCTTCCCCCTTGACCCCACCAATGTGTCACCCAAATCGCCGAAACTGCACAGTTAGGAATTCTCAAGGTCGGACAGAGTTTATTATCAAACGTTGGCATCATAATGATTGAACAAAAAAATAACAAGATGAAAGCTGCAAGCCTTTTCAGAAATGACTTTCTCCAGTGATTTTCTGACTGATTGTGTAATAATCTCAGGTCACTGTTAAGCAGCTTTGAGCTAGAGGTTGATAGATTTTCAATAAATGATGATGAACGTTGAGAAACCAATACAATCGAAAGCTATAAAGTTGTTTTTTAATGAACGTCTGGGACTTGGTTTTACTGACGTTGCATTATGTTGTGTAGCACATCTTCAAGGAATTGCTTACATGGAACATGTTGGATGATGCATCATTAAGCAGCCCACGCACGCAATGTTGAGCAATGGGGGAGGTCGGTGCCCAGTACAAAAATTACATTTGTATCTGACAATGCATCTGCATCAGGATTTACTCATCAGCAAGATTTTAAAGCAATAGACAGAGACCAGTGTACACATCGTACAGATAGGCAGACACACAGGGACACACACACAGAGCCACACACAGACACACACACAGACATACACAGAGAAACAGACAGACACACAGAGACAGACACAGAGGCAGATACAGAGACACACACAGAGAAACAGACAGACACAAGGACACAAAGGGACACACACACAGTGACATACACAAACACACACGCACAGAAACACACAGACAGACACACGCACACAGACGCACATGGGGACACACGCACAGAAACACAGAGACAAATAGCGACGCGCACACAGATACACACAGGCATGCTGAGACACACACAGCGACGCAAACAGGGATACACACACGCTGATACACACTAAGAGACACACATACACACAGTGACATACCAACACAGAAACACACATATACAGACACACACATGGAAACACACACACTAGGAGACATCAAGATCCACACAGACACATATGCACACAATGACATGCAGAGACACACAGAGACACACAGAAACGTGCACACAGACACAACAACGACAACTTATATTTATATAGCACCCTTAACATAATTAAACGTCCCAAGGTGCTTTGCACGAGCATTGCAAAGCCAAGTTAGACACTGAGCCATATAAGGCGATCTTAGCTCAGATGACCAAAGCTTACTCAAAGAGGTAGGTTTTAAGGAGTGTCTTGAAGGAGGAAAGGGAGGTAGAGAGGCCAAGAGGTGCAGGGAGTGCATTCCAGAGCTTGGAGCCCAGGCAACTGAAGGAGCAGCCACCAATGATGGAGCAATTAAAATCGGGGATGCTCTCCGGAGGCCAGAATTAGAGGAGCGCAGATATGTTTGGAGAGTTGTGTGCCTGGAGGAGATTACAGAGATAGGGAGGGGTAAGGTCATAGAGTAATTTGAAAACAAGGATGAGAATGTTAAAATTGAGGTATTGCTTGACTCAGAGACAGTGTAGGTCAGCGAGCACAGGGCTGATAGATTGACTCAGAGCCAGTGTAAGTCACTGAGAACTGGGCTGATAGATTGACTCAGAGCCAGTGTAGGTCAGTGAGCACTGGGCTGATCGATTGACTCAGAGCCAGTGTAGGTCAGTGAGCACTGGGCTGATCGATTGACTCAGAGCCAGTGTAGGTCAGTGAGCACTGGGCTCATAGATTGACTCAGAGCCAGTGCAGGTCAGCAAGCACTGGGCTGATCGATTGACTCAGAGCCAGTGTAGGTCAGTGAGCACTGGGCTGATCGATTGACTCAGAGCCAGTGTAGGTCAGTGAGCACTGGGCTGATCGATTGACTCAGAGACAATGTAGGTCAGTGAGCATTGGGCTGATAGATTGACAGAGAGCCAGTGTAAGTCAGTGAGCACTGGGCTGATAGATTGACAGAGAGCGAGTGTAAGTCAGTGAGCACTGGGCTGATAGATTGACTCAGAGCCAGTGTAAGTCACTGAGCACTGGGCTGATAGATTGACTCAGAGACAATGTAGGTCAGTGAGCACTGGGCTGATAGATTGACTCAGAGACAATGTAGGTCAGTGAGCACTGGGCTGATAGATTGACAGAGAGCCAGTGTAAGTCAGTGAGCACTGGGCTGATAGATTGACTCAGAGACAATGTCGGTCAGTGAGCACTGGGCTGATAGATTGACAGAGAGCCAGTGTAAGTCAGTGAGCACTGGGCTGATAGATTGACTCAGAGACAATGTAGGTCAGTGAGCACTGGGCTGATAGATTGACTCAGAGACAATGTAGGTCAGTGAGCATTGGGCTGATAGATTGACTCAGAGCCAGTGTAAGTCACTGAGCACTGGGCTGATAGATTGACTCAGAGACAATGTAGGTCAGTAAGCACTGGGCTGATAGATTGACTCAGCCAGTGTAAGTCACTGAGCACTGGGCTGATAGATTGACACAGAGCCAGTGTACGTCAGTGAGCACTGGATGATAGATTGACTCAGAGACAATGTAGGTCAGTGAGCACTGGGCTGATAGATTGACTCAGAGCCAGTGTAAGTCAGTGAGCACTGGGCTGAGAGATTGACTCAGAGCCAGTGCAGGTCAGTGAGCACTGGGCTGATAGATTGACTCAGAGACAGTGTAGGTCAGCGAGCACCGGATGATAGATTGACTCAGAGACAGTGTAGGTCAGCGAGCACTGGGCTGATAGATTGACTCAAGGCCAGTGTAGGTCAGCGAGCACTGGGCTGATAGATTGACTCAGAGACAGTGTAGGTCAGCGAGCACCGGATGATAGATTGACTCAGAGACAGTGTAGGTCAGCGAGCACTGGGCTGATAGATTGACTCAAGGCCAGTGTAGGTCAGCGAGCACTGGGCTGATAGATTGACTCAGAGACAGTGTAGATCAGTGAGCACTGGATGATAGATTGACTCAGAGACAGTGTAGGACAGTGAGCACTGGGCTGATAGATTGACTCAGAGCCAGTGTAGGTCAGTGAGCACTGGATGATAGATTGACTCAGAGACAGTGTAGGTCAGCGAGCACTGGGCTGATAGATTGACTCAAGGCCAGTGTAGGTCAGCGAGCACTGGGCTGATAGATTGACTCAGAGACAGTGTAGATCAGTGAGCACTGGATGATAGATTGACTCAGAGACAGTGTAGGACAGTGAGCACTGGGCTGATAGATTGACTCAGAGCCAGTGTAGGTCAGTGAGCACTGGATGATAGATTGACTCAGAGACAGTGTAGGTCAGTGAGCACTGGGCTGATAGATTGACTCAGAGACAGTGTAGGTCAGTGAGCACTGGATGATAGATTGACTCAGAGACAGTGTAGGTCAGTGAGCACTGGGCTGATAGATTGACTCAGAGCCAGTGTAGGTCAGTGAGCACTGGATGATAGATTGACTCAGAGACAGTGTAGGTCAGTGAGCACTGGGCTGATAGATTGACACAGAGACAGTGTAGGTCAGTGAGCACCGGATGATAGATTGACTCAGAGACAGTGTAGGTCAGTGAGCACTGGGCTGATAGATTGACTCCGAGACAGTGTAGGTCAGTGAGCACCGGATGATAGATTGACTCAGCGACTGTGTAGCTCAGCAAGCACTGGGCTGATAGATTGACTCAGAGCCAGTGTAAGTCAGTGAGCACTGGGCTGATAGATTGACTCAGAGCCAATGTAGGTCAGTGAGCACTGGGCTGATAGATTGACTCAGAGCCAGTGTAAGTCAGTGAGCACTGGGCTGATAGATTAACTCAGAGACAGTGTAGGTCAGTGAGCATTGGGCTGATAGATTGACTCAGAGACAGTGTAGGTCAGTGAGCACTGGGCTGATAGATTGACTCAGAGCCAGTGTAGGTCAGTGAGCACTGGATATTAGATTGACTCAGAGACAGTGTAGGCCAGTGAGCACTGTGCTGACAGATTGACTGAGAGACAGTGTAAGTCAGTGAGCACTGGATGATAGATTGACTCAGAGACAGTGTAGGTCAGTGAGCACTGGGCTGATAGATTGACTCAGAGCCAGTGTAGGTCAGTGAGCACTGGATGATAGATTGACTCAGAGACAGTGTAGGTCAGTGAGCACTGGGCTGATAGATTGACACAGAGACAGTGTAGGTCAGTGAGCACCGGATGATAGATTGACTCCGAGACAGTGTAGGTCAGTGAGCACCGGATGATAGATTGACTCAGCGACTGTGTAGCGCAGCAAGCACTGGGCTGACAGATTGACTCAGAGCCAGTGTAGGTCAGTGAGCACTGGGCTGATCGATTGACTCAGAGCCAGTGTAAGTCAGTGAGCACTGGGCTGATAGATTGACTCAGAGCCAATGTAGGTCAGTGAGCACTGGGCTGATAGATTGACTCAGAGCCAGTGTAAGTCAGTGAGCACTGGGCTGATAGATTGACTCAGAGACAGTGTAGGTCAGTGAGCATTGGGCTGATAGATTGACTCAGAGACAGTGTAGGTCAGTGAGCACTGGGCTGATAGATTGACTCAGAGCCAGTGTAAGTCAGTGAGCACTGGGCTGATAGATTGACTCAGAGCCAATGTAGGTCAGTGAGCACTGGGCTGATAGATTGACTCAGAGCCAGTGTAAGTCAGTGAGCACTGGGCTGATAGATTGACTCAGAGACAGTGTAGGTCAGTGAGCACTGGGCTGATAGATTGACTCAGCCAGTGTAAGTCAGTGAGCACTGGGCTGATAGATTGACTCAGAGCCAATGTAGGTCAGTGAGCACTGGGCTGATAGATTGACTTAGAGACAGTGTAGGTCAGTGAGCATTGGGCTGATAGATTGACTCAGAGACAGTGTAGGTCAGTGAGCACTGGGCTGATAGATTGACTCAGAGCCAGTGTAAGTCAGTGAGCACTGGGCTGATCGATTGACTCAGAGCCAATGTAGGTCAGTGAGCACTGGGCTGATAGATTGACTCAGAGACAGTGTAGATCAGTGAGCATTGGGCTGATAGATTGACTCAGAGACAGTGTAGGTCAGTGAGCACCGGATGATAGATTGACTCAGAGACTGTGTAGGTCAGTGAGCACCGGATGACAGATTGACTCAGAGACAGTGTAGGTCAGTGAGCACTGGGCTGATAGATTGACTCAGAGACAGTGTAGGTCAGTGAGCACTGGATGATAGATTGACTCAGAGCCAGTGTAGGTCAGTGAGCACTGGGCTGATCGATTGACTCAGAGACAGTGTAGGTCAGTGAGCACCGGATGATAGATTGACTCAGAGACAGTGTAGGTCAGCGAGCACCGGATGATAGATTGACTCAGAGACAGTGTAGGTCAGCGAGCACCGGATGATAGATTGACTCAGAGACAGTGTAGGTCAGCGAGCACCGGATGATAGATTGACTCAGAGACTGTGTAGGTCAGTGAGCACTGGGCTGATCGATTGACTCAGAGCCAGTGTAGGTCAGTGAGCACTGGGCTGATCGATTGACTCAGAGCCAGTGTAAGTCAGTGAGCACTGGGCTGATAGATTGCCTCAGAGCCAATGTAGGTCAGTGAGCACTGGGCTGATAGATTGACTCAGAGACAATGTAGGTCAGTGAGCACTGGGCTGATAGATTGACCCAGAGCCAGTGTAGTTCAGCGAGCACTGGGCTGATAGATTGACTCAGAGACAGTGAAGGTCAGTGAGCACTGGATGATAGATTGACTCAGAGCCAGTGTAGGTCAGTGAGCACTGGATGATCGATTGACTCAGAGACAGTGTAGGTCAGCGAGCACTGGATGACAGATTGACTTAGAGACAGTGCAAGTCAGTGAGCACTGAGCTGATAGATTGACTCAGAGCCAGTGTAAGTCAGTGAGCACTGGATGATAGATTGACTCAGAGCCAGTGTAGGTCAGCGAGCACTGGGCTGACAGATTGACTCAGAGCCAGTGTAGGTCAGTGAGCACTGGATGATAGATTAACTCAGCGACAGTGTAGGTCAGTGAGCACTGGGCTGATAGATTGACTCAGAGACAGTGTAGGTCAGTGAGCACTGGCCTGATAAATTGACTCAGAGACAGTGTAGGTCAGTGAGCACTGGATGATAGATTGACTCAGAGACAGTGTAGGTCAGTGAGCACTGGATGATAGACTGACTCAGCGACAGTGTAGGTCAGTGAGCACTGGGCTGATCGATTGACTCAGAGACAATGTAGGTCAGTGAGCACTGGATGATAGATTGACTCAGAGCCAGTGTAGGTCAGTGAGCACTGGGCTGATCGATTGACTCAGAGCCAGTGTAAGTCAGTGAGCACTGGGCTGATAGATTGCCTCAGAGCCACTGTAGGTCAGTGAGCACTGGGCTGATAGATTGACTCAGAGACACTGTAGGTCAGTGAGCACTGGGCTGATAGATTGACTCAGAGCCAGTGTAGATCAGCGAGCACTGGGCTGATAGATTGACTCAGAGACGGTGTAGGTCAGTGAGCACTGGATGATAGATTGACTCAGAGACAGTGTAGGTCAGTGAGCACTGTGCTGACAGATTGACACAGAGCCAGTGTAAGTCAGTGAGCACTGGGCTGATAGATTGACTCAGAGACAGTGTAGGTCAGTGAGCACTGGATGATAGATTGACTCAGCGACAGTGTAGGTCAGTGAGCACTGGGCTGGTCGATTGACTCAGAGACTGTGCAGGTCAATGAGCACTGGCCTGATAGATTGACTCAGAGACAGTGTAGGTCAGTGAGCACTGGGCTGATAGATTGACTCAGAGACAGTGTAGGTCAGTGAGCACTGGATGATAGATTGACTCAGCGACAGTGTAGGTCAGTGAGCACTGGGCTGATCGATTGACTCAGAGCCAGTGTAGGTCAGTGAGCACTGGGCTGATAGATTGACTCAGAGACAGTGTAGGTCAGTGAGCACTGGATGATAGATTGACTCAGCGACAGTGTAGGTCAGTGAGCACTGGATGATAGATTGACTCAGATACAGTGTATGTCAGTGAGCACTGGGCTGATAGATTGACACAGAGACAGTGTAGGTCAGTGAGCACCGGATGATAGATTGACTCAGAGACAGTGTAGGTCAGTGAGCACCGGATGATAGATTGACTCCGAGACAGTGTAGGTCAGTGAGCACCGGATGATAGATTGACTCAGCGACTGTGTAGCTCAGCAAGCACTGGGCTGATAGATTGACTCAGAGCCAGTGTAGGTCAGTGAGCACTGGGCTGATAGATTGACTCAGAGACAATGTAGGTCAGTGAGCACTGGGCTGATAGATTGACTCAGAGACAATGTAGGTCAGTGAGCATTGGGCTGATAGATTGACTCAGAGCCAGTGTAAGTCACTGAGCACTGGGCTGATAGATTGACTCAGAGACAATGTAGGTCAGTAAGCACTGGGCTGATAGATTGACTCAGCCAGTGTAAGTCACTGAGCACTGGGCTGATAGATTGACACAGAGCCAGTGTACGTCAGTGAGCACTGGATGATAGATTGACTCAGAGACAATGTAGGTCAGTGAGCACTGGGCTGATAGATTGACTCAGAGCCAGTGTAAGTCAGTGAGCACTGGGCTGAGAGATTGACTCAGAGCCAGTGCAGGTCAGTGAGCATTGGGCTGATAGATTGACTCAGAGACAGTGTAGGTCAGCGAGCACCGGATGATAGATTGACTCAGAGACAGTGTAGGTCAGCGAGCACTGGGCTGATAGATTGACTCAAGGCCAGTGTAGGTCAGCGAGCACTGGGCTGATACATTGACTCAGAGACAGTGTAGGTCAGCGAGCACCGGATGATAGATTGACTCAGAGACAGTGTAGGTCAGCGAGCACTGGGCTGATAGATTGACTCAAGGCCAGTGTAGGTCAGCGAGCACTGGGCTGATAGATTGACTCAGAGACAGTGTAGATCAGTGAGCACTGGATGATAGATTGACTCAGAGACAGTGTAGGACAGTGAGCACTGGGCTGATAGATTGACTCAGAGCCAGTGTAGGTCAGTGAGCACTGGATGATAGATTGACTCAGAGACAGTGTAGGTCAGCGAGCACTGGGCTGATAGATTGACTCAAGGCCAGTGTAGGTCAGCGAGCACTGGGCTGATAGATTGACTCAGAGACAGTGTAGATCAGTGAGCACTGGATGATAGATTGACTCAGAGACAGTGTAGGACAGTGAGCACTGGGCTGATAGATTGACTCAGAGCCAGTGTAGGTCAGTGAGCACTGGATGATAGATTGACTCAGAGACAGTGTAGGTCAGTGAGCACTGTGCTGACAGATTGACTGAGAGACAGTGTAAGTCAGTGAGCACTGGATGATAGATTGACTCAGAGACAGTGTAGGTCAGTGAGCACTGGGCTGATAGATTGACTCAGAGACAGTGTAGGTCAGTGAGCACTGGATGATAGATTGACTCAGAGACAGTGTAGGTCAGTGAGCACTGGGCTGATAGATTGACTCAGAGCCAGTGTAGGTCAGTGAGCACTGGATGATAGATTGACTCAGAGACAGTGTAGGTCAGTGAGCACTGGGCTGATAGATTGACACAGAGACAGTGTAGGTCAGTGAGCACCGGATGATAGATTGACTCAGAGACAGTGTAGGTCAGTGAGCACTGGGCTGATAGATTGACTCCGAGACAGTGTAGGTCAGTGAGCACCGGATGATAGATTGACTCAGCGACTGTGTAGCTCAGCAAGCACTGGGCTGATAGATTGACTCAGAGCCAGTGTAAGTCAGTGAGCACTGGGCTGATAGATTGACTCAGAGCCAATGTAGGTCAGTGAGCACTGGGCTGATAGATTGACTCAGAGCCAGTGTAAGTCAGTGAGCACTGGGCTGATAGATTAACTCAGAGACAGTGTAGGTCAGTGAGCATTGGGCTGATAGATTGACTCAGAGACAGTGTAGGTCAGTGAGCACTGGGCTGATAGATTGACTCAGAGCCAGTGTAGGTCAGTGAGCACTGGATATTAGATTGACTCAGAGACAGTGTAGGCCAGTGAGCACTGTGCTGACAGATTGACTGAGAGACAGTGTAAGTCAGTGAGCACTGGATGATAGATTGACTCAGAGACAGTGTAGGTCAGTGAGCACTGGGCTGATAGATTGACTCAGAGCCAGTGTAGGTCAGTGAGCACTGGATGATAGATTGACTCAGAGACAGTGTAGGTCAGTGAGCACTGGGCTGATAGATTGACACAGAGACAGTGTAGGTCAGTGAGCACCGGATGATAGATTGACTCCGAGACAGTGTAGGTCAGTGAGCACCGGATGATAGATTGACTCAGCGACTGTGTAGCGCAGCAAGCACTGGGCTGACAGATTGACTCAGAGCCAGTGTAGGTCAGTGTGCACTGGGCTGATCGATTGACTCAGAGCCAGTGTAAGTCAGTGAGCACTGGGCTGATAGATTGACTCAGAGCCAATGTAGGTCAGTGAGCACTGGGCTGATAGATTGACTCAGAGCCAGTGTAAGTCAGTGAGCACTGGGCTGATAGATTGACTCAGAGACAGTGTAGGTCAGTGAGCATTGGGCTGATAGATTGACTCAGAGACAGTGTAGGTCAGTGAGCACTGGGCTGATAGATTGACTCAGAGCCAGTGTAAGTCAGTGAGCACTGGGCTGATAGATTGACTCAGAGCCAATGTAGGTCAGTGAGCACTGGGCTGATAGATTGACTCAGAGCCAGTGTAAGTCAGTGAGCACTGGGCTGATAGATTGACTCAGAGACAGTGTAGGTCAGTGAGCACTGGGCTGATAGATTGACTCAGCCAGTGTAAGTCAGTGAGCACTGGGCTGATAGATTGACTCAGAGCCAATGTAGGTCAGTGAGCACTGGGCTGATAGATTGACTTAGAGACAGTGTAGGTCAGTGAGCATTGGGCTGATAGATTGACTCAGAGACAGTGTAGGTCAGTGAGCACTGGGCTGATAGATTGACTCAGAGCCAGTGTAAGTCAGTGAGCACTGGGCTGATCGATTGACTCAGAGCCAATGTAGGTCAGTGAGCACTGGGCTGATAGATTGACTCAGAGACAGTGTAGATCAGTGAGCATTGGGCTGATAGATTGACTCAGAGACAGTGTAGGTCAGTGAGCACCGGATGATAGATTGACTCAGAGACTGTGTAGGTCAGTGAGCACCGGATGACAGATTGACTCAGAGACAGTGTAGGTCAGTGAGCACTGGGCTGATAGATTGACTCAGAGACAGTGTAGGTCAGTGAGCACTGGATGATAGATTGACTCAGAGCCAGTGTAGGTCAGTGAGCACTGGGCTGATCGATTGACTCAGAGACAGTGTAGGTCAGTGAGCACCGGATGATAGATTGAATCAGAGACAGTGTAGGTGAGTGAGCACTGTGCTGATAGATTGACACAGAGCCAGTGTAAGTCAGTGAGCACTGGGCTGATAGATTGACTCAGAGCCAGTGTAGATCAGCGAGCACTGGGCTGATAGATTGACTCAGGGCCAGTGTCGGTCAGTGAGCACAGGATGATAGATTGAATCAGAGACAGTCTAGGTCAGTGAGCACTGGATGATCGATTGACTCAGAGACAGTGTAGGTCAGCGAGCACCGGATGACAGATTGACTTAGAGACAGTGCAAGTCAGTGAGCACTGAGCTGATAGATTGACTCAGAGCCAGTGTAAGTCAGTGAGCACTGGATGATAGATTGACTCAGAGCCAGTGTAGGTCAGCGAGCACTGGGCTGACAGACTGACTCAGAGCCAGTGTAGGTCAGTGAGCACTGGATGATAGATTAACTCAGCGACAGTGTAGGTCAGTGAGCACTGGGCTGATAGATTGACTCAGAGACAGTGTAGGTCAGTGAGCACTGGGCTGATAGATTGACTCAGCCAGTGTAAGTCAGTGAGCACTGGGCTGATAGATTGACTCAGAGCCAATGTAGGTCAGTGAGCACTGGGCTGATAGATTGACTTAGAGACAGTGTAGGTCAGTGAGCATTGGGCTGATAGATTGACTCAGAGACAGTGTAGGTCAGCAAGCACTGGGCTGATCGATTGACTCAGAGCCAGTGTAGGTCAGTGAGCACTGGGCTGATCGATTGACTCAGAGACAGTGTAGGTCAGTGAGCACCGGATGATAGATTGACTCAGAGACAGTGTAGGTCAGCGAGCACCGGATGATAGATTGACTCAGAGACAGTGTAGGTCAGCGAGCACCGGATGATAGATTGACTCAGAGACTGTGTAGGTCAGTGAGCACTGGGCTGATCGATTGACTCAGAGCCAGTGTAGGTCAGTGAGCACTGGGCTGATCGATTGACTCAGAGCCAGTGTAAGTCAGTGAGCACTGGGCTGATAGATTGCCTCAGAGCCAATGTAGGTCAGTGAGCACTGGGCTGATAGATTGACTCAGAGACAATGTAGGTCAGTGAGCACTGGGCTGATAGATTGACTCAGAGCCAGTGTAGATCAGCGAGCACTGGGCTGATAGATTGACTCAGGGCCAGTGTCAGTCAGTGAGCACAGGATGATAGATTGAATCAGAGACAGTGTAGGTGAGTGAGCACTGTGCTGATAGATTGACACAGAGCCAGTGTAAGTCAGTGAGCACTGGGCTGATAGATTGACTCAGAGCCAGTGTAGATCAGCGAGCACTGGGCTGATAGATTGGCTCAGGGCCAGTGTCGGTCAGTGAGCACAGGATGATAGATTGAATCAGAGACAGTCTAGGTCAGTGAGCACTGGATGATCGATTGACTCAGAGACAGTGTAGGTCAGCGAGCACCGGATGACAGATTGACTTAGAGACAGTGCAAGTCAGTGAGCACTGAGCTGATAGATTGACTCAGAGCCAGTGTAAGTCAGTGAGCACTGGATGATAGATTGACTCAGAGCCAGTGTAGGTCAGCGAGCACTGGGCTGACAGATTGACTCAGAGCCAGTGTAGGTCAGTGAGCACTGGATGATAGATTAACTCAGCGACAGTGTAGGTCAGTGAGCACTGGGCTGATAGATTGACTCAGAGACAGTGTAGGTCAGTGAGCACTGGGCTGATAGATTGACTCAGCCAGTGTAAGTCAGTGAGCACTGGGCTGATAGATTGACTCAGAGCCAATGTAGGTCAGTGAGCACTGGGCTGATAGATTGACTTAGAGACAGTGTAGGTCAGTGAGCATTGGGCTGATAGATTGACTCAGAGACAGTGTAGGTCAGTGAGCACTGGGCTGATAGATTGACTCAGAGCCAGTGTAGGTCAGTGAGCACTGGGCTGATAGATTGACTCAGAGCCAGTGTAGATCAGCGAGCACTGGGCTGATAGATTGACTCAGGGCCAGTGTCGGTCAGTGAGCACAGGATGATAGATTGAATCAGAGACAGTGTAGGTGAGTGAGCACTGTGCTGATAGATTGACACAGAGCCAGTGTAAGTCAGTGAGCACTGGGCTGATAGATTGACTCAGAGCCAGTGTAGATCAGCGAGCACTGGGCTGATAGATTGACTCAGGGCCAGTGTCGGTCAGTGAGCACAGGATGATAGATTGAATCAGAGACAGTCTAGGTCAGTGAGCACTGGATGATCGATTGACTCAGAGACAGTGTAGGTCAGCGAGCACCGGATGACAGATTGACTTAGAGACAGTGCAAGTCAGTGAGCACTGAGCTGATAGATTGACTCAGAGCCAGTGTAAGTCAGTGAGCACTGGATGATAGATTGACTCAGAGCCAGTGTAGGTCAGCGAGCACTGGGCTGACAGATTGACTCAGAGCCAGTGTAGGTCAGTGAGCACTGGATGATAGATTAACTCAGCGACAGTGTAGGTCAGTGAGCACTGGGCTGATAGATTGACTCAGAGCCAATGTAGGTCAGTGAGCACTGGGCTGATAGATTGACTCAGAGACAGTGTAGGTCAGTGAGCATTGGGCTGATAGATTGACTCAGAGACAGTGTAGGTCAGTGAGCACTGGGCTGATAGATTGACTCAGAGCCAGTGTAAGTCAGTGAGCACTGGGCTGATCGATTGACTCAGAGCCAATGTAGGTCAGTGAGCACTGGGCTGATAGATTGACTCAGAGACAGTGTAGATCAGTGAGCATTGGGCTGATAGATTGACTCAGAGACAGTGTAGGTCAGTGAGCACCGGATGATAGATTGACTCAGAGACTGTGTAGGTCAGTGAGCACCGGATGACAGATTGACTCAGAGACAGTGTAGGTCAGTGAGCACTGGGCTGAAAGATTGACTCAGAGACAGTGTAGGTCAGCAAGCACTGGGCTGATCGATTGACTCAGAGCCAGTGTAGGTCAGTGAGCACTGGGCTGATCGATTGACTCAGAGACAGTGTAGGTCAGTGAGCACCGGATGATAGATTGACTCAGAGACAGTGTAGGTCAGCGAGCACCGGATGATAGATTGACTCAGAGACAGTGTAGGTCAGCGAGCACCGGATGATAGATTGACTCAGAGACTGTGTAGGTCAGTGAGCACTGGGCTGATCGATTGACTCAGAGCCAGTGTAGGTCAGTGAGCACTGGGCTGATCGATTGACTCAGAGCCAGTGTAAGTCAGTGAGCACTGGGCTGATAGATTGCCTCAGAGCCAATGTAGGTCAGTGAGCACTGGGCTGATAGATTGACTCAGAGACAATGTAGGTCAGTGAGCACTGGGCTGATAGATTGACTCAGAGCCAGTGTAGATCAGCGAGCACTGGGCTGATAGATTGACTCAGGGCCAGTGTCAGTCAGTGAGCACAGGATGATAGATTGAATCAGAGACAGTGTAGGTGAGTGAGCACTGTGCTGATAGATTGACACAGAGCCAGTGTAAGTCAGTGAGCACTGGGCTGATAGATTGACTCAGAGCCAGTGTAGATCAGCGAGCACTGGGCTGATAGATTGACTCAGGGCCAGTGTCGGTCAGTGAGCACAGGATGATAGATTGAATCAGAGACAGTCTAGGTCAGTGAGCACTGGATGATCGATTGACTCAGAGACAGTGTAGGTCAGCGAGCACCGGATGACAGATTGACTTAGAGACAGTGCAAGTCAGTGAGCACTGAGCTGATAGATTGACTCAGAGCCAGTGTAAGTCAGTGAGCACTGGATGATAGATTGACTCAGAGCCAGTGTAGGTCAGCGAGCACTGGGCTGACAGACTGACTCAGAGCCAGTGTAGGTCAGTGAGCACTGGATGATAGATTAACTCAGCGACAGTGTAGGTCAGTGAGCACTGGGCTGATAGATTGACTCAGAGACAGTGTAGGTCAGTGAGCACTGGGCTGATAGATTGACTCAGCCAGTGTAAGTCAGTGAGCACTGGGCTGATAGATTGACTCAGAGCCAATGTAGGTCAGTGAGCACTGGGCTGATAGATTGACTTAGAGACAGTGTAGGTCAGTGAGCATTGGGCTGATAGATTGACTCAGAGACAGTGTAGGTCAGCAAGCACTGGGCTGATCGATTGACTCAGAGCCAGTGTAGGTCAGTGAGCACTGGGCTGATCGATTGACTCAGAGACAGTGTAGGTCAGTGAGCACCGGATGATAGATTGACTCAGAGACAGTGTAGGTCAGCGAGCACCGGATGATAGATTGACTCAGAGACAGTGTAGGTCAGCGAGCACCGGATGATAGATTGACTCAGAGACTGTGTAGGTCAGTGAGCACTGGGCTGATCGATTGACTCAGAGCCAGTGTAGGTCAGTGAGCACTGGGCTGATCGATTGACTCAGAGCCAGTGTAAGTCAGTGAGCACTGGGCTGATAGATTGCCTCAGAGCCAATGTAGGTCAGTGAGCACTGGGCTGATAGATTGACTCAGAGACAATGTAGGTCAGTGAGCACTGGGCTGATAGATTGACTCAGAGCCAGTGTAGATCAGCGAGCACTGGGCTGATAGATTGACTCAGGGCCAGTGTCAGTCAGTGAGCACAGGATGATAGATTGAATCAGAGACAGTGTAGGTGAGTGAGCACTGTGCTGATAGATTGACACAGAGCCAGTGTAAGTCAGTGAGCACTGGGCTGATAGATTGACTCAGAGCCAGTGTAGATCAGCGAGCACTGGGCTGATAGATTGGCTCAGGGCCAGTGTCGGTCAGTGAGCACAGGATGATAGATTGAATCAGAGACAGTCTAGGTCAGTGAGCACTGGATGATCGATTGACTCAGAGACAGTGTAGGTCAGCGAGCACCGGATGACAGATTGACTTAGAGACAGTGCAAGTCAGTGAGCACTGAGCTGATAGATTGACTCAGAGCCAGTGTAAGTCAGTGAGCACTGGATGATAGATTGACTCAGAGCCAGTGTAGGTCAGCGAGCACTGGGCTGACAGATTGACTCAGAGCCAGTGTAGGTCAGTGAGCACTGGATGATAGATTAACTCAGCGACAGTGTAGGTCAGTGAGCACTGGGCTGATAGATTGACTCAGAGACAGTGTAGGTCAGTGAGCACTGGGCTGATAGATTGACTCAGCCAGTGTAAGTCAGTGAGCACTGGGCTGATAGATTGACTCAGAGCCAATGTAGGTCAGTGAGCACTGGGCTGATAGATTGACTTAGAGACAGTGTAGGTCAGTGAGCATTGGGCTGATAGATTGACTCAGAGACAGTGTAGGTCAGTGAGCACTGGGCTGATAGATTGACTCAGAGCCAGTGTAGGTCAGTGAGCACTGGGCTGATAGATTGACTCAGAGCCAGTGTAGATCAGCGAGCACTGGGCTGATAGATTGACTCAGGGCCAGTGTCGGTCAGTGAGCACAGGATGATAGATTGAATCAGAGACAGTGTAGGTGAGTGAGCACTGTGCTGATAGATTGACACAGAGCCAGTGTAAGTCAGTGAGCACTGGGCTGATAGATTGACTCAGAGCCAGTGTAGATCAGCGAGCACTGGGCTGATAGATTGACTCAGGGCCAGTGTCGGTCAGTGAGCACAGGATGATAGATTGAATCAGAGACAGTCTAGGTCAGTGAGCACTGGATGATCGAATGACTCAGAGACAGTGTAGGTCAGCGAGCACCGGATGACAGATTGACTTAGAGACAGTGCAAGTCAGTGAGCACTGAGCTGATAGATTGACTCAGAGCCAGTGTAAGTCAGTGAGCACTGGATGATAGATTGACTCAGAGCCAGTGTAGGTCAGCGAGCACTGGGCTGACAGATTGACTCAGAGCCAGTGTAGGTCAGTGAGCACTGGATGATAGATTAACTCAGCGACAGTGTAGGTCAGTGAGCACTGGGCTGATAGATTGACTCAGAGACAGTGTAGGTCAGTGAGCACTGGGCTGATAGATTGACTCAGAGCCAATGTAGGTCAGTGAGCACTGGGCTGATAAATTGACTTAGAGACAGTTTAGGTCAGTGAGCATTGGGCTGATAGATTGACTCAGAGACAGTGTAGGTCAGTGAGCACTGGGCTGATAGATTGACTCAGAGCCAGTGTAAGTCAGTGAGCACTGGGCTGATCGATTGACTCAGAGCCAATGTAGGTCAGTGAGCACTGGGCTGATAGATTGACTCAGCGCCAGTGTAGATCAGCGAGCACTGGGCTGATAGATTGACTCAGGGCCAGTGTCGGTCAGTGAGCACTGGATGATAGATTGAATCAGAGACTGTGTAGGTCAGTGAGCACTGGATGATCGATTGACTCAGAGACAGTGTAGGCCAGCGAGCACCGGATGACAGATTGACTTAGAGACAGTGCAAGTCAGTGAGCACTGAGCTGATAGATTGACTCAGAGCCAGTGTAAGTCAGTGAGCACTGGATGATAGATTGACTCAGAGCCAGTGTAGGTCAGCGAGCACTGGGCTGACAGATTGACTCAGAGCCAGTGTAGGTCAGTGAGCACTGGATGATAGATTAACTCAGCGACAGTGTAGGTCAGTGAGCACTGGGCTGATAGATTGACTCAGAGACAGTGTAGGTCAGTGAGCACTGGGCTGATAGATTGACTCAGCCAGTGTAAGTCAGTGAGCACTGGGCTGATAGATTGACTCAGAGCCAATGTAGGTCAGTGAGCACTGGGCTGATAGATTGACTTAGAGACAGTGTAGGTCAGTGAGCATTGGGCTGATAGATTGACTCAGAGACAGTGTAGGTCAGTGAGCACTGGGCTGATAGATTGACTCAGAGCCAGTGTAGGTCAGTGAGCACTGGGCTGATAGATTGACTCAGAGCCAGTGTAGATCAGCGAGCACTGGGCTGATAGATTGACTCAGGGCCAGTGTCGGTCAGTGAGCACAGGATGATAGATTGAATCAGAGACAGTGTAGTTGAGTGAGCACTGTGCTGATAGATTGACACAGAGCCAGTGTAAGTCAGTGAGCACTGGGCTGATAGATTGACTCAGAGCCAGTGTAGATCAGCGAGCACTGGGCTGATAGATTGACTCAGGGCCAGTGTCGGTCAGTGAGCACAGGATGATAGATTGAATCAGAGACAGTCTAGGTCAGTGAGCACTGGATGATCGATTGACTCAGAGACAGTGTAGGTCAGCGAGCACCGGATGACAGATTGACTTAGAGACAGTGCAAGTCAGTGAGCACTGAGCTGATAGATTGACTCAGAGCCAGTGTAAGTCAGTGAGCACTGGATGATAGATTGACTCAGAGCCAGTGTAGGTCAGCGAGCACTGGGCTGACAGATTGACTCAGAGCCAGTGTAGGTCAGTGAGCACTGGATGATAGATTAACTCAGCGACAGTGTAGGTCAGTGAGCACTGGGCTGATAGATTGACTCAGAGACAGTGTAGGTCAGTGAGCACTGGGCTGATAGATTGACTCAGAGCCAATGTAGGTCAGTGAGCACTGGGCTGATAAATTGACTTAGAGACAGTTTAGGTCAGTGAGCATTGGGCTGATAGATTGACTCAGAGACAGTGTAGGTCAGTGAGCACTGGGCTGATAGATTGACTCAGAGCCAGTGTAAGTCAGTGAGCACTGGGCTGATCGATTGACTCAGAGCCAATGTAGGTCAGTGAGCACTGGGCTGATAGATTGACTCAGAGACAGTGTAGATCAGTGAGCATTGGGCTGATAGATTGACTCAGAGACAGTGTAGGTCAGTGAGCACCGGATGATAGATTGACTCAGAGACTGTGTAGGTCAGTGAGCACCGGATGACAGATTGACTCAGAGACAGTGTAGGTCAGTGAGCACTGGGCTGATAGATTGACTCAGAGACAGTGTAGGTCAGTGAGCACTGGATGATAGATTGACTCAGAGACAGTGTAGGTCAGTGAGCACTGGGCTGATAGATTGACTCAGAGACAGTGTCGGTCAGCAAGCACTGGGCTGATCGATTGACTCAGAGCCAGTGTAGGTCAGTGAGCACTGGGCTGATCGATTGACTCAGAGACAGTGTAGGTCAGTGAGCACCGGATGATAGATTGACTCAGAGACAGTGTAGGTCAGCGAGCAACGGATGATAGATTGACTCAGAGACAGTGTAGGTCAGTGAGCACTGGGCTGATCGATTGACTCAGAGCCAGTGTAAGTCAGTGAGCACTGGGCTGATAGATTGCCTCAGAGCCAATGTAGGTCAGTGAGCACTGGGCTGATAGATTGACTCATAGACAATGTAGGTCAGTGAGCACTGGGCTGATAGATTGACTCAGAGCCAGTGTAGTTCAGCGAGCACTGGGCTGATAGATTGACTCAGAGACAGTGTAGGTCAGTGAGCACTGGATGATAGATTGACTCAGAGCCAGTGTAGGTCAGTGAGCACTGGATGATAGATTGACTAAGAGACAGTGTAGGTCAGTGAGCACTGGGCTGATAGATTGACTCAGAGCCAGTGTAGATCAGCGAGCACTGGGCTGATAGATTGTCTCAGAGCCAGTGTAGGTCAGTGAGCACTGTGCTGATAGATTGACACAGAGCCAGTGTAAGTCAGTGAGCACTGGGCTGATAGATTGACTCAGAGCCAGTGTAGATCAGCGAGCACTGGGCTGATAGATTGACTCAGGGCCAGTGTCGGTCAGTGAGCACTGGATGATAGATTGAATCAGAGACAGTCTAGGTCAGTGAGCACTGGATGATCGATTGACTCAGAGACAGTGTAGGTCAGCGAGCACCGGATGACAGATTGACTTAGAGACAGTGCAAGTCAGTGAGCACTGAGCTGATAGATTGACTCAGAGCCAGTGTAGGTCAGTGAGCACTGGATGATAGATTAACTCAGCGACAGTGTAGGTCAGTGAGCACTGGGCTGATAGATTGACTCAGAGACAGTGTAGGTCAGTGAGCACTGGATGATAGATTGACTCAGAGACAGTGTAGGTCAGTGAGCACTGGATGATAGACTGACTCAGCGACAGTGTAGGTCAGTGAGCACTGGGCTGATCGATTGACTCAGAGACAATGTAGGTCAGTGAGCACTGGATGATAGATTGACTCAGAGCCAGTGTAGGTCAGTGAGCACTGGGCTGATCGATTGACTCAGAGCCAGTGTAAGTCAGTGAGCACTGGGCTGATAGATTGCCTCAGAGCCAATGTAGGTCAGTGAGCACTGGGCTGATAGATTGACTCAGAGACAATGTAGGTCAGTGAGCACTGGGCTGATAGATTGACTCAGAGCCAGTGTAGATCAGCGAGCACTGGGCTGATAGATTGACTCAGAGACAGTGTAGGTCAGTGAGCACTGGATGATAGATTGACTCAGAGCCAGTGTAGGTCAGTGAGCACTGTGCTGACAGATTGACACAGAGCCAGTGTAAGTCAGTGAGCACTGGGCTGATAGATTGACTCAGAGACAGTGTAGGTCAGTGAGCACTGGATGATAGATTGACTCAGCGACAGTGTAGGTCAGTGAGCACTGGGCTGGTCGATTGACTCAGAGACTGTGCAGGTCAATGAGCACTGGCCTGATAGATTGACTCAGAGACAGTGTAGGTCAGTGAGCACTGGGCTGATAGATTGACTCAGAGACAGTGTAGGTCAGTGAGCACTGGATGATAGATTGACTCAGCGACAGTGTAGGTCAGTGAGCACTGGGCTGATCGATTGACTCAGAGCCAGTGTAGGTCAGTGAGCACTGGGCTGATAGATTGACTCAGAGACAGTGTAGGTCAGTGAGCACTGGATGATAGATTGACTCAGCGACAGTGTAGGTCAGTGAGCACTGGATGATAGATTGACTCAGAGACAGTGTAGGTCAGTGAGCACTGGGCTGATAGATTGACTCAGAGCCAGTGTAGGTCAGTGAGCACTGGATGATAGATTGACTCAGAGACAGTGTATGTCAGTGAGCACTGGGCTGATAGATTGACACAGAGACAGTGTAGGTCAGTGAGCACCGGATGATAGATTGACTCAGAGACAGTGTAGGTCAGTGAGCACCGGATGATAGATTGACTCCGAGACAGTGTAGGTCAGTGAGCACCGGATGATAGATTGACTCAGCGACTGTGTAGCTCAGCAAGCACTGGGCTGATAGATTGACTCAGAGCCAGTGTAGGTCAGTGAGCACTGGGCGGATCGATTGACCTACAGCCAGTGTAAGTCAGTGAGCACTGGGCTGATAGATTGACTCAGAGCCAATGTAGGTCAGTGAGCACTGGGCTGATAGATTGACTCAGAGCCAGTGTACGTCAGTGAGCACTGGGCTGAGAGATTGACTCAGAGACAGTGTAGGTCAGTGAGCATTGGGCTGATAGATTGACTCAGAGACAGTGTAGGTCAGTGAGCACTGGGCTGATAGATTGACTCAGAGACAGTGTAGGTCAGTGAGCACTGGGCTGATAGATTGACTCAGCCAGTGTAAGTCAGTGAGCACTGGGCTGATAGATTGACTCAGAGCCAATGTAGGTCAGTGAGCACTGGGCTGATAGATTGACTCAGAGACAGTGTAGGTCAGTGAGCATTGGGCTGATAGATTGACTCAGAGACAGTGTAGGTCAGTGAGCACTGGGCTGATAGATTGACTCAGAGCCAGTGTAGGTCAGTGAGCACTGGATGATAGATTGACTCAGAGACAGTGTAGGTCAGTGAGCACTGGGCTGATAGATTGACTCAGAGCCAGTGTAGGTCAGTGAGCACTGGATGATTGATTGACTCAGAGACAGTGTAGGTCAGTGAGCACTGGGCTGATAGATTGACTCAGAGCCAGTGTAGGTCAGTGAGCACTGGATGATAGATTGACTCAGAGACAGTGTAGGTCAGTGAGCACTGGGCTGATAGATTGACTCAGAGCCAGTGTAGGTCAGTGAGCACTGGATGATAGATTGACTCGGAGACAGTGTAGGTCAGTGAGCACTGGGCTGATAGATTGTCACAGAGACAGTGTAGGTCAGTGAGCACCGGATGATAGATTGACTCAGAGACAGTGTAGGTCAGTGAGCACCGGATGATAGATTGACTCAGAGCCAGTGTAGGTCAGTGAGCACTGGGCTGATCGATTGACTCAGCGCCAGTGTAAGTCAGTGAGCACTGGGCTGATAGATTGACTCAGAGCCAATGTAGGTCAGTGAGCACTGGGCTGATAGATTGACTCAGAGCCACTGTAAGTCAGTGAGCACTGGGCTGATAGATTGACTCAGAGACAGTGTAGGTCAGTGAGCATTGGGCTGATAGATTGACTCAGAGACAGTGTAGGTCAGTGAGCACTGGGCTGATAGATTGACTCAGAGCCAGAGTAAGTCAGTGAGCACTGGGCTGATAGATTGACTCAGAGCCAATGTAGGTCAGTGAGCACTGGGCTGATAGATTGACTCAGAGCCAGTGTAAGTCAGTGAGCACTGGGCTGATAGATTGACTCAGAGACAGTGTAGGTCAGTGATCACTGGGCTGATAGATTGACTCAGCCAGTGTAAGTCAGTGAGCACTGGGCTGATAGATTGACTCAGAGCCAATGTAGGTCAGTGAGCACTGGGCTGATAGATTGACTCAGAGACAGTGTAGGTCAGTGAGCATTGGGCTGATAGATTGACTCAGAGACAGTGTAGGTCAGTGAGCACTGGGCTGATAGATTGACTCAGAGCCAGTGTAAGTCAGTGAGCACTGGGCTGATCGATTGACTCAGAGCCAATGTAGGTCAGTGAGCACTGGGCTGATAGATTGACTCAGAGACAGTGTAGATCAGTGAGCATTGGGCTGATAGATTGACTCAGAGACAGTGTAGGTCAGTGAGCACCGGATGATAGATTGACTCAGAGACTGTGTCGGTCAGTGAGCACCGGATGACAGATTGACTCAGAGACAGTGTAGGTCAGTGAGCACTGGGCTGAAAGATTGACTCAGAGACAGTGTAGGTCAGTGAGCACCGGATGATAGATTGACTCAGAGACAGTGTAGGTCAGCGAGCACCGGATGATAGATTGACTCAGAGACAGTGTAGGTCAGCGAGCACCGGATGATAGATTGACTCAGAGACTGTGTAGGTCAGTGAGCACTGGGCTGATCGATTGACTCAGAGCCAGTGTAGGTCAGTGAGCACTGGGCTGATCGATTGACTCAGAGCCAGTGCAAGTCAGTGAGCACTGGCCTGATAGATTGCCTCAGAGCCAATGTAGGTCAGTGAGCACTGGGCTGATAGATTGACTCAGAGACAATGTAGGTCAGTGAGCACTTGGCTGATAGATTGACTCAGAGCCAGTGTAGATCAGCGAGCACTGGGCTGATAGATTGACTCAGAGCCAGTGTAGGTGAGTGAGCACTGTGCTGATAGATTGACACAGAGCCAGTGTAAGTCAGTGAGCACTGGGCTGATAGATTGACTCAGAGCCAGTGTAGATCAGCGAGCACTGGGCTGATAGATTGACTCAGGGCCAGTGTCGGTCAGTGAGCACAGGATAATAGATTGAATCAGAGACAGTCTAGGTCAGTGAGCACTGGATGATCGATTGACTCAGGGACAGTGTAGGTCAGCGAGCACCGGATGACAGATTGACTTAGAGACAGTGCAAGTCAGTGAGCACTGAGCTGATAGATTGACTCAGAGCCAGTGTAAGTCAGTGAGCACTGGATGATAGATTGACTCAGAGCCAGTGTAGGTCAGCGAGCACTGGGCTGACAGATTGACTCAGAGCCAGTGTAGGTCAGTGAGCACTGGATGATAGATTAACTCAGCGACAGTGTAGGTCAGTGAGCACTGGGCTGATAGATTGACTCAGAGACAGTGTAGGTCAGTGAGCACTGGCCTGATAAATTGACTCAGAGACAGTGTAGGTCAGTGAGCACTGGATGATAGATTGACTCAGAGACAGTGTAGGTCAGTGAGCACTGGATGATAGACTGACTCAGCGACAGTGTAGGTCAGTGAGCACTGGGCTGATCGATTGACTCAGAGACAATGTAGGTCAGTGAGCACTGGATGATAGATTGACTCAGAGCCAGTGTAGGTCAGTGAGCACTGGGCTGATCGATTGACTCAGAGCCAGTGTAAGTCAGTGAGCACTGGGCTGATAGATTGCCTCAGAGCCAATGTAGGTCAGTGAGCACTGGGCTGATAGATTGACTCAGAGACAATGTAGGTCAGTGAGCACTGGGCTGATAGATTGACTCAGAGCCAGTGTAGATCAGCGAGCACTGGGCTGATAGATTGACTCAGAGACAGTGTAGGTCAGTGAGCACTGGATGATAGATTGACTCAGAGCCAGTGTAGGTCAGTGAGCACTGTGCTGACAGATTGACACAGAGCCAGTGTAAGTCAGTGAGCACTGGGCTGATAGATTGACTCAGAGACAGTGTAGGTCAGTGAGCACTGGATGATAGATTGACTCAGCGACAGTGTAGGTCAGTGAGCACTGGGCTGGTCGATTGACTCAGAGACTGTGCAGGTCAATGAGCACTGGCCTGATAGATTGACTCAGAGACAGTGTAGGTCAGTGAGCACTGGGCTGATAGATTGACTCAGAGACAGTGTAGGTCAGTGAGCACTGGATGATAGATTGACTCAGCGACAGTGTAGGTCAGTGAGCACTGGGCTGATCGATTGACTCAGAGCCAGTGTAGGTCAGTGAGCACTGGGCTGATAGATTGACTCAGAGACAGTGTAGGTCAGTGAGCACTGGATGATAGATTGACTCAGCGACAGTGTAGGTCAGTGAGCACTGGATGATAGATTGACTCAGAGACAGTGTAGGTCAGTGAGCACTGGGCTGATAGATTGACTCAGAGCCAGTGTAGGTCAGTGAGCACTGGATGATAGATTGACTCAGAGGCAGTGTAGGTCAGTGAGCACTGGGCTGATAGATTGACACAGAGACAGTGTAGGTCAGTGAGCACCGGATGATAGATTGACTCAGAGACAGTGTAGGTCAGTGAGCACTGGATGATAGATTGACTAAGAGACAGTGTAGGTCAGTGAGCACTGGGCTGATAGATTGACTCAGAGCCAGTGTAGATCAGCGAGCACTGGGCTGATAGATTGACTCAGAGCCAGTGTAGGTCAGTGAGCACTGTGCTGACAGATTGACACAGAGCCAGTGTAAGTCAGTGAGCACTGGGCTGATAGATTGACTCAGCGCCAGTGTAGATCAGCGAGCACTGGGCTGATCGACTGACTCAGGGCCAGTGCCGGTCAGTGAGCACTGGATGATAGATTGAATCAGAGACTGTGTGGGTCAGTGAGCACTGGATGATCGATTGACTCAGAGACAGTATAGGTCAGCGAGCACCGGATGACAGATTGACTTAGAGACAGTGCAAGTCAGTGAGCACTGAGCTGATAGATTGACTCAGAGCCAGTGTAGGTCAGCGAGCACTGGGCTGACAGATTGACTCAGAGCCAGTGTAGGTCAGTGAGCACTGGATGATAGATTAACTCAGCGACAGTGTAGGTCAGTGAGCACTGGGCTGATAGATTGACTCAGAGACAGTGTAGGTCAGTGAGCACTGGCCTGATAAATTGACTCAGAGACAGTGTAGGGCAGTGAGCACTGGATGATAGATTGACTCAGAGACAGTGTAGGTCAGTGAGCACTGGATGATAGACTGACTCAGCGACAGTGTAGGCCAGTGAGCACTGGGCTGATCGATTGACTCAGAGACTGTGTAGGTCAATGAGCACTGGCCTGATAAATTGACTCAGAGACAGTGTAGGTCAGTGAGCACTGGATGATAGATTGACTCAGAGACAGTGTAGGTCAGTGAGCACTGGCCTGATAAATTGACTCAGAGACAATGTAGGTCAGTGAGCACTGGATGATAGATTGACACAGAGACAGTGTAGGTCAGTGAGCACTGGATGATAGACTGACTCAGCGACAGTGTAGGTCAGTGAGCACTGGGCTGATAGATTGACTCAGAGACAGTGCAGGTCAGTGAGCACTGGGCTGATAGATTGACTCAGAGACAGTGCAGGTCAGTGAGCACTGGATGATAGATTGACTCAGCGACAGTGTAGGTCAGTGAGCACTGGGCTGATCGATTGACTCAGAGACTGTGTAGGTCAATGAGCACTGGCCTGATAGATTGACTCAGAGACAGTGTAGGTCAGTGAGCACCGGATGATAGATTGACTCAGCGACTGTGTAGCTCAGCAAGCACTGGGCTGATAGATTGACTCAGAGCCAGTGTAGGTCAGTGAGCACTGGGCTGATCGATTGACTCAGAGCCAGTGTAAGTCAGTGAGCACTGGGCTGATAGATTGACCCAGAGACAGTGTAGGTCAGTGAGCACTGGATGATAGATTGACTCAGCGACAGTGTAGGTCAGTGAGCACTGGGCTGATCGATTGACTCAGAGCCAGTGTAGGTCAGTGAGCACTGGGCTGATAGATTGACTCAGAGACAGTGTAGGTCAGTGATCACTGGATGATAGATTGACTCAGCGACAGTGTAGGTCAGTGAGCACTGGATGATAGATTGACTCAGAGACAGTGTAGGTCAGTGAGCACTGGGCTGATAGATTGACTCAGAGCCAGTGTAGGTCAGTGAGCACTGGATGATAGATTGACTCAGAGACAGTGTAGGTCAGTGAGCACTGGGCTGATAGATTGACACAGAGACAGTGTAGGTCAGTGAGCACCGGATGATAGATTGACTCAGAGACAGTGTAGGTCAGTGAGCACTGGATGATAGATTGACTAAGAGACAGTGTAGGTCAGTGAGCACTGGGCTGATAGATTGACTCAGAGCCAGTGTAGATCAGCGATCACTGGGCTGATAGATTGACTCAGAGCCAGTGTAGGTCAGTGAGCACTGTGCTGATAGATTGACACAGAGCCAGTGTAAGTCAGTGAGCACTGGGCTGATAGATTGACTCAGCGCCAGTGTAGATCAGCGAGCACTGGGCTGATAGATTGACTCAGGGCCAGTGTCGGTCAGTGAGCACTGGATGATAGATTGAATCAGAGACTGTGTAGGTCAGTGAGCACTGGATGATCGATTGACTCAGAGACAGTGCAGGTCAGTGAGCACCGGATGACAGATTGACTTAGAGACAGTGCAAGTCAGTGAGCACTGAGCTGATAGATTGACTCAGAGCCAGTGTAGGTCAGCGAGCACTGGGCTGACAGATTGACTCAGAGCCAGTGTAGGTCAGTGAGCACTGGATGATAGATTAACTCAGCGACAGTGTAGGTCAGTGAGCACTGGGCTGATAGATTGACTCAGAGACAGTGTAGGGCAGTGAGCACTGGATGATAGATTGACTCAGAGACAGTGTAGGTCAGTGAGCACTGGATGATAGACTGACTCAGCGACAGTGTAGGCCAGTGAGCACTGGGCTGATCGATTGACTCAGAGACTGTGTAGGTCAATGAGCACTGGCCTGATAAATTGACTCAGAGACAGTGTAGGTCAGTGAGCACTGGATGATAGATTGACTCAGAGACAGTGTAGGTCAGTGAGCACTGGCCTGATAAATTGACTCAGAGACAATGTAGGTCAGTGAGCACTGGATGATAGATTGACACAGAGACAGTGTAGGTCAGTGAGCACTGGATGATAGACTGACTCAGCGACAGTGTAGGTCAGTGAGCACTGGGCTGATAGATTGACTCAGAGACAGTGTAGGTCAGTGAGCACTGGGCTGATAGATTGACTCAGAGACAGTGCAGGTCAGTGAGCACTGGATGATAGATTGACTCAGCGACAGTGTAGGTCAGTGAGCACTGGGCTGATCGATTGACTCAGAGACTGTGTAGGTCAATGAGCACTGGCCTGATAGATTGACTCAGAGACAGTGTAGGTCAGTGAGCGCCGGATGATAGATTGACTCAGCGACTGTGTAGCTCAGCAAGCACTGGGCTGATAGATTGACTCAGAGCCAGTGTAGGTCAGTGAGCACTGGGCTGATCGATTGACTCAGAGCCAGTGTAAGTCAGTGAGCACTGGGCTGATAGATTGACTCAGAGCCAATGTAGGTCAGTGAGCACTGGGCTGATAGATTGACTCAGAGCCAGTGTAGGTCAGTGAGCACTGGGCTGATAGATTGACTCAGAGCCAATGTAGGTCAGTGAGCACTGGGCTGATAGATTGACTCAGAGACAGTATAGGTCAGTGAGCACCGGATGATAGATTGACTCAGAGACTGTGTAGGTCAGCAAGCACTGGGCTGATAGATTGACTCAGAGCCAGTGTAGGTCAGTGAGCACTGGGCTGATCGATTGACTCAGAGACAGTGTAAGTCAGTGAGCACTGGGCTGATAGATTGACTCAGAGACAGTGTAGGTCAGTGAGCACTGGGCTGATAGATTGACTCAGAGACAGTGTCGGTCAGTGAGCACCGGATGATAGATTGACTCAGAGACTGTGTAGGTCAGTGAGCACTGGGCTGATCGATTGACTCAGAGCCAGTGTAGGTCAGTGAGCACTGGGCTGATGGATTGACTCAGAGCCAGTGTAAGTCAGTGAGCACTGGGCTGATAGATTGCCTCAGAGCCAATGTAGGTCAGTGAGCACTGGGCTGATAGATTGACTCAGAGCCAGTGTAGATCAGCGAGCACTGGGCTGATAGATTGACTCAGAGACAGTGTAGGTCAGTGAGCACTGGATGATAGATTGACTCAGAGCCAGTGCAGGTCAGTGAGCACTGTGCTGATAGATTGACACAGAGCCCCTGTAAGTCAGTGAGCACTGGGCTGATAGATTGACTCAGAGCCAGTGTAGGTCAGTGAGCACTGGGCTGATAGATTGACTCAGAGCCAGTGTAGGTCAGTGAGCACTGGATGATAGATTGACTAAGAGACAGTGTAGGTCAGTGAGCACTGGGCTGATAGATTGACTCAGAGCCAGTGTAGATCAGCGAGCACTGGGCTGATAGATTGACTCAGAGCCAGTGTAGGTCAGTGAGCACTGGATGATAGATTGACTCAGAGCCAGTGTAGGTCAGTGAGCACTGTGCTGATAGATTGACACAGAGCCAGTGTAAGTCTGTGAGCACTGGGATGATAGATTGACTCAGAGCCAGTGTAGATCAGCGAGCACTGGGCTGATAGATTGACTCAGGGCCAGTGTCGGTCAGTGAGCACTGGCCTGATAAATTGACTCAGAGACAGTGTAGGTCAGTGAGCACTGGATGATAGATTGACTCAGAGACAGTGTAGGTCAGTGAGCACTGGATGATAGACTGACTCAGCGAAAGTGTAGGTCAGTGAGCACTGGGCTGATAGATTGACTCAGAGACTGTGTAGGTCAATGAGCACTGGCCTGATAGATTGACTCAGAGACAGTGTAGGTCAGTGAGCACTGGATGATAGATTGACTCAGCGACAGTGTAGGTCAGTGAGCACTGGGCTGGTCGATTGACTCAGAGACTGTGCAGGTCAATGAGCACTGGCCTGATAGATTGACTCAGAGACAGTGTAGGTCAGTGAGCACTGGGCTGATAGATTGACTCAGAGACAGTGTAGGTCAGTGAGCACTGGATGATACATTGACTCAGCGACAGTGTAGGTCAGTGAGCACTGGGCTGATCGATTGACTCAGAGCCAGTGTAGGTCAGTGAGCACTGGTCTGATAGATTGACTCAGAGACAGTGTAGGTCAGTGAGCACTGGATGATAGATTGACTCAGCGACAGTGTAGGTCAGTGAGCACTGGGCTGATAGATTGACTCAGAGACTGTGTAGGTCAGTGAGCACTGGGCTGATAGATTGACTCAGAGACTGTGTAGGTCAAAGAGCACTGGCCTGATAGATTGACTCAGAGACAGTGTAGGTCAGTGAGCACTGGATGATAGATTGACTCAGAGACAGTGTAGGTCAGTGAGCACTGGATGATAGATTGACTCAGAGACAGTGTAGGTCAGTGAGCACTGGATGATAGATTGACTCAGAGACAGTGTAGGTCAGTGAGCACTGGGCTGATAGATTGACTCAGAGCCAGTGTAGGTCAGTGAGCACTGGATGATAGATTGACTCAGAGACAGTGTAGGTCAGTGAGCACTGGGCTGATAGATTGACACAGAGACAGTGTAGGTCAGTGAGCACCGGATGATAGATTGACTCAGAGACAGTGTAGGTCAGTGAGCACCGGATGATAGATTGACTCCGAGACAGTGTAGGTCAGTGAGCACCGGATGATAGATTGACTCAGCGACTGTGTAAGTCAGCAAGCACTGGGCTGATAGATTGACTCAGAGCCAGTGTAGGTCAGTGAGCACTGGGCTGATCGATTGACTCAGAGCCAGTGTAAGTCAGTGAGCACTGGGCTGATAGATTGACTCAGAGCCAATGTAGGTCAGTGAGCACTGGGCTGAGAGATTGACTCAGAGCCAGTGTAAGTCAGTGAGCACTGGGCTGATAGATTGACTCAGAGACAGTGTAGGTCAGTGAGCATTGGGCTGATAGATTGACTCAGAGACAGTGTAGGTCAGTGAGCACTGGGCTGATAGATTGACTCAGAGCCAGTGTAAGTCAGTGAGCACTGGGCTGATAGATTGACTCAGAGCCAATGTAGGTCAGTGAGCACTGGGCTGATAGATTGACTCAGAGCCAGTGTAAGTCAGTGAGCACTGGGCTGATAGATTGACTCAGAGACAGTGTAGGTCAGTGATCACTGGGCTGATGGATTGACTCAGCCAGTGTAAGTCAGTGAGCACTGGGCTGATAGATTGACTCAGAGCCAATGTAGGTCAGTGAGCACTGGGCTGATAGATTGACTCAGAGACAGTGTAGGTCAGTGAGCATTGGGCTGATAGATTGACTCAGAGACAGTGTAGGTCAGTGAGCACTGGGCTGATAGATTGACTCAGAGCCAGTGTAAGTCAGTGAGCACTGGGCTGATCGATTGACTCAGAGCCAATGTAGGTCAGTGAGCACTGGGCTGATAGATTGACTCAGAGACAGTGTAGATCAGTGAGCATTGGGCTGATAGATTGACTCAGAGACAGTGTAGGTCAGTGAGCACCGGATGATAGATTGACTCAGAGATTGTGTAGGTCAGTGAGCACCGGATGACAGATTGACTCAGAGACAGTGTAGGTCAGTGAGCACTGGGCTGATAGATTGACTCAGAGACAGTGTAGGTCAGCAAGCACTGGGCTGATCGATTGACTCAGAGCCAGTGTAGGTCAGTGAGCACTGGGCTGATCGATTGACTCAGAGACAGTGTAGGTCAGTGAGCACCGGATGATAGATTGACTCAGAGACAGTGTTGGTCAGCGAGCACCGGATGATAGATTGACTCAGAGACAGTGTAGGTCAGCGAGCACCGGATGATAGATTGACTCAGAGACTGTGTAGGTCAGTGAGCACTGGGCTGATCGATTGACTCAGAGCCAGTGTAGGTCAGTGAGCACTGGGCTGATCGATTGACTCAGAGCCAGTGTAAGTCAGTGTGCACTGGGCTGATAGATTGCCTCAGAGCCAATGTAGGTCAGTGAGCACTGGGCTGATAGATTGACTCAGAGACAATGTAGGTCAGTGAGCACTGGGCTGATAGATTGACTCAGAGCCAGTGTAGATCAGCGAGCACTGGGCTGATAGATTGACTCAGAGACAGTGTAGGTCAGTGAGCACTGGGCTGATAGATTGACTCAGAGCCAGTGTAGGTCAGTGAGCACTGGATGATAGATTGACTAAGAGACAGTGTAGGTCAGTGAGCACTGGGCTGATAGATTGACTCAGAGCCAGTGTAGATCAGCGAGCACTGGGCTGATAGATTGACTCAGAGCCAGTGTAGGTCAGTGAGCACTGTGCTGATAGATTGACACAGAGCCAGTGTAAGTCAGTGAGCACTGGGCTGATAGATTGACTCAGCGCCAGTGTAGATCAGCGAGCACTGGGCTGATAGATTGACTCAGGGCCAGTGTCGGTCAGTGAGCACTGGATGATAGATTGAATCAGAGACTGTGTAGGTCAGTGAGCACTGGATGATCGATTGACTCAGAGACAGTGTAGGTCAGCGAGCACCGGATGACAGATTGACTTAGAGACAGTGCAAGTCAGTGAGCACTGAGCTGATAGATTGACTCAGAGCCAGTGTAAGTCAGTGAGCACTGGATGATAGATTGACTCAGAGCCAGTGTAGGTCAGCGAGCACTGGGCTGACAGATTGACTCAGAGCCAGTGTAGGTCAGTGAGCACTGGATGATAGATTAACTCAGCGACAGTGTAGGTCAGTGAGCACTGGGCTGATAGATTGACTCAGAGACAGTGTAGGTCAGTGAGCACTGGCCTGATAAATTGACTCAGAGACAGTGTAGGGCAGTGAGCACTGGATGATAGATTGACTCAGAGACAGTGTAGGTCAGTGAGCACTGGCCTGATAAATTGACTCAGAGACAATGTAGGTCAGTGAGCACTGGATGATAGATTGACACAGAGACAGTGTAGGTCAGTGAGCACTGGATGATAGACTGACTCAGCGACAGTGTAGGTCAGTGAGCACTGGGCTGATAGATTGACTCAGAGACAGTGCAGGTCAGTGAGGACTGGGCTGATAGATTGACTCAGAGACAGTGCAGGTCAGTGAGCACTGGATGATAGATTGACTCAGCGACAGTGTAGGTCAGTGAGCACTGGGCTGATCGATTGACTCAGAGACTGTGTAGGTCAATGAGCACTGGCCTGATAGATTGACTCAGAGACAGTGTAGGTCAGTGAGCACCGGATGATAGATTGACTCAGCGACTGTGTAGCTCAGCAAGCACTGGGCTGATAGATTGACTCAGAGCCAGTGTAGGTCAGTGAGCACTGGGCTGATCGATTGACTCAGAGCCAGTGTAAGTCAGTGAGCACTGGGCTGATAGATTGACTCAGAGCCAATGTAGGTCAGTGAGCACTGGGCTGATAGATTGACTCAGAGCCAGTGTAGGTCAGTGAGCACTGGGCTGATAGATTGACTCAGAGCCAATGTAGGTCAGTGAGCACTGGGCTGATAGATTGACTCAGAGACAGTATAGGTCAGTGAGCACCGGATGATAGATTGACTCAGAGACTGTGTAGGTCAGCAAGCACTGGGCTGATAGATTGACTCAGAGCCAGTGTAGGTCAGTGAGCACTGGGCTGATCGATTGACTCAGAGACAGTGTAAGTCAGTGAGCACTGGGCTGATAGATTGACTCAGAGACAATGTAGGTCAGTGAGCACTGGGCTGATCGATTGACTCAGAGACAATGTAGGTCAGTGAGCACTGGGCTGATAGATTGACTCAGAGACAGTGTAGGTCAGTGAGCACTGGGCTGATAGATTGACTCAGAGACAGTGTAGGTCAGTGAGCACTGTGCTGATAGATTGACACAGAGCCCCTGTAAGTCAGTGAGCACTGGGCTGATAGATTGACTCAGAGCCAGTGTAGGTCAGTGAGCACTGGGCTGATAGATTGACTCAGAGCCAGTGTAGGTCAGTGAGCACTGGATGATAGATTGACTCAGCGACAGTGTAGGTCAGTGAGCACTGGGCTGGTCGATTGACTCAGAGACTGTGCAGGTCAATGAGCACTGGCCTGATAGATTGACTAAGAGACAGTGTAGGTCAGTGAGCACTGGGCTGATAGATTGACTCAGAGCCAGTGTAGATCAGCGAGCACTGGGCTGATAGATTGACTCAGAGCCAGTGTCGGTCAGTGAGCACTGGATGATAGATTGACTCAGAGCCAGTGTAGGTCAGTGAGCACTGTGCTGATAGATTGACACAGAGCCAGTGTAAGTCTGTGAGCACTGGGATGATAGATTGACTCAGAGCCAGTGTAGATCAGCGAGCACTGGGCTGATAGATTGACTCAGGGCCAGTGTCGGTCAGTGAGCACTGGCCTGATAAATTGACTCAGAGACAGTGTAGGTCAGTGAGCACTGGATGATAGATTGACTCAGAGACAGTGTAGGTCAGTGAGCACTGGATGATAGACTGACTCAGCGAAAGTGTAGGTCAGTGAGCACTGGGCTGATCGATTGACTCAGAGACTGTGTAGGTCAATGAGCACTGGCCTGATAGATTGACTCAGAGACAGTGTAGGTCAGTGAGCACTGGATGATAGATTGACTCAGCGACAGTGTAGGTCAGTGAGCACTGGGCTGGTCGATTGACTCAGAGACTGTGCAGGTCAATGAGCACTGGCCTGATAGATTGACTCAGAGACAGTGTAGGTCAGTGAGCACTGGGCTGATAGATTGACTCAGAGACAGTGTAGGTCAATGAGCACTGGATGATAGATTGACTCAGCGACAGTGTAGGTCAGTGAGCACTGGGCTGATCGATTGACTCAGAGACAGTGTAGGTCAGTGAGCACTGGATGATAGATTGACTCAGAGACAGTGTAGGTCAGTGAGCACTGGATGATAGATTGACTCAGAGACAGTGTAGGTCAGTGAGCACTGGATGATAGATTGACTCAGAGACAGTGTAGATCAGTGAGCACTGGATGATAGATTGACTCAGAGACAGTGTAGGTCAGTGAGCACTGGATGATAGATTGACTCAGAGACAGTGTAGGTCAGTGAGCACTGGATGATAGATTGACTCAGAGACAGTGTAGGTCAGTGAGCACTGGATGATAGATTGACTCAGAGACAGTGTAGGTCAGTGAGCACTGGGCTGATAGATTGACTCAGAGCCAGTGTAGGTCAGTGAGCACTGGATGATAGATTGACTCAGAGACAGTGTAGGTCAGTGAGCACTGGGCTGATAGATTGACACAGAGACAGTGTAGGTCAGTGAGCACCGGATGATAGATTGACTCAGAGACAGTGTAGGTCAGTGAGCACCGGATGATAGATTGACTCCGAGACAGTGTAGGTCAGTGAGCACCGGATGATAGATTGACTCAGCGACTGTGTAGCTCAGCAAGCACTGGGCTGATAGATTGACTCAGAGCCAGTGTAGGTCAGTGAGCACTGGGCTGATCGATTGACTCAGAGCCAGTGTAAGTCAGTGAGCACTGGGCTGATAGATTGACTCAGAGCCAATGTAGGTCAGTGAGCACTGGGCTGATAGATTGACTCAGAGCCAGTGTAAGTCAGTGAGCACTGGGCTGATAGATTGACTCAGAGACAGTGTAGGTCAGTGAGCATTGGGCTGATAGATTGACTCAGAGACAGTGTAGGTCAGTGAGCACTGGGCTGATAGATTGACTCAGAGCCAGTGTAAGTCAGTGAGCACTGGGCTGATAGATTGACTCAGAGCCAATGTAGGTCAGTGAGCACTGGGCTGATAGATTGACTCAGAGCCAGTGTAAGTCAGTGAGCACTGGGCTGATAGATTGACTCAGAGACAGTGTAGGTCAGTGATCACTGGGCTGATGGATTGACTCAGCCAGTGTAAGTCAGTGAGCACTGGGCTGATAGATTGACTCAGAGCCAATGTAGGTCAGTGAGCACTGGGCTGATAGATTGACTCAGAGACAGTGTAGGTCAGTGAGCATTGGGCTGATAGATTGACTCAGAGACAGTGTAGGTCAGTGAGCACTGGGCTGATAGATTGACTCAGAGCCAGTGTAAGTCAGTGAGCACTGGGCTGATCGATTGACTCAGAGCCAATGTAGGTCAGTGAGCACTGGGCTGATAGATTGACTCAGAGACAGTGTAGATCAGTGAGCATTGGGCTGATAGATTGACTCAGAGACAGTGTAGGTCAGTGAGCACCGGATGATAGATTGACTCAGAGATTGTGTAGGTCAGTGAGCACCGGATGACAGATTGACTCAGAGACAGTGTAGGTCAGTGAGCACTGGGCTGATAGATTGACTCAGAGACAGTGTAGGTCAGCAAGCACTGGGCTGATCGATTGACTCAGAGCCAGTGTAGGTCAGTGAGCACTGGGCTGATCGATTGACTCAGAGACAGTGTAGGTCAGTGAGCACCGGATGATAGATTGACTCAGAGACAGTGTTGGTCAGCGAGCACCGGATGATAGATTGACTCAGAGACAGTGTAGGTCAGCGAGCACCGGATGATAGATTGACTCAGAGACTGTGTAGGTCAGTGAGCACTGGGCTGATCGATTGACTCAGAGCCAGTGTAGGTCAGTGAGCACTGGGCTGATCGATTGACTCAGAGCCAGTGTAAGTCAGTGAGCACTGGGCTGATAGATTGCCTCAGAGCCAATGTAGGTCAGTGAGCACTGGGCTGATAGATTGACTCAGAGACAATGTAGGTCAGTGAGCACTGGGCTGATAGATTGACTCAGAGCCAGTGTAGATCAGCGAGCACTGGGCTGATAGATTGACTCAGAGACAGTGTAGGTCAGTGAGCACTGGGCTGATAGATTGACTCAGAGCCAGTGTAGGTCAGTGAGCACTGGATGATAGATTGACTAAGAGACAGTGTAGGTCAGTGAGCACTGGGCTGATAGATTGACTCAGAGCCAGTGTAGATCAGCGAGCACTGGGCTGATAGATTGACTCAGAGCCAGTGTAGGTCAGTGAGCACTGTGCTGATAGATTGACACAGAGCCAGTGTAAGTCAGTGAGCACTGGGCTGATAGATTGACTCAGCGCCAGTGTAGATCAGCGAGCACTGGGCTGATAGATTGACTCAGGGCCAGTGTCGGTCAGTGAGCACTGGATGATAGATTGAATCAGAGACTGTGTAGGTCAGTGAGCACTGGATGATCGATTGACTCAGAGACAGTGTAGGTCAGCGAGCACCGGATGACAGATTGACTTAGAGACAGTGCAAGTCAGTGAGCACTGAGCTGATAGATTGACTCAGAGCCAGTGTAAGTCAGTGAGCACTGGATGATAGATTGACTCAGAGCCAGTGTAGGTCAGCGAGCACTGGGCTGACAGATTGACTCAGAGCCAGTGTAGGTCAGTGAGCACTGGATGATAGATTAACTCAGCGACAGTGTAGGTCAGTGAGCACTGGGCTGATAGATTGACTCAGAGACAGTGTAGGTCAGTGAGCACTGGCCTGATAAATTGACTCAGAGACAGTGTAGGGCAGTGAGCACTGGATGATAGATTGACTCAGAGACAGTGTAGGTCAGTGAGCACTGGCCTGATAAATTGACTCAGAGACAATGTAGGTCAGTGAGCACTGGATGATAGATTGACACAGAGACAGTGTAGGTCAGTGAGCACTGGATGATAGACTGACTCAGCGACAGTGTAGGTCAGTGAGCACTGGGCTGATAGATTGACTCAGAGACAGTGCAGGTCAGTGAGCACTGGGCTGATAGATTGACTCAGAGACAGTGCAGGTCAGTGAGCACTGGATGATAGATTGACTCAGCGACAGTGTAGGTCAGTGAGCACTGGGCTGATCGATTGACTCAGAGACTGTGTAGGTCAATGAGCACTGGCCTGATAGATTGACTCAGAGACAGTGTAGGTCAGTGAGCACCGGATGATAGATTGACTCAGCGACTGTGTAGCTCAGCAAGCACTGGGCTGATAGATTGACTCAGAGCCAGTGTAGGTCAGTGAGCACTGGGCTGATCGATTGACTCAGAGCCAGTGTAAGTCAGTGAGCACTGGGCTGATAGATTGACTCAGAGCCAATGTAGGTCAGTGAGCACTGGGCTGATAGATTGACTCAGAGCCAGTGTAGGTCAGTGAGCACTGGGCTGATAGATTGACTCAGAGCCAATGTAGGTCAGTGAGCACTGGGCTGATAGATTGACTCAGAGACAGTATAGGTCAGTGAGCACCGGATGATAGATTGACTCAGAGACTGTGTAGGTCAGCAAGCACTGGGCTGATAGATTGACTCAGAGCCAGTGTAGGTCAGTGAGCACTGGGCTGATCGATTGACTCAGAGACAGTGTAAGTCAGTGAGCACTGGGCTGATAGATTGACTCAGAGACAATGTAGGTCAGTGAGCACTGGGCTGATCGATTGACTCAGAGACAATGTAGGTCAGTGAGCACTGGGCTGATAGATTGACTCAGAGACAGTGTAGGTCAGTGAGCACTGGGCTGATAGATTGACTCAGAGACAGTGTAGGTCAGTGAGCACTGTGCTGATAGATTGACACAGAGCCCCTGTAAGTCAGTGAGCACTGGGCTGATAGATTGACTCAGAGCCAGTGTAGGTCAGTGAGCACTGGGCTGATAGATTGACTCAGAGCCAGTGTAGGTCAGTGAGCACTGGATGATAGATTGACTCAGCGACAGTGTAGGTCAGTGAGCACTGGGCTGGTCGATTGACTCAGAGACTGTGCAGGTCAATGAGCACTGGCCTGATAGATTGACTAAGAGACAGTGTAGGTCAGTGAGCACTGGGCTGATAGATTGACTCAGAGCCAGTGTAGATCAGCGAGCACTGGGCTGATAGATTGACTCAGAGCCAGTGTCGGTCAGTGAGCACTGGATGATAGATTGACTCAGAGCCAGTGTAGGTCAGTGAGCACTGTGCTGATAGATTGACACAGAGCCAGTGTAAGTCTGTGAGCACTGGGATGATAGATTGACTCAGAGCCAGTGTAGATCAGCGAGCACTGGGCTGATAGATTGACTCAGGGCCAGTGTCGGTCAGTGAGCACTGGCCTGATAAATTGACTCAGAGACAGTGTAGGTCAGTGAGCACTGGATGATAGATTGACTCAGAGACAGTGTAGGTCAGTGAGCACTGGATGATAGACTGACTCAGCGAAAGTGTAGGTCAGTGAGCACTGGGCTGATCGATTGACTCAGAGACTGTGTAGGTCAATGAGCACTGGCCTGATAGATTGACTCAGAGACAGTGTAGGTCAGTGAGCACTGGATGATAGATTGACTCAGCGACAGTGTAGGTCAGTGAGCACTGGGCTGGTCGATTGACTCAGAGACTGTGCAGGTCAATGAGCACTGGCCTGATAGATTGACTCAGAGACAGTGTAGGTCAGTGAGCACTGGGCTGATAGATTGACTCAGAGACAGTGTAGGTCAATGAGCACTGGATGATAGATTGACTCAGCGACAGTGTAGGTCAGTGAGCACTGGGCTGATCGATTGACTCAGAGACAGTGTAGGTCAGTGAGCACTGGATGATAGATTGACTCAGAGACAGTGTAGGTCAGTGAGCACTGGATGATAGATTGACTCAGAGACAGTGTAGGTCAGTGAGCACTGGATGATAGATTGACTCAGAGACAGTGTAGATCAGTGAGCACTGGATGATAGATTGACTCAGAGACAGTGTAGGTCAGTGAGCACTGGATGATAGATTGACTCAGAGACAGTGTAGGTCAGTGAGCACTGGATGATAGATTGACTCAGAGACAGTGTAGGTCAGTGAGCACTGGATGATAGATTGACTCAGAGACAGTGTAGGTCAGTGAGCACTGGGCTGATAGATTGACTCAGAGCCAGTGTAGGTCAGTGAGCACTGGATGATAGATTGACTCAGAGACAGTGTAGGTCAGTGAGCACTGGGCTGATAGATTGACACAGAGACAGTGTAGGTCAGTGAGCACCGGATGATAGATTGACTCAGAGACAGTGTAGGTCAGTGAGCACCGGATGATAGATTGACTCCGAGACAGTGTAGGTCAGTGAGCACCGGATGATAGATTGACTCAGCGACTGTGTAGCTCAGCAAGCACTGGGCTGATAGATTGACTCAGAGCCAGTGTAGGTCAGTGAGCACTGGGCTGATCGATTGACTCAGAGCCAGTGTAAGTCAGTGAGCACTGGGCTGATAGATTGACTCAGAGCCAATGTAGGTCAGTGAGCACTGGGCTGATAGATTGACTCAGAGCCAGTGTAAGTCAGTGAGCACTGGGCTGATAGATTGACTCAGAGACAGTGTAGGTCAGTGAGCATTGGGCTGATAGATTGACTCAGAGCCAGTGTAAGTCAGTGAGCACTGGGCTGATAGATTGACTCAGAGCCAATGTAGGTCAGTGAGCACTGGGCTGATAGATTGACTCAGAGCCAGTGTAAGTCAGTGAGCACTGGGCTGATAGATTGACTCAGAGCCAGTGTAGGTCAGTGAGCACTGTGCTGATAGATTGACACAGAGCCAGTGTAAGTCTGTGAGCACTGGGATGATAGATTGACTCAGAGCCAGTGTAGATCAGCGAGCACTGGGCTGATAGATTGACTCAGGGCCAGTGTCGGTCAGTGAGCACTGGCCTGATAAATTGACTCAGAGACAGTGTAGGTCAGTGAGCACTGGATGATAGATTGACTCAGAGACAGTGTAGGTCAGTGAGCACTGGATGATAGACTGACTCAGTGAAAGTGTAGTTCAGTGATCACTGTGCTGATAGATTGACTCAGCCAGTGTAAGTCAGTGAGCACTGGGCTGATAGATTGACTCAGAGCCAATGTAGGTCAGTGAGCACTGGGCTGATAGATTGACTCAGAGACAGTGTAGATCAGTGAGCATTGGGCTGATAGATTGACTCAGAGACAGTGTAGGTCAGTGAGCACCGGATGATAGATTGACTCAGAGACTGTGTAGGTCAGTGAGCACCGGATGACAGATTGACTCAGAGACAGTGTAGGTCAGTGAGCACTGGTCTGATAGATTGACTCAGAGACAGTGTAGGTCAGCAAGCACTGGGCTGATCGATTGACTCAGAGCCAGTGTAGGTCAGTGAGCACTGGGCTGATCGATTGACTCAGAGACAGTGTAGGTCAGTGAGCACCGGATGATAGATTGACTCAGAGACAGTGTTGGTCAGCGAGCACCGGATGATAGATTGACTCAGAGACAGTGTAGGTCAGCGAGCACCGGATGATAGATTGACTCAGAGACTGTGTAGGTCAGTGAGCACTGGGCTGATCGATTGACTCAGAGCCAGTGTAGGTCAGTGAGCACTGGGCTGATCGATTGACTCAGAGCCAGTGTAAGTCAGTGAGCACTGGGCTGATAGATTGCCTCAGAGCCAATGTAGGTCAGTGAGCACTGGGCTTATAGATTGACTCAGAGACAATGTAGGTCAGTGAGCACTGGGCTGATAGATTGACTCAGAGCCAGTGTAGATCAGCGAGCACTGGGCTGATAGATTGACTCAGAGACAGTGTAGGTCAGTGAGCACTGGGCTGATAGATTGACTCAGAGCCAGTGTAGGTCAGTGAGCACTGGATGATAGATTGACTAAGAGACAGTGTAGGTCAGTGAGCACTGGGCTGATAGATTGACTCAGAGCCAGTGTAGATCAGCGAGCACTGGGCTGATAGATTGACTCAGAGCCAGTGTAGGTCAGTGAGCACTGTGCTGATAGATTGACACAGAGCCAGTGTAAGTCAGTGAGCACTGGGCTGATAGATTGACTCAGCGCCAGTGTAGATCAGCGAGCACTGGGCTGATAGATTGACTCAGGGCCAGTGTCGGTCAGTGAGCACTGGATGATAGATTGAATCAGAGACTGTGTAGGTCAGTGAGCACTGGATGATCGATTGACTCAGAGACAGTGTAGGCCAGCGAGCACCGGATGACAGATTGACTTAGAGACAGTGCAAGTCAGTGAGCACTGAGCTGATAGATTGACTCAGAGCCAGTGTAAGTCAGTGAGCACTGGATGATAGATTGACTCAGAGCCAGTGTAGGTCAGCGAGCACTGGGCTGACAGATTGACTCAGAGCCAGTGTAGGTCAGTGAGCACTGGATGATAGATTAACTCAGCGACAGTGTAGGTCAGTGAGCACTGGGCTGATAGATTGACTCAGAGACAGTGTAGGTCAGTGAGCACTGGCCTGATAAATTGACTCAGAGACAGTGTAGGGCAGTGAGCACTGGATGATAGATTGACTCAGAGACAGTGTAGGTCAGTGAGCACTGGCCTGATAAATTGACTCAGAGACAATGTAGGTCAGTGAGCACTGGATGATAGATTGACACAGAGACAGTGTAGGTCAGTGAGCACTGGATGATAGACTGACTCAGCGACAGTGTAGGTCAGTGAGCACTGGGCTGATAGATTGACTCAGAGACAGTGCAGGTCAGTGAGCACTGGGCTGATAGATTGACTCAGAGACAGTGCAGGTCAGTGAGCACTGGATGATAGATTGACTCAGCGACAGTGTAGGTCAGTGAGCACTGGGCTGATCGATTGACTCAGAGACTGTGTAGGTCAATGAGCACTGGCCTGATAGATTGACTCAGAGACAGTGTAGGTCAGTGAGCACCGGATGATAGATTGACTCAGCGACTGTGTAGCTCAGCAAGCACTGGGCTGATAGATTGACTCAGAGCCAGTGTAGGTCAGTGAGCACTGGGCTGATCGATTGACTCAGAGCCAGTGTAAGTCAGTGAGCACTGGGCTGATAGATTGACTCAGAGCCAATGTAGGTCAGTGAGCACTGGGCTGATAGATTGACTCAGAGCCAGTGTAGGTCAGTGAGCACTGGGCTGATAGATTGACTCAGAGCCAATGTAGGTCAGTGAGCACTGGGCTGATAGATTGACTCAGAGACAGTGTAGATCAGTGAGCATTGGGCTGATAGATTGACTCAGAGACAGTGTAGGTCAGTGAGCACCGGATGATAGATTGACTCAGAGACTGTGTAGGTCAGTGAGCACCGGATGACAGATTGACTCAGAGACAGTGTAGGTCAGTGAGCACTGGTCTGATAGATTGACTCAGAGACAGTGTAGGTCAGCAAGCACTGGGCTGATCGATTGACTCAGAGCCAGTGTAGGTCAGTGAGCACTGGGCTGATCGATTGACTCAGAGACAGTGTAGGTCAGTGAGCACCGGATGATAGATTGACTCAGAGACAGTGTTGGTCAGCGAGCACCGGATGATAGATTGACTCAGAGACAGTGTAGGTCAGCGAGCACCGGATGATAGATTGACTCAGAGACTGTGTAGGTCAGTGAGCACTGGGCTGATCGATTGACTCAGAGCCAGTGTAGGTCAGTGAGCACTGGGCTGATCGATTGACTCAGAGCCAGTGTAAGTCAGTGAGCACTGGGCTGATAGATTGCCTCAGAGCCAATGTAGGTCAGTGAGCACTGGGCTTATAGATTGACTCAGAGACAATGTAGGTCAGTGAGCACTGGGCTGATAGATTGACTCAGAGCCAGTGTAGATCAGCGAGCACTGGGCTGATAGATTGACTCAGAGACAGTGTAGGTCAGTGAGCACTGGGCTGATAGATTGACTCAGAGCCAGTGTAGGTCAGTGAGCACTGGATGATAGATTGACTAAGAGACAGTGTAGGTCAGTGAGCACTGGGCTGATAGATTGACTCAGAGCCAGTGTAGATCAGCGAGCACTGGGCTGATAGATTGACTCAGAGCCAGTGTAGGTCAGTGAGCACTGTGCTGATAGATTGACACAGAGCCAGTGTAAGTCAGTGAGCACTGGGCTGATAGATTGACTCAGCGCCAGTGTAGATCAGCGAGCACTGGGCTGATAGATTGACTCAGGGCCAGTGTCGGTCAGTGAGCACTGGATGATAGATTGAATCAGAGACTGTGTAGGTCAGTGAGCACTGGATGATCGATTGACTCAGAGACAGTGTAGGCCAGCGAGCACCGGATGACAGATTGACTTAGAGACAGTGCAAGTCAGTGAGCACTGAGCTGATAGATTGACTCAGAGCCAGTGTAAGTCAGTGAGCACTGGATGATAGATTGACTCAGAGCCAGTGTAGGTCAGCGAGCACTGGGCTGACAGATTGACTCAGAGCCAGTGTAGGTCAGTGAGCACTGGATGATAGATTAACTCAGCGACAGTGTAGGTCAGTGAGCACTGGGCTGATAGATTGACTCAGAGACAGTGTAGGTCAGTGAGCACTGGCCTGATAAATTGACTCAGAGACAGTGTAGGGCAGTGAGCACTGGATGATAGATTGACTCAGAGACAGTGTAGGTCAGTGAGCACTGGCCTGATAAATTGACTCAGAGACAATGTAGGTCAGTGAGCACTGGATGATAGATTGACACAGAGACAGTGTAGGTCAGTGAGCACTGGATGATAGACTGACTCAGCGACAGCGTAGGTCAGTGAGCACTGGGCTGATAGATTGACTCAGAGACAGTGCAGGTCAGTGAGCACTGGGCTGATAGATTGACTCAGAGACAGTGCAGGTCAGTGAGCACTGGATGATAGATTGACTCAGCGACAGTGTAGGTCAGTGAGCACTGGGCTGATCGATTGACTCAGAGACTGTGTAGGTCAATGAGCACTGGCCTGATAGATTGACTCAGAGACAGTGTAGGTCAGTGAGCACCGGATGATAGATTGACTCAGCGACTGTGTAGCTCAGCAAGCACTGGGCTGATAGATTGACTCAGAGCCAGTGTAGGTCAGTGAGCACTGGGCTGATCGATTGACTCAGAGCCAGTGTAAGTCAGTGAGCACTGGGCTGATAGATTGACTCAGAGCCAATGTAGGTCAGTGAGCACTGGGCTGATAGATTGACTCAGAGCCAGTGTAGGTCAGTGAGCACTGGGCTGATAGATTGACTCAGAGCCAATGTAGGTCAGTGAGCACTGGGCTGATAGATTGACTCAGAGACAGTATAGGTCAGTGAGCACCGGATGATAGATTGACTCAGAGACTGTGTAGGTCAGCAAGCACTGGGCTGATAGATTGACTCAGAGCCAGTGTAGGTCAGTGAGCACTGGGCTGATCGATTGACTCAGAGACAGTGTAAGTCAGTGAGCACTGGGCTGATAGATTGACTCAGAGACAATGTAGGTCAGTGAGCACTGGGCTGATCGATTGACTCAGAGACAATGTAGGTCAGTGAGCACTGGGCTGATAGATTGACTCAGAGACAGTGTAGGTCAGTGAGCACTGTGCTGATAGATTGACACAGAGCCCCTGTAAGTCAGTGAGCACTGGGCTGATAGATTGACTCAGAGCCAGTGTAGGTCAGTGAGCACTGGGCTGATAGATTGACTCAGAGCCAGTGTAGGTCAGTGAGCACTGGATGATAGATTGACTAAGAGACAGTGTAGGTCAGTGAGCACTGGGCTGATAGATTGACTCAGAGCCAGTGTAGATCAGCGAGCACTGGGCTGATAGATTGACTCAGAGACAGTGTAGGTCAGTGAGCACTGGATGATACATTGACTCAGCGACAGTGTAGATCAGTGAGCACTGGGCTGATCGATTGACTCAGAGACAGTGTAGGTCAGTGAGCACTGGATGATAGATTGACTCAGAGACAGTGTAGGTCAGTGAGCACTGGATGATAGATTGACTCAGCGACAGTGTAGGTCAGTGAGCACTGGGCTGGTCGATTGACTCAGAGACTGTGCAGGTCAATGAGCACTGGCCTGATAGATTGACTCAGAGACAGTGTAGGTCAGTGAGCACTGGGCTGATAGATTGACTCAGAGACAGTGTAGGTCAGTGAGCACTGGATGATACATTGACTCAGCGACAGTGTAGGTCAGTGAGCACTGGGCTGATCGATTGACTCAGAGCCAGTGTAGGTCAGTGAGCACTGGTCTGATAGATTGACTCAGAGACAGTGTAGGTCAGTGAGCACTGGATGATAGATTGACTCAGCGACAGTGTAGGTCAGTGAGCATTGGGCTGATAGATTGACTCAGAGACTGTGTAGGTCAGTGAGCACTGGGCTGATAGATTGACTCAGAGACTGTGTAGGTCAAAGAGCACTGGCCTGATAGATTGACTCAGAGACAGTGTAGGTCAGTGAGCACTGGATGATAGATTGACTCAGAGACAGTGTAGGTCAGTGAGCACTGGATGATAGATTGACTCAGAGACAGTGTAGGTCAGTGAGCACTGGATGATAGATTGACTCAGAGACAGTGTAGGTCAGTGAGCACTGGGCTGATAGATTGACTCAGAGCCAGTGTAGGTCAGTGAGCACTGGATGATAGATTGACTCAGAGACAGTGTAGGTCAGTGAGCACTGGGCTGATAGATTGACACAGAGACAGTGTAGGTCAGTGAGCACCGGATGATAGATTGACTCAGAGACAGTGTAGGTCAGTGAGCACCGGATGATAGATTGACTCCGAGACAGTGTAGGTCAGTGAGCACCGGATGATAGATTGACTCAGCGACTGTGTAGCTCAGCAAGCACTGGGCTGATAGATTGACTCAGAGCCAGTGTAGGTCAGTGAGCACTGGGCTGATCGATTGACTCAGAGCCAGTGTAAGTCAGTGAGCACTGGGCTGATAGATTGACTCAGAGCCAATGTAGGTCAGTGAGCACTGGGCTGATAGATTGACTCAGAGCCAGTGTAAGTCAGTGAGCACTGGGCTGATAGATTGACTCAGAGACAGTGTAGGTCAGTGAGCATTGGGCTGATAGATTGACTCAGAGACAGTGTAGGTCAGTGAGCACTGGGCTGATAGATTGACTCAGAGCCAGTGTAAGTCAGTGAGCACTGGGCTGATAGATTGACTCAGAGCCAATGTAGGTCAGTGAGCACTGGGCTGATAGATTGACTCAGAGCCAGTGTAAGTCAGTGAGCACTGGGCTGATAGATTGACTCAGAGACAGTGTAGGTCAGTGATCACTGGGCTGATGGATTGACTCAGCCAGTGTAAGTCAGTGAGCACTGGGCTGATAGATTGACTCAGAGCCAATGTAGGTCAGTGAGCACTGGGCTGATAGATTGACTCAGAGACAGTGTAGGTCAGTGAGCATTGGGCTGATAGATTGACTCAGAGACAGTGTAGGTCAGTGAGCACTGGGCTGATAGATTGACTCAGAGCCAGTGTAAGTCAGTGAGCACTGGGCTGATCGATTGACTCAGAGCCAATGTAGGTCAGTGAGCACTGGGCTGATAGATTGACTCAGAGACAGTGTAGATCAGTGAGCATTGGGCTGATAGATTGACTCAGAGACAGTGTAGGTCAGTGAGCACCGGATGATAGATTGACTCAGAGACTGTGTAGGTCAGTGAGCACCGGATGACAGATTGACTCAGAGACAGTGTAGGTCAGTGAGCACTGGGCTGATAGATTGACTCAGAGACAGTGTAGGTCAGCAAGCACTGGGCTGATCGATTGACTCAGAGCCAGTGTAGGTCAGTGAGCACTGGGCTGATCGATTGACTCAGAGACAGTGTAGGTCAGTGAGCACCGGATGATAGATTGACTCAGAGACAGTATTGGTCAGCGAGCACCGGATGATAGATTGACTCAGAGACAGTGTAGGTCAGCGAGCACCGGATGATAGATTGACTCAGAGACTGTGTAGGTCAGTGAGCACTGGGCTGATCGATTGACTCAGAGCCAGTGTAGGTCAGTGAGCACTGGGCTGATCGATTGACTCAGAGCCAGTGTAAGTCAGTGAGCACTGGGCTGATAGATTGCCTCAGAGACAATGTAGGTCAGTGAGCACTGGGCTGATAGATTGACTCAGAGCCAGTGTAGATCAGCGAGCACTGGGCTGATAGATTGACTCAGAGACAGTGTAGGTCAGTGAGCACTGGGCTGATAGATTGACTCAGAGCCAGTGTAGGTCAGTGAGCACTGGATGATAGATTGACTAAGAGACAGTGTAGGTCAGTGAGCACTGGGCTGATAGATTGACTCAGCGCCAGTGTAGATCAGCGAGCACTGGGCTGATAGATTGACTCAGGGCCAGTGTCGGTCAGTGAGCACTGGATGATAGATTGAATCAGAGACTGTGTAGGTCAGTGAGCACTGGATGATCGATTGACTCAGAGACAGTGTAGGTCAGCGAGCACCGGATGACAGATTGACTTAGAGACAGTGCAAGTCAGTGAGCACTGAGCTGATAGATTGACTCAGAGCCAGTGTAAGTCAGTGAGCACTGGATGATAGATTGACTCAGAGCCAATGTAGGTCAGCGAGCACTGGGCTGACAGATTGACTCAGAGCCAGTGTAGGTCAGTGAGCACTGGATGATAGATTAACTCAGCGACAGTGTAGGTCAGTGAGCACTGGGCTGATAGATTGACTCAGAGACAGTGTAGGTCAGTGAGCACTGGCCTGATAAATTGACTCAGAGACAGTGTAGGGCAGTGAGCACTGGATGATAGATTGACTCAGAGACAGTGTAGGTCAGTGAGCACTGGCCTGATAAATTGACTCAGAGACAATGTAGGTCAGTGAGCACTGGATGATAGATTGACACAGAGACAGTGTAGGTCAGTGAGCACTGGATGATAGACTGACTCAGCGACAGTGTAGGTCAGTGAGCACTGGGCTGATAGATTGACTCAGAGACAGTGCAGGTCAGTGAGCACTGGGCTGATAGATTGACTCAGAGACAGTGCAGGTCAGTGAGCACTGGATGATAGATTGACTCAGCGACAGTGTAGGTCAGTGAGCACTGGGCTGATCGATTGACTCAGAGACTGTGTAGGTCAATGAGCACTGGCCTGATAGATTGACTCAGAGACAGTGTAGGTCAGTGAGCACCGGATGATAGATTGACTCAGCGACTGTGTAGCTCAGCAAGCACTGGGCTGATAGATTGACTCAGAGCCAGTGTAGGTCAGTGAGCACTGGGCTGATCGATTGACTCAGAGCCAGTGTAAGTCAGTGAGCACTGGGCTGATAGATTGACTCAGAGCCAATGTAGGTCAGTGAGCACTGGGCTGATAGATTGACTCAGAGCCAGTGTAGGTCAGTGAGCACTGGGCTGATAGATTGACTCAGAGCCAATGTAGGTCAGTGAGCACTGGGCTGATAGATTGACTCAGAGACAGTATAGGTCAGTGAGCACCGGATGATAGATTGACTCAGAGACTGTGTAGGTCAGCAAGCACTGGGCTGATAGATTGACTCAGAGCCAGTGTAGGTCAGTGAGCACTGGGCTGATCGATTGACTCAGAGACAGTGTAAGTCAGTGAGCACTGGGCTGATAGATTGACTCAGAGACAATGTAGGTCAGTGAGCACTGGGCTGATCGATTGACTCAGAGACAATGTAGGTCAGTGAGCACTGGGCTGATAGATTGACTCAGAGACAGTGTAGGTCAGTGAGCACTGGGCTGATAGATTGACTCAGAGACAGTGTAGGTCAGTGAGCACTGTGCTGATAGATTGACACAGAGCCCCTGTAAGTCAGTGAGCACTGGGCTGATAGATTGACTCAGAGCCAGTGTAGGTCAGTGAGCACTGGGCTGATAGATTGACTCAGAGCCAGTGTAGGTCAGTGAGCACTGGATGATAGATTGACTAAGAGACAGTGTAGGTCAGTGAGCACTGGGCTGAGAGATTGACTCAGAGCCAGTGTAGATCAGCGAGCACTGGGCTGATAGATTGACTCAGAGCCAGTGTCGGTCAGTGAGCACTGGATGATAGATTGACTCAGAGCCAGTGTAGGTCAGTGAGCACTGTGCTGATAGATTGACACAGAGCCAGTGTAAGTCTGTGAGCACTGGGATGATAGATTGACTCAGAGCCAGTGTAGATCAGCGAGCACTGGGCTGATAGATTGACTCAGGGCCAGTGTCGGTCAGTGAGCACTGGCCTGATAAATTGACTCAGAGACAGTGTAGGTCAGTGAGCACTGGATGATAGATTGACTCAGAGACAGTGTAGGTCAGTGAGCACTGGATGATAGACTGACTCAGCGAAAGCGTAGGTCAGTGAGCACTGGGCTGATCGATTGATTCAGAGACTGTGTAGGTCAATGAGCACTGGCCTGATAGATTGACTCAGAGACAGTGTAGGTCAGTGAGCACTGGATGATAGATTGACTCAGCGACAGTGTAGGTCAGTGAGCACTGGGCTGGTCGATTGACTCAGAGACTGTGCAGGTCAATGAGCACTGGCCTGATAGATTGACTCAGAGACAGTGTAGGTCAGTGAGCACTGGGCTGATAGATTGACTCAGAGACAGTGTAGGTCAATGAGCACTGGATGATAGATTGACTCAGCGACAGTGTAGGTCAGTGAGCACTGGGCTGATCGATTGACTCAGAGACAGTGTAGGTCAGTGAGCACTGGATGATAGATTGACTCAGAGACAGTGTAGGTCAGTGAGCACTGGATGATAGATTGACTCAGAGACAGTGTAGGTCAGTGAGCACTGGATGATAGATTGACTCAGAGACAGTGTAGATCAGTGAGCACTGGATGATAGATTGACTCAGAGACAGTGTAGGTCAGTGAGCACTGGATGATAGATTGACTCAGAGACAGTGTAGGTCAGTGAGCACTGGATGATAGATTGACTCAGAGACAGTGTAGGTCAGTGAGCACTGGATGATAGATTGACTCAGAGACAGTGTAGGTCAGTGAGCACTGGGCTGATAGATTGACTCAGAGCCAGTGTAGGTCAGTGAGCACTGGATGATAGATTGACTCAGAGACAGTGTAGGTCAGTGAGCACTGGGCTGATAGATTGACTCAGAGACAGTGTAGGTCAATGAGCACTGGATGATAGATTGACTCAGCGACAGTGTAGGTCAGTGAGCACTGGGCTGATCGATTGACTCAGAGACAGTGTAGGTCAGTGAGCACTGGATGATAGATTGACTCAGAGACAGTGTAGGTCAGTGAGCACTGGATGATAGATTGACTCAGAGACAGTGTAGGTCAGTGAGCACTGGATGATAGATTGACTCAGAGACAGTGTAGATCAGTGAGCACTGGATGATAGATTGACTCAGAGACAGTGTAGGTCAGTGAGCACTGGATGATAGATTGACTCAGAGACAGTGTAGGTCAGTGAGCACTGGATGATAGATTGACTCAGAGACAGTGTAGGTCAGTGAGCACTGGATGATAGATTGACTCAGAGACAGTGTAGGTCAGTGAGCACTGGGCTGATAGATTGACTCAGAGCCAGTGTAGGTCAGTGAGCACTGGATGATAGATTGACTCAGAGACAGTGTAGGTCAGTGAGCACTGGGCTGATAGATTGACACAGAGACAGTGTAGGTCAGTGAGCACCGGATGATAGATTGACTCAGAGACAGTGTAGGTCAGTGAGCACCGGATGATAGATTGACTCCGAGACAGTGTAGGTCAGTGAGCACCGGATGATAGATTGACTCAGCGACTGTGTAGCTCAGCAAGCACTGGGCTGATAGATTGACTCAGAGCCAGTGTAGGTCAGTGAGCACTGGGCTGATCGATTGACTCAGAGCCAGTGTAAGTCAGTGAGCACTGGGCTGATAGATTGACTCAGAGCCAATGTAGGTCAGTGAGCACTGGGCTGATAGATTGACTCAGAGCCAGTGTAAGTCAGTGAGCACTGGGCTGATAGATTGACTCAGAGACAGTGTAGGTCAGTGAGCATTGGGCTGATAGATTGACTCAGAGCCAGTGTAAGTCAGTGAGCACTGGGCTGATAGATTGACTCAGAGCCAATGTAGGTCAGTGAGCACTGGGCTGATAGATTGACTCAGAGCCAGTGTAAGTCAGTGAGCACTGGGCTGATAGATTGACTCAGAGCCAGTGTAGGTCAGTGAGCACTGTGCTGATAGATTGACACAGAGCCAGTGTAAGTCTGTGAGCACTGGGATGATAGATTGACTCAGAGCCAGTGTAGATCAGCGAGCACTGGGCTGATAGATTGACTCAGGGCCAGTGTCGGTCAGTGAGCACTGGCCTGATAAATTGACTCAGAGACAGTGTAGGTCAGTGAGCACTGGATGATAGATTGACTCAGAGACAGTGTAGGTCAGTGAGCACTGGATGATAGACTGACTCAGCGAAAGTGTAGGTCAGTGAGCACTGGGCTGATCGATTGACTCAGAGACTGTGTAGGTCAATGAGCACTGGCCTGATAGATTGACTCAGAGACAGTGTAGGTCAGTGAGCACTGGATGATAGATTGACTCAGCGACAGTGTAGGTCAGTGAGCACTGGGCTGGTCGATTGACTCAGAGACTGTGCAGGTCAATGAGCACTGGCCTGATAGATTGACTCAGAGACAGTGTAGGTCAGTGAGCACTGGGCTGATAGATTGACTCAGAGACAGTGTAGGTCAATGAGCACTGGATGATAGATTGACTCAGCGACAGTGTAGGTCAGTGAGCACTGGGCTGATCGATTGACTCAGAGACAGTGTAGGTCAGTGAGCACTGGATGATAGATTGACTCAGAGAAAGTGTAGGTCAGTGAGCACTGGATGATAGATTGACTCAGAGACAGTGTAGGTCAGTGAGCACTGGATGATAGATTGACTCAGAGACAGTGTAGATCAGTGAGCACTGGATGATAGATTGACTCAGAGACAGTGTAGGTCAGTGAGCACTGGATGATAGATTGACTCAGAGACAGTGTAGGTCAGTGAGCACTGGATGATGGATTGACTCAGAGACAGTGTAGGTCAGTGAGCACTGGATGATAGATTGACTCAGAGACAGTGTAGGTCAGTGAGCACTGGGCTGATAGATTGACTCAGAGCCAATGTAGGTCAGTGAGCACTGGGCTGATAGATTGACTCAGAGCCAGTGTAAGTCAGTGAGCACTGGGCTGATAGATTGACTCAGAGACAGTGTAGGTCAGTGAGCACTGGGCTGATAGATTGACTCAGAGCCAGGGTAAGTCAGTGAGCACTGGGCTGATAGATTGACTCAGAGACAGTGTAGGTAAGTGAGCATTGGGCTGATAGATTGACTCAGAGCCAGTGTAAGTCAGTGAGCACTGGGCTGATAGATTGACTCAGAGCCAATGTAGGTCAGTGAGCACTGGGCTGATAGATTGACTCAGAGCCAGTGTAAGTCAGTGAGCACTGGGCTGATAGATTGACTCAGAGCCAGTGTAGGTCAGTGAGCACTGTGCTGATAGATTGACACAGAGCCAGTGTAAGTCTGTGAGCACTGGGATGATAGATTGACTCAGAGCCAGTGTAGATCAGCGAGCACTGGGCTGATAGATTGACTCAGGGCCAGTGTCCGTCAGTGAGCACTGGCCTGATAAATTGACTCAGAGACAGTGTAGGTCAGTGAGCACTGGATGATAGATTGACTCAGAGACAGTGTAGGTCAGTGAGCACTGGATGATAGACTGACTCAGCGAAAGTGTAGGTCAGTGAGCACTGGGCTGATCGATTGACTCAGAGACTGTGTAGGTCAATGAGCACTGGCCTGATAGATTGACTCAGAGACAGTGTAGGTCAGTGAGCACTGGATGATAGATTGACTCAGCGACAGTGTAGGTCAGTGAGCACTGGGCTGGTCGATTGACTCAGAGACTGTGCAGGTCAATGAGCACTGGCCTGATAGATTGACTCAGAGACAGTGTAGGTCAGTGAGCACTGGGCTGATAGATTGACTCAGAGACAGTGTAGGTCAATGAGCACTGGATGATAGATTGACTCAGCGACAGTGTAGGTCAGTGAGCACTGGGCTGATCGATTGACTCAGAGACAGTGTAGGTCAGTGAGCACTGGATGATAGATTGACTCAGAGACAGTGTAGGTCAGTGAGCACTGGATGATAGATTGACTCAGAGACAGTGTAGGTCAGTGAGCACTGGATGATAGATTGACTCAGAGACAGTGTAGATCAGTGAGCACTGGATGATAGATTGACTCAGAGACAGTGTAGGTCAGTGAGCACTGGATGATAGATTGACTCAGAGACAGTGTAGGTCAGTGAGCACTGGATGATGGATTGACTCAGAGACAGTGTAGGTCAGTGAGCACTGGATGATAGATTGACTCAGAGACAGTGTAGGTCAGTGAGCACTGGGCTGATAGATTGACTCAGAGCCAGTGTAGGTCAGTGAGCACTGGATGATAGATTGACTCAGAGACAGTGTAGGTCAGTGAGCACTGGGCTGATAGATTGACTCAGAGACTGTGTAGGTCAATGAGCACTGGCCTGATAGATTGACTCAGAGACAGTGTAGGTCAGTGAGCACTGGATGATAGATTGACTCAGAGACAGTGTAGGTCAGTGAGCACTGGATGATAGACTGACTCAGCGAAAGTGTAGGTCAGTGAGCACTGGGCTGATCGATTGACTCAGAGACTGTGTAGGTCAATGAGCACTGGCCTGATAGATTGACTCAGAGACAGTGTAGGTCAGTGAGCACTGGATGATAGATTGACTCAGCGACAGTGTAGGTCAGTGAGCACTGGGCTGGTCGATTGACTCAGAGACTGTGCAGGTCAATGAGCACTGGCCTGATAGATTGACTCAGAGACAGTGTAGGTCAGTGAGCACTGGGCTGATAGATTGACTCAGAGACAGTGTAGGTCAATGAGCACTGGATGATAGATTGACTCAGCGACAGTGTAGGTCAGTGAGCACTGGGCTGATCGATTGACTCAGAGACAGTGTAGGTCAGTGAGCACTGGATGATAGATTGACTCAGAGACAGTGTAGGTCAGTGAGCACTGGATGATAGATTGACTCAGAGACAGTGTAGGTCAGTGAGCACTGGATGATAGATTGACTCAGAGACAGTGTAGATCAGTGAGCACTGGATGATAGATTGACTCAGAGACAGTGTAGGTCAGTGAGCACTGGATGATAGATTGACTCAGAGACAGTGTAGGTCAGTGAGCACTGGATGATGGATTGACTCAGAGACAGTGTAGGTCAGTGAGCACTGGATGATAGATTGACTCAGAGACAGTGTAGGTCAGTGAGCACTGGGCTGATAGATTGACTCAGAGCCAGTGTAGGTCAGTGAGCACTGGATGATAGATTGACTCAGAGACAGTGTAGGTCAGTGAGCACTGGGCTGATAGATTGACACAGAGACAATGTAGGTCAGTGAGCACCGGATGATAGATTGACTCAGAGACAGTGTAGGTCAGTGAGCACCGGATGATAGATTGACTCCGAGACAGTGTAGGTCAGTGAGCACCGGATGATAGATTGACTCAGCGACTGTGTAGCTCAGCAAGCACTGGGCTGATAGATTGACTCAGAGCCAGTGTAGGTCAGTGAGCACTGGGCTGATCGATTGACTCAGAGCCAGTGTAAGTCAGTGAGCACTGGGCTGATAGATTGACTCAGAGCCAATGTAGGTCAGTGAGCACTGGGCTGATAGATTGACTCAGAGCCAGTGTAAGTCAGTGAGCACTGGGCTGATAGATTGACTCAGAGACAGTGTAGGTCAGTGAGCATTGGGCTGATAGATTGACTCAGAGCCAGTGTAAGTCAGTGAGCACTGGGCTGATAGATTGACTCAGAGCCAATGTAGGTCAGTGAGCACTGGGCTGATAGATTGACTCAGAGCCAGTGTAAGTCAGTGAGCACTGGGCTGATAGATTGACTCAGAGACAGTGTAGGTCAGTGATCACTGTGCTGATAGATTGACTCAGCCAGTGTAAGTCAGTGAGCACTGGGCTGATAGATTGACTCAGAGCCAATGTAGGTCAGTGAGCACTGGGCTGATAGATTGACCCAGAGACAGTGTAGGTCAGTGAGCATTGGGCTGATAGATTGACTCAGAGACAGTGTAGGTCAGTGAGCACTGGGCTGATAGATTGACTCAGAGCCAGTGTAAGTCAGTGAGCACTGGGCTGATCGATTGACTCAGAGCCAATGTAGGTCAGTGAGCACTGGGCTGATAGATTGACTCAGAGACAGTGTAGATCAGTGAGCATTGGGCTGATAGATTGACTCAGAGACAGTGTAGGTCAGTGAGCACCGGATGATAGATTGACTCAGAGACTGTGTAGGTCAGTGAGCACCGGATGACAGATTGACTCAGAGACAGTGTAGGTCAGTGAGCACTGGTCTGATAGATTGACTCAGAGACAGTGTAGGTCAGCAAGCACTGGGCTGATCGATTGACTCAGAGCCAGTGTAGGTCAGTGAGCACCGGATGATAGATTGACTCAGAGACAGTGTTGGTCAGCGAGCACCGGATGATAGATTGACTCAGAGACAGTGTAGGTCAGCGAGCACCGGATGATAGATTGACTCAGAGACTGTGTAGGTCAGTGAGCACTGGGCTGATCGATTGACTCAGAGCCAGTGTAGGTCAGTGAGCACTGGGCTGATCGATTGACTCAGAGCCAGTGTAAGTCAGTGAGCACTGGGCTGATAGATTGCCTCAGAGCCAATGTAGGTCAGTGAGCACTGGGCTGATAGATTGACTCAGAGACTGTGTAGGTCAGTGAGCACCGGATGACAGATTGACTCAGAGACAGTGTAGGTCAGTGAGCACTGGTCTGATAGATTGACTCAGAGACAGTGTAGGTCAGCAAGCACTGGGCTGATCGATTGACTCAGAGCCAGTGTAGGTCAGTGAGCACCGGATGATAGATTGACTCAGAGACAGTGTTGGTCAGCGAGCACCGGATGATAGATTGACTCAGAGACAGTGTAGGTCAGCGAGCACCGGATGATAGATTGACTCAGAGACTGTGTAGGTCAGTGAGCACTGGTCTGATCGATTGACTCAGAGCCAGTGTAGGTCAGTGAGCACTGGGCTGATCGATTGACTCAGAGCCAGTGTAAGTCAGTGAGCACTGGGCTGATAGATTGCCTCAGAGCCAATGTAGGTCAGTGAGCACTGGGCTGATAGATTGACTCAGAGACAATGTAGGTCAGTGAGCACTGGGCTGATAGATTGACTCAGAGCCAGTGTAGATCAGCGAGCACTGGGCTGATAGATTGACTCAGAGACAGTGTAGGTCAGTGAGCACTGGGCTGATAGATTGACTCAGAGCCAGTGTAGGTCAGTGAGCACTGGATGATAGATTGACTAAGAGACAGTGTAGGTCAGTGAGCACTGGGCTGATAGATTGACTCAGAGCCAGTGTAGATCAGCGAGCACTGGGCTGATAGATTGACTCAGAGCCAGTGTAGGTCAGTGAGCACTGTGCTGATAGATTGACACAGAGCCAGTGTAAGTCAGTGAGCACTGGGCTGATAGATTGACTCAGCGCCAGTGTAGATCAGCGAGCACTGGGCTGATAGATTGACTCAGGGCCAGTGTCGGTCAGTGAGCACTGGATGATAGATTGAATCAGAGACTGTGTAGGTCAGTGAGCACTGGATGATCGATTGACTCAGAGACAGTGTAGGTCAGCGAGCACCGGATGACAGATTGACTTAGAGACAGTGCAAGTCAGTGAGCACTGAGCTGATAGATTGACTCAGAGCCAGTGTAAGTCAGTGAGCACTGGATGATAGATTGACTCAGAGCCAGTGTAGGTCAGCGAGCACTGGGCTGACAGATTGACTCAGAGCCAGTGTAGGTCAGTGAGCACTGGGCTGATAGATTGACTCAGAGACAGTGTAGGTCAGTGAGCACTGGCCTGATAAATTGACTCAGAGACAGTGTAGGGCAGTGAGCACTGGATGATAGATTGACTCAGAGACAGTGTAGGTCAGTGAGCACTGGCCTGATAAATTGACTCAGAGACAATGTAGGTCAGTGAGCACTGGATGATAGATTGACACAGAGACAGTGTAGGTCAGTGAGCACTGGATGATAGATTGACTCAGAGACAGTGTAGGTCAGTGAGCACTGGGCTGATAGATTGACTCAGAGACAGTGCAGGTCAGTGAGCACTGGGCTGATAGATTGACTCAGAGACAGTGCAGGTCAGTGAGCACTGGATGATAGATTGACTCAGCGACAGTGTAGGTCAGTGAGCACTGGGCTGATCGATTGACTCAGAGACTGTGTAGGTCAATGAGCACTGGCCTGATAGATTGACTCAGAGACAGTGTAGGTCAGTGAGCACCGGATGATAGATTGACTCAGCGACTGTGTAGCTCAGCAAGCACTGGGCTGATAGATTGACTCAGAGCCAGTGTAGGTCAGTGAGCACTGGGCTGATCGATTGACTCAGAGCCAGTGTAAGTCAGTGAGCACTGGGCTGATAGATTGACTCAGAGCCAATGTAGGTCAGTGAGCACTGGGCTGATAGATTGACTCAGAGCCAGTGTAGGTCAGTGAGCACTGGGCTGATAGATTGACTCAGAGCCAATGTAGGTCAGTGAGCACTGGGCTGATAGATTGACTCAGAGACAGTATAGGTCAGTGAGCACCGGATGATAGATTGACTCAGAGACTGTGTAGGTCAGCAAGCACTGGGCTGATAGATTGACTCAGAGCCAGTGTAGGTCAGTGAGCACTGGGCTGATCGATTGACTCAGAGACAGTGTAAGTCAGTGAGCACTGGGCTGATAGATTGACTCAGAGACAATGTAGGTCAGTGAGCACTGGGCTGATCGATTGACTCAGAGACAATGTAGGTCAGTGAGCACTGGGCTGATAGATTGACTCAGAGACAGTGTAGGTCAGTGAGCACTGGGCTGATAGATTGACTCAGAGACAGTGTAGGTCAGTGAGCACTGTGCTGATAGATTGACACAGAGCCCCTGTACGTCAGTGAGCACTGGGCTGATAGATTGACTCAGAGCCAGTGTAGGTCAGTGAGCACTGGGCTGATAGATTGACTCAGAGCCAGTGTAGGTCAGTGAGCACTGGATGATAGATTGACTAAGAGACAGTGTAGGTCAGTGAGCACTGGGCTGATAGATTGACTCAGAGCCAGTGTAGATCAGCGAGCACTGGGCTGATAGATTGACTCAGAGCCAGTGTCGGTCAGTGAGCACTGGATGATAGATTGACTCAGAGCCAGTGTAGGTCAGTGAGCACTGTGCTGATAGATTGACACAGAGCCAGTGTACGTCTGTGAGCACTGGGATGATAGATTGACTCAGAGCCAGTGTAGATCAGCGAGCACTGGGCTGATAGATTGACTCAGGGCCAGTGTCGGTCAGTGAGCACTGGCCTGATAAATTGACTCAGAGACAGTGTAGGTCAGTGAGCACTGGATGATAGATTGACTCAGAGACAGTGTAGGTCAGTGAGCACTGGATGATAGACTGACTCAGCGAAAGTGTAGGTCAGTGAGCACTGGGCTGATCGATTGACTCAGAGACTGTGTAGGTCAATGAGCACTGGCCTGATAGATTGACTCAGAGACAGTGTAGGTCAGTGAGCACTGGATGATAGATTGACTCAGCGACAGTGTAGGTCAGTGAGCACTGGGCTGGTCGATTGACTCAGAGACTGTGCAGGTCAATGAGCACTGGCCTGATAGATTGACTCAGAGACAGTGTAGGTCAGTGAGCACTGGGCTGATAGATTGACTCAGAGACAGTGTAGGTCAATGAGCACTGGATGATAGATTGACTCAGCGACAGTGTAGGTCAGTGAGCACTGGGCTGATCGATTGACTCAGAGCCAGTGTAGGTCAGTGAGCACTGGTCTGATAGATTGACTCAGAGACAGTGTAGGTCAGTGAGCACTGGATGATAGATTGAATCAGCGACAGTGTAGGTCAGTGAGCACTGGGCTGATAGATTGACTCAGAGACTGTGTAGGTCAGTGAGCACTGGGCTGATAGATTGACTCAGAGACTGTGTAGGTCAAAGAGCGCTGGCCTGATAGATTGACTCAGAGACAGTGTAGGTCAGTGAGCACTGGATGATAGATTGACTCAGAGACAGTGTAGGTCAGTGAGCACTGGATGATAGATTGACTCAGAGACAGTGTAGGTCAGTGAGCACTGAATGATAGATTGACTCAGAGACAATGTAGGTCAGTGAGCACTGGGCTGATCGATTGACTCAGAGACAATGTAGGTCAGTGAGCACTGGGCTGATAGATTGACTCAGAGACAGTGTAGGTCAGTGAGCACTGGGCTGATAGATTGACTCAGAGACAGTGTAGGTCAGTGAGCACCGGATGATAGATTGACTCAGAGACAGTGTAGGTCAGCGAGCACCGTATGATAGATTGACTCAGAGACTGTGTAGGTCAGTGAGCACTGGGCTGATCGATTGACTCAGAGCCAGTGTAGGTCAGTGAGCACTGGGCTGATCGATTGACTCAGAGCCAGTGTAGGTCAGTGAGCACTGGGCTGATAGATTGACTCAGAGCCAATGTAGGTCAGTGAGCACTGGGCTGATAGATTGACTCAGAGACAATGTAGGTCAGTGAGCACTGGGCTGATAGATTGACTCAGAGCCAGTGTAGACCAGCGAGCACTGGGCTGATAGATTGACTCAGAGACAGTGTAGGTCAGTGAGCACTGGATGATAGATTGACTCAGAGCCAGTGTAGGTCAGTGAGCACTGTGCTGATAGATTGACACAGAGCCAGTGTAAGTCAGTGAGCACTGGCCTGATAGATTGACTCAGAGCCAGTGTAGGTCAGTGAGCATTGGGCTGATAGATTGTCTCAGAGCCAGTGTAGGTCAGTGAGCACTGGATGATAGATTGACTAAGAGACAGTGTAGGTCAGTGAGCACTGGGCTGATAGATTGACTCAGAGCCAGTGTAGATCAGCGAGCACTGGGCTGATAGATTGACTCAGAGCCAGTGTAGGTCAGTGAGCACTGGTCTGATAGATTGACTCAGAGACAGTGTAGGTCAGCAAGCACTGGGCTGATCGATTGACTCAGAGCCAGTGTAGGTCAGTGAGCACCGGATGATAGATTGACTCAGAGACAGTGTTGGTCAGCGAGCACCGGATGATAGATTGACTCAGAGACAGTGTAGGTCAGCGAGCACCGGATGATAGATTGACTCAGAGACTGTGTAGGTCAGTGAGCACTGGGCTGATCGATTGACTCAGAGCCAGTGTAGGTCAGTGAGCACTGGGCTGATCGATTGACTCAGAGCCAGTGTAAGTCAGTGAGCACTGGGCTGATAGATTGCCTCAGAGCCAATGTAGGTCAGTGAGCACTGGGCTGATAGATTGACTCAGAGACAATGTAGGTCAGTGAGCACTGGGCTGATAGATTGACTCAGAGCCAGTGTAGATCAGCGAGCACTGGGCTGATAGATTGACTCAGAGACAGTGTAGGTCAGTGAGCACTGGGCTGATAGATTGACTCAGAGCCAGTGTAGGTCAGTGAGCACTGGATGATAGATTGACTAAGAGACAGTGTAGGTCAGTGAGCACTGGGCTGATAGATTGACTCAGAGCCAGTGTAGATCAGCGAGCACTGGGCTGATAGATTGACTCAGAGCCAGTGTAGGTCAGTGAGCACTGTGCTGATAGATTGACACAGAGCCAGTGTAAGTCAGTGAGCACTGGGCTGATAGATTGACTCAGCGCCAGTGTAGATCAGCGAGCACTGGGCTGATAGATTGACTCAGGGCCAGTGTCGGTCAGTGAGCACTGGATGATAGATTGAATCAGAGACTGTGTAGGTCAGTGAGCACTGGATGATCGATTGACTCAGAGACAGTGTAGGTCAGCGAGCACCGGATGACAGATTGACTTAGAGACAGTGCAAGTCAGTGAGCACTGAGCTGATAGATTGACTCAGAGCCAGTGTAAGTCAGTGAGCACTGGATGATAGATTGACTCAGAGCCAGTGTAGGTCAGCGAGCACTGGGCTGACAGATTGACTCAGAGCCAGTGTAGGTCAGTGAGCACTGGGCTGATAGATTGACTCAGAGACAGTGTAGGTCAGTGAGCACTGGCCTGATAAATTGACTCAGAGACAGTGTAGGGCAGTGAGCACTGGATGATAGATTGACTCAGAGACAGTGTAGGTCAGTGAGCACTGGCCTGATAAATTGACTCAGAGACAATGTAGGTCAGTGAGCACTGGATGATAGATTGACACAGAGACAGTGTAGGTCAGTGAGCACTGGATGATAGATTGACTCAGAGACAGTGTAGGTCAGTGAGCACTGGGCTGATAGATTGACTCAGAGACAGTGCAGGTCAGTGAGCACTGGGCTGATAGATTGACTCAGAGACAGTGCAGGTCAGTGAGCACTGGATGATAGATTGACTCAGCGACAGTGTAGGTCAGTGAGCACTGGGCTGATCGATTGACTCAGAGACTGTGTAGGTCAATGAGCACTGGCCTGATAGATTGACTCAGAGACAGTGTAGGTCAGTGAGCACCGGATGATAGATTGACTCAGCGACTGTGTAGCTCAGCAAGCACTGGGCTGATAGATTGACTCAGAGCCAGTGTAGGTCAGTGAGCACTGGGCTGATCGATTGACTCAGAGCCAGTGTAAGTCAGTGAGCACTGGGCTGATAGATTGACTCAGAGCCAATGTAGGTCAGTGAGCACTGGGCTGATAGATTGACTCAGAGCCAGTGTAGGTCAGTGAGCACTGGGCTGATAGATTGACTCAGAGCCAATGTAGGTCAGTGAGCACTGGGCTGATAGATTGACTCAGAGACAGTATAGGTCAGTGAGCACCGGATGATAGATTGACTCAGAGACTGTGTAGGTCAGCAAGCACTGGGCTGATAGATTGACTCAGAGCCAGTGTAGGTCAGTGAGCACTGGGCTGATCGATTGACTCAGAGACAGTGTAAGTCAGTGAGCACTGGGCTGATAGATTGACTCAGAGACAATGTAGGTCAGTGAGCACTGGGCTGATCGATTGACTCAGAGACAATGTAGGTCAGTGAGCACTGGGCTGATAGATTGACTCAGAGACAGTGTAGGTCAGTGAGCACTGGGCTGATAGATTGACTCAGAGACAGTGTAGGTCAGTGAGCACTGTGCTGATAGATTGACACAGAGCCCCTGTAAGTCAGTGAGCACTGGGCTGATAGATTGACTCAGAGCCAGTGTAGGTCAGTGAGCACTGGGCTGATAGATTGACTCAGAGCCAGTGTAGGTCAGTGAGCACTGGATGATAGATTGACTAAGAGACAGTGTAGGTCAGTGAGCACTGGGCTGATAGATTGACTCAGAGCCAGTGTAGATCAGCGAGCACTGGGCTGATAGATTGACTCAGAGCCAGTGTCGGTCAGTGAGCACTGGATGATAGATTGACTCAGAGCCAGTGTAGGTCAGTGAGCACTGTGCTGATAGATTGACACAGAGCCAGTGTACGTCTGTGAGCACTGGGATGATAGATTGACTCAGAGCCAGTGTAGATCAGCGAGCACTGGGCTGATAGATTGACTCAGGGCCAGTGTCGGTCAGTGAGCACTGGCCTGATAAATTGACTCAGAGACAGTGTAGGTCAGTGAGCACTGGATGATAGATTGACTCAGAGACAGTGTAGGTCAGTGAGCACTGGATGATAGACTGACTCAGCGAAAGTGTAGGTCAGTGAGCACTGGGCTGATCGATTGACTCAGAGACTGTGTAGGTCAATGAGCACTGGCCTGATAGATTGACTCAGAGACAGTGTAGGTCAGTGAGCACTGGATGATAGATTGACTCAGCGACAGTGTAGGTCAGTGAGCACTGGGCTGGTCGATTGACTCAGAGACTGTGCAGGTCAGTGAGCACTGGCCTGATAGATTGACTCAGAGACAGTGTAGGTCAATGAGCACTGGATGATAGATTGACTCAGCGACAGTGTAGGTCAGTGAGCACTGGGCTGATCGATTGACTCAGAGCCAGTGTAGGTCAGTGAGCACTGGTCTGATAGATTGACTCAGAGACAGTGTAGGTCAGTGAGCACTGGATGATAGATTGAATCAGCGACAGTGTAGGTCAGTGAGCACTGGGCTGATAGATTGACTCAGAGACTGTGTAGGTCAGTGAGCACTGGGCTGATAGATTGACTCAGAGACTGTGTAGGTCAAAGAGCACTGGCCTGATAGATTGACTCAGAGACAGTGTAGGTCAGTGAGCACTGGATGATAGATTGACTCAGAGACAGTGTAGGTCAGTGAGCACTGGATGATAGATTGACTCAGAGACAGTGTAGGTCAGTGAGCACTGAATGATAGATTGACTCAGAGACAATGTAGGTCAGTGAGCACTGGGCTGATCGATTGACTCAGAGACAATGTAGGTCAGTGAGCACTGGGCTGATAGATTGACTCAGAGACAGTGTAGGTCAGTGAGCACTGGGCTGATAGATTGACTCAGAGACAGTGTAGGTCAGTGAGCACCGGATGATAGATTGACTCAGAGACAGTGTAGGTCAGCGAGCACCGTATGATAGATTGACTCAGAGACTGTGTAGGTCAGTGAGCACTGGGCTGATCGATTGACTCAGAGCCAGTGTAGGTCAGTGAGCACTGGGCTGATCGATTGACTCAGAGCCAGTGTAGGTCAGTGAGCACTGGGCTGATAGATTGACTCAGAGCCAATGTAGGTCAGTGAGCACTGGGCTGATAGATTGACTCAGAGACAATGTAGGTCAGTGAGCACTGGGCTGATAGATTGACTCAGAGCCAGTGTAGACCAGCGAGCACTGGGCTGATAGATTGACTCAGAGACAGTGTAGGTCAGTGAGCACTGGATGATAGATTGACTCAGAGCCAGTGTAGGTCAGTGAGCACTGTGCTGATAGATTGACACAGAGCCAGTGTAAGTCAGTGAGCACTGGCCTGATAGATTGACTCAGAGCCAGTGTAGGTCAGTGAGCATTGGGCTGATAGATTGTCTCAGAGCCAGTGTAGGTCAGTGAGCACTGGATGATAGATTGACTAAGAGACAGTGTAGGTCAGTGAGCACTGGGCTGATAGATTGACTCAGAGCCAGTGTAGATCAGCGAGCACTGGGCTGATAGATTGACTCAGAGCCAGTGTAGGTCAGTGAGCACTGGATGATAGATTGACTCAGAGCCAGTGTAGGTCAGTGAGCACTGTGCTGATAGATTGACACAGAGCCAGTGTAAGTCAGTGAGCACTGGGCTGATCGATTGACTCAGAGCCAGTGTAGGTCAGTGAGCACTGGGCTGATCGATTGACTCAGAGCCAGTGTAAGTCAGTGAGCACTGGGCTGATAGATTGCCTCAGAGCCAATGTAGGTCAGTGAGCACTGGGCTGATAGATTGACTCAGAGACTGTGTAGGTCAGTGAGCACCGGATGACAGATTGACTCAGAGACAGTGTAGGTCAGTGAGCACTGGTCTGATAGATTGACTCAGAGACAGTGTAGGTCAGCAAGCACTGGGCTGATCGATTGACTCAGAGCCAGTGTAGGTCAGTGAGCACCGGATGATAGATTGACTCAGAGACAGTGTTGGTCAGCGAGCACCGGATGATAGATTGACTCAGAGACAGTGTAGGTCAGCGAGCACCGGATGATAGATTGACTCAGAGACTGTGTAGGTCAGTGAGCACTGGGCTGATCGATTGACTCAGAGCCAGTGTAGGTCAGTGAGCACTGGGCTGATCGATTGACTCAGAGCCAGTGTAAGTCAGTGAGCACTGGGCTGATAGATTGCCTCAGAGCCAATGTAGGTCAGTGAGCACTGGGCTGATAGATTGACTCAGAGACAATGTAGGTCAGTGAGCACTGGGCTGATAGATTGACTCAGAGCCAGTGTAGATCAGCGAGCACTGGGCTGATAGATTGACTCAGAGACAGTGTAGGTCAGTGAGCACTGGGCTGATAGATTGACTCAGAGCCAGTGTAGGTCAGTGAGCACTGGATGATAGATTGACTAAGAGACAGTGTAGGTCAGTGAGCACTGGGCTGATAGATTGACTCAGAGCCAGTGTAGATCAGCGAGCACTGGGCTGATAGATTGACTCAGAGCCAGTGTAGGTCAGTGAGCACTGTGCTGATAGATTGACACAGAGCCAGTGTAAGTCAGTGAGCACTGGGCTGATAGATTGACTCAGCGCCAGTGTAGATCAGCGAGCACTGGGCTGATAGATTGACTCAGGGCCAGTGTCGGTCAGTGAGCACTGGATGATAGATTGAATCAGAGACTGTGTAGGTCAGTGAGCACTGGATGATCGATTGACTCAGAGACAGTGTAGGTCAGCGAGCACCGGATGACAGATTGACTTAGAGACAGTGCAAGTCAGTGAGCACTGAGCTGATAGATTGACTCAGAGCCAGTGTAAGTCAGTGAGCACTGGATGATAGATTGACTCAGAGCCAGTGTAGGTCAGCGAGCACTGGGCTGACAGATTGACTCAGAGCCAGTGTAGGTCAGTGAGCACTGGATGATAGATTAACTCAGCGACAGTGTAGGTCAGTGAGCACTGGGCTGATAGATTGACTCAGAGACAGTGTAGGTCAGTGAGCACTGGCCTGATAAATTGACTCAGAGACAGTGTAGGGCAGTGAGCACTGGATGATAGATTGACTCAGAGACAGTGTAGGTCAGTGAGCACTGGCCTGATAAATTGACTCAGAGACAATGTAGGTCAGTGAGCACTGGATGATAGATTGACACAGAGACAGTGTAGGTCAGTGAGCACTGGATGATAGACTGACTCAGCGACAGTGTAGGTCAGTGAGCACTGGGCTGATAGATTGACTCAGAGACAGTGCAGGTCAGTGAGCACTGGGCTGATAGATTGACTCAGAGACAGTGCAGGTCAGTGAGCACTGGATGATAGATTGACTCAGCGACAGTGTAGGTCAGTGAGCACTGGGCTGATCGATTGACTCAGAGACTGTGTAGGTCAATGAGCACTGGCCTGATAGATTGACTCAGAGACAGTGTAGGTCAGTGAGCACCGGATGATAGATTGACTCAGCGACTGTGTAGCTCAGCAAGCACTGGGCTGATAGATTGACTCAGAGCCAGTGTAGGTCAGTGAGCACTGGGCTGATCGATTGACTCAGAGCCAGTGTAAGTCAGTGAGCACTGGGCTAATAGATTGACTCAGAGCCAATGTAGGTCAGTGAGCACTGGGCTGATAGATTGACTCAGAGCCAGTGTAGGTCAGTGAGCACTGGGCTGATAGATTGACTCAGAGCCAATGTAGGTCAGTGAGCACTGGGCTGATAGATTGACTCAGAGACAGTATAGGTCAGTGAGCACCGGATGATAGATTGACTCAGAGACTGTGTAGGTCAGCAAGCACTGGGCTGATAGATTGACTCAGAGCCAGTGTAGGTCAGTGAGCACTGGGCTGATCGATTGACTCAGAGACAGTGTAAGTCAGTGAGCACTGGGCTGATAGATTGACTCAGAGACAATGTAGGTCAGTGAGCACTGGGCTGATCGATTGACTCAGAGACAATGTAGGTCAGTGAGCACTGGGCTGATAGATTGACTCAGAGACAGTGTAGGTCAGTGAGCACTGGGCTGATAGATTGACTCAGAGACAGTGTAGGTCAGTGAGCACTGTGCTGATAGATTGACACAGAGCCCCTGTAAGTCAGTGAGCACTGGGCTGATAGATTGACTCAGAGCCAGTGTAGGTCAGTGAGCACTGGGCTGATAGATTGACTCAGAGCCAGTGTAGGTCAGTGAGCACTGGATGATAGATTGACTAAGAGACAGTGTAGGTCAGTGAGCACTGGGCTGATAGATTGACTCAGAGCCAGTGTAGATCAGCGAGCACTGGGCTGATAGATTGACTCAGAGCCAGTGTCGGTCAGTGAGCACTGGATGATAGATTGACTCAGAGCCAGTGTAGGTCAGTGAGCACTGTGCTGATAGATTGACACAGAGCCAGTGTACGTCTGTGAGCACTGGGATGATAGATTGACTCAGAGCCAGTGTAGATCAGCGAGCACTGGGCTGATAGATTGACTCAGGGCCAGTGTCGGTCAGTGAGCACTGGCCTGATAAATTGACTCAGAGACAGTGTAGGTCAGTGAGCACTGGATGATAGATTGACTCAGAGACAGTGTAGGTCAGTGAGCACTGGATGATAGACTGACTCAGCGAAAGTGTAGGTCAGTGAGCACTGGGCTGATTGATTGACTCAGAGACTGTGTAGGTCAATGAGCACTGGCCTGATAGATTGACTCAGAGACAGTGTAGGTCAGTGAGCACTGGATGATAGATTGACTCAGCGACAGTGTAGGTCAGTGAGCACTGGGCTGGTCGATTGACTCAGAGACTGTGCAGGTCAATGAGCACTGGCCTGATAGATTGACTCAGAGACAGTGCAGGTCAGTGAGCACTGGGCTGATAGATTGACTCAGAGACAGTGTAGGTCAATGAGCACTGGATGATAGATTGACTCAGCAACAGTGTAGGTCAGTGAGCACTGGGCTGATCGATTGACTCAGAGCCAGTGTAGGTCAGTGAGCACTGGTCTGATAGATTGACTCAGAGACAGTGTAGGTCAGTGAGCACTGGATGATAGATTGAATCAGCGACAGTGTAGGTCAGTGAGCACTGGGCTGATAGATTGACTCAGAGACTGTGTAGGTCAGTGAGCACTGGGCTGATAGATTGACTCAGAGACTGTGTAGGTCAAAGAGCACTGGCCTGATAGATTGACTCAGAGACAGTGCAGGTCAGTGAGCACTGGATGATAGATTGACTCAGAGACAGTGTAGGTCAGTGAGCACTGGATGATAGATTGACTCAGAGACAGTGTAGGTCAGTGAGCACTGAATGATAGATTGACTCAGAGACAATGTAGGTCAGTGAGCACTGGGCTGATCGATTGACTCAGAGACAATGTAGGTCAGTGAGCACTGGGCTGATAGATTGACTCAGAGACAGTGTAGGTCAGTGAGCACTGGGCTGATAGATTGACTCAGAGACAGTGTAGGTCAGTGAGCACCGGATGATAGATTGACTCAGAGACAGTGTAGGTCAGCGAGCACCGTATGATAGATTGACTCAGAGACTGTGTAGGTCAGTGAGCACTGGGCTGATCGATTGACTCAGAGCCAGTGTAGGTCAGTGAGCACTGGGCTGATCGATTGACTCAGAGCCAGTGTAGGTCAGTGAGCACTGGGCTGATAGATTGACTCAGAGCCAATGTAGGTCAGTGAGCACTGGGCTGATAGATTGACTCAGAGACAATGTAGGTCAGTGAGCACTGGGCTGATAGATTGACTCAGAGCCAGTGTAGACCAGCGAGCACTGGGCTGATAGATTGACTCAGAGACAGTGTAGGTCAGTGAGCACTGGATGATAGATTGACTCAGAGCCAGTGTAGGTCAGTGAGCACTGTGCTGATAGATTGACACAGAGCCAGTGTAAGTCAGTGAGCACTGGCCTGATAGATTGACTCAGAGCCAGTGTAGGTCAGTGAGCATTGGGCTGATAGATTGTCTCAGAGCCAGTGTAGGTCAGTGAGCACTGGATGATAGATTGACTAAGAGACAGTGTAGGTCAGTGAGCACTGGGCTGATAGATTGACTCAGAGCCAGTGTAGATCAGCGAGCACTGGGCTGATAGATTGATTCAGAGCCAGTGTAGGTCAGTGAGCACTGGATGATAGATTGACTCAGAGCCAGTGTAGGTCAGTGAGCACTGTGCTGATAGATTGACACAGAGCCAGTGTAAGTCAGTGAGCACTGGGCTGATAGATTGACTCAGAGCCAGTGTAGATCAGCGAGCACTGGGCTGATAGATTGACTCAGGGCCAGTGTCGGTCAGTGAGCACTGGATGATAGATTGAATCAGAGACAGTGTAGGTCAGTGAGCACTGGATGATCGATTGACTCAGAGACAGTGTAGGTCAGCGAGCACCGGATGACAGATTGACTTAGAGACAGTGCAAGTCAGTGAGCACTGAGCTGATAGATTGACTCAGAGCCAGTGTAAGTCAGTGAGCACTGGATGATAGATTGACTCAGAGCCAGTGTAGGTCAGTGAGCACTGGATGATAGATTAACTCAGCGACAGTGTAGGTCAGTGAGCACTGGGCTGATCGATTGACTCAGAGCCAGTGTAGGTCAGTGAGCACTGGGCTGATCGATTGACTCAGAGCCAGTGTAAGTCAGTGAGCACTGGGCTGCTAGATTGCCTCAGAGCCAATGTAGGTCAGTGAGCACTGGGCTGATAGATTGACTCAGAGACAATGTAGGTCAGTGAGCACTGGGCTGATAGATTGACTCAGAGCCAGTGTAGACCAGCGAGCACTGGGCTGATAGATTGACTCAGAGACAGTGTAGGTCAGTGAGCACTGGATGATAGATTGACTCAGAGCCAGTGTAGGTCAGTGAGCACTGTGCTGATAGATTGACACAGAGCCAGTGTAAGTCAGCGAGCACCGGATGACAGATTGACTTAGAGACAGTGCAAGTCAGTGAGCACTGAGCTGATAGATTGACTCAGAGCCAGTGTAAGTCAGTGAGCACTGGATGATAGATTGACTCAGATCCAGTGTAGGTCAGCGAGCACTGGGCTGACAGATTGACTCAGAGCCAGTGTAGGTCAGTGAGCACTGGCCTGATAAAGTGACTCAGAGACAGTGTAGGTCAGTGAGCACTGGATGATAGATTGACTCAGAGACAATGTAGGTCAGTGAGCACTGGGCTGATCGATTGACTCAGAGACAATGTAGGTCAGTGAGCACTGGGCTGATAGATTGACTCAGAGACAGTGTAGGTCAGTGAGCACCGGATGATAGATTGACTCAGAGACAGTGCAGGTCAGCGAGCACCGGATGATAGATTGACTCAGAGACTGTGTAGGTCAGTGAGCACTGGGCTGATCGATTGTCTCAGAGCCAGTGTAGGTCAGTGAGCACTGGGCTGATCGATTGACTCAGAGCCAGTGTAAGTCAGTGAGCACTGGGCTGATAGATTGCCTCAGAGCCAATGTAGGTCAGTGAGCACTGGGCTGATAGATTGACTCAGAGACAATGTAGGTCAGTGAGCACTGGGCTGATAGATTGACTCAGAGCCAGTGTAGATCAGCGAGCACTGGGCTGATAGATTGACTCAGAGACAGTGTAGGTCAGTGAGCACTGGATGATAGATTGACTCAGAGCCAGTGTAGGTCAGTGAGCACTGTGCTGATAGATTGACACAGAGCCAGTGTAAGTCAGTGAGCACTGGGCTGATAGATTGACTCAGAGCCAGTGTAGGTCAGTGAGCACTGGGCTGATAGATTGACTCAGAGCCAGTGTAGGTCAGTGAGCACTGGATGATAGATTGACTAAGAGCCAGTGTAGGTCAGTGAGCACTGGGCTGATAGATTGACTCAGAGCCAGTGTAGGTCAGTGAGCACTGGATGATAGATTGACTCAGAGACAGTGTAGGTCAGTGAGCACTGGGCTGATAGATTGACTCAGAGCCAGTGTAGATCAGCGAGCACTGGGCTGATAGATTGACTCATAGCCAGTGTAGGTCAGTGAGCAGTGGATGATAGATTGACTCAGAGCCAGTGTAGGTCAGTGAGCACTGTGCTGATAGATTGACACAGAGCCAGTGTAAGTCAGTGAGCACTGGGCTGATAGATTGACTCAGAGCCAGTGTAGATCAGCGAGCACTGGGCTGATAGATTGACTCAGGGCCAGTGTCGGTCAGTGAGCACTGGATGATAGATTGAATCAGAGACAGTGTAGGTCAGTGAGCACTGGATGATCGATTGACTCAGAGACAGTGTAGGTCAGCGAGCACCGGATGACAGATTGACTTAGAGACAGTGCAAGTCAGTGAGCACTGAGCTGATAGATTGACTCAGAGCCAGTGTAAGTCAGTGAGCACTGGATGATAGATTGACTCAGAGCCAGTGTAGGTCAGCGAGCACTGGGCTGACAGATTGACTCAGAGCCAGTGTAGGTCAGTGAGCACTGGATGATAGATTAACTAAGCGACTGTGTAGGTCAGTGAGCACTGGGCTGATAGATTGACTCAGAGACAGTGTAGGTCAGTGAGCACTGGCCTGATAAAGTGACTCAGAGACAGTGTAGGTCAGTGAGCACTGGATGATAGATTGACTCAGAGACAATGTAAGTCAGTGAGCACTGGGCTGATAGATTGACTCAGAGCCAGTGTAGGTCAGTGAGCACTGGGCTGATAGATTGACTCAGAGCCAGTGTAGGTCAGTGAGCACTGGGCTGATCGATTGACTCAGAGACAATGTAGGTCAGTGAGCACTGGGCTGATAGATTGACTCAGAGACAGTGTAGGTCAGTGAGCACTGGGCTGATAGATTGACTCAGAGACAGTGTAGGTCAGTGAGCACCGGATGATAGATTGACTCAGAGACAGTGTAGGTCAGCGAGCACCGGATGATAGATTGACTCAGAGACTGTGTAGGTCAGTGAGCACTGGGCTGATCGATTGACTCAGAGCCAGTGTAGGTCAGTGAGCACTGGGCTGATCGATTGACTCAGAGCCAGTGTAAGTCAGTGAGCACTGGGCTGATAGATTGCCTCAGAGCCAATGTAGGTCAGTGAGCACTGGGCTGATAGATTGACTCAGAGACAATGTAGGTCAGTGAGCACTGGGCTGATAGATTGACTCAGAGCCAGTGTAGATCAGCGAGCACTGGGCTGATAGATTGACTCAGAGACAGTGTAGGTCAGTGAGCACTGGATGATAGATTGACTCAGAGCCAGTGTAGGTCAGTGAGCACTGTGCTGATAGATTGACACAGAGCCAGTGTAAGTCAGTGAGCACTGGGCTGATAGGTTGACTCAGAGCCAGTGTAGGTCAGTGAGCACTGGGCTGATGGATTGACTCAGAGCCAGTGTAGGTCAGTGAGCACTGGATGATAGATTGACTCAGAGCCAGTGTAGGTCAGTGAGCACTGGGCTGATAGATTGACTCAGAGCCAGTGTAGGTCAGTGAGCACTGGATGATAGATTGACTCAGAGCCAGTGTAGGTCAGTGAGCACTGTGCTGATAGATTGACACAGAGCCAGTGTAAGTCAGTGAGCACTGGGCTGATAGATTGACTCAGAGCCAGTGTAGATCAGCGAGCACTGGGCTGATAGATTGACTCAGGGCCAGTGTCGGTCAGTGAGCACTGGATGATAGATTGAATCAGAGACAGTGTAGGTCAGTGAGCACTGGATGATCGATTGACTCAGAGACAGTGTAGGTCAGCGAGCACCGGATGACAGATTTACTTAGAGACAGTGCAAGTCAGTGAGCACTGAGCTGATAGATTGACTGAGAGCCAGTGTAAGTCTGTGAGCACTGTATGATAGATTGACTCAGAGCCAGTGTAGGTCTGCGAGCACTGGGCTGACAGATTGACTCAGAGCCAGTGTAGGTCAGTGAGCACTGGATGAAAGATTAACTCAGCGACAGTGTAGGTCAGTGAGCACTGGGCTGACAGATTGACTCAGAGACAGTGCAGGTCAGTGAGCACTGGCCTGATAAATTGACTCAGAGACAGTGTAGGTCAGTGAGCACTGGATGATAGATTGACTCAGAGACAGTGTAGGTCCGTGAGCACTGGATGATAGACTGACTCAGCGACAGTGTAGGTCAGTGAGCACTGGGCTGATCGATTGACTCAGAGACTGTGCAGGTCAATGAGCACTGGCCTGATAGATTGACTCAGAGACAATGTAGGTCAGTGAGCACTGTGCTGATAGATTGACTCAGAGACAGTGTAGGTCAGTGAGCACTGGATGATAGATTGACTCAGCGACAGTGTAGGTCAGTGAGCACTGGGCTGATCGATTGACTCAGAGCCAGTGTAGGTCAGTGAGCACTGGGCTGATAGATTGACTCAGAGACAGTGTAGGTCAGTGAGCACTGGATGATAGATTGACTCAGCGACAGTGTAGGTCAGTGAGCACTGGGCTGATAGATTGACTCAGAGACTGTGTTGGTCAATGAGCACCGGATGATAGATTGACTCAGCGACAGTGTAGGTCAGTGAGCACTGGCCTGACAGATTGACTCAGAGACTGTGTAGGTCAATGAGCACTGGCCTGATAGATTGACTCAGAGACAGTGTAGGTCAGTGAGCACTGGATGATAGATTGACTCAGAGACAGTGTAGGTCAGTGAGCACTGGATGATAGATTGACTCAGAGACAGTGTAGGTCAGTGAGCACTGGGCTGATAGATTGACTCAGAGACTGTGTAGGTCAATGAGCACTGGCCTGATAGATTGACTCAGAGATAGTGTAGGTCAGTGAGCACTGGATGATAGATTGACTCAGAGACAGTGTAGGTCAGTGAGCACTGGATGATAGATTGACTCAGAGACTGTGTAGGTCAGTGAGCACTGGATGATAGATTGACTCAGAGACAATGTAGGTCAGTGAGCACTGGATGATAGATTGACTCAGAGCCAGTGTAGGTCAGTGAGCACTGGGCTGATAGATTGACTCAGAGACAATGTAGGTCAGTGAGCACTGGATGATAGATTGACTCAGAGACAGTGTAGGTCAGTGAGCACTGGATGATTGATTGACTCAGAGACAGTGTAGGTCAGTGAGCACTGGATGATAGATTGACTCAGAGACAGTGTAGGTCAGTGAGCACTGGGCTGATAGATTGACTCAGAGACCGTGTAGGTCAGTGAGCACTGGGCTGACAGATTGACTCAGCCAGTGTAGGTCAGTGAGTACTGGGCTGATAGATTGACTCAGCCAGTGTAGGTCAGTGAGTACTGGGCTGATAGATTGACTCAGCCAGTGTAGGTCAGTGAGTACTGGGCTGATAGATTGACTCAGCCAGTGTAGGTCAGTGAGCACTGGGCTGACAGATTGACTCAGAGACAGTGCAGGTCAGCGAGCACTGGGCTGATAGATTGACTCAGCCAGTGTAGGTCAGTGAGTACTGGGCTGATAGATTGACTCAGCCAGTGTAGGTCAGTGAGCACTGGGCTGACAGATTGACTCAGAGCCAGTGTAGGTCAGTGAGCACTGGGCTGATAGATTGTCGAATCACACAATCATAGGACGTTACAACACAGAAGCAGGCCATTCAGCCTATCATGTCTGTGTTGGTCAACATCCAGTGTAATATAAAGAACCCCAGCCTATCCAAAATAAAAACAAGAAATACTGGAAATACTCAGCAGGTCTGGCAGCATCTGTGGAGAAACAGAGTTAACATTTCATGTCAGTGACCCTTCTTCAGAACTATCCAATCTTTCCACATTATTAAAATTCTCCAGTACAGTCAACATCCTTGTAAATCTCCTCTTTCCTCTCCCTAGTGCAATCACATCTTTCCCAGAGTGCAGTGACCAGAACTGCACTCAGTACTCCAGCTGTGGCCTTAACAGTGTTTTACATAGGACTTGGTGTGAGTAAGAACACAGGCAGCAGGGCTTTGGATGAACTCAGCTTTACAGAGGGTAGAATCATGGAGAGCAGCCAGGAGTGTGCTGGAATAGTCAAGTCTAGAGGTAATGAAGGCATGGATGGGGATTTCAGCAGCAGATCATAGAATCATAGAGAGATACAGCACTGAAACAGACCCTTCAGCCCACCGAGTCTGTGCCGACCAACAACCACCCATTTATACTAATCCTACATTAATCCCATATTCCCTACCACATCCCCACAATTCTCCTACCACCTACCTACACTAGGGGCAATTTACAATGGCCAATTTACCTATCAACCTGCAAGTCTTTGGCTGTGGGAGGAAACCGGAGCATCCGGCAGGAAACCCACGCGGTCACAGGGAGAACTTGCAAACTCCGCACAGGCAGTACCCAGAATTGAACCTGTGTCGCTGGAGCTCTGAGGCTGCGTTGCTAACCACTGTGCCGCCCAAATGAGCTGAGACCGGGATGAAGTCAGGCGATGTTACAGAGGTGGGAATATGCAGTCTTAGCGATGATGCAAATTTGTGGTCGGCACTTCATCTCAGGGTCAGTTATGACACCAAGGTTGCAACAATTCTCGTTCAGCCTCAAACAGTTGCCAGGGAGAGGGATGGAGTCGGCAGCTAGGGAACAGAGTTTATAACGGGGACCAAAATCAATGGCTTCAGTCATCCCAATATTTAATTGGAGGAAATTTCTGCTCATCCAGTACTGGATGTTGGTTAAGCAGTCTGATAATTTAGCAGGAGGCAAGAGAAGTGGTGGTGAGGTAAAGCTGAGTGTTGTCAGCATACGTGTGAAAACTAATGCCGTGCTTTCGATGATGTTGCCAATCGACAGCGTGTGGATGAGAAATAGGAGGGGGCCAAGGATAGATCCTTGATGGATACCAGAGTTAACAGTGCAGGAGCAGGAAGAGAAGCTATTACAGGTAATTCTCTAGCTACGATTAGGTATATAAGAATGGAAACAGGTAAGAGCAGTCTCACATAGCTGGATGACAGTGGGGAGGTCTTGGAGGACGATGGTGTGGTCAGTCATGTCAAAGGTTGCAGACTGGTTGAGAAGAACAAGGAGGGAAAGTTTACCTTTACCACTTTCACTGGTCTGGTTGGTATCCTTTCACTTACAAAAGATGATGGACACGCAGCAAACAATCCATTTCGGTGGGATGTCTTCTCTTGGTGCACCTTTGCTAATGGCTGTGAAGGCCAATCAGCGGGGGCTGGGACACAACCCTTTTTCACTCCATTCTTCACTCCAAAACTGCTGGAAGTGCAGCCATCAAACTGTACAGTGCAGTGCACATTGTCATGGAAGGAATGGATGAGACTGTACAAAGAGATCAAGAGGGCGCTTCACCAAAGTTAATCCCCTGAAGTCGGCAGATGTCCTGCTGGGCTGAACACTACTATGAGCTTTACTCCTGTGAGTCAGACATCTCCCAGTCTGCACTTGGATGAGTCAGATGAAGAACTCTCATCACTGGAGCTTGAGAAGTCCATAGACCACCTAGCGAGCAGAAGGGCACCCGGCAAGGACAGAATCTCAGCTGAACTGCTCAAGCACAGAAAATCCCATCTATTGCCACATCTTTATCACCTTCTCCTTCCCTGCTGGAAAGTAGGCTCTGTCCCACAGGAGATGCATGACGCCAAAATCGTCACACTATACAAAAACAAAGGCGACAGAGGAGACTGCAACAACTACAGGGGCATCTCACTCCTTAGCGTCACGGGGAAGGCCTTTGCTGGGGTCATGCTTAAAAGACTCCATTTACTTGCAGATCAAGTGTATCTGGAAGCACAGTACTGTTTCCTTGCCAGCAGATCTACTGTGAATATGATCTTCTCCATATGCCAGCTGCAAGAGAAGTGTAGGGAACAGAGTAAAACCCCAAATGGCGAGAGATGCGTTTGAGGAAGTCCACGTATCTCCCATTGGGCTCCTCTAGATAGTTTTCAATTAGAGAGGACCCCTTCACAGATCCAATGAGTGGGTAAATCACCCAGAGTGCTGAAGTGCAAGAGCGGGTGATCTCCTCACTCTTTCCATCCAGGTGCAACAACAAGTGCACCAGGTTGGAATGGATCTGCTGGGAGAATAAAGACGTGGACTCACTAATTCTGCATTTGGTTAGATTCCCCAACAGGTTGAATACCTTCACCTGCACTTTCTCAGACTCTGCCCCGAAGAGTGGCTGGATCATACGAAGGATTGGATCCACAAACAGCTGGATGGTGTTTGCCGTTGACGCGATGATGTTTTTATTCAGACAGGTCAGCACCGCATGAGTTAGCAAATCCGACTTCTCCTGGTTCCCCAACAGGCTAATCATCAAACCCATCACGCTCCAAGACTGTCTGTGAGCTCCGAAGTTAACATTGTTCAGGGCCCTGACACACAGCAACTGGGTAACAGGGGAGGAATAAAGCAAATACCTGATCAAACCGTTTACCACAGTGGCTGTGAGCTGAGACCCTGAAACCAGGCTGCCAAGTGTTGGTGGCTGCAGAGTGAGCAGGTTGGGGTTTGGGGAGAACAAAAACAGTGGAAGGTAAGGGGAGCACAACAACAAAGGTTACCTGGCTGGAGAGATTGTTTCATATGGGATGGGATGGGATTGATGGGCGGGATGGGAATGGCATGAGAAGGATGGCAGAAATGGAATGAGGGTGGTATGGGATGGGGATAGTATGAGAGGGATGGAAGGAATGGAACGAGGCTGGTATGGAATGGGGATAGTATGAGGAGGATGGAAGGAATGGAATGAGGGTGGTATGCGAGGGGGATAGCATGAGGAGGATGGACGGAATGGAATGAGGGTGGTATGGGAGGGGGATAGCATGGGGGGGAAGGCATGGGAAGGATGAAATGGTTTGGGATGGGGATGGAATGAGATGGCGGGAATGGCATAGGGGTGTGTCAGAGATGGTGGAGTTGGTTAAGAATAGCAAAATGGATGGGAATTATTATTATTCAAAAGCTTTTCTTTGTGCTAAAAATGAAGGTTCACTAGATTGGAATGAAAAGGTTTTGGAAAAGCTTTTGGAAAAGCTGTGATGATGGGGAAGCCAAGCTGGATCTTCCGGGAGAGCAGCGGAGAGGAGCAGACCTGCGGGTGGAACATGGAGCGGGGAGCAGTTACATAAACCAAGAGGCTCACGGCCTACAGCACTGACTTTCCGAGGAGAGCAGCAGAGAGGAATGGACCTGTGGGAGGTCCATGGAGTGGGGAGCAGTTAAATAAAGCCAGAGGCTCACGGCCTACAGCACTTACTTTCCGAGGAGAGCAGCAGAGAGGAGTGGACCTGTGGGAGGTCCATGGAGTGGGGAGCAGTTAAATAAAGCCAGAGGCTCACGGCCTACAGCACTTACTTTCCGAGGAGAGCAGCAGAGAGGAGTGGACCTGTGGGAGGTCCATGGAGTGGGGAGCAGTTAAATAAAGCCAGAGGCTCACGGCCTACAGCACTTACTTTCCGAGGAGAGCAGCAGAGAGCAGCGGACCTGCGGGAGGAACACGGAGTGGGGAGCAGTTAAATAGAGCCAGAGGCTCAAGGCCGACAGCACTTACTTTCCGGGAGAGCAGTGGAGAGGAGCGGACCGGACCTGCGGGAGGAACACAGAGCGGGGAGCAGTTAAATAAAGCCAGAGGCTCGCGGCCTACAGCATTTACTTTCCGGGAGAGCAGTGGAGAGGAGCGGACCGGACCTGCGGGAGGAACACAGAGCGGGGAGCAGTTAAATAAAGCCAGAGGCTCGCGGCCTACAGCATTTACTTTCCGGGAGAGCAGTGGAGAGGAGTTCAGGCAGGCTGGAGTTTGAGAGACAACTCAATAGTGACATCATAATGAAGCTGCACAGTTGATTGGTTGGTTAGTAAGTACTGTTAGTGAGTATCTGTAAATATCTGTGTTATAGCGTCTCAACAACTGGCAGAATAAAAAGGAGAATTAAAAAAGTATTATTTGTAAGGAAAAAGTGAGAATCTGGTGATTATTATCTTGTTTGAGTAAGGTTTTATTTTAGTCAGTAAACTGTATTGATTAGTGACAGGATTTATCAGTATTGATAAGGTTTTATTAATATTGCAGCTGTTTCACTATGGGCAACATTTCTAATTTTTAACAACAGTAAAGGGTCAACTAATAAATAAAGGAATGGCAGGGTTACAACCCAGTCTTCAGACAAAGTAAAGATAGAGGGCAGGGGGATCATTGGAGCAGTTCAAGAAGAGGAAATGCAGTCTCCTCCTTTAAATTCATGCAACAACAACTTATATTTATATAGCAGCTTCAGCACAATAAAACATCCCAGGGTGCCTCACAGGAGCATTAGAAAGCAAAATATTACACCAGGATAAAGAGATGACCAAAGCTTGGTCAAAGAGGTAGGTTTTAAGGAGTGTGTTAAAGGAGGAAAGTGAGATAGAGAGATGGAGAGATGTAGGGAGGGAATTCCACAGCTCAGGGCCGAGGCAACTGAAGGCGTGGGATGTTCAGGAGGCCAGAATTAGAGGAGCACAGATATCTCGGAGGATTGTGGAGCTGGAGGAGATTAGAGATAGGAAAGGTGAGCTCATGGAGGGATTGAAATAAAGGATAAGAATTTTAAAATCAAAATGTTGCTTAATTGGGAGTCAATGTAGGCCAATGAGCACAGGGGTAGATGAATTGGACTTGGTGTGTGTTAAGATATGGGTGGGGGAGTTTTGGATGACCTCCATCAGGAGATTGCAGTCGCTCATAGAGCATTGTCCTTCAGTATATCCTAGTAGCTCATTGAGAATAGTCCTTTAGTATTGTGCAGAAGCACTGAGATTATAGTCCTTCACCATATTCTGTGCTGTATTTTCTATGTTCTATCAAACGGCTTTTAGATAGGTATATGGATAAAGGAGAATGATGGGGTATAGATTAAATTGTCCTTGACAGAGGACAAAGGATCGGCACAACATCGTGGGCCGAAGGGCCTGTTCTGTGCTGTATTTTCTATGTTCTATGTTCATATTGCAGTAGGTCGGAGAGTAACAAACCTCAGTATATTGCAGTAGCTCATTGAGCACAATCCTTCAGTATTTCGTAGTAGCTAATAGAGTATAGTCCTTTAGGATATTGCAGTAGCTCATACAGGCTTAGAGTCATAGAGTTACACAGCACAGAATCAGGCCCTTCGGCCCATCATGTCCATGCCTTCCATCAAGCACCTATCTATTCTAATCCCATTTTCCAGCACTTGGCCCCTAGCCTTGTATGCTGTGGCATTTCAAGTGCTCATCTAAATATTTCTTAAATGTTGTGAGGATTCCTGTCTCTACCACCTCTTCAGCATTGTCCTTCAGTTTATCGTAGTAATTGATAGAGCACAATCCTTCAGAATATTGCAGTCACACTTTGAGCACAATCATTCACTATATCATAATAGTTAATAGAGTAAAGTCCTTTAGGATATTCTAGTAACCCATACAGCATAGTCGTTCAGAATATTGTGGTAGCTCATAGAGAATAGTCCTTCAGTTATTTGCAGTAGCTCAGAGAGTATGGAACTTCAGTATATTGCGGTAGTTCATTGAGCACAATCCTTCAGTATATCGTAGTAACTGACTGCGTATCGTCCTTGTGAATATTGCAATAGCTCATGGAGAATTGTCCTTCAGTATATTGTAGTAGCTGATAGTCCTACAGTATATTGCAGAGCTCGGAGAGTATAGAAGTTCAGTATATTGCAGTAGCTCATAGAGCACAATCCTTCTGTATTTCATAATAGCTAACAGAGTATAGTCCTTTAGGATATTGCAGTAGCTTATAGAGAATGGTCATTCAGTATATCGTAATAGTTGATAGAGCATAGTCCTTCACCATATTGCAGTAGGTCGGAGAGTAAGGAACTACAATATATTGCAGTTGCTTGGAAAGTATAGAACTTCATTATATTGCAGCAGTTCATTGAGCATAGTCCTTCAATATATCGTTTAGCTGAAAGAGCATAGTCCTTCAATACAGAAATTTGAGGGCTAGCATTGTGATTGGACCCACAGACAAACGAGAAATTGGAAGTGGGAACTCAAATTGATCCCAATCAAAAACAGAAAAGATTTCAATACAGGTTTTCTTGTAGCTGTGTGTACTGGAATACTAACATGCCTGCAACTAAAGCCAGTAACTCCCCAAGCAAGGGTGAAGTAATTTGGGATAAGTTAAAGGCACTGTCTATGGATGTGTTGAGGAATATGGCTGAGCAGTGTGGGATCACTTTCCATGCCAAGGCTAGGAAGTCTGAACTCCTAAGACTAGTGGCCAACCATTTTTCCCTCTAATTTGAAGAAGCAGAGACAGGGTTAGAAATAGACTCCGACAGGGGATTACTGGCAAAGATACAATTGGAACAGAGGAAACTTGAATTAGAAGACAGGGAAAGAGAAAGAGAGAAAGGGAGAGACTGGAGAAAGAAAAAGAGAGAGGAGAGAGAAAATGGCCAGCTGAGAGCTGGACTGTTCTGGTGCAGAGTAAGCTAACTGGAAAAGCCCATGAGGTTTATTCCCTGTTGCCAGATGTGAGTTCATCCAATTATGAACTGACAAAAAATGCTATCCTTGGGGCATATGAGCTAATACCGGAAGCCGACCGCGAGACGTTTCGAACCCTCAGGAAGCAGGCTGACCAAACTTACTTGGAGTTTGAGAGAAATAAGCAGCTGGCTTTTGACCAGTGGCTGAGGGCTCTTAAAGTGCAGCCCAGCTCTGAAAAGCTCAGAGAGGTGATTTTGCTCGAGGAATTTCAAAACTCTCTCCCCCTCTCCATAAAGGCTGATGTGGAGGAACAAAAAGTGCATAGAGCGAGACAAACTGCAGTTCTGGCTGATGAGTTTGCTCTAATATACAAGTCGGTTCCCCAGGGGAAAACCATTCCTGGTCAGCTCAACAAATCCGAAAAAGACAAAGGATGGGAAAGTAATAGGAGCCCAAAAAGTCCTGGGAGAGAAAGAAAAGCAAGACACACAGGGGGCCCTCCTCCAGCCCAAAAGGAAGGTGCTGAAAGTAGGAGTGAGACCCGGAGAATTGTGTGCTTCCATTGTAATAAGGCAGGTCATCTGAGAGCTGACTGCTGGAAATTACAGGGAAAGCCTGTAGTGTTAATCAAGGCACACCCGCTCAGTGAAGGAGAAAGGACACTGATGGAAAGTACAGCAGAACAAGCTGTGACTTTAACTGCAGCAGTGGTAAGGCCCAGAAAACAAACTACCGTAGATGCAGGAAAATTTAATAGGATTCCTGAAGGTTATCAGCATTTTGTGTCTAAAGGGAGAGTAACCCCATACCACTCGAGTGGGGCAAGCAAGCCCATAGTAATCCTCAGGGACACAGGGGCCACGAGATCCCTTTTACTGAGAAAAGGCCTCACCTTTCCCCCAGAGAGTGCAGTAAATACCAGAATGGTGGTAAACGGTATTGGAGGGCAGTGTACACCTGTACCTTTACATCGGGTGCACTTGGAGTGTAACTTAGGTTTGGGACTGGTGACCTTAGGGACTGTCCCTAGTTTGCCTGTGGATGGGGTTGACCTGCTCCTAGGTAATGATCTGGCGGGGGCGAAGGTGGTAGCCGACCCCCCCCCCTGCCAGTAGTGAAAGACCTCAGGTGGTCAGAGAGTCAGGGCAGTGGCAGGAGACGGTCCCCTGCAGTTCTCCTGCATTTGGAATGAATCTGGCCATGATCAAACCAGCTCCTCCAGACAGACAGACAGACTGATTACCATGAGGTCTGTCTGTCTAAAACTTTCTTCGGAAAGTTAGAGTGCCCAGGGAATGAGTTAAATGGATTTTCCCTAGCTGAGGCTTAGCTAGCCGACCCAGTATTGCGAGAGTTAGCACAGGCTGCCCAGTCTGAAAGTGAAGCAGTGGGAATCCCTGATTGCTACTATTTAAAGAATGAGGTACTGATGAGAGGGCAAAGGATGGACAGTGGTTCACCAGTTAGTGGTACTGGAGAGAAATATTAAGAATGGCCCATGAGATTACAATGGCTGTACCTGTCGGGATACGAAAAACCAAAGCCAGCATAAAGCAGCAGTTTGACTGGCCAAAACTCCACAAAGATGTGGTGGAGTACTGTAGGAGTTGCCACATGTGCCAGGTTGAGGGGAAACCACAACTCACAATGAAATCTTCATTCCCCCAAGTCCTGTACTGGTGTTTGGAGGACCCTGCAGCAGAGGGCTGGTGAATTGGAAGGGACCCTTGCCGAGAGCAAAAGAACATAGAACATAAGAACTAGGAGCAGGAGTAGGCAATTCAACCCCTCGAGCCTGCTCTGCCATTCAATATGATCATGGCTGATTTCATCTCGGCCTCAACTCCACTTTCCTGCCCGTTCTACATAACCCGTCAACCCATTGCGAATTAAAAATCTGGCTATCTCCTCCTTAAATTTAGCCTGCATCCACCTCACTCTGTGGGGTAGTGAATTCCACAGACTCACGACCCTTTGAGAGAAGTAATTTCTCCTCATCTCTGTCTTAAATCTGCTACCCCTTATCCTAAAACTATGACCTCTCGTTCTAGATTGTCCCACCAGAGGAAACATCCTCTCTATGTCTACTTTGTCAACCCCCTTAATCATCTTATATACCTCAATTAGATCTCCTCTCATTCTTCTAAACTCCTGAGATTAAAGGCCTAAACTGCTCAATCTCTCTTCATAAGACAAGCTCCCCATCTCTGGAATTAATCTAGTGAACCTAGGGGACTGACAGGCACAGGGCTGGCAAAAAGTTAGAGAAAAGGGGGGAAAAAGGGACAAAGAGGACAGGTTAAAGGAAGCCCGGGAGGATTCCCAAATGAAAACCCCTACTCTCCAGTCAGCCAACTCCGAAATGTTGGAAAAGTTAGACCCCACATTCTCCTATGTAAATGCAGACACCAGAAGTACCCCACCAGAATTGCTAACAGCATTCACTGAAATCTGCAGGGACAAAGAAAGTCATCAAGAGGGCAGAGAAACTGTGATGCTTCACCTAGTCGAAGTGTCACAGGGGACTGCAGCAGAATCTGGACAAATACCTGAAAGCAGGAATGTCGCAGAGGACAAAGGGAAGATTAGCAAAGAATACATCCCCACAGTCAGGAGAAAACGGAACCAGACATCCCCTAAGGTGTAAAGCATTTGCATGACTCATCAGGGCACTGAAAGTGAGATCAGAGTGGATCCACCCACTGCCCACTCCCATGATCAGATCTCCAAACCAGGGCTAATTAAATCTAACCCTTCCCCTGCAAACCTCAACAAGAACAAAGGCACCATAGACAATCGTGGAAATGTGCAAACTTCCCCAAAAATCACATGAACATATTGCAGGCTGATAGTGAAGAAAGGTTAAACCCCTTGGGCAACACATAACTATCTCAGACCCACCAAGGGAAAAAGGGCAGTTTAAAGCAGCACTGCTACAAAGGAAAGAAAGGCTGTAACAATTTTTAAGATTTCTAAATGAATGAGAATGAATGAGAGGAGTGCATGTGTGTTTTCTTGTACTTTCTCTTCTTTCTATTTCATAATGAAATGCTTCCCTAATATCACATTTCATTCAGCCGGATGTGGAGGTGTGACAGGAACCACACCAGCCAAATGGACACATAGTAATTTTGGCATATGGAACACTATTTGAACGTTTGCTAGACATTGAACATAACTTGTTTTCAAAAACCACAGAATAGTGACTGAAAACATGGCTGCACATTTGCATTCTGAAAGACAGTGGCATGGAGAGATAGTGGGAGTACTCCCTAATCCAATTAGCCAGATGGGTTTTGTCAATAGTGATGATCAAAGACATTGAGAGTCGTTGACTATGTAAGAGCCAGCATTCCACACCCCACTGAGAGTGTCTGGTAAGCTTGGAGGATTCCACAAACCTTGCAGGACAGGCTGTTTCAAACAGGGAGCTAGTCACATGACTAGCCTGCTGGCCAACCTGGGGCCTTTTGAATTGGGCCACACAGAAAGGAAAGAGACTGCAATTGAACTTCAAGAAGAAAGCACCTCTCTCTATCACACACATGCAAAGTTCCAGGGACCCACGGAAATAACTCGAGCCTCAAGACAAAAGATTCCTGCAGTCCTCTGGTACCAGCTAAACAAGTTTGAAAGTGTGCACTGGGCCCCAACGAGAACTGCAAGACCTAACTTCAATAAAAGACTTTACATCCAACACAAAGCCATTAAGTGAATTCCATCTATTACTTCAAACATTTCCCCTTTAATTCTTTCTCCTCCTCTGTCTCTGTTTGCGTGTGTTTATCGCATATGCATGCTAGTGTGGTTGCATTGCGTATTTTTAGTAGTTTTAACTGAGTTAGAGTTTTAAGGTTAATAAACTTACACTGCTCTTGTTTAAATCTGAGAAAACCTGTCTGGTTGATTTCTTTACAATTACAATTAGAGAGCAGTGAACAAGGACTCACTGAGGGGGAAGATAAAAACACAGTGTTTTAAAATTCAAACCCTGTTATGGCCAAACCAGGAAAAGGCTGAGAGGGGAGCCCTGGACCCCTTCCTCACCTGGTCGTAACACTAAGCTCGAGAGTACAAAGTCCCATTCCACTCAATCTCTCCTTATAAGACAGCTCTCATTTCCTAGGACTGTGCATTCTTTCTAGTTTGGTGTTTCTGAATTCTGAATGCTTCTAGTACTGAGGTACAAGGCATGTTCTTATGTTTATTTTTATTTCGTTTCTCTGTGATTATTTACTACAGCTGGGATTTACTTTCTGCCTTGGGTAAGTTGATTATCTGGTCAGTTACTGGCTGTGAGGAAATTGCCTGCTGCGTTGGTTTAGTTAATAACCATACTTCAAAATTAATGGGCTGTAAAACACAGCTTGAAGATGTAATAAGGATCTCTATAAATCCTAATTCATTGTGTTACGACTTGGCGAGAAAGGGGTCTAGGGTTCCCTCTCAGCCTTCACCTGCTCTGACCAAAACAGGGTTTTATTTTTAACACCCCCTGAGTGAATCCTTGTTCACTGCTTTCCAATCATAAGGCAAAGAAACCAGTCAAACAGGTTTTCTTAGGTTTAAAGAAGAAAGGATGAACTTTATCAAACTTAAACTCTAATTCGGTTCACACCTACGTATACGCGACATGCCGACGCTAGCATGCATTCGGCGACACACACATGCAGATAGAGACAAAAAAGAGCAGAAGAAATAAAGTGAAAAAGTTTGAGGCAATATCTGAAGATGGTTTTGGTTACTGTTCTTAGAACTCACTGTAGAGTCCTTGATTGTAGAAAGATCTTGCTTTTCGTTGGAGCCAGTTTTCTTCTTGAACCTTGTTCGATGTAGAGGACTTTTCTCTCTTGAGGTTCACGTATCTTCAGTGGGTTTGGAGTTCCATGAGAAAGATATGGGATCAGACAACAGAGGTCTTCTCAGTCCAGGAGCAAACAGCCTTTCTCAGTTCAAACTCTCTGTGGCTAGTTCAAAAAACCTTGGACCAGCCAGTTAGTCATGTGACCAGCTGGTTTGACCAGTCCTAGCTCTTTGGATTGTATCACCTTAGCAGTCTCTGGAATGCTCTTCCTTACACCTTCAATGTCTGGTGATCAAAATCCATTGTGGGTTAGGTGGACCAGGAAATAGCCCTCCGTCTCCACAAGTACTGTCTGTTAGTATGCATATGTCCTTCCAGCCAAGTGTCTAGTAATTTTTTAACAGGTCCTTCCTTTACTCCAGCAACAGTTTAAAATCGATGTTTATATGACAAAATTAATATGCCTCATTCTTGGCAGGTGAGGGCCTGCATGACACCTCCGCACCCAACGGAATGAAATGCAATTTTTAAAGAGAGCATTTCATTAAAAGGGTCGAGAGAGAAAATATATGATACAGGGGAGATGCACCTGTCTCTTCCTCTCATTCATTCACATTCATTAATAAATCCTAAAACTTATTACAGCCTGTCTTTTCTTGGTGGCAGTGCTGCTTTAACTACCCACTTTTTGGCATCCCAATAAACATGTGGTACTTTGGGGAAGTTTTCCTTCATTTTGCCCATTTCCATGACTGACGAGGGCATTTGTTGCTGTTGAGGTCAGCAAGCAGGGAGGGTTAGGTTTAATTAGCCCTAAGTTGGAATTCGTTTCCTCAGGAGAGTCAGTAGTGGGCGGGTCTATCCTGAACTCTCTTTCAGTGCTTTGCTGAGTCATGCAAAGGCTTATGACTTCAGGGGATGGGTGGTTCTCTTTTTTTTTGGACTGTAGAGAAAGATTCTTTTGCTCATCTCCCTTTTGTCCTCTGGAACACTCCTGCCTTCAGGTTTTTGTGCAGACTCTATTGGACTCCCCTGAGGTACTTCAACTAGGCGAGGCATTACCCGCATGGTTTCTGTGCCCCCTAAATGTCTTTCTTTCTCTCTGCAGGTTCCTGTAAATGCTGTTAGAAACTCTGGTGTGGTGCTCCTAGTGTCTGCATATTTATAGGAGGATGTGAGGTCTAACTTTTCAAATTTTTAGGGGTTGGCTGACCGACAGTAGGAGTTTTCATCTGGGATTCCTCCCGGATTTCCTTTAACCTGCCCTCTTGGTCACTTTTCCCCTTCTCTTTCTAAACTTTTGCCAGCCTTGTGCCTGCCTGTCCCTTTTTGTTCTTGGCGGGGGTCCCTTACAGTTCACCAGCCCTCTGCCGGAGGGTCCTGCTAACACCAGTACAGGGCTTAGGGGTGAAGGTTTCACTATAGGTTGGTGTTTCCCCTCAACCGGGCACATGTGGCAACTCCTGCAGTACTCCACCACATCTTTGTGGAGTTTTGGCCAGTCTGTTTTATGCTGGCTTTGGTCTTTCGTATACCGACGTACAGCCACGGAAGTCTCGTGGGCCCTTCTTAATATTTCTCTCCGGTCCCTCTGTGCCACCACTAACTGGTGAACTACTGTCTACTCCTTTCTGTCAGGTCTGTGAGGAGAACTCCATTTCCTCATCAGTACCTCATTCTTTAAATAGTAGCAATCAGGGACTCCCTCTGCTTCACTTTCAGACTGTGCTAACTCTCACAATACTGGGTCAGCTCGCTGAGCCTCAGCGAGGGAAAATCCATTTAATTCATTCTCCGGATCTCCTAACTTTCCAAAGAAAGTCTCGGACAGGCAGACCTCATGGTCATCTGCCTGCAGTGCCAATGCAGTCTCCTCTGGGGTAGCTGGTTTGATCATGGCCTGATCCACTACACATACAGGGAAACTGCAGGAGACCGTCTCCTGCCACTGCCCTGTCACTCTGACCTCCTGCAGTCTTCCTTTCACTACTGGGGGGGGCTACCACCTTCACCCCCGCCAGATCATTACCGAGGAGTAGGTCAGCCCCGTCCACAGGCAAAATAGTGACAATCCCTACAGTTACTGGGTCTGAAACTGGGTCGCACTCCAGGTGCACCTGGTGTACAAGTCCAGACATACACTGCCCTCCAATACCATTTACCGGCATTTTGGTGTTCACTGCATTCTCTGGGGGAAAGGTCAGGTCTTTTCACAGTAAAAGGGATCTAGTGGTCCCCGTGTCACTGAGAATCATTATGGGCTTGCTTGCCCAATCAAGGGGTATGGGGTTACTTTCCCTTCAGATACAAAACCCTGATAACCCTCAGGAATCCTATTAACTTTTCCTGCACTTGCAGTAATAAGCTTCCTGGGTCTCACTCTTACTGCAGTTAAAGCCACAGCTTGTTCTGCTGTGCTTTCTATCAGGGTCCCTTCTTCACTGAGTGGGTGTGCCTTGATCAACTGTACAGGTTTTCCCTTTAGTTTCCAGCAGTCAGCTTTTAAAAGCCCTGCTTTATTACAATGGAAGCACATAGATCTCTGGGTCTCACTCTTGCTCACAGCACCTTCCTTTCTGGCTAGAGGAGGGCCCCCTGTGTCTCCTGCTTTCCTTTCTGTCCCAGGACTGCTTGGGCTCCTATCACCTTCCCACACTTTGTCCTTTTCGGATTAGTGGGGTGACGAGGAAAGGTTTTCCCCGAGGAAACCGAATGATAATATAAAGCAAACTCATCAGCCAGAACTGCTGCTTGCCGGACTCTTTGAACCCGCTGCTCCTCTACATGGATCTTTATGGAGAGTGGGAGAGAGTGTTTAAATTCCTCTAACAGAATTATTTCTCTGAAATTTTCATAGCTGAGCTGTACTTTAAGAGCCCTCAGTCACTGGTCAAATGCCAGCTGCTTACTTCGTTCAAACTCCAGATAAGCTTGATTAGCTTGCTTCTTGAGGGTAAAGCCTGGCTGAACAACAGCAGCAGCTTCTTCCCCATCTCTGGATGGAAAAGGCGCTGCAGGTACTGTCAGTGTCTCACACCCTGGCTAAAGCCAGGCTACCCGACCCGAACCCAACCAAAGCCGACTACATGTGTCGGGTTCAGGTCAGGTTCGGGTCAGGTCTGTATTCTGTGTCCAGCATTCAGGCTCGGGTTGAGTCGAGCATTTAAAAAAATTACAGGTCTCGGGCCCGGGTTGGGTCCGGGTTGACTGTTGTCGGGTCTGGCCCGGATTGGGTTTTAATTGTATATCCGAGCCAGGCTTTACTTGAGGGTTCTAAACTTTTGGCAATAAGCTTCCGGTACTCATTCATATCCCCCGAGGATAGTTGGTTAGTTCATAATTTGATGAACTCTCATCTGGCAACAGGGAATAAACCTATTCTGGTTAGCTTGCTTTGTAATAAAAGAGGCTAGGTCTCAGATGGCCATTTTAGCTGCCTTGCCAGTTTCTCAAAAGTCACAAAAATGCTTCTACGTCTCCCTCATTGAATTTTGGAATTAGTTGAGATAGTTTAACAATTCTGCACGAAGCCTTGAATTACTCTCCTCCACATTGGCCATGCTTTCACTGGGTTACTCTGTCACCCCTTAGTTACTCAAGATGCCTCAGCTCTCTCTCTCTTTGCATTACTTCCGGAATGTTCTTTCTCTCTCCCTCTCCTGCCTTTCATTTTCTTTACGTTCCTTCTGGAATGCTCTTTCTTTCTCCCTCTCCTGTCCCTCTCTTTCTTTCTCCTCTCTCTTTCCTACTTCTGTCTCTTTCGTTCCCACTCCTCGAATTCGAGTTTCCTCTGTTCCAATTGTAACTTTGCCAACAATACCCTGTCTGGGTCTACTTCTAACCCTGTTTCTGCTTTTTCAGATTTAAGGGAAAAATGGTTGGTGCTAGTCTCAGGAGTTCAGATTTCTTAGCCTTGCCACGTACAGTGATCGCACACTGCTCAGTCATTTCCTCAACTCCTCCATAGACAGTGCTTTTAACTTATCCCACGTTACTTCACCCTGGCTTGAGGAGTTACTAGCTTCAGTCACAGACATGTTAGTATTCAATCACACACAACCACAAGAAAACCTGTATTGCAATCTTGCTTTTTTTTTTGGTTGAGAACAATATGAACTCACTGACCTACATTAACACACACCAAGTCCCATTCCCCTATTACCCCTGTGCTCACTGACCTATATTAACACACACCAAGTCCCATTCCCCTATTACCCCTGTGCTCACTGACCTATATTAACACACACCAAGTCCCATTCCCCTATTACCCCTGTGCTCACTGACCGATATTAACACACACCAAGTCCCATTCCCCCATTACCCCTGTGCTCACTGACCGATATTAACTCACAAAAAGTCCCGTTCCCCTATCACACCTCTAGTCACTGAAATATTTTAGCACACACCAAGTCCCATTCCCCAATCACCCTTGTACTCACTGACCCATATTAACACAGACCATGTCCCAGTCCCCTATCAACCCTGTACTCACTGACCTATATTAACACTCACAAAGTTCCTTTCCCCGACCACCCCAGTACTCACTGATCTAAATTAACACACACCAAGTCCCATTCTCCTATCACCCCTGTACTCACTGACCTATATTCACACACACCAAGTCCCGTTCCCCTATCAACCCTGTACTCACTGACCTATATTAACACACACCAAGTCCCGTTCCCCTATCACCCCTGTACTCACTGACCCATATTAACGCACACCAAGTCCCTTTCCCCGATCACCCCTGTACTCACTGACCTATATTAACACTCACAAAGTTCCTTTCCCCGATCACCCCAGTACTCACTGATCTAAATGAACGCACACCAAGTCCCATTCCCCTATCAACCCTGTACTCACTGACCTACAGTAATACACACCAAGTCCCGCTCCCCTATCACCCCTGCACTCACTGACCTACATTAACACACACCAAGTCCCGCTCCCCCATCACCCCTGTACTCACTGACCTATATTAAGACACACCAAGTCCCGTTCCCCCATTAACCCTCTGCTCACTGAACTATTTTAACACACACCAAGTCCCGCTCCCCTATCACCCCTGCACTCACTGACATACATTAACACACCAAGTCCCGCACCCCCATCACCCCTGTACTCACTGACTTACATTAACACACACCAATTCCCATTTCCCTGTCACCCTTGTCCTCACTGACCTATATTAAATCACAACAAGTCCCGTTCCCCTATCACCCCGGTACTCACTGACCTATATTCACACACACCAAGTCCCATTCCCCTATCACCCCTGTACTCACAGACCTACATTAACACACACCAAGTCCCGTTCCCCGATTACCCCTGTGCTCACTGACCTATATTAACACACACCAAGTCCCATTCCCCTATAACCCCAGTACTCACTGACCTATATGAACACACACCAAGTCCCGTTCCCCGATTACCCCTGTACTCACTGACCTATATGAACACACACCAAGTCCCGTTCCCCTATCGCCCCTGCGCTCGCTGACCTATATTATCACACACCAAGTCCCGTTCCCCAATCACCCCTGTACTCATTGACCTATATTAACACACACCAAGTCCCATTCCCCTATAACCCCAGTACTCACTGACCTATATTATCACACACCAAGTCCCGTTCCCCAATCACCCCTGTACTCATTGACCTATATTAACACACACCAAGTCCCATTCCCCTATAACCCCAGTACTCACTGACCTATATTAACACACACCAAGTCCCATTCCCCTATAACCCCAGTACTCACTGACCTATATGAACACACACCAAGTCCCGTTCCCCTATCGCCCCTGCGCTCGCTGACCTATATTATCACACACCAAGTCCCGTTCCCCAATCACCCCAGTACTCACTGACCTATATTAACACACACCAAGTCCCATTCCCCTATAACCCCAGTACTCACTGACCTATATGAACACACACCAAGTCCCGTTCCCCTATCGCCCCTGCGCTCGCTGACCTATATTATCACACACCAAGTCCCGTTCCCCTATCACCCCTGTGCTCACTGACCGATATTAACACACACCAACTCCCATTTCCCTCTCACCCTTGCACTCACTGACCTATATTAACACACACCAAGTCCCGTTCCCCAATCACCCCTGTACTCACTGACCTATATTAACACATACCAAGTCCCGTTCCCCGATCACCCCTGTACTCACTGACCTATATTAACACATACCAAGTCCCGTTCCCCGATCACCCCTGTACTCACTGACCTATATTAACACATACCAAGTCCCGTTCCCCGATCACCCCTGCGCTCGCTGACCTATATTATCACACATCAAGTCCCGTTCCCCGATCACCCCTGTACTCACTGACCTATATTAACACATACCAAGTCCCGTTCCCCGATCACCCCTGTACTCACTGACCTATATTAACACACACCAAGTCCCGTTCCCCGATCACCCCTGTACTCACTGACCTATATTAACACATACCAAGTCCCGTTCCCCGATCACCCCTGTACTCACTGACCTATATTAACACATACCAAGTCCCGTTCCCCGATCACCCCTGTACTCACTGACCTATATTAACACATACCAAGTCCCGTTCCCCGATCACCCCTGCGCTCGCTGACCTATATTATCACACATCAAGTCCCGTTCCCCTATCACACCTGTTCTCACTGACCTATATTAACACACACCAAGTCCCGTTCCCCTGTCACCCCTGTACTCACTGACCTATATTAAGACACACCAAGTCCCGTTCCCCCATGAACCCTCTGCTCACTGAACTTTTTTAACACACACCAATTCCTATTCCCCTCTCACCCTTGTCCTCACTGACCTATATCAAATCACAACAAGTCCCGTTCCCCTATCACCCCTGTACTCACTGACCTATATTAACACACACCAAGTCCCGTTCCCCTATCACCCCTGTACTCACTGACCCATATTAACGCACACCAAGTCCCTTTCCCCGATCACCCCTGTACTCACTGACCTATATTAACACTCACAAAGTTCCTTTCCCCGATCACCCCAGTACTCACTGATCTAAATTAACGCACACCAAGTCCCATTCCCCTATCAACCCTGTACTCACTGACCTACAGTAATACACACCAAGTCCCGCTCCCCTATCACCCCTGCACTCACTGACCTACATTAAGACACACCAAGTCCCGTTCCCCCATTAACCCTCTGCTCACTGAACTATTTTAACACACACCAAGTCCCGCTCCCCTATCACCCCTGCACTCACTGACATACATTAACACACCAAGTCCCGCACCCCCATCACCCCTGTACTCACTGACTTACATTAAAACACACCAAGTCCCATTCCCCTCTCACCCTTGTCCTCACTGACCTATATTAAATCACAACAAGTCCCGTTCCCCTATCACCCCTGTACTCACTGACCTATATTCACACACACCAAGTCCCATTCCCCTATCACCCCTGTACTCACTGACCTATATTAACACACACCAAGTCCCGTTCCCCTATCAACCCTGTACTCACTGACCTATTTTAACACACACCAAGTCCCGTTCCCCTATCACCCTTGTACTCACTGACCTACATTAACACACACCAAGTCCCGTTCCCCGATTACCCCTGTGCTCACTGACCTATATTAACACACACCAAGTCCCATTCCCCTATCACCCCTGTACTCACTGACCTATATTAACACACACCAAGTCCCGTTCCCCTATCAACCCTGTACTCACTGACCTATTTTAACACACACCAAGTCCCGTTCCCCTATCACCCTTGTACTCACTGACCTACATTAACACACACCAAGTCCCGTTCCCCTATCACCCTTGTACTCACTGACCTACATTAACACACACCAAGTCCCGTTCCCCGATTACCCCTGTGCTCACTGACCTATATTCACACACACCAAGTCCCATTCCCCTATAACCCCAGTACTCACTGACCTATATGAACACACACCAAGTCCCGTTCCCCTATAACCCCAGTACTCACTGACCTATATTAACACACACCAAGTCCCATTCCCCTATCACCCCTGTACTCACAGACCTACATTAACACACACCAAGTCCCGTTCCCCGATTACCCCTGTGCTCACTGACCTATATTAACACACACCAAGTCCCATTCCCCTATAACCCCAGTACTCACTGACCTATATGAACACACACCAAGTCCCGTTCCCCGATTACCCCTGTACTCACTGACCTATATTAACACACACCAAGTCCGGTTCCCCTATCACCCCTGTACTCACAGACCTACATTAACACACACCAAGTCCCGTTCCCCAATCACCCCTGTACTCATTGACCTATATGAACACACACCAAGTCCCGTTCCCCGATTACCCCTGTGCTCACTGACCTATATTAACACACACCAAGTCCCATTCCCCTATAACCCCAGTACTCACTGACCTATATGAACACACACCAAGTCCCGTTCCCCTATCGCCCCTGCGCTCGCTGACCTATATTATCACACACCAAGTCCCGTTCCCCAATCACCCCTGTGCTCACTGACCGATATTAACACACACCAACTCCCATTTCCCTCTCACCCTTGCACTCACTGACCTATATTAACACACACCAACTCCCATTTCCCTCTCACCCTTGCACTCACTGACCTATATTATCACACACCAAGTCCCGTTCCCCAATCACCCCTGTGCTCACTGACCGATATTAACACACACCAACTCCCATTTCCCTCTCACCCTTGCACTCACTGACCTATATTAACACACACCAACTCCCATTTCCCTCTCACCCTTGCACTCACTGACCTATATTATCACACACCAAGTCCCGTTCCCCGATCACCCCTGTGCTCACTGACCGATATTAACACACACCAACTCCCATTTCCCTCTCACCCTTGCACTCACTGACCTATATTAACACACACCAACTCCCATTTCCCTCTCACCCTTGCACTCACTGACCTATATTAACACACACCAACTCCCATTTCCCTCTCACCCTTGCACTCACTGACCTATATTAACACACACCAACTCCCATTTCCCTCTCACCCTTGCACTCACTGACCTATATTATCACACACCAAGTCCCGTTCCCCGATCACCCCTGTACTCACTGACCTATATTAACACATACCAAGTCCCGTTCCCCGATTACCCCTGTGCTCACTGACCAATATAAACACACACCAAGCCCCATTCCCCAATCACCCCTGCGCTCACTGACCTATATTATCACACACCAAGTCCCGTTCCCCAATCACCCCTGTGCTCACTGACCGATATTAACACACACCAACTCCCATTTCCCTCTCACCCTTGCACTCACTGACCTATATTAACACACACCAACTCCCATTTCCCTCTCACCCTTGCACTCACTGACCTATATTATCACACACCAAGTCCCGTTCCCCGATCACCCCTGTGCTCACTGACCGATATTAACACACACCAACTCCCATTTCCCTCTCACCCTTGCACTCACTGACCTATATTAACACACACCAACTCCCATTTCCCTCTCACCCTTGCACTCACTGACCTATATTAACACACACCAACTCCCATTTCCCTCTCACCCTTGCACTCACTGACCTATATTAACACACACCAACTCCCATTTCCCTCTCACCCTTGCACTCACTGACCTATATTATCACACACCAAGTCCCGTTCCCCGATCACCCCTGTACTCACTGACCTATATTAACACATACCAAGTCCCGTTCCCCGATTACCCCTGTGCTCACTGACCAATATAAACACACACCAAGCCCCATTCCCCAATCACCCCTGCGCTCACTGACCTATATTATCACACACCAAGTCCCGTTCCCCAATCACCCCTGTGCTCACTGACCGATATTAACACACACCAACTCCCATTTCCCTCTCACCCTTGCACTCACTGACCTATATTAACACACACCAACTCCCATTTCCCTCTCACCCTTGCACTCACTGACCTATATTATCACACACCAAGTCCCGTTCCCCGATCACCCCTGTGCTCACTGACCGATATTAACACACACCAACTCCCATTTCCCTCTCACCCTTGCACTCACTGACCTATATTAACACACACCAACTCCCATTTCCCTCTCACCCTTGCACTCACTGACCTATATTAACACACACCAACTCCCATTTCCCTCTCACCCTTGCACTCACTGACCTATATTATCACACACCAAGTCCCGTTCCCCGATCACCCCTGTACTCACTGACCTATATTAACACATACCAAGTCCCGTTCCCCGATTACCCCTGTGCTCACTGACCAATATAAACACACACCAAGCCCCATTCCCCAATCACCCCTGCGCTCACTGACCTATATTAACACACACCAAGTCCCGTTCCCCTATCACCCCTGTACTCACTGACCTACATTAACACACACCAATCCCGCTCCCCTGTCACCCCTGTACTCACTGACCTACATTAACACACACCAATCCCGCTCCCCTGTCACCCCTGTACTCACTGACCTACATTAACACACACCAATCCCGCTCCCCTGTCACCCCTGTACTCACTGACCTATATTAACACACACCAAGTCCCATTCCCCTTCACCCCTGTACTCACTGATCTATATTAACACACACCAAGTCCCATTCCCCTTCACCCCTGTACTCACTGATCTACATTAACACACACCAAGTCCCGTTCCCCTATCACCCCTGTACTCACTGACCTATATTAACACACACCAAGTCCCATTCCCCTATCACCCCTGTCTTCACTGACCTATACTAACACATACCAAGTCCCGTTCCCCGATTTCCCCTGTGCTCACTGACCTATATAAACACACACCAAGTCCAATTCCCCTATCACCCCTGTACTCACTGTCCCATATTAACACACAACATGTCCCGTTCCCCTTCACCCCTGTACTCACTGATCTACATTAACACACACCAAGTCCCGTTCCCCGATCACCCCTGTAGTCACTGACCTATATTACCACCCGGTCAAGCAACACCTTAATTTTAAAATTCTGATCCTCGTTTTCAAATCCCTCCATGGCCTCACCCCTCCCTATCTCTGTAACCTCCTCCAGCCGCACAACCCTCTGCCCTCCTCTAATTCTGGCATCTTGAGCATCCCCAATTTTATTTGCACCCTCAATGGCGGTTGTGCCTTCAGCTGTTTAGGCCCTATGCTCCGGAATTCCATCCTTAAACTTTTCAGTCTTTCCAACTCACTTTCCTCCTTTAAGACAGCCTTAAAATGTGCTTTTTTGAGCAACTTTTGCCCATCTGGCGTAATATTGCCTTATGTGGCATGGTGTTAAATCTTGCTTTCTAATGATCCTGCAAGTGCCTTGGAATATTTGATCATGTTTCGGTTGCTATATAAGTATAAGTTGTTCTTGTAGTTATGTTGTATATGTTTGTGTGTGCATATCTGTGAGTTTGTGTGTGTATGTGTGCATGTGCATGCATATGTCTGGTACGTGTGCATGTCTTTGTGTATGTGCATGTGTGTGCTTTTGTCTGGTTTTGTGTGTGCATATGTGTTATATTTAGAGATACAGCACTGAAACAGGCCCTTCGGCCCACCGTGTCTGTGCGGACCAACAACCACTCACTTATGTTAATCCTCCACTAACCCCATATTCTCTACCACATCCCTACCACCTACCTACATTAGGGGCAATTTACAATGGCTAATTTACCTATCAACCTGCAAGTCCTTGGCTGTGGGAGGAAACCGGAGCACCCGGCGGAAACCTATGCGGTCACAAGGAGAATTTGCAAACGCCGCACAGGCAGTACCCAGAACTGAACCCGGGTCACTGGAGCTGTGAGGCTGCGGTGCTAACCACTGCGCCTATGTGTCTGTGTTCGCGTGTGTTTTAATATGTTTATGTATGAGCATATGTGTATGTGTGTTTGCATGTGTATATGTTGCTTGCATGTGTGTATATGTGCGTGGGTGCATGTGCATGTATACGCATGCCATGTGTGTGCATGTGTGTGTCTATACATGTGTATGTACATATGTGCTTGAGACTGTTGGCCATTTCCCATTGAAGATGCAGAAAACCAACAACAAAGCCTCCACCAGAGCTGCAGTTTCACCTCCATCCCTGTGTTTACCAAGGGTTCAGCAAAGTTTCATCGGGTGATGATCCAGAGATTCTCAATGACATTCTGAGCCTGGTAAACTCTAATTTTCAAATGAAGAGATAGAAATTCAGACTATATATGCATGTATTTGTCTAGCACCTTATCTCACAGATGACTCAAAGCCCTTCCTTTTTAATAAATTACTTTGAAGGGCAATGAGAAATTTCATGAAGACAAATGCAGCTGCCATTTTGCACAAAGCAAGGTCCCACAAACAGCAATGAGCTTGACAGCCAGATAATTTGTTTTAGTGATGTTTGTTGATGGGTAAATATTGCCCTGGAGATCAGGAAGAGCTCCCCAGTTTTTGAATAGTGCCATGGGAGAGTTTATATTAACTTGAGAGGCCAGAAGGTTGCATCATTTTAGTTCCGTTTGAGTTGTCAATCCTCCCAGACTGTGTGGGAGCCCCCTGGTATGGAAGATTGATCTCCTGGCCATTGTTCCACAAAACCTGAGAGAAAAGTACCTCACACTCACAATGAAGCAGTCTGTGATGCACGCAGCAAGACCTGGACAGTATTCAGACTTCGGCTGTTCAGTGACAAGTAACATTCATGCCACACAAGTTCGAGGCAACGACCATCTCCAACAAGAGAGAATCTAACCATCTCCCCTTGACAGTGAATAGCATTACCATCACTGAATCCCTCACTATCAACATCCTGGGATTATGATTGACCAGAAACTGAACTTGACCAGCTATATAAATACTGTGGCTCCAGGAGCAGGTGAGACACTGGGAATTCTGCAGCAGGTAACTCACCTCCTGACACCCCAAAGCCTGTCCACCAGCTACAAAGCACTGTCAGGAGTGTGATCGAATACTTGCCTGGATGGGTACAGCTCCAGCAATATTCAAGAAGCTCAAAACCAAACAGGACAAAGCAGTCCACTTGATTGGAATCCCATCCACCACCTTAAACATTCACTCCCTCCACCACCAATACACAATGGCAGCAGTGCGGACCATTTACAAGATGTACTGCAGCTATTTGCCAAGACTCCTTCAACAGCATCTTCCAAACCCATGACCTTTACCACGTAGAAGGGTCAGGACAGCAGACACAAGGGAACACCACCACTGCAAGTTCCCCTGCAAGTCACTCACCAGCCATTCTTTCACTGTTGCTAGGTCAAAATCCCAGAGCTCCCTCCTTAACAGCACTCTGGGAATAATCTCAGCGCAAGGAGTGCAATGGGTCAAGAAGGCTGCTCACCACTACTTCCTCAAGGACAATTTGGGCCAGATAATAAATGCTGCCCTCGCCAGAGACCCCCACACCCATGAATGAATAAATAAAAAATAAACACTTGTGGTTTGTGTATATGTCCTCTCACTTTTCGAGGGTCAGAGACTGGGCCTGAACTGTAGCCAGGGAACTCTCAGTAATAATTAACTTGAATTATTAATTCCCTGCTCCAAACAGGATTCTTCCCAGGCCTGATCTTTATAGATGTATGATTCTGAAGCTTAATGGAGGGTATCCTGACCAGAATGTAGTGTGCTGGAATACACCCTACCATCTTAGGGGAAACTAGCTGCAGCCACAGATGCAACCCTGTGTATGTCAAAGAAACATTCCCTTCTTCTTTGTGGACTGTGCAAATTAATTTATTGATTGCGCTGACAACTTCACAAAACATGCAGCAACCAGTATTGACTGAAATGCGACACTACTGGTAATCTGTTATCATTTTTATAGATAAAACATATTTAGTAATTCTCACAGACTTTGCACTTTTTCTGATTCCACAACACGTCAGTTAAAGCCTTGCAGATCAAAAGCTCCAGAGAGTGCCCTGATATATTTATTTCTCATAACATCTCACAGGAAAATGGTACATTTCAAGAAAGTGAATCTCAAAATTGTAGAGGATCATTTAACTCTAATCTTGAAAAGTCAGAGGTAACAGTTTTCTTTAAGAGACTGTGAAGGGCTTCGATGGGCATTTTGGCAGTAATTTTGCAAAGGTGAGACTGTTTCAAACACTGTGATAACTGGTTGATGAAGCTAATGGTCTTTTTCCTCATTCTGATGCCACACAGAGTGACTCTGTGAGAGGTTGGTATGTGATCAAAACCAGTATCCCAAGCAATTTACCTCCATGCTTCCCACTTTTACACATTGGAATGTTAATGTTGCTACTTTTATTTTGATATCTAATAAAAATTCTAAAGACAGTTCTCTCTGGATGAGTTTGCTCTTTAGACTATAAGGTTTTTTCAGTGCTACCAGCCGAGATCTGCACAAGCAGGGCAAACCTGTAATAACAAGAAAGTGCCGGAAATACTCAGCAGGTCTGGCAGCATCTGTAGAGAGAGAAGCAGAGTTAACGTTTCAGGTCAGTGACTCTTCATCTGAACTGGCAAAAGTTAGAAATGTAATAGGCTTTAAGCAAATAAAGTGGGGGTGGGGCAAAAGATAACAAATGGGAAGGTGTTAATAGTACAGAGGGTCACGGAGAATAACTGCCCAGAAGGTCATGGAGCAAAGGCAAAGGGTGTGTTAATGTTATGGTGCAAGATAAAGCATTAGTGCAGAGAGAGTGTTAAATGACAGAATTATGAACAGCCCTAGCCAAAAGCACAAACATAAAAATAAACAGTGGGCAGGCACATGGTCAAAAAATGAATGATGAAACAAACTAAAATAAAACTAAAATAAAAAAAAAACTAAAAATAAAAATAAAAAAGGGGGCCAGTCATGCTCTGAAAGTATTGAACTTAATGTTCAGTCCGGTAGGCTGAACCGTGCCTAATCAGTAAATGAGGTGCTGTTCCTCGAGCTTGCATTGATGTTCACTGGAACACTGCAGCAAGCCCAGGACAGAGATGTGGGCATGAAGAAATGTAGCCGAGATAGCTGTGGAAGTCAGTGGGCTTATAATGAATATTAGTAGACAGCCTATCCCCAGAGATGGAGACAGAGATGTTGAGGAAGGGAAAGAAATTGTCGCAGATGGACCACGTAAAGGTGAAAGAAGGGTGGAAATTGGAAGCAAAGTTGATAAACTTTTCCAGTTTGGGGCGGGAGCAGGAAACAGCACCCATACAGTCATCAATGTACCGGAAAAGAGTTGGGGGAGGGGCCTGAGTAGGACTGGAACAAAGAATGCTCGACATATCCCACAAAAAGACAGGCATAACTAGGACCCATGCGGGTACCCATAGCAACACCTTTTACTTGAAAGAAGTGAATGGAGTTGAAGGAGAAGTTGTTCAATGTGAGAACAAGTTCAGCCAGGCGGAGGAGGGTGGTGGTGGATAGGGACTGGTTGGGCCTCTGTTCAAGGAAGAAGTGGAGAGCCCTCAAACCATCCTGGTGGGGGATGGAGGTGTAGAGACTTTGGACGTCCATAGTGAAGAGGAGGTGGTTAGGGCCAGAAAACTGGAAATTGTCAAAATAACGTAGGACATCAGAAGAGTCACGGACGTAGGTGGGAAGAGACTGGACCAGGAGGGAAAAGATAGATTCAAGATAGGAAGAAATAAGTTCAGTGGAGCAGGAACTGTTCCTCTACATGGGGAGAACAAACGCAGATTGGGTGACCACTTTGTGGAACACCTCCGCTCAGTCTGAAAACATGACCCCGAGCTTCCAGTCGCTAGCCATTTCAACACTCCACCACCACCCACCCCCCTCCCCGCCCCACGCCCTCAAAGAACAAAGATCAAAGAACAGTACAGCACAGGAACAGGCCATTCGGCCCTCCAAGCCTGCGCTGATCTTGATGCCTGTCTAAACTAAAACCTTCTGCACTTCCGGGGTCCGTATCCCTCTATTCCCATCTTATTCATGTATTTGTCAAGATGCCTCTTAACGTCGCTATCGTACCTGCTTCCACCACCTCCCCCGGCAGCAGGTTCCATGCACTCACCACCCTCTGTGTAAAAAGCTTGCCTCGCACATTCCCTCTAAACTTTGCCCCTCGCACCTTAAACCTATGTCCTCTAGTAACTGACTCTTCCCCGCTGGGAAAAAGCTTCTGACTATCCACTCTGTCCATGCCACTCATAACTTTGTAAACCTCTATCATGTCGCCCCTCCACCTCCGTCGTTCCAGTGAAAACAATGCGAGTTTATCCAACCTCTCCTCATAATCTCTGTCCTGAGATTGCTGCAGTGTTCCAGTGAACATCAATGCAAGCTCGACGAACAGCGCTTCATTTACTGATTAGGCACGGTTCAGCCTACTGGACTCAACACTGAGTTCAATAATTTCAGAGCATGACTCCTCCCTGCCCTCTTATTATTTTTATTTTTAATTTTTATTTTAGTTTGTTTCATCATTCATTTTTTGACCATGTGCCTGCCCACTGTTTTTTCCAAGTTTCTGCTTTTGACCAGGGCTTTCATTATTCTGTCATTTAACACCCTCACTACACTAACGTTTTATCTTTCAGCACATTGTTAACACACTCTTTACCTTTGCTCCATGACCCTCTGGTCAGTTATTTTCTGTAACCCTCTGTAATATCAACACCTTGCCTTTTGTTATCTTTTGCCCCACCCCTACTTTATTTGCTGAAAACCCATTATATTTCTAACCTTTGCTAGTTCTGATGAAAGGTCACTGACCTGAAACGTTAACTCTGCTTCTCTCTCCACAGATGCTGCCAGACCTGCTGAGTATTTCCAGCATATTTTGTTTTTATTTCAGATTTCCAGCATCTGCAGTATTTTGCATTTATTATGTAAGGCTGTAATAACTCTCCATTTGCAGTTCTCAACAGGTTTGATAGAAAGTTAACTATTAAAGTGCTGGCTAAGTATGTTAATCCTGCTCTGAACAGCAGGGAGTAAGTTAAGGACTGAAATTGTATTTCTTGATTAACTCTCACAACACAGCTTTCCTGATTGTGAAGGACAGTTTTACCCTCTCAGGTGCAAGGACTCCAATTATTTAATTTTGAGAGTAATCATTGTCTCAGTTTTGAACTCAGAAACAAATATTGAACAACTTCCAAGTTTTACAAGTTTGTTACATTTTCAACTTGTGTGAATTGCATTAAAAACTGGAGGGCAAGAACAAATTACAGTAGAGGTCATGTGATCAGATGTCACATGACTGGACATCACATGGTCAATACCACATGATCAGTCCTCCAGGAATATATTAAGCCAGAACTGGCAATTCTATATACATTGCAGCACTCCCTCATTACTGTACTGAAATGTTGGCCTAGATTATTGAGCTCAATGCCTGGAGTGGAGTTTGAACCCATGACCGTCAGAGGTGCAAGTGCTACTGAATGACTGAGCCCTACCTTTCTAATATATATTTTAAGTGAGGAATGCTCAGCAGCAGACTCAGTGTTTCAGAGCAAATCAATCTTTTGGTATACATCAAGAAATTATTCCTTACTGATGGAAAACAGACATGTTCAGCAACTCAGTGTAAATCCAACATTCTTCTGTGGAATATATATTTGAAGCAGTTTGCTTGAATTCACACTGTGTGGGCTGGCTGTCACTTTATAATAGGAAAGCAGTATGAAGAGTGCACCCAAGAGTTTTACCTCATTTATACATCTTTAAAGGAAATTAAAGATAGTATATGTGGTAAAGTAGGACAGCAAATATCTAGGTCAACAGATTTGACACAAAGAGTGCACAAGGAATTCAAAAATTACATTTCAAAAATAGAAATCACATACACACCCACATATCTCTTGATATTAACCAATAATTCATTATTAATGTTTTGCATGAACGTTCATCAACAGCACAACAAATCTCGGTTCTGGAGCTGGAGGAATATCCTCCATCCCATCCTCCATCTCATTCCCCATCCCATCTCCCATCTCATCCTCCATCACATCCTCCATCTCATTCCCCATCCCATCTCCCATCTCATCCTCCATCACATCCTCCATCTCATTCCCCATCCCATCTCCCAACTCATCCTCCATCTCATTCCCCAACTCATCCTCCATCTCATCCTCCATCTCATCCTCCATCCCATCTCCCATCTCATCCTCCATCTCATCCTCCATCTCATTCCCCATCCCATCTCCCATCTCATCCTCCATCTCATTCTCCATCTCATCTCCCGTCTCATCCTCCATCTCATCCTCCATCTCATCCTCCATCTCATCCTCCATCTCATCCTCCATCTCATCCTCCATCTCATCCTCCATCTCATTCTCCAACTCATCCTCCATCTCATTCTCCATCTCATCCTCCATCTCATCCTCCATCTCATCCTCCATCTCATTCTCCATCTCATCCTCCATCTCATCCTCCATCTCATCCTCCATCCCATCCTCCATCTCATTCTCCATCTCATCCTGCATCTCATTCTCCATCTCATCCTCCATCTCATTCTCCATCTCATTCTCCATCCCATCTCTCATCTCATCCTCCATCTCATCTCCCATCCCATCTCATCCTCATTCTCATTCTCCATCCCATCTCCCATCTCATCCTCCATCTCATCCCGCATCCCATCTCCAGTCTCACCTCCCGTCTCATTGAACAAAGAACAGTACAGCACAGGAACAGGCCATTCAGCCCTCCAAGCCTGCGACGATCTTGATGCCTGCCTGAACTAACACCTTCTGCACTTCCGGGGCCCATATCCCTCTATTCCCTTCCTATTCATGTATTTGTCAAGATGTCTCTTAAACGTCGCTATCGTACCTGCTTCCACCACCTCCCCTGGCAGCAAGTTCCAGGCACTCACCACCCTCTGTGTAAAAAGCTTGCCTCGCACATTCCCTCTAAACTTTGCCCCTCGCACCTTAAACCTATGTCCCCTAGTAACTGACTCTTCCACACTGGGAAAAAGCTTCTGACTATCCACTCTGTCCATGCCGCTCATAACTTTGTAAACCTCTATCATGTCGCCCCTCCACCTCCGTCGTTCCAGTGAAAACAATCCGAGTTTTTCCAACCTCTCCTCATAGCTAATGCCCTCCAGACCAGGCAACATCCTGGTAAACCTCCTCTGTACCCTCTCCAAAGGCTCCACATCCTTCTGATAGTGTGGCGACCAGAATTGCACGCAATATTCTAAGTGTGGCCTAACTAAGGTTCTGTACAGCTGCAACATGACTTGCCAATTTTTATACTCTATGTCCCGACCGATGAAGGCAAGCATGCCGTATGCCTTCTTGACTATCTTATCTACCTGCGTTGCCACTTTCAGTGATCTGTGGACCTGTACACCCAGATCTCTCTGCCTGTCAATACTCCTAAGGGTTCTGCCATTTACTGTATACTTCCCACCTGTATTAGACCTTCCAAAATGCATTAGCTCACATTTGTGCGGATTAAACTCTATCTGCCATTTCTCCGCCCAAATCTCCAACCGATCTCTATCCTGCTGTATCCTCTGACAATCCTTATCATTATCTGCAACTCCAGCAACCTTAGTGTCGTCCGCAAACTTACTAATCAAACCAGCTACATTTTCCTCCAAATCATTTATATATACTACAAAGAGCAAAGGTCCCAGCACTGATCCCTTTGGAACACCACTAGTCACATCGCTCCATTCAGAAAAACACCCATCCACTGATACCCTCTGTCTTCTATGACCGGGCCAGTTCTGTATCCATCTTGCCAGCTCACCTCTGATCCCGAGTGACTTTACCTTTTCACCTCCTGTGTCATCTCCCATCTCATCTCCCATCTCATCCCCCATCTCATCCTCCATCTCATCTCCCATCTCATCCTCCATCTCATCTCCCATCTCATCCTCCATCTCATCTCCCATCTCATCCTTCATCTCATCCTCCATCTCATCCTCCATCTCATTTCCCATCTCATCCTTCATCTCATCCTCCATCTCATTCTCCATCTCATTTCCCATCGAACATTACAGCGCAGTACAGGCCCTTCGGCCCTCGATGTTGCGCCGACCTGTGAAACCATCTGACCTACACTATTCCATTTTCATCCATATGTCTATCCAATGATCACTTAAATGCCCTTAAAGTTGGCGAGTCTACTACTGTTGCAGGCAGGGCGTTCCACGCCTCTACTACTCTCTGAGTAAAGAAACTACCTCTGACATCTACAAGAAATGCTGGATTCACTCAGCAGGTCTGGCAGCATCTGTGGAAAGAGAAGCAGAGTTAACGTTTCGGGTCAGTGACCCTTCATCGGAACTTCAGTTCCGAAGAAGGGTCACTGACCCGAAACGTTAACTCTGCTTCTCTTTCCACAGATGCTGCCAGACCTGCTGAGTGAATCCAGCATTTCTTGTTTTTGTTTCAGATTTCCAGCATCCGCAGTATTTTGCTTTAACCTCTGACATCTGTCCTATGTCTATCACCCCTCAACTTAAAGCTATGTCCCCTCGTGTTTGCCATCACCATCCGAGGAAAAAGACTCTCACTATCCACCCTATCTAACCCTCTGATTATCTTATATGTCTCTATTAAGTAACCTCTCCTCCTCCTTCTCTCTAACGAAAACAACCTCAAGTCCCTCAGCCTTTCGTCGTAAGACCTTCCCTCCATACCAGGCAACATCCTAGTAAATCTCCTCTGCACCCTTTCCAAAGCTTCCACATCCTTCCTATAATGCGGTGACCAGAACTGCACGCAATACTCCAGGTGCGGTCTCACCAGAGTTTTGTACAGCTGCAGCATGACCTCGTGGCTCCGAAACTCGATCCCCCTACTAATAAAAGCTAACACACCATTTGCCTTCTTAACAGCCCTATTAACCTGGGTGGCAACTTTCAGGGATTTATGTACCTGGACACCAAGATCTCTCTGCTCATCTACACTACCAAGAATCTTCCCATTAGCCCAGTACTCTGCATTCCTGTTACTCCTTCCAAAGTGAATCACCTCACACCTTTCCGCATTAAACTCCATTTGCCATCTCTCAGCCCAGCTCTGCAGCCTATCTATGTCCCTCTGTAACCTACAACATCCTTCGGCACTATCCACAACTCCACCGAACTTCGTGTCATCTGCAAATTTACTCACCCACCCTTCTACACCCTCATCCAGGTCATTTATAAAAATGACAAACAGCAGTGGCCCCAAAACAGATCCTTGCGGTACACCACTAGTAACTAAACTTCAGGATGAACATTTGCCATCAACCACCACCCTCTGTCTTCTTTCAGCTAGCCAATTTCTGATCCAAAGCACTAAATCACCTTCAATCCCATACTTCCGTATTTTCTGCAATAGCCTACCGTGAGGAACCTTATCAAACGCCTTACTGAAATCCATATACACCACATCCACGGCTTTACACTCATCCACCTGTTTGGTCACCTTCTCAAAAAACTCAATAAGGTTTGTGAGGCACGACCTACCCTTCACAAAACCGTGCTGACTATCGCAAATGAACTTATTCTTTTCAAGATGATTATAAATCCTATCTCTTATAACCTTTTCCAACATTTTACCCACAACCGAAGTAAGGCTCACAGGTCTATAAAGACCAGGGCTGTCTCTACTCCCCTTCTTGAACAAGGGGACAACATTTGCTATCCTCCAGTCTTCCGGCACTATTCCTGTCGACAATGATGACATCAAGATCAAGGACAAAGGCTCTGCAATCTCCTCCTTGGCTTCCCAGAGAATCCGAGGATAAATCCCATCTGGCCCAGGGGACTTATCTATTTTCACACTTTCCAAAATTGCTAACACCTCCTTCTTGTGAACCTCAATCCCATCTCGCCTAGTAGTCTGTATCTCAGTATTCGCCTCGACAACATTTTCTTTCTCTACTGTAAATACTGACGAAAAATATTCATTTAACGCTTCCCCTATCTCCTCTGATTCCGCACACAACTTCCCACTACTATCCTTGATTGGCCCTAATCTAACTCTCGTCATTCTTTTATTCCTGATATACCTATAGAAAGCCTTCGGGTTTTCCTTGATCCTATCCGCCAATGACTTCTCGTGTCCTCTCCTTGCTCTTCTTCGCTCTCCCTTTAGATCCTTCCTGGGTAGATTGTAACTCTCAAGCGCCCTAACTAAGCCTTCACGTCTCATCCTAACATAAGCCTTCTTCTTCCTCTTGACAAGCGCATCAACTTCTTTAGTAAACCATGGTTCCCTCGCTCGACAACTTCCTCCCTGCCTGACAGGTACATACTTATCAAGGACACGCAGTCGCTGCTCCTTGAATAAGCTCCACATTTCGATTGTGCCCATCCCCTGCAGTTTCCTTCCCCATCCTACGCATCCTAAATCTTGCCTAATCGCATCATAATTTCCTTTCCCCCAGCTATAATTCTTATATACCTATCCCTGCCCATCGCTAAGGTAAACATAACCGAATTGTGATCACTGTCACCAAAGTGCTCACCTACATCTAAATCTAACACCTGGCCGGGTTCATTACCCAGATCCAAATCCAATGTGGCATCGCCCCTGGTTGGCCTGTCTACAGACTGTGTCAGAAAACCCTCCTGCACACACTGGACAAAAACTGACCCATCGAAAGTACTCGAACTATAGTATTTCCAGTCAATATTTGGAAAGTTAAAGTCCCCCATAACAACTACCCTGTTACTCTCGCTCCTGTCGAGAATCATCTTCGCTATCCTTTCCTCCACATCTCTGGAACTATTCGGAGTTCTATAGAAAACTCCCAACAGGGTGACCTCTCCTCTCCTGTTTCTAACCTCGGCCCATACTACCTCAGTAGAGGAGTCCTCAAACATCCTTTCTGTCGCTGTAATACGCTCCTTGATTAACAATGCCACACCCCCCACTCTGTTACCATCCCATCTCATCCTCCATCTCATCCTCCATCTAATCTCCCATCTCATCCTTCATCTCATCCACGATCTCATCCTCCATCTCATCCTCCATCTCATCCTCCATCTCATTCTCCATCTCATTCAACATCTCATCCTCCATCTCATTCTCCATCTCATCCTCCATCTCATCTTCCATCTCATTCTCCATCTCATCCTCCATCTCATCTTCCATCTAATCCTCCATCTCATTCTCCATCTCATCCTCCATCTCATCCGCCATCTCATCTTCCATCTCATCCTCCATCTCATTCTCCATCTCATCTCCCATCTCATCTCACATCTCATCCTCCATCTCATTCTCCATCTCATTCCCCATCTCATCTGCCATCTCATCTTCCATCTCATCCTCCATCTCATTCTCCATCTCATCTCCCATCTCATCCTCCATCTCATCCTCCATCTCATCCTCCATCTCATCCTCCATCTCATCTTCCAACTCATCCTCCATTTCATTCTCCATCTCATCCTCCATCTCATTCTCTATCTCATCCTCCATCTCATCCTCCATCTCATCCTCCATCTCATCCTCCATCTCATTCTCCATCTCATTCTCCATCTCATCCTCCATCTCATCCTCCATCTCATTCTCCAACTCATCCTCCATCTCATCCTCGATCTCATTCTCCAACTCATCCTCCATCTCATTCTCCATCTCATCCTCCATCTCAACCTCCATCTCATTCTCCATCTCATCCTCCATCTCATCCTCCATCTCATTCTCCATCTCATCCTCCATCTCATTCTCCATCTCATCCTCCATCTCATCCACCAACTCATCCTCCATCTCATCCTCGATCTCATTCTCCATCTCATCCTCCATCTCATCCTCCATCTCATCCTCCATCTCAGCCACCAACTCATCCTCCATCTCATCCTCCATCTCATTCTCCATATCATCCTCCATCTCATCCTCCATCTCATTCTCCATCTCATTCTCCATCTCATCTCCCATCTCATCCTCCATCTCATCCTCCATCTCATTCTCCATCTCATCCTCCATCTCATTCTCTATCTCATTCTCCATCTCATCCTCCATCTCATCCTCCATCTCATCCTCCATCTCATCCGACATCCCATCTCATCCTCCATCTCATTCTCTATCTCATTCTCCATCTCATCCTCCATCTCATCCTCCATCTCATCTTCCATCTCATTCTCCATCTCATCCTCCATCTCATCTTCCATCTAATCCTCCATCTCATTCTCCATCTCATCCTCCATCTCATCCTCCATCTCATCTTCCATCTCATTCTCCATCTCATCCTCCATCCCATCCTCCATCTCATTCTCCATCTCATTCTCCATCTCATCCTCCATCTCATCCTCCATCTCATTCTCCAACTCATCCTCCATCTCATCCTCGATCTCATTCTCCATCTCATCCTCCATCTCATTCTCCATCTCATCCTCCATCTCAACCTCCATCTCATTCTCCATCTAATCCTCCATCTCATCCTCCATCTCATTCTCCATCTCATCCTCCATCTCATTCTCCATCTCATCTGCCATCTCATCTTCCATCTCATCCTCCATCTCATTCTCCATCTCATCTCCCATCTCATCCTCCATCTCATCCTCCATCTCATCCTCCATCTCATCCTCCATCTCATCTTCCAACTCATCCTCCATTTCATTCTCCATCTCATCCTCCATCTCATTCTCTATCTCATCCTCCATCTCATCCTCCATCTCATCCTCCATCTCATCCTCCATCTCATTCTCCATCTCATTCTCCATCTCATCCTCCATCTCATCCTCCATCTCATTCTCCAACTCATCCTCCATCTCATCCTCGATCTCATTCTCCAACTCATCCTCCATCTCATTCTCCATCTCACCCTCCATCTCAACCTCCATCTCATTCTCCATCTCATCCTCCATCTCATCCTCCATCTCATTCTCCATCTCATCCTCCATCTCATTCTCCATCTCATCCTCCATCTCATCCACCAACTCATCCTCCATCTCATCCTCGATCTCATTCTCCATCTCATCCTCCATATCATCCTCCATCTCATCCTCCATCTCAGCCACCAACTCATCCTCCATCTCATCCTCCATCTCATTCTCCATATCATCCTCCATCTCATCCTCATCTCATTCTCCATCTCATTCTCCATCTCATCTCCCATCTCATCCTCCATCTCATCCTCCATCTCATTCTCCATCTCATCCTCCATCTCATTCTCTATCTCATTCTCCATCTCATCCTCCATCTCATCCTCCATCTCATCCTCCATCTCATCCGACATCCCATCTCATCCTCCATCTCATTCTCTATCTCATTCTCCATCTCATCCTCCATCTCATCCTCCATCTCATCTTCCATCTCATTCTCCATCTCATCCTCCATCTCATCTTCCATCTAATCCTCCATCTCATTCTCCATCTCATCCTCCATCTCATCCTCCATCTCATCTTCCATCTCATTCTCCATCTCATCCTCCATCTCATCCTCCATCTCATCTTCCATCTCATTCTCCATCTCATCCTCCATCTCATCTTCCATCTAATCCTCCATCTCATCCGCCATCTCATCTTCCATCTCATCCTCCATCTCATTCTCCATCTCATCTCCCATCTCATCTCACATCTCATCCTCCATCTCATTCTCCATCTCATTCTCCATCTCATCTGCCATCTCATCTTCCATCTCATCCTCCATCTCATTCTCCATCTCATCTCCCATCTCATCCTCCATCTCATCCTCCATCTCATCCTCCATCTCATCCTCCATCTCATCTTCCAACTCATCCTCCATCTCATTCTCCATCTCATCCTCCATCTCATTCTCTATCTCATCCTCCATCTCATCCTCCATCTCATCCTCCATCCCATCCTCCATCTCATCCTCCATCCCATCCTCCATCTCATTCTCCATCTCATTCTCCATCTCATCCTCCATCTCATCCTCCATCTCATTCTCCAACTCATCCTCCATCTCATCCTCGATCTCATTCTCCATCTCATCCTCCATCTCATTCTCCATCTCATCCTCCATCTCAACCTCCATCTCATTCTCCATCTAATCCTCCATCTCATCCTCCATCTCATTCTCCATCTCATCCTCCATCTCATTCTCCATCACATCCTCCATCTCATCCTCCATCTCATCCACCAACTCATCCTCCATCTCATCCTCGATCTCATTCTCCATCTCATCCTCCATCTCATCCTCCATCTCATTCTCCATCTCATTCACCATCTCATCCTCCATCTCATCCTCCATCTCATCCACCAACTCATCCTCCATCTCATCCTCCATCTCATTCCCCATCTCATCCTCCATCTCATCCTCCATCTCATTCTCCATCTCATCCTCCATCTCATTCTCCATCTCATCCTCCATCTCATCCTCCATCTCATCCTCCATCTCATCCACCAACTCATCCTCCATCTCATCCTCCATCTCATTCTCCATATCATCCTCCATCTCATCCTCCATCTCATTCTCCATCTCATTCTCCATCTCATCTCCCATCTCATCCTCCATCTCATTCTCCATCTCATCCTCCATCTCATTCTCTATCTCATTCTCCATCTCATCCTCCATCTCATCCTCCATCTCATCCTCCATCTCATCCGACATCCCATCTCATCCTCCATCTCATTCTCTATCTCATTCTCCATCTCATCCTCCATCTCATCCTCCATCTCATCTTCCATCTCATTCTCCATCTCATCCTCCATCTCATCTTCCATCTAATCCTCCATCTCATTCTCCATCTCATCCTCCATCTCATCCGCCATCTCATCTTCCATCTCATCCTCCATCTCATTCTCCATCTCATCTCCCATCTCATCTCACATCTCATCCTCCATCTCATTCTCCATCTCATTCTCCATCTCATCTGCCATCTCATCTTCCATCTCATCCTCCATCTCATTCTCCATCTCATCTCCCATCTCATCCTCCATCTCATCCTCCATCTCATCCTCCATCTCATCCTCCATCTCATCTTCCAACTCATCCTCCATCTCATTCTCCATCTCATCCTCCATCTCATTCTCTATCTCATCCTCCATCTCATCCTCCAACTCATCCTCCATCTCATTCTCCATCTCATCCTCCATCTCATTCTCTATCTCATCCTCCATCTCATCCTCCATCTCATCCTCCATCTCATTCTCCATCTCATTCTCCATCTCATCCTCCATCTCATCCTCCATCTCATTCTCCATCTCATCCTCGATCTCATTCTCCATCTCATCCTCCATCTCATTCTCCATCTCATCCTCTATCTCAACCTCCATCTCATTCTCCATCTCATCCTCCATCTCATCCTCCATCTCATTCTCCATCTCATCCTCCATCTCATTCTCCATCACATCCTCCATCTCATCCTCCATCTCATCCACCAACTCATCCTCCATCTCATCCTCGATCTCATTCTCCATCTCATCCTCCATCTCATCCTCCATCTCATTCTCCATCTCATTCTCCATCTCATCCTCCATCTCATCCTCCATCTCATCCACCAACTCATCCTCCATCTCATCCTCCATCTCATTCTCCATCTCATCCTCCATCTCATCCTCCATCTCATCCACCAACTCATCCTCCATCTCATCCTCCATCTCATTCTCCATCTCATTCTCCATCTCATCTCCCATCTCATTCTCGATCTCATTCTCCATCTCATCCTCCATCTCATCCTCCATCTCATCCACCAACTCATCCTCCATCTCATCCTCCATCTCATTCTCCATCTCATTCTCCATCTCATCTCCCATCTCATCCTCCATCTCATTCTCCATCTCATCCTCCATCTCATCCTCCATCTCATCCTCCATCTCATCCGACATCCCATCTCCCATCTCATCCTCCATCTCATTCTCTATCTCATTCTCCATCTCATCCTCCATCTCATCCTCCATCTCATCCTCCATCTCATCTCCCGTTTCATCGTCCATCTCATCCTCCATCTCATCCTCCATCTCATCCTCCATCTCATCTCCCATTTCATCTTCCATCTCATCTTCTATCTCATCCTCCATCTCATCTCCCATCTCATCCTCCATCTCATCCTCCATCTCATTCTCCATCTCATCCTCCATCTCATTCTCCATCTCATCCTCCATCTCATTCTCCATCTCATCCTCCATCTCATTTTCCATCTAATCCTCTATCTCATTCTCCATCTCATCCTCCATCTCATCCTCCATCTCATTCTCCATCTCATGCTCTATCTCATCTTCGAACTCATCCTCCATCTCATCCCGCATCCCATCTCCAGTCACATCTCCCGTCTCATCCTCCATCTCATCCTCCATCTCATCCTCCATCTCATCTTCCAACTCATCCTCCATCTCATCCTCCATCTCATCTCCCATCTCAACCTCCATCTCATCTTCCAACTCATCGTCCATCTCATCGTCCATCTCATCCTCCATCTCATCCTCCATCTCATCCTCCATCTCATCCTCCATTTCATCTAACAACTCATCCTCCATCTCATCCTCCATCTCATCCTCCATCTCATCTTCCAACTCATCCTCCAACTCATCCTCCATCTCATTCTCCATCTCATCCTCCATCTCATCCTCCATCTCATCCTCCATCTCATCTTCCAACTCATCCTCCAACTCATCCTCCATCTCATTCTCCATCTCATCCTCCATCTCATCCTCCATCTCATCCTCCATCTCATTCTCCATCTCATCCTCCATCTCATTCTCTATCTCATCCTCCATCTCATCCTCCATCTCATTCTCTATCTCATCCTCCATCTCATCCTCCATCTCATTCCCTATCTCATCCTCCATCTCATCCTCTATCTCATCCTCCATCTCATCTCCCATCTCATCCTCCATCTCATCTCCCATCTCATCCTCCATCTCATCTCCTGTTTCATCTCCCATTTTATCCTCCATCTCATCCTCCATCTCATCTCCCATCTCATCCTCCATCTCATCCTCCATCTCATTCTCCATCTCATTCTCCATCTCATCCTCCATCTCATCTCCCATCTCATCCTCCATCTCATCCTCCATCTCATCCTCCATCTCATTCTCCATCTCATCCTCCATCTCATCTCCCATCTCATCCTCCATCTCATCTCCCATCTCATCCTCCATCTCATCTCCTGTTTCATCTCCCATTTTATCCTCCATCTCATCCTCCATCTCATCTCCCATCTCATCCTCCATCTCATCCTCCATCTCATCCTCCATCTCATTCTCCATCTCATCCTCCATCTCATTCTCCATATTATCCTCCATCTCATCCTCCATCTCATCCTCCATCTCATTCTCCATCTCATCCTCCATCTCATTCTCCATCTCATCTTCCATCTCATCCTCCATCTCATCATCCATTTCTTCTGCCATCTCATCCTCCATGTCATCCCTCATCCCATCTCCCATCTCATCTTCCATCTCATCCTCCATCTCATCCTCCATTTCTTCTGCCATCTCATCCTCCATGTCATCCCTCATCCCATCTCCCATCTCATCCTCCATCTCATCCTCCATTTCATCCTCCAGCTCATCTCCCATGTCATCTCCCATCTCATCCTCCATCTCATCTCCCGTGTCATCTCCCATCTCATCCTCCATCTCATCTCTCGTGTCATCTCCCATCTCATCCTCCATCTCATCTCCCATCTCATCCTCCATCTCATCCTCCATTTCATCCTCCAGCTCATCTCCCATGTCATCTCCCATCTCATCCTCCATCTCATCTCCCGTGTCATCTCCCATCTCATCCTCCATCTCATCTCCGATGTCATCTCCCATCTCATCCTCCATCTCATCACCTATGTCATCTCCCATCTCATCCTCCATCTCATTCTCCATATCATCCTCCATCTCATCCTCCATCTCATCTTCCAGCTCATCCTCCATCTCATTCTCCATCTCATCCTCCATCTCATTCTCTATCTCATCCTCCATCTCATCCTCCATCTCATCCTCCATCTCATCCTCCATGTCATCCTCCATCTCATCCTCCATCTCATCCTCCATCTCATCCTCCATCTCATCCTCCATCTCATTCTCCATCTCATCCTCCATCTCATTCTCCATATTATCCTCCATCTCATCCTCCATCTCATCTTCCATCTCATCCTCCATCTCATCCTCCATTTCTTCTGCCATCTCATCCTCCATGTCATCCCTCATCCCATCTCCCATCTCATCTTCCATCTCATCCTCCATCTCATCCTCCATTTCTTCTGCCATCTCATCCTCCATGTCATCCCTCATCCCATCTCCCATCTCATCCTCCATCTCATCCTCCATTTCATCCTCCAGCTCATCTCCCATGTCATCTCCCATCTCATCCTCCATCTCATCTCCCGTGTCATCTCCCATCTCATCCTCCATCTCATCTCCCGTGTCATCTCCCATCTCATCCTCCATCTCATCTCCCATCTCATCCTCCATCTCATCCTCCATCTCATCTCCGATGTCATCTCCCATCTCATCCTCCATCTCATCACCTATGTCATCTCCCATCTCATCCTCCATCTCATTCTCCATATCATCCTCCATCTCATCCTCCATCTCATCCTCCATCTCATTCTCCATCTCATGCGCCATCTCATCTTCGAACTCATCCTCCATCTCATCCCGCATCCCATCTCCAGTCACATCTCCCGTCTCATCCTCCATCTCATTCTCCATCTCATCCTCCATCTCATCTTCCAACTCATCGTCCATCTCATCATCCATCTCATCCTCCATCTCATCCTCCATCTCATCCTCCATCTCATCCACCAACTCATCCTCCATCTCATTCTCCATCTCATCTCCCATCTCATCCTCCATCTCATCTTCCAACTCATCGTCCATCTCATCGTCCATCTCATCCTCCATCTCATTCTCCATCTCATTCTCCATCTCATCCTCCATCTCATTCTCTATCTCAACCTCCATCTCATCCTCCATCTCATCCTCCATCTCATCCTCCATGTCATCTCCCATCTCAATTCCATCTCATCTCCCATCTCATCCTCCATCTCATCTTCCAACTCATTGTCCATCTCATCCTCCATCTCATCCTCCATCTCATTCTCCATCTCATCCTCCATCTCATCTTCCAACTCATCCTCCATCTCATCCTCCATCTCATCCACCAACTTATCCTCCATCTCATCCTCCATCTCATCCTCCATCTCATCCTCCATTTCATCTTCCAACTCATCCTCCATCTCATCCTCCATCTCATCCTCCATCTCATCCTCCATCTCATCCTCCATCTCATCCACCAACTCATTCTCCATCTCATTCTCCATCTCATCCTCCATCTCATCCTACATCTCATCCTCCATCTCATCTCCCATCTCATCCTTCATCTCATCTTCCAGCTCATCCTCCATCTCATTCTCCATCTCATCCTCCATCTCATTCTCTATCTCATCCTCCATCTCATCCTCCATCTCATCCTCCATCTCATCCTCCATGTCATCCTCCATCTCATCCTCCATCTCATCCTCCATCTCATCCTCCATCTCATCCTCCATCTCATTCTCCATCTCATCCTCCATCTCATCCTCCATCTCATCTTCCAACTCATCCTCCAACTTATCCTCCATCTCATTCTCCATCTCATCCTCCATCTCATCCTCCATTTCATCTTCCAACTCATCGTCCATCTCATCCTCCATCTCATCCTCCATCTCATCCTCCATCTCATTCTCCATCTCATCCTCCATCTCATTCTCTATCTCATCCTCCATCTCATCCTCCATCTCATTCTCTATCTCATCCTCCATCTCATCCTCCATCTCATCCTCCATCTCATCTCCCATGTCATCTCCCATCTCATCCTCCATCTCATCTCCCATCTCATCCTCCATCTCATCTCCCATGTCGTCTCCCATCTCAATTCCATCTCATCGTCCATCTCATCCTCCATCTCATCTTCCAACTCATTGTCCATCTCATCCTCCATCTCATTCTCCATCTCATCCTCCATCTCATCTTCCAACTCATCCTCCATCTCATCCTCCATCTCATCCACCAACTTATCCTCCATCTCATTCTCTATCTCATCCTCCATCTCATCCTCCATCTCATTCTCTATCTCATCCTCCATCTCATCCTCCATCTCATCTCCCATGTCATCTCCCATCTCATCCTCCATCTCATCTCCCATCTCATCCTCCATCTCATCTCCCATGTCGTCTCCCATCTCAATTCCATCTCATCTCCCATCTCATCCTCCATCTCATCTTCCAACTCATTGTCCATCTCATCCTCCATCTCATCCTCCATCTCATCCTCCATCTCATCCTCCATTTCATCTTCCAACTCATCCTCCATCTCATCCTCCATCTCATCCTCCATCTCATCCTCCATCTCATCCACCAACTCATTCTCCATCTCATTCTCCATCTCATCCTCCATCTCATCCTACATCTCATCCTCCATCTCATCTCCCATCTCATCCTCCATCTCATCTTCCAGCTCATCCTCCATCTCATTCTCCATCTCATCCTCCATCTCATTCTCTATCTCATCCTCCATCTCATCCTCCATCTCATCCTCCATGTCATCTCCCATCTCAATTCCATCTCATCCTCCATCTCATCCTCCATTTCATCTTCCAACTCATCGTCCATCTCATTCTCCATCTCATCCTCCATCTCATTCTCTATCTCATCCTCCATCTCATCCTCCATCTCATTCTCTATCTCATCCTCCATCTCATCCTCCATCTCATTCTCTATCTCATCCTCCATCTCATCCTCCATCTCATCTCCCATGTCATCTCCCATCTCATCCTCCATCTCATCTCCCATCTCATCCTCCATCTCATCTCCCATGTCGTCTCCCATCTCATCCTCCATCTCATCTCCCATCTCATCCTCCATCTCATCTCCTGTGTCATCTCCCATCTTATCCTCCATCTCATTCTCTATCTCATCCTCCATCTCATCCTCCATCTCATTCTCTATCGCATCCTCCATCTCATCCTCCATCTCATTCTCCATCTCATCCTCCATCTCATCTTCCATCTCATCCTCCATCTCATCCTCCATCTCAACCTCCATCTCATTCTCCATATCATCCTCCATCTCATCCTCCATCTCATCCTCCATCTCATTCTCCATCTCATCCTCCATCTCATTCTCCATCTCATCTTCCATCTCATCCTCCATTTCTTCTCCCATCTCATCCTCCATGTCATCCCTCATCCCATCTCCCATCTCATCTCCCATCTCATCCTCCATCTCATCTCCCATCTCATCCTCCATCTCATCCTCCATTTCATCCTCCAGCTCATCTCCCATGTCATCTCCCATGTCATCCTCCATCTCATCTCCCATCTCATCCTCCATCTCATCTCCCGTGTCATCTCCCATCTCATCCTCCATCTCATCTCCCGTGTCATCTCCCATCTCATCCTCCATCTCATCTCCCATCTCATCCTCCATCTCATCCTCCATCTCATCTCCGATGTCATCTCCCATCTCATCCTCCATCTCATCACCTATGTCATCTCCCATCTCATCCTCCATCTCATTCTCCATATCATCCTCCATCTCATCCTCCATCTCATCCTCCATCTCATTCTCCATCTCATGCTCTATCTCATCCTCCATCTCATCCTCCATCTCATCCTCCATCTCATTCTCCATCTCATGCTCCATCTCATCTTCGAACTCATCCTCCATCTCATCCCGCATCCCATCTCCAATCACATCTCCCATCTCATCCTCCATCTCATTCTCCATCTCATCCTCCATCTCATCTTCCAACTCATCCTCCATCTCATCCTCCAACTCATTTCCCATCCCATCTCCCATCCCATCCCCGATTTCATGCTCCATCTCATCCTCCATCTCATCTCCCCTCCCATCCTCCATCTCATCCTCCATTTCATCTCCTATCTCATCCTCCATCTCACTTTCGATCTCATCCTCCAATGCATCTCCCATCTCATCTGCCATCTCATTCTCCAACTCATCTCCAGTCTCATCTCCCATCTCATCCCACCTGTCATCCCCCATCTCATCCTCCGTCTCATCCTCCGTCTCATCCTCTATCTCATCCCCCATGTTATCCTCTGTCTGACGTCCTGTCCCATCCCTCTTCCCTATGAAACTGCTTCATAACGCTAAAAACCTTTATCAGCTCACCCTTCAGCTTCACTTTTCTGGAGAGAAGTACCCCAGCCTTTTCAGCCTTTGCTGAGTGCTAGTCTCATCTTCATAAATCTTTTTTGCACCCTCTTCATTGCCTTCACACTTATGGAGACAAGAACTATGCTCAGTAACTCCAGGTGTGGTCCACCCAAGGTTCTACACAAGTTTAACAAAACGTCGCAGTTGTTGAATTCTATTCCTTTCGAAATTGTTACAACCAGGTGAGAAAGAGGTCTATGGTTCCCTTTCAGCCTTCACTCTGGTCTTACTGTAACAGGGTTTAATTTTAAACACATTGTTTTTAGCTCCCCCTTGGTAAATCCTTGTTCACTGCTTTCCAATTATAAGGCAAAGAAACCAGCACACACACACACACACACACACACACACACACGTTTTCTTTGGTTTAAAGACAAAAGGGGAAATTTTATTAAACTTAAACTCTAATTTGGTCAGTGCCTACGGATACATGACGCGCCCACACTACCATGCATATACAATACACATATGCAAATAGAGACAGAAAAGAGCAAAAGAAAAATAAAGTGGAAAGGTTTGAGGCAATATCTGAAGAGTTGTTACGGTTCTTCCAGCTCATGGTAGAGTCCTTCCTTGTAGGTAGATCTTACTTTTCATTGGGCCCCAGTATTCTTCTTAAACCTTGTTCACTGTAGGAGACTTTTCTCTCTTGGTGGTCATGTGTCTCCAGTGGGTTTTTGCAGTGCCGTGAGAAAGAGATGGGAGCAGACAGGAGAGGCTGTGGCGAACCAGCCAAGAGAGGTCTTTTCAATCCAGGAGCAAAGAGCTTTCTGCCAGTTCAAGCACTGTCTCTACAATTTAAAACTCTCCAAGCTGGCCAGCAGGATAGTCACATGAGCAACTGGTATAACCACTTCTTGCTTTGTGTATTCTGTGTGTCAGGGAATGGTCCCTTGTCTACAAACACTGTTTGTTCATATGCAAAAATGTCTTTCCAGCCAAGGGCCTGGCAACTCCTTGTAATAGGCCTTCACTTCTTCCCAGCAAAATTTGAAATTTAATGTCCATGTGGTGCAATTAAAATGCCTCATTCTTGGCAGGTGGGGGGCCTGCATGATACCTCCACACCCAGGGAATGAAATGCGATTTGAGAAAAGACGCATTTCATTAAAAGTGTTGAGAATAATGTAAGATACAGAAAAGAAATATGCATTTCTCTCATTCATTTCCATTCATTCGTAAATCCTAAAGCTTATTAAAATTGCCTGTCTTTTCTTGGTGCCAGTGCTGCTTTAATTTCCCCCTTTTTGGCATCCCAGTAAGCATGTGGTTCTTTGTGGAAGTTTTTCTTCAGTTTGCCCATTGCCATGACTACCTCGGGACTTTGTTCCTATTGAGTTCCGCCAAGGCGACCACGAGTGCAGCGTCAGCCTGGAGGGCCCGGAGGACGCCGACATCGAGGAGGCCGTGCATGTTGTGAGCTGGCCCGCTCGTCAGGGTCGCGGCCCCGCCAGACATTCCCCCCCACCCACTCCCCCTCCACCCTCACACCCCCTTCCCCCTCCCCATTCCCCCCCGTACCCCCCTGTTTTGACGCTTGGGCAACTCACAATCTCCATACATCCGCCCAGGCATGCGCCATGGAGAGGTCACTCCATAGTCGCCTCACAGCGACCGAAACAACACGGAAGGCAGCAGTTATGGGTTATAAGTCCAGATAAATTGGTGTAGAGATTGGGCGCCATGGGTTGCCTTTGTCGGTGGGAGAGGTCATTGCACCTCACTGGACAGCTACTGCCCGCCTCAAACCGGGCACCCCCGGTCAGTAAGGTCTGTCCCGCCACGGTCCACCTGCTTCAATGGGTGCTTGGAGCTCAGGGTCATTGTCCGACAAGTGGACTGTAACACCACAAAAAACAGCACGACAAAAAAAGGAAAGAAGGTATCAGCCCTTCGTTTTGCAAGCTGGAACATCAGAACTATGTGGCCTGACCTGTCAGAAGACCTTACACAAATCAACAACTTTCGGAAGACTGCCATCATGAACAACGAGCTCAGTAGACTCAATATGGACATTGCAGCACTTCAGGAGACACGCCTCCCAGCCAGCGGATCTCTAAGAGAGCAAGACTACACCTTCTACTGGCAGGGTAGGGATCCTGAAGAACCAAGACAGCATGGAGTGGCCTTCGCCATCAGAAACCCTTTGCTCAGCATGATAGAGCCACCTTCAAATGGCTCGGAATGCATACTGTCCATCCGACTGCTCAACATCTCTGGTGAAGTACACCTACTCAGCATCTATGCTCCAACTCTCTGCTCCCCACCTGAAGTTAAAGAGCAGTTCTACGAGGAACTCCATAATATCATTAGTAGCATCCCTAATACCAAACATTTGTTCCTGCTGGAGGACTTTAACACCAGGGTTGGGGCCGACCATGACTCATGGCCCTCCTGCCTTGGGCGCTATGGCATTGGAAGGATGAATGAGAATGGACAGAGACTATTTGAGTTGCGTACCTATCACAATCTCTGCATCACCAACTCGTTCTTTTATACTAAACCCTGTCACCAGGTTTCATGGAGGAACCCAAGATCTTGTCGATGGCACCAGCTGGTCCTCATCGTCACAAGGCGAGCCTCTAAAAACAGTGTCCAAATCACACGCAGCTTCCACAGTGTGGACTGCGACACCGACCACTCCCTGGTGTGCAGCAAAGTTAGACTCAAACCAAAGAAGCCAATCACTCCAAGCAGAAGGGCCGCCTGCGCATCAACATTAGCAAAATTTCTTATCCACAGCTGTTATATAAGTTTCTAAATTCACTTGAAAAAGCTCTTCAAAACACTCCTGCAGGGGATGCAGAGACCAAGTGGGCCCACATCAGAGACGCCATCTATGATTCAGCAATGACCACCTTTGGCAAATGTGAGAAGCAGAATGCAGACTGGTTTCAATCTCACTTTGAAGAGCTGGAACCTGTCATAGCCGCTAACCGCACTGCACTGTTGAACTACAAGAAAGCCCCCAGGGAGTTAACATCCGTAGCACTTAAAGCAGCCAGATGCGCTGCACAAATAGCCAGGCGCTGTGCAAATGACTACGCAGTCGTATTCAGCTAGCCTCCGACACCGGAAACATCAGAGGAATGTATGATGGCATAAAGAGAGCTTTTGAGCCAACCATCAAGAAACTTGCCCCCCTCAAGTCTAAATCAGGTGACACGATCACTGACCAATGCAAGCAAATGGACCGCTGGGTGGAGCACTACCTAGAACTGTACTCCAGGGAGAATGTTTTCACTGAGACTGCCCTCAATGCAGCCCAGTCTCTGCCAGTCATGGATGAGCTGGACGTACAGCCAACAAAATCGGAACTCAGTGATGCCATTGATTCTCTCGCCAGTGGAAAAACCCTTGGAAAGGACGGCATTACCCCTGAAATAATCAAGAGTGCCAAGCCTGCTATACTCTCAGCACTACATGAACTGCTTTGCCTGTGCTGGGACGAGGGAGCAGTACCACAGGACATGCGCAATGCCAATATCATCACCCTCTATAAGAACAAGGGTGACTGCGGTGACTCCAACGACTACCGTGGAATCTCCCTGCTCAGCATAGTGGGGAAAGTCTTCACTCGAGTCGTTTTAAACAGACTCCAGAAGCTGGCTGAGCATACCTACCCTGAGGCACAGTGTGGCTTTCGAGCAGAGAGATCCACCATTGACATGCTGCTCTCCCTTCACCAGCTGCAGGAGAAATGCCGCGAACATCAGATGCCCCTCTATGTTTCTTTCATAGATCTCATCAAAGCCTTTGACCTCGTCAGCAGACGTGGTCTCTTCAGACTACTAGAAAAGATCGGATGTCCACCAAAGCTACTAAGTATCATCACCTCATTCCATGACAATATGAAAGGCACAATTCAGCATAGCGGTGCCTCATCAGACCCCTTTCCTATCCTGAGTGGAGTGAAACAGGGCTGTGTTCTCGCACCTACACTGTTTGGGATCTTCTTCTCCCTGCTGCTCTCACATGCGTTCAAGTCTTCAGAAGAAGCAATTTTCCTCCACACAAGATCAGGGGGCAGGTTGTTCAACCTTGCCCGTCTAAGAGCGAAGACCAAAGTACAGAAGGCCCTCATCAGGGAACTCCTCTTTGCTGACGATGCTGCATTAACATCCCACACAGAAGAGTGTCTGCAGAGACTCTTCGACAAGATTGCGGCTGCCTGCAACGAATTTGGCCTAACCATCAGCCTCAAGAAAACGAACATCATGGGACAGGAGGTCAGAAATGCTCCATCCATCAATATCAGCGATCACACTCTGGAAGTGGTTCAAGAGTTCACCTACCTAGGCTCAACTATCACCAGTAACCTGTCTCTCGATGCAGAAAACAACAAGCGCATGGGAAAGGTGTCCACTGCTATGTCCAGACTGGCTAAGAGGGTGTCGGAAAATGGTGCACTGACACAGAACACAAAAGTCCGAATGTCCTCAGTACCTTGCTCTACGGCAATGAGGCCTAGACAATGTATGTCAGCCAAGAGCGACATCTCAACTCATTCCATCTTCGTTGCCTCCAGAGAATCCTTGGCATCAGGTGGCAGGACCGTATCTCCAACACAGAAGTCCTCGAGGCGGCCAACATCCCCAACATATACACCCCACTGAGCCAGCAGCGTTTGAGATGGCTTGGCCATGTGAGCTCAATGGAAGATGGCAGGATCCCCAAGGACACATTGTACAGTGAGCTCGTCACTGGTATCAGACCCACCAGCCGTCCATGTCTCCACTTTAAAGACGTCTGCAAACGCGACATGAAGTCCTGTGACATTGACCATAAGTCATGGGAGTCAGTTGCCAGTGATCGCCAGAGCTGGCGGGCAGCCATAAAGGTGGGGCTAAAGAGTGGCGAGTCAAAGAGTCTTCGCAGTCGGCAGGAAAAAAGACAGGAGTGCCAACTGTGTAACAGCCCCAATAACCAATTTTATCTGCAGCACCTGTAGAAGAGTCTGTCACTCTAGAATTGGCCTTTATAACCACTCCAGGCATTGCTTCACAAACCACTGACCACCTCCAGGCGCTTACCCATTGTCTCTCGAGACAAGGAGGCCAAAGAAGAAGAAGAAGAAGAAGTTACTTCACCCTGGCTTGGGGAGCTACTCGCTTCAGTTGCAGACATGTTAGTATTCAATCACACACAAGCACAAGATTATTCTTGCTCTTTTTTGATTGGGAAATATTTGGCTTCCCAATTCCAATTTCTCTCATTTGTCTGTGGGTCAATCCCGGATGAGCCCCCAAATTTCTGTTACAACCAAATGAGAAAGAGGTCTAGGGTTCCCTTTCAGCCTTCACCTGGTCTTACTTTAACCGGCTTTAATTTTAAACACAGCGTGTGTTTAGCTCCCCCTTGGTGAATCCTTGTTCACCGCTTTCCAATTATAAGGCAAAGAAACCAGCACGCACACACATACACTTTCTTAGGTTTAAAGAAGAAAGGTGAAATTTTATTAATCTTCAAATTAAACTCTAATTCGGTCAACACCTATCGACACATGAGGCGCCCACACTAGCATGCATACACGATACATACATGCAAATAGAGACAGAAAAGAGCAGAAGAAAAATAAAGTTGAAAGGTTTGAGTCAATTTCTGTTATGCTTCTTCGAGCTCACTGTAGAGTCCTTGATTGTGGGTAGATCTTGCTTTTTGTTGGGGCCTAGTATTCTTTTTCACTGTAAGAGACTTTTCTCTCTTGGCGTTCATGTGTCTTCGGTGGGTTTTGGAGTTCCATGAGAAAGAGATGGGAGCAGACAGGAGAGGCTGTGGCGAACCAACCAGGCGAGGTCTTTTCAATCCAGGAACAAACAGCTTTCTGCCAGTTCAAACACTGTCTCTACAATTTAAAACTTTCCAAGTTGGCTGGCAGGGTAGTCACATGACTGGTATAACTGCTTCTGGCTTTGTGTATTGTGTGTGTCAGGGAATGGTCCTTTGTCTACAAATACTGTCTGTTAATATGCAAAAATGTCTCTCCAGCCAGGGTCCTGGCAACCTCTTGTCACAGGCCTTCTCTTCTTCCCAGCAACAATTTGAAATTTAATGTCCATGTGACAAAATTAATGTGCCTCATTCTTGGCAGGTGGGGGCCTGCATGAGAAAATGAATCCCAGTGCTTGGTTTAGATTTTTATGGGCTTTGTTCCCCTGGGTTGCTCCTTTTAGTGATTGTGAATCAATACTGGGATCCTGTTGTTCCTCTATCCCACTTAGACTCTTATTTTCCAAGCCTTTTTATCCCACCTACCAAAATACACCACCTCACACTTGTCAATATTGAAATTCATTTGCCATTGACACACCAAGTCTGTAATTTATTAATGTCTTCTTGTAACTTGTTGCAATTTTTCTTCATATTAACTCTGCCCCAATTTGATGGGAACACCTGATGAGATGAGAGGCCCTACTCAATATAGCCCAAGATGTTACCCAGCGATCATTAAAGGACAGATTCAGTATTGAATGTAAGGTAACAGGCTGAATACAGCCAAGACCTGACTGGATAAGTACCTACTTCTGGTAAAACAAATCCCGGCATATTCATCTGGTTTCAAGGGCAACAGCCTGCACCCTTTAAACTCTCAATTATCTTTAACTGACACCATTGCTTCAGGAAGATTCTAACCAGTCATTTCACAAGGTTTGTGAACTGAGGGATGACTAGTGCTTCCGATGTACCTCCGATCTGTTTAAAAAAACAAAAACACATTTCCAACATTTGAGGCAAAGCTAATCTGGGGCTACAGTGTAACAATCTTCCTAGCGTTTCAGCTGGCCTACCAACTGACTGTGTTCACATATCATTTCCCCATCTTCTTTGGGCCTCCTTATCTCGAGAGACAATGGATACGCGCCTGGAGGTGGTCAGTGGTTTGTGGAGCAGCGCCTGGAGTGGCTATAAAGGCCAATTCGAGACTGACAGGCTCTTCCACAGGTGTTGCAGAGAAATTTGTTTGTCGGGGCTGTTACACAGTTGGCTCTTCCCTTGCGCCTCTGTCTTTTTTCCTGCCAACTACTAAGTCTCTTCGACTCGCCACACTTTAGCCCCATCTTTATGGCTGCCCGCCAGCTCTGGCGAACGCTGGCAACTGACTCCCACGACTTGTGATCAATGTCACAGGATTTCATGTCGCGTTTGCAGACGTCTTTAAAGCGGAGACATGGACGGCCGGTGGGTCTGATACCAGTGGCGAGCTCGCTGTACAATGTGTCTTTGGGGATCCTGCCATCTTCCATTGAGCTCACATGGCCAAGCCATCTCAAGCGCCGCTGACTCAGTAGTGTGTATAAGCTGGGGATGTTGGCCGCCTCGAGGACTTCTGTGTTGGAGATACGGTCCTGCCACCTGATGCCAAGTATTCTCCGGAGGCAGCGAAGATGGAATGAATTGAGACGTCGCTCTTGGCTGACATACGTTGTCCAGGCCTCGCTGCCATAGAGCAAGGTACTGAGGACACAGGCTTGATACACTCGGACTTTTGTGTTCCCCATAGTCCAGGACAATGTCACTTTAAAGAATAAGGTTGCTGTTGTCAAGAGCATTGCTCTGAATAGAGTTGAATTTCCCTCTCTGTGAGGTGGTAGACCAGACAACAGCGGATGCATTCAGTGTAATGCTTGATTTAAACCCCTTGGAATCCACACCATGAACTGTTCCTAACACAGACATAATACAGAACTCGGAAAATGGCAAAGATTGGAAAGTCCCACTTTTATCGAGTACCCGAAAGTTCTAATAGTCAGAGCGGGAAGGTAAACTGGGTTAGATCGGTAGTAAAGCAGAGAGCAATCCGGGACACTTTATTATCTTGGTGACATTGAATGGGAGACATTATCTCCTGACTGCTGTCAGCTGACTCATCCACAGAGACCACACTATACATATTGCACCTCCCTTCACATGTAGTGGGATGATGGAGAGATAATAAAAGCTGGGATCCGTGCTCCTTGGAGGTAGGATTGTCAGGAGAGCAGCGTATGTACTGACTACGAATATTTCAATCCAGCGATCAAGTTACAGAAAAACAAGAGTGACATAAATGACCCATCAGAACTTGTGATGCTGCAGCCAATATGATCGCTCTGTACACGTTTCTTAATCATCCTCTGATGTATATGACCTAGTCTTTATCAAATTCAACAGCTGGACAAGCCTGCACACAGACTTCAAGCAAATATTGTCTGAAAGAAAGCCCAGAACAGGGAGCAGGCAGTCAATGAGCTTAAGGCACTAATTCAGTTAGCAAGATGCACTGATATTCGGAACCTCTCTCCCTATCTCCCAAATATGCTCGACACGAGTTCCCAATGGTTTGTGAAGGTGTCTGAATTCGTACTTGGTATTTCACTGCAAATCTTTTGCCTGTCTCACTGAACACAAATCACGTAAATACATCACATAATCCCTGGGAGCCTTAAACTGCTACTGCACAAAGGTCTCGGAGCAATTCATCATAAATACAAGCTGCACAGAACAATAGTGCAGAAGCCCAAAGCAGACAGTTCACACTTCACACTCAAACTGTTCCAACACACGGAGCAGCACATACCTCAACACCACTGCAGAGAACCGAGTTATCACCAGGGACAAACTGGAGTTGGCAGCAATTCAAATCAAACTGAGAGACAAAATCAGTTCTTACCTTTCTGGAGGGAGCCACTGATCAGCCGGATGAGAGACCGGATGAATTTAATAACCTGCAGCCTGCAGCAAGCACTCATTCTCAGACCAGGCCAGGTCAAAGGAACAGCTCAGAAAACTGCACGCAAAACTTCGTTTATCTGAGGCGCTGCCGCTGAATAACTCCGCTACCTCCACGATCGGAATGGACCGGCACGGTGTCCGAGATCTCTTCGATCTGTCTGCAAATAAAATCCAGAAGCGAACAAGATTGTCAGATCTCAGTTCTGCTCCAAGTGCAGAGCTCAGTGCTGCTCCCTGTTCGGAGCTCAGTGCTGCTCCCTCTTCAGAGCTCAGTTCTGCTTCTTGTTCAGAGCTCAGTTCTGCTCCCAGTTAAGAGCTCAGTTCTGCTCCCAGTTAAGAGCTCAGTTCTGCTCCCAGTTAAGAGCTCAGTTCTGCTCCCAGTTAAGAGCTCAGTTCTACTCCAAGTTCAGAGCTCAGTTCTGCTTCTTGTTCAGTGCTCAATTCTGCTCCTAGTTCAGAGCTCAGTTCTGCTCCCTGTTCAGAGCTCAGTTCTGCTTCTTGTTCAGAGCTCAGTTCTGCTCCCTGTTCAGAGCTCAGTTCTGCTCCCAGTTCAGAGCTCGGTGCTGCTCCCTGTTCAGAGCTCAGTTCAGCTCCCTGTTCAGAGCTCAGTTCTGCTCCCAGTTCAGAGCTCAGTTCTGCTTCTTGTTCAGAGATCAGTTCTGCTTCTTGTTCAGAGCTCAGTTCTGCTCCCTGTTCAGAGCTCAGTTCTGCTTCTTGTTCAGAGATCAGTTCTGCTTCTTGTTCAGAGCTCAGTTCTGCTCCCTGTTCAGAGCTCAGTTCTGCTCCCAGTTCAGAGCTCAGTTCTGCTCCCAGTTCAGAGCTCAGTTCTGCTTCTTGTTCAGAGCTCAGTTCTGCTTCTTGTTCAGAGCTCAGTTCTGCTTCTTGTTCAGATCTCAGTTCTGCTTCCAGTTCAGAGCTCAGTTCTGCTTCTTGTTCAGAGCTCAGTTCTGCTCCCAGTTCAGAGCTCAGTGCTGCTCCCTGTTCGGAGCTCAGTTTGCTCCCAGTTCAGAGCTCAGTTCTGCTCCCAGTTCAGAGCTCAGTTCTGCTCCCTGTTCAGAGCTCAGTTCTGCTCCCAGTTCAGAGCTCAGTGCTGCTCCCTGTTCAGAGCTCAGTTCTGCTCCCTGTTCAGAGCTCAGTTCTGCTCCCAGTTCAGAGCTCAGTTCTGCTCCCAGTTCAGAGCTCAGTTCAAGTCCCAGCTCAGAGCTCAGTGCTGCTCCCTGTTCAGAGCTCAGTGCTGCTCCCTGTTCAGAGCTCAGTGCTGCTCCCTGTTCAGAGCTCAGTTCTACTCCCAGCTCAGAGCTCAGTGCTGCTCCCTGTTCAGAGCTCAGTGCTGCTCCCTGTTCAGAGCTCAGTTCTGCTCCCTGTTCAGAGCTCAGTTCTGCTCCCAGTTCAGAGCTCAGTGCTGCTCCCTGTTCAGAGCTCAGTTCTGCTCCCTGTTCAGAGCTCAGTTCTGCTCCCAGTTCAGAGCTCAGTTCTGCTCCCAGTTCAGAGCTCAGTACATCTCCCAGTTCAGAGCTCAGTTCTACTCCCAGCTCAGAGCTCAGTGCTGCTCCCTGTTCAGAGCTCAGTACATCTCCCAGTTCAGAGCTCAGTGCTGCTCCCAGTTCAGTGCTCAGTGCTGCTCCCTGTTCAGAGCTCAGTACATCTCCCAGTTCAGAGCTCAGTGCTGCTCCCAGTTCAGTGCTCAGTTCTGCTCTCAGTTCAGAGCTCAGTTCTGCTCCCTGTTCAAAGCTCAGTTAGGCACCCAGTTCAGAGCTCAGTTCTGCTCCCAGTTCAGAGCTCAGTTCTGCTCGCTGTTCAGAGCTCAGTTCTGCTCCCAGTTCAGAGCTCAGTGCTGCTCCCTGTTCAGAGCTCAGTTCTGCTCCCTGTTCAGAGCTCAGTTCTGCTCCCAGTTCAGAGCTCAGTTCTGCTCCCAGTTCAGAGCTCAGTTCTGCTCCCAGTTCAGAGCTCAGTTCTGCTCCCAGTTCAGAGCTCAGTGCTGCTCCCTCTTCAGAGCTCAGTTCTGCTTCTTGTTCAGAGCTCAATTCTGCTCCCAGTTAAGAGCTCAGTTCTGCTCCCAGTTCAGAGCTCAGTGCTGCTCCCAGTTCAGAGCTCAGTTCTGCTCCCACTTCAGAGCTCAGTTCTGCTCCCAGTTCAGAGCGCAGTGCTGCTCCCTCTTCAGAGCTCAGTTCTGCTCCCAGTTCAGAGCTCAGTTCTGCTTCCAGTTCAGAGCTCAGTGCTGCTCCCAGTTCAGAGCTCAGTTCTGCTCCCAGTTCAGAGCTCAGTGCTGCTCCCAGTTCAGAGCTCAGTTCTGCTTCTTTGTCAGAGCTCAGTTCTGCTTCTTGTTCAGATCTCAGTTCTGCTTCTTGTTCAGATCTCAGTTCTGCTCCCAGTTCAGAGCTCAGTGCTGCTCCCAGTTCAGAGCTCAGTTCTGCTCCCAGTTCAGAGCTCAGTGCTGCTCCCAGTTCAGAGCTCAGTTCTGCTTCTTTGTCAGAGCTCAGTTCTGCTTCTTGTTCAGATCTCAGTTCTGCTTCTTGTTCAGATCTCAGTTCTGCTCCCTGTTCAGAGCTCAGTTCTACTCCCGGTTCAGAGCTCAGTTCTGCTCCCAGTTCAGAGCTCAGTTCTGCTCCCTGTTCAGAGCTCAGTTCTGCTTCTTGTTCAGAGCTCAATTCTGCTCCCAGTTCAGAGCTCAGTTCTGCTCCCAGTTCAGAGCTCAGTGCTGCTCCCTGTTCGGAGCTCAGTTTGCTCCCAGTTCAGAGCTCAGTTCTGCTCCCAGTTCAGAGCTCAGTTCTGCTCCCTGTTCAGAGCTCAGTTCTGCTCCCAGTTCAGAGCTCAGTGCTGCTCCCTGTTCAGAGCTCAGTTCTGCCCCCTGTTCAGAGCTCAGTTCTGCTCCCAGTTCGGAGCTCAGTTTGCTCCCAGTTCAGAGCTCAGTTCTGCTCCCAGTTCAGAGCTCAGTGCTGCTCCCTGTTCGGAGCTCAGTTTGCTCCCAGTTCAGAGCTCAGTTCTGCCCCCTGTTCAGAGCTCAGTGCTGCTCCCTGTTCGGAGCTCAGTTTGCTCCCAGTTCAGAGCTCAGTTCTGCTCCCAGTTCAGAGCTCAGTTCTGCTCCCTGTTCAGAGCTCAGTTCTGCTCCCAGTTCAGAGCTCAGTGCTGCTCCCTGTTCAGAGCTCAGTTCTGCCCCCTGTTCAGAGCTCAGTTCTGCTCCCAGTTCAGAGCTCAGTTCTGCTCCCAGTTCAGAGCTCAGTGCTGCTCCCTGTTCAGAGCTCAGTTCTGCTCCCAGTTCAGAGCTCAGCTCTGCTCCCAGTTCAGAGCTCAGTGCTGCTCCCTGTTCGGAGCTCAGTTTGCTCCCAGTTCAGAGCTCAGTTCTGCCCCCTGTTCAGAGCTCAGTGCTGCTCCCTGTTCGGAGCTCAGTTTGCTCCCAGTTCAGAGCTCAGTTCTGCTCCCAGTTCAGAGCTCAGTTCTGCTCCCTGTTCAGAGCTCAGTTCTGCTCCCAGTTCAGAGCTCAGTGCTGCTCCCTGTTCAGAGCTCAGTTCTGCCCCCTGTTCAGAGCTCAGTTCTGCTCCCAGTTCAGAGCTCAGTTCTGCTCCCAGTTCAGAGCTCAGTGCTGCTCCCTGTTCAGAGCTCAGTTCTGCTCCCAGTTCAGAGCTCAGTTCTGCTCCCAGTTCAGAGCTCAGTGCTGCTCCCTGTTCAGAGCTCAGTACATCTCCCAGTTCTGAGCTCAGTTCTACTCCCAGCTCAGAGCTCAGTACATCTCCCAGTTCAGAGCTCAGTGCTGCTCCCAGTTCAGAGCTCGGTGCTGCTCCCTGTTCAGAGCTCAGTACATCTCCCAGTTCAGAGCTCAGTGCTGCTCCCAGTTCAGTGCTCAGTTCTGCTCTCAGTTCAGAGCTTAGTTCTGCTCCCTGTTCAGAGCTCAGTTAGGCACCCAGTTCAGAGCTCAGTTCTGCTCCCAGTTCAGACCTCAGTTCTGCTCGCTGTTCAGAGCTCAGTTCTGCTCCCAGTTCAGAGCTCAGTGCTGCTCCCTGTTCAGAGCTCAGTTCTGCTCCCTGTTCAGAGCTCAGTTCTGCTCCCAGTTCAGAGCTCAGTTCTGCTCCCAGTTCAGAGCTCAGTTCTACTCCCAGTTCAGAGCTCAGTTCTGCTCCCAGTTCAGAGCTCAGTTCTGCTCCCTGTTCAGAGCTCAGTGCTGCTCCCAGTTCAGAGCTCAATGCTGCTCCCAGTTCAGAGCTCAGTGTTGCTCCCAGTTCAGAGGTCAGTTTCTCTCCCAGTTCAGAGCTCAGTTCTGCTCCCTATTCAGAGCTCAGTGCTGCTCCCAGTTCAGAGCTCAGTTCTGCTCCCAGTTCAGAGCTCAGTTCTGCTTCTTGTTCAGAGCTCAGTTCTGCTTCTTGTTCAGATCTCAGTTCTGCTCCCAGTTCAGAGCTCAGTTCTGCTTCTTGTTCAGAGCTCAATTCTGCTCCCAGCTCAGAGCTCAGTTCTGCTCCAAGTTCAGAGCTCAGTGCTGCTCCCAGTTCAGAACTCAGTGCTGCTCCAAGTTCAGAGCTCAGTTCTGCTCCCAGTTCAGAGCTCAGTTCTGCTCCCAGTTCAGAGCTCAGTTCTGCTTCTTGTTCAGAGCTCAGTTCTGCTTCTTGTTCAGATCTCAGTTCTGCCCCCAGTTCAGAGCTCAGTTCTGCTCCCAGTTCAGAGCTCAGTTCTGCTTCTTGTTCAGAGCTCAGTTCTGCTCCCGAACAGAACTAGTGCTCAGTTCTGCTCCCAGTTCAGAGCTCAGTTCTGCTCCCAGTTGAGAGCTCAGTTCTGCTTCTTGGTCAGAGCTCAGTTCTGCTCCCAGTTCAGAGCTCAGTGCTGCTCCCTGTTCAGAGCTCAGTTCTGCTCCCAGTTCAGAGCTCAGTGCTGCTCCCTGTTCGGAGCTCAGTTTGCTCCCAGTTCAGAGCTCAGTTCTGCTCCCAGTTCAGAGCTCAGTTCTGCTTGCTGTTCAGAGCTCAGTTCTGCTCCCAGTTCAGAGCTCAGTTCTGCTCCCAGTTCAGAGCTCAGTGCTGCTCCCTGTTCAGAGCTCAGTTCTGCTCCCTGTTCAGAGCTCAGTTCTGCTCCAAGTTCAGAGCTCAGTTCTGCTTCTTGTTCAGAGCTCAGTTCTGCTCCCAGTTCAGAGCTCAGTTCTGCTCCCTGTTCAGAGCTCAGTTCTGCTCCAAGTTCAGAGCTCAGTTCTGCTCCCAGTTCAGAGCTCAGTGCTGCTCCCTGTTCAGAGCTCAGTACATCTCCCAGTTCAGAGCTCAGTGCTGCTCCCTGTTCAGAGCTCAGTTCTGCTCCCTGTTCAGAGCTCAGTTCTGCTCCAAGTTCAGAGCTCAGTACATCTCCCAGTTCAGAGCTCAGTTCGGCTCCCTGTTCAGAGCTCAGTTCTGCTCCATGTTCAGAGCTCAGTTCTGCTCCCTGTTCAGAGCTCAGTTCTGCTCCCAGTTCAGAGCTCAGTTCTGCTCCAAGTTCAGAGCTCAGTTCTGCTCCCTGTTCAGAGCTCAGTACATCTCCCAGTTCAGAGCTCAGTTCTGCTCCCAGTTCAGAGCTCAGTGCTGCTCCCTGTTCAGAGCTCAGTTCTGCTCCCTGTTCAGAGCTCAGTTCTGCTCCCAGTTCAGAGCTCAGTTCTGCTCCAAGTTCAGAGCTCAGTTCTGCTCCCAGTTCAGAGCTCAGTTCTGCTCCAAGTTCAGAGCTCAGTTCTGCTCCCTGTTCAGAGCTCAGTGCTGCTCCCTGTTCAGAGCTCAGTTCTGCTCCCTGTTCAGAGCTCAGTTCTGCTCCCAGTTCAGAGCTCAGTTCTGCTCCCAGTTCAGAGCTCAGTGCTGCTCCCTGTTCAGAGCTCAGTTCTGCTCCCTGTTCAGAGCTCAGTTCTGCTCCAAGTTCAGAGCTCAGTTCTGCTCCAAGTTCAGAGCTCAGTTCTGCTCCCTGTTCAGAGCTCAGTTCTGCTCCCTGTTCAGAGCTCAGTTCTGCTCCCAGTTCAGAGCTCAGTTCTGCTCCCTGTTCAGAGCTCAGTTCTGCTCCCAGTTCAGAGCTCAGTTCTGCTCCCAGTTCAGAGCTCAGTGCTGCTCCCTGTTCAGAGCTCAGTACATCTCCCAGTTCAGAGCTCAGTGCTGCTCCCTGTTCAGAGCTCAGTTCTGCTCCCTGTTCAGAGCTCAGTTCTGCTCCAAGTTCAGAGCTCAGTACATCTCCCAGTTCAGAGCTCAGTTCTGCTCCCAGTTCAGAGCTCAGTTCTGCTCCAAGTTCAGAGCTCAGTTCTGCTCCCTGTTCAGAGCTCAGTACATCTCCCAGTTCAGAGCTCAGTTCTGCTCCCAGTTCAGAGCTCAGTTCTGCTCCCTGTTCAGAGCTCAGTGCTGCTCCCTGTTCAGAGCTCAGTTCTGCTCCCTGTTCAGAGCTCAGTTCTGCTCCCTGTTCAGAGCTCAGTGCTGCTCCCTGTTCAGAGCTCAGTTCTGCTCCCTGTTCAGAGCTCAGTTCTGCTCCCAGTTCAGAGCTCAGTTCTGCTCCAAGTTCAGAGCTCAGTTCTGCTCCCAGTTCAGAGCTCAGTTCTGCTCCAAGTTCAGAGCTCAGTTCTGCTCCCTGTTCAGAGCTCAGTTCTGCTCCCAGTTCAGAGCTCAGTTCTGCTCCCAGTTCAGAGCTCAGTTCTGCTCCCAGTTCAGAGCTCAGTTCTGCTCCAAGTTCAGAGCTCAGTTCTGCTCCCTGTTCAGAGCTCAGTGCTGCTCCCTGTTCAGAGCTCAGTTCTGCTCCCTGTTCAGAGCTCAGTTCTGCTCCCAGTTCAGAGCTCAGTTCTGCTCCCAGTTCAGAGCTCAGTGCTGCTCCCTGTTCAGAGCTCAGTGCTGCTCCCTGTTCAGAGCTCAGTACATCTCCCAGTTCAGAGCTCAGTTCTACTCCCAGCTCAGAGCTCAGTGCTGCTCCCTGTTCAGAGCTCAGTACATCTCCCAGTTCAGAGCTCAGTGCTGCTCCCAGTTCAGTGCTCAGTGCTGCTCCCTGTTCAGAGCTCAGTACATCTCCCAGTTCAGAGCTCAGTGCTGCTCGCAGTTCAGTGCTCAGTTCTGCTCCCTGTTCAGAGCTCAGTTAGGCACCCAGTTCAGAGCTCAGTATTGCTCCCATTTCAGAGCTCAGTTCTGCTCCCTGTTCAGAGCTCAGTTCTGCTCCCAGTTCAGAGCTCAGTATTGCTCCCATTTCAGAGCTCAGTTCTGCTCCCTGTTCAGAGCTCAGTTCTGCTCCCAGTTCAGAGCTCAGTATTGCTCCCATTTCAGAGCTCAGTTCTGCTCCCAGTTCAGAGCTCAGTTCTGCTCCCTGTTCAGAGCTCAGTGCTGCTCCCAGTTCAGAGCTCAGTTCTGCTCCCTGTTCAGAGCTCAGTTCTGCTCCCTGTTCAGAGCTCAGTGCTGCTCCCTGTTCAGAGCTCAGTTCTGCTCCCAGTTCAGAGCTCAGTTCTGCTCCCTGTTCAGAGCTCAGTGCTTCTCCCAGTTCAGAGCTCAGATCTGCTCTCAGTTCAGAGCTCAGTTCTGCTCCCTGTTCAGAGCTCAGTTCTGCTCCCAGTTCAGAGCTCAGTTCTGCTCCCAGTTCAGAGCTCAGTTCTGCTCCCTGTTCAGAGCTCAGTGCTGCTCCCAGTTCAGAGCTCAGTGCTGCTCCCAGTTCAGAGCTCAGTTTCTCTCCCAGTTCAGAGCTCAGTTCTGCTCCCTATTCAGAGCTCAGTGCTGCTCCCAGTTCAGAGCTCAGTTCTGCACTCAATTTGGAGCTCAGTGCTGCTCCTCGATCAGAGCTCAGTCCTGCTCCCTATTCAGAGCTCAGTGCTGCACCCAGTACAGAGCTCAGTTCTGCACCCAATTCATAGCTCAGTTCTGCACCCTGTTCAGAACTCAGTTCTGCTCCCTATTCAGAGCTCAGTGCTGCTCCCAGTTCAGAGCTCAGTTCTGCACCCAGTTTGGAGCTCAGTGCTGCTCCTCGTTCCGAGCTCAGTGCTGCACCCAGTACAGAGCTCAGTTCTGCACCCAATTCAGAGCTCAGTTCTGCACCCTGTTCAGAACTCAGTTCTGCTCCCTGTTCAGAGATCAGTGGTGCTGCTAATTCACAGCTCAGTTCTGCTCCCTGTTCAGAGCTCAGTGCTGCTCCCAGTTCAGAGCTCAGTTCTGCTCCCTGTTCAGAGCTCAGTGCTGCTCCCAGTTCAGAGCTCAGTGCTGCTCCCAGTTCAGAGCTCACTGCTGCTCCACGTTCAGAGCTCAGTTCTGCTCCGAGGTCAGAGCTCAGTGCTGCTCCCAGTTCAGAGCTCAATGCTGCTCCACGTTCAGAGCTCAGTTCTGCTCCCATTTCAGAGCTCAGTGCTGCTCCCAGTTCAGAGCTCAGTTTCTCTCCCAGTTCAGAGCTCTGTGCTGTTCCCAGTTCAGAGCTCAGTTCTGCTCTCTGTTCAGAGCCCAGTTCTGCTCCCTGTTCAGAGCTCAGTGCTGCTCCTCGTTCAGAGCTCAGTTTCTCTCCCAGTTCAGAGCTCAGTGCTGTTCCCAGTTCAAAGCTCAGTTCTCCTCTCTGTTCAGAGCTCAGTTCTGCTCCTAGTTCAGAGCTCGGTTATGCACCCAGTTCAGAGCTAGGGGCTGCTCCCTGTTCAGGGCTCAGTTCTGCTCCTACCTCAGAGCCCAGTTAGGCACCCAGTTCAGAGCTCAGTTCTTCTCCCAGTTCAGAGCTCGGTTATGCACCCAGTTCAGAGCTAGGGGCTGCTCCCAGTTCAGAGCTCAGTTCTGCTCCCAGTTCAGAACTCAGTGCTGCTCCCAGTTCAGAACTCAGTGCTGCTCCTGGTTCAGAGCTGAGTTCTGCTCCCAGTTCAGAACTCAGTGCTGCTCCTGGTTCAGAGCTCAGTTCTGCTCCCAGTTCAGAGCTCAGTGTTGCTGTTGATTCACAGCTCTGTTCTGCTCCCTGTTCAGAGCTCAGTTCTGCTCCCTGTTCAGAGCTCAGTTCTGCTCCCAGTTCAGAACTCAGTGCTGCTCCTGGTTCAGAGCTCAGTTCTGCTCCCAGTTCAGAGCTCAGTGCTGCTGTTGATTCACAGCTCTGTTCTGCTCCCTGTTCAGAGCTCAGTGCTGCTCCCGGCTCAGAGCTCAGTGCTGCTCCCAGTGCAGAGCTCAGTTTCTCTCCCAGTTCAGAGCTCAGTTCTGCTCCCTGTTCAGAGCTCAGTTTCTCTCCCAGTTCAGAGCTCAGTTCTGCTCCCTGTTCAG